>NC_092746.1:55195763-55820763 GCF_047496795.1 Chiloscyllium punctatum | reverse complement strand
AGATGTTCTCATGCAGGGTCCCATTGCCTAATAGAATGGAACAGCCAGGTGTTGTGTGCCTTCAGAAGGCAGTAGAAGTCTCCCACGTGAAATGTACCTGTGATGAGTGCATAGGGTACTCTGAAAGACTGGATCAAAAATCTTGACCAGTCTATTGAGTTGGTAGTTGTGTTCTTTGGTTGGATCAGCAGGTAGTTGTCTGCAGTGTTCCTGATTGTTCAGTTGATTTTACAGTAGTCCATTATATTCTGTATAACAATGGCTGATCCTTTTACTGCTGGTTTGATGACAATGTTGTGATTGGTCTTGAGAGCATGGATGGTGTTGAATTGTGCTTGAGGTCCTGGGCCTCCTTCACCACCGCTTCCTCACCACCCGCCTGATGGAAGAATGCCTCATCTTCTGTCTCGGAACATTTCAACCCCATGGTATCAATGTGGACTTCACCACTTTCCTCATTTCCCCTCCCCCCACCTCACCCCAGTTCCAACCTTCCAGCTCAGCACCGTCCCCATGACCTGTCCTACCTGCCTATCTTCCTTTCCACCTATCCACTCCACCCTCCTCTCTGACTTATCACCTTCATCCCCACCCCATCCACCCATTGTACTCTTTGCTACCTTCCCCCACCCTCCTCCTCAACCTATCATCTTCATCCCCACTCCCATTCACCTATTGTATTCTATGCTACTTTCTCCCCACCCCCACACTCCTCTCATTTATCTCTCCACCCTTAAGGCACTCTGCCTGTATTCCTGATGAAGGGCTTTTGCCCGAAACGTCGATTTTCCTGCTCCTTGGATGCTGTCTGAACTGCTGTACTTTTCCAGCACCACTCTAATTTAGTATCTGGTTTCCAGCATCTGCAGTCATCGTTTTTATCTAGTTGAATTGTGCTTGGGTGACATTCAGCGCTAGCTTGTCAGTGTGGCTGATGAATCTGGTGTTTATGTATCTCCTGATGGTTTGAGCATCCATGTCAAGCCTGAGGCAGTGGCCTTCCAAGTTGACTCCTTTTTTGGTAGCTGCACCATGGATCCCTCTGTCGACTGTTCCAGTTCGTTGGTTGAGTCATTGGGCTTGCTGCTGACATCTTGGGAGAATTCCCAGATCCTCATTCCTCTATATCTGCTGTGAGACCAGTGGGGTCCATTTTGGATGTTGGGCAGAATTTGAGCCCTCAGCTGAGAACTTTGATTTTGTCCAGTTGAAAGGTGTGGTCGGATACGTTGATGATGGATTTCCTGTGATGATACTATTTTCAACTGCTTGGTTTCTGCTGGTGGTGTTGCCAAGTTTCTCCAGTTTCATGTTCTTGGTCTATATGGGGGTGGTCTAGCTCCATTGCCTGGTCTGCTTGGCAGTGTCTGGTAGCTGGTCCACTATATCCTGAGCGCAACCTCAGAATATGGATTCTATCTTGATTTCAAGATTGCAGCATCTCCTGTAGAGCTGGTGTATGAGATGATTGAAGAGTTTATAAGAGCTGCGATGGCAGAGTCTCTCAGTGCATTCTGCATTGTAGGTCCACTTGAGTAGGTTTGTGATCTGAAGTCCTTTTGGGATCTTCTCTGCTGTCTTGCATTTCTATAGAAACTTGATGTCTGTGTCGCTATGTGTGATCTTCTTCAAGATCCTCTCCATTTTGAGCCGACACTTGGTGATGTCAATGGTAGCCATGATGTGGAGGCATCAGTGTTGTTCTGGGTTGGACAAGGTCAAAAATCACACTACGCCGAGATATAGTCCAACAGGTTTATTGAAAACAGTAGCTTTTGGAGTGTTGCTCCTTCATCAGGTGTAATGAGACAAAGGAGGCATCAGACACAGAATTTATAAGTAAAGGATCAAAAGGTCATACAACTGATGTAAATGTATTAAACAAACATAAAATGGCTGACTCCCTCCTATTAAATCTTTCATCAGTTAGAATGAAGATGCCAATTTTGATTGTATAAAATGCGAATCCCAGAATTTCTTTCAAGTCACTCCCCAGAAATGATTAAAGGTTCTATCAGTGTATACAAGAGGTGACTCGCTGCATATTCCTAGCTTCTGACCTCCTTTTATAGCCACTAAGTTTATGTGGTGAGTCCAATTGAGTTTCTGTTGTACAATATAGGCCTAATGCCCAAATTCAGGTCAGATGTGGGCCTCCAAATTAAGATGAAATGGGCTTTTTTTTGTCATTCATGAGATTGACACACATTTAAATGTTAAAAGCTTTGTTAATATTGTTTGGCTTAATCAGCCTAGCAACTACTTCAGGTCTGAAGTGAGTCTAAAGTTAGTCCATGTTTAACAGAGCCATTGAGACTTGAACTGAAACTTTTACATTACTCCCCAGTGGAAGCCAGGCCACAGCAACATAAAAGTGGTTACAAGTCTTTACTCCACATCATCCTTCAGACCATTAGAAACCTAACTGACTGAAAAATCTTCTGGCTGTGAGTAAAGTATTTAATTTTGAAATGCTGAATTTTGTGATTTTTTTGTCAATAGCAAAGGGAGGTGTGTAATTTTCAGCTGAGTGGTTGATTGCACAGACCAAATGATGGTTTGAATACTGACCTCAAATTTTATTGCAAGAGGTAAAAATGTTAATTATGAATTACCATGATCTAAAAGTAATATAAAACACTGTACTTATGCAGCATAAATATGTACCAAGCCATAAATGAGTTCTTCTTCTGAGAACAGCAGACCCAAGAAGTGGAATGAAAATCTGATATGATTTATGTGTCTGAACTATGTCTGTGAGTACTCAGAGAAGGAGGTTTATTTCTCAGAGGTAGGAATGAAATCCCTGATCTACCCTGTCCCTTGTCTCCCTCCATGACCTCCCCATCCACAATCACACATAATATTCCAGATTCACTTGTAACCGAATTATAGCATTGACAGTGGCATGTTTTGCTGCTTCTGTTTTATTTTAATTCAGTTCATGCAATATGGATGTTACTGGCTGACTAGCATTTATTGCCTGTTCCTGGTTACCCTTGAGAAGGTGGCGATGAGTTGCCTTCTTAAACTGCTGTAGTCCACTGGCAGTAGGTAGACCCACAAAGCTGTTAGGGAGGAAATTCCAGGATTTAGACCCAGTGGTTTTGTTTGACTGTTGTCTAAGGGCCTCACATCATTTACACTGTGCTTAGGCACAAGTGGTTCTGATGTTGTTAGGTCAGACCCAGGAGTTAAATTGGCCCCAGTTTTACATCCATGAATGGGGAAAGACACTACATTCACCTTCGTTGTCAAAATTCATACAAAGTTCAGCGACAACCCTGTGAATACAAATAGCAAAGTATTCTCTGGGTGAATACTGAACACGGGTAGTTCTTCTATAACATGTGTTTATTAAATGCAATTTGTCTGTAATGCGATTTGTGAATTGCTGACTTTATTTTATAAAGCAAACTCCCATTCACTGTTACGCGATTCTCATCTCTGGCACTAGGCGTCGCGGTGCATGGTGGACTGGACTACGTGTCAGCATCATGTGATCAGTGACCTCATGCGCTTTCTCGTGAAGAGCTTCATGAAAGATATTGTGAAATGTTTGTGCTAGTGGACTTGGAAAAGCATCGTGAAAATATCTCTACAGCCTGAGGGGAAAAAGCTGGGAGCAATCTGTTAAGTTAAAATCGTAAAGTTGAGAGAAAAGTGAAATTTCACTGGAATTGACTAACAGTAAAAGGACAGTGTTGAGGAGCAGTTTGAAACTTGGCCATGTTGTTTATATTAAGAGCTTTTCTCTCTTTTCGTTTAAAAAATATGTTTATATGCTAAAAATATCTGCAGAATCATGTGAATCTGTTTCAGTGACTAATCACTATGGTAACAAACTGCTAAAAAGTACTAGTACAGGGTCTTGGACATGGTCAGTCAGCTGCTCAGACTAGTCAGAGGCAGGAAAATCTGCACATAGTGGGTGAGGGAGTGAAAGCTGGGTGGAACACTGTTACTTTTGGTGCATGTGTGGGGATGTCCTGAGGGGGTGAGTAGGCTGTGCAGAAGAGATTCAGGGTTAGTCAGGGTCAGATGTTAGCAAGAATGAAAGTGAGTGGGGAAGATGATGTAGGAACTGGTGAGTATAGTAACAGAGATAGAGTAAGCGTGAGGTATCAACAAGAAGGTGGTGGCAGCGTCACTGGCAGAGTGGAGAAGGTCATTGATCTTCTTCCTATATTCTTGTATCCCTTCAGATGATTGAGACTGTATTCACCTGGATGGTAACCCTGGTCCAGGTTGGTGTGGTTCCAGTAGAATGGCGTTCTCTGTTGGCCTGGGAGAAAAGGATGTCCTGCCTCTGCATCACCACATCCCCATCAGCAGCATCTCCATGTCCACAAAGAGAGGCATCAATTTTCCACTGTCTTCAACATCCAGGGCCAATTTCAGGAACGATACAGGGCAGGTACCGACTGACAGCTGTTGGCTGGGTGCGCAATGTCTTTTTAAAGATGGTGTTGCACCATGGATGTTGATCAATTATGGGATAGCAGTAGTGGTGAGTTGTTTTGAAAATATCACACAGTATGATTTACAAGGATGTTGCCAGGGTTGGAGGATCTGAGCTACAGGGAGAGACTGAACAGGCTGGGGTTGTTTTCCCTGGAGCGTCGGAGGCTGAGGGGTGACCTTATAGAGGTTTACAAAATTATGAGGGGCATGGATAGGATAAATAGACAAAGTTTTTTCCCTGGGGTCGGGGAGTCCAGAACTAGAGGGCATAGGTATAGGGTGAGAGGGGAAAGATATAAAAGAGACCTAAGGGGCAACTTTTTCACGCAGAGGGTGGTACGTGTATGGAATGAGCTGCCAGAGGATGTGTTGGAGGCTGGTACAATTGCAACATTTAAGAGGAATTTGGATGGGCATATGAATAGGAAGGGTTTGGAGGGATATGGGCCGGGTGCTGGCAGGTGGGACTAGATTGGGTTGGGATGTCTGGTCGGCATGGACGGGTTGGACCGAAGGGTCTGTTTCCATGCTGTACATCTCTATGACTATGACTCTATGATGGTGCTAGAATGTCTGAGAGGGGCACCAAAGGGCAGGGTAGGTAATAAATCAGGCGGGTTTGTAAAATTAGGTGAATGATGTCCCCAAGCATCATGATATGAAACCTTCCGAACAACTTGATGAAACTGATACCGAGCGAAATAAATTACGATTCAGCCCTTGATCTGTCATTCTGGGATCTGACTTGTGCAGTGTTACCACTGGATGGGATCAGAAGACTGGCTAAAATGTAGTGCAGCCCGCAAGTACAGATGTCAATCGAGAGTAATCAGTTGAAGATTCTGATGAATTGCACTATACAGTACCATACAATAGATCAGTTTAAAACAGGTCAAAATTCACTTAGACTGTGCTAACTTTTGTGTTAGATTAAGTACCATTTTTGTTTTAATTTTTACTGGTATTTTTAGTGGTTCACCCCCAATCCTGATTTTCCCATAGCCCCCTTATTTCTCTGCACGATTTTCGATAACATGCCATCGTAACTACCTGTACTTTTACTGTTAGTAAAAAAAGTGTTTCCATCATATTTCATATCATTTCAGAAGGCAGTTTACATCATTCAAGGTACTCATTAAGGATCTGACAGACAAGACAGCCACTAGACAATGTCCTTTGAGAATTTTCTTGCAGAACATGAGATGAAATAAATGCTTTCCAGAGAGCAATAACAGGATTCCTGATTGAACCATCAAAGTAGAGCTTTTGCAGGATTTATATCTTGACAAACTTGTGACTCTTCTTTTGCATTTTCCATTACAAACCAAAGGCAAACTGCTAACACATAAAACACACTGAAAATAGTTTCTGTTCTGAATACAAGTCACTGTAGCACAGGCAACCTTCTCAAGAATATCAACAAAAAGGCATGACAATGTATTCATCAAACTAGACTGTTTCCTGCTTGGATTTATACAGCAAATATACCTTTACACAGTAACCCAAACAATATAATAAGTTAGTCATGTTGAATATCAAATTGTACCTCAGATGTTGCCATGTGTGGCGACATTGTACACTTTTTGGTGTACTCCTCTACTTAAATATATGTGATTCTAAAGCTTAATTCAAATCAAATCAAATGTTGTGCAAAAGCAGGAACTATTCGAGAGTGGAACTTTCCTAGTTGCAGTTTAAACTTTATTGTTGAGAGAGATTCATGGTGTTGTCTGTCATGGCTCCCATTCGATTTTCTGTGCTTCACCTCAATAGTTATGTAGCTGGGCTCTTGAGCACCTTTCTTGCGGAATTGTGTAGCAGTAGAGACAGAAATGTCCACCAGTGGGGACTCACAGTGTTCACATCTCCTGTGCCAGCTGCACACATTTCAGATTGCGGAAACCAGGAACTGTCACAGAGTGGTGCTTGTCCAGTACAGTTCAACAGAAAGATAAGCTCCCACTCTGCTTTGGCTACAGGAATCTGGAGAGGAGTTCTGTCATTTTTCCTGTGGACTCCACCAGGGAGCACCAAACCAGACTAAACCAGCCAATGCTGCATGTGAGCAGGCATGATGGTGTATTGAGGTTGATGGTTGAGCTATTCTGACCTGAGTAATGTAACGTCAAGGACAATGCTGTCCTTAAAGCACCCATGGACACTACTGGGCGATGGATGGGACCAGCAATGGGAGAGCTGCAACTGCCCAATCTTATTTACAGGTTGGGCATATTTGTTGTTTACCTTCTCAGACATGGTGAGAAGCATTGGAAGCTGTGTATTAATAAAGTGAATTAGTGGTTTAATAAGATGCATATACATGGAATTAAGGTCATTGCTGGTCAATGGAGAGATTCTGAAGTCACTCTGTAAAACGTAAGGGAGAAACTGTAAACATTTTTCTCAATGGTGAGATTCTGATTAATAAATTGCCTTTACATTTTGCCAAGTTTCTCTTCACTACTTACCCCACATCAGGGAGGAGAAAATTCTGCCCCAAACCTACCACTGTCATTTGTTAGTATGAATATAATCATATATTAGAATACCAAGAGATATGATAAAGAAAATCTCTCTGTCAAAATGGTCCATTTTGTCACAATTATAATTAGATGATCCTAGAATTATTGGATTCTCATTGAATGCTGCACCATTACTGTCATTAAAAACAGAACTGCAGGCTGAGATTACAGAAAGTGGGGATAACATTATCACACCTCCCAGAAACAGTAATTAATCATACTAATTAAGAAATCAAGTATACACGAACCTGCCCCAATTAAGTAAGTCTTGAAAGGCGTAATGGAAAATCCTTGAGTGTACTATTTTGAAGCAAAGTATTCAAAAATGAAATTTTAAAAAACACATCATCAGCAGGAGTGGTTATTAAAAATTCCTGAGGGAACAATTCCTCCCCACCACCATGTTTGATGTATCAGTCTTTCAGCCAATACTTTAAAAGAAAGATGGATCAAAAATGTCCTGTGATTAAGGTCCCATTGTACTCTGAGATAACCTTCTTCACTGTCCACTACACCACCAATTTTGCTATCATCTGCTAACTTACTAACCATACTCTTCTTTATTCACATCCAAATTATTTACATAAATAACGGAAAGCAGTGAACCCAGCACTGGTCCTTGTGGCACCCCACTGGTCACAGGCCTCCAATCTGAAAAACAACCCTCCACCAACACCCTCACGGTGCAAAGAGACCAATAAATCTTTCTGGAAGGACATTAAGAACACCTAAAGAGGTGAGGCAAACTATAAATACTGTTAAATTGCTTTCAGGTAAGTAGCACATCAATTGTTTAATAAAGTCGCAATTCAGCAAAGGTCTTTTTGGGGACCATCTAATAAAACATTAATTCCGAACAAGACATTGCATAATACAGAATAGTAGAATTTAGAAATTACTGGGTTTCTGTAGAAAAATTGCATTAAAAGTTTGGCCAAAACAAAATTAGTTCAAGAATTGCAACAATCGCCGAATCTAATAAATTATTGAAACGTACTTAATAGTCAATTTAGTTCATTAGAAAATGTACTGCCTACTGAACTTTTTTTCTTTTATATTCGTATGCCCACACAAATGGAATAGGCCATTCAGTCCCTCAAGCCTAGTCTGCCATTCAATAATATCATGACTGATCTGATTATAATTTCAAATTCACAATGCAGTCTACCCCTGATAATTTCCCTTATGGAGAATCTATCCACCTCTGCCTTAAAGATATTCAAAGACTTTGCGTCCACCACCTCCTCAGGAAGAGAGTTTGAATAGACTCACTCACCTTTTTGCGAGAAAAAAAATCATTGGCGTGCTGGGAAAAGTAAACGGAGGAACATTGTGACAGAGGCTCATTAGGAAACATGCAGTGTCGGCAGTTGATTGGACAGATGAACTTCAGCAAAGATAAATTTGAGTGATGCACTTTGGTGGGAGAAATAGAATATCATTTATACCTTAGAAAATAAACAAAATCTGTATAAAGTACAAGAACAAAGCAATCTTAGTTCACAGGAGAACAAATTATTGATAGTATCACAATCAATTCTGCAATTAAAAATTCTGACAAAACAGTGTGATTTATTTCTGCTGCTATAAGTTTTAAAAGTTTTGTAGTCAGATGAAAATTTTAACAGACCCTGGGTCATCATTGTCCAGTTAGGAACCCCATACTGTAAAGAAGAAAAGCAAAGTATTAAATAAATTGCTACAAAAAAATTGACAACAGTTGAGGGGAAATTTATGGTATTTATTATCAGAAACACATATGCAGGCACTTGGATAAGTAGTACTAGATGATTACATGGGCTACATTTTCCAAGCTCCCAGAATAAGGTTTGGAAGTGGCAGAGGTAGGAATAACTTTAAAGTATATTGAATGGTTTTTCTCTGCATTACTGTTTCTGGGGAAACATCATCGCGACAAGCGTTGGTGAAAGCTTGATTTTTTTTTAAAGAAGAGATTGGTTTTATTATATTTTCACAAAAAAGCATACTGGATACCTAGAAATCACAGCACCCAGAATACTGTGGATACTGGATCAATTGAAATTTTCAACGCAGACTGATAAGATTTGTAGAAAGTCAGGACTGCAGATGCTGGAGATCAGAGCTAATAAGTGTGGCGCTGGAAAAACACAGCAGGTCAGGCAGCATTAGAGGAGCAGCAGGCTCGACGTTTTGGGCATAAGCCCTTCATCAGGAATGTGGGGCGAGGGTGGCAAGGGGCTGAGAGATAAATGGGAGGGGGAGTGGGGTGGGGAAGGTAGATGTGAGGATGATGGTAGATGAAGGTTGGGGGTTGATGGTGATAGGTCAGAGAGGAGGGTGGAGCAGATAGTTGGTAAGGATGATGGGCAAGTAGGACAGTTCAAGAGGGTGGTGTTGATTTTGAGGTGTGGATCTGGGATACGATAGGGGAAGGGGAGATGAGGAAACTGGTGAAATCGACATAGATGCTGTATGGTTGGAGGATCCCAAGACGGAAGATGAGGTGTTCATCCTCCAGCTGTCAGGTGGCTTGGATTTGGCGGTGGAGGAGGCTCAGGACTTGAATGTTCTTAGTGGAGTGGGAGGGGTTGTGAAGTGGTAAACCACAGGGTGGTGGGATTGTTGGGTACGTGAGTCCCAGAGATGTTTCCCGAGAGTTGGCGTCCTGTATCCCCAATGTAGAGGAGTCTATATCGGGAGCAACAGACACAGTAGTTGACGTGTTTGGATGTGCAGGAAAATCTCTGCTGGATGTGGAAGGATCCTTTGGGGCCTTGGATGGAGGTGAGTAGGGAGGTGTGGGTACAGGTTTTACACTTCTTGTGATGACAAGGGAAGGTATTGGGAGTGGATGGTGGGTTGGTGGAGGGACGTGGACCTAACGAAGGAGTCATGGAGGGAATGGTCTCTGTGGAAAGCTGATGGGGGTGGAGAGGGAAATATATCTCTGGTGGTGGGATCTAACTATAGGTGGCGGAAATGGAGCAGGGTGATGCATTGTATCTGGAGATTTGTGGGGTGGAAGGTGGGGTAGAATGAATATTTAGAGGAATAGAACAAGATTTCCTAATGGAATTCAAGTACAGAGCATTATTGACTTACGAACTGAAGGGCCTACTCATGGGAGAAGCAGATAGAAAAATATCTAATAAAAAAAGCTTGGTCAATTCAAGGAATAGAAAATAAGAGGTATTCCGTTCCAGCTTGCAAAGTGATTAAAATGAGTTCAGAACAAGACAATGATCATGTGCACATCTCAATGTTATTCTCATTTATTTCAAATATATAAAAACATAGCATGGTTATTAGTTGTGATTAGAAGTTGATAATAAATTCTCTTCCTGCAGTTTCTAACATTAGTTGCGTGGCACAGTGGTTAGCACTGCTGCCTCACAGCGCCAGAGACCTGGGTTCAATTCCCGCCTCAGGCGACTGACTGAGTTTGCACATTCTCCCCGTGTCTGCGCGGGTTTCCTCCCACAGTCCAAAATATGCAGGTTAGGTGAATTGGCCACGCCAAATTTCCTGTAGTGTTAGGTACAGGGGTCAATGTAGGGGAATGAGTCTGGGTGTGTGCGCTTCGGTGGGTCGGTGTGGATTTGTTGGGCCGAAGGACCTGTTTCCACACTGTAAGTAATCTAATCTAATCTAAGTAAATAGTGTTTAATCAGTAACAAAAACACAAGTTGCTGGAGAAACTCAGCAGATCTGATAGCATCTGAGGAAACAAAGCTCAGTTAATATTTCAGGTCCAGTGACCCTTCTTCAGAACTGAGATATGGCTGTGGAAGGGGGTTTTGGTAAATACATTGTCAAACACTAGGAACGACACCAAAAGTAATGATAGTGAGCAAGAAGGAAGTTTAGAATGGAAATCCTGTTTGTTTTATTTTAATGTTTAATCAGTGGTGAGTTTAGTTTCTTTGTTATTGTAAAAGTCTAAAAAAAGCAATCTTGTTGTGTGAGTCCTTTAAATTAATGACTGGGAATTCAAATTTGTTTTTAAAGGTTCAGTTTCTGCAGCAATCATAACATACTCATGACTTGTGCCTTGTAGATGATGTACAGGCTTTGAGGAGTTAGGAAGCCAATTACTTGCCACAAAAATAACAATCCTTTGTAGACATGTAATTTATGATCCACCAAAGATGTTTCTGATGGGGGAATTTAATGATGGTCATGATGATAAATGCTGGTGAAGATAGTTAGACTCTTTTTTTTGTGGCGATGACCATTGTTTTGCAGTTTTTGACAAAAATAATCATGCCACTTTTCATCTAAGTTTTGCCTGTGCTTTGCTTCATCCAGGCATAGACTGCTTCTGTATCTGAGTAGTTGTAACTGGAGACTGTGTGCAATCATCAGTGAAAGATCCTCCACTTTTGAGGCAAGGTCTTGATCAAGCAGCTGAAAATGGTTCAGCATAGAACACCATCCTGAGCAACTCCCGTCGCTGTGTCCTGGGTCTGAGATGATTGACCTCAAACACACACAAACACCTCCTTTTGTGTAAGAAATAATTACAACTTGTGAGAGATTTCTCCTGATCCCCAATGACCACAGTTTTGCTATGGCTCTTTGATTTCACATTTGGTCAAATGCTGCCTTGATGTCAAGAGCTGTCACTCTCACTAGGTATCAAATACAAGAGCAGGGTGTTTATGATGGAATTGTATACAACATTAGTTCAGCTACAACTGAAGTACAGTGTGTAGTTCTAGTTGCCTCAATGTAGGAAGGATGTGATTGCATTGGAGAGGGTGCAGGGATTCATCAGGACGTTGCCTGGACTGGAGAGATTCAGGTTTGAAGAGCGATAGATACATAGGAGTTGTTTTCGTTAGAGAAAAAGGGGTAACATGGATCCAACTGAGGTGTACAAAACTCTGAGGGTCATAGACAGGGTGGATAGGGAGAAATATTTCCCCTCAATTACCAGGGAACACAGGTTTAAGGTATGGAGCAGGCGGTTTAGAAATGTTATTAGGATTTAAAAAAAAATTGGTTGTGGGATGTAGGTGTCTCTGGCTCAGCCTGCATTTATCATCTTTCCCTAAGTGCCCAGAGGGCAGCTGAGAGTCATACACATTGCTGTGGGAATGGAGTCACATGTGGCTAGACCAGATAAGGATGGCAATTTCCTTCCCTGAAGGACATTTGTGAACCAATTCATTCCGAACAATCAACAATGATTTCATAATCATCATTAAACTCTTATTTCCAGATTTTTATTGAATTTGAATTCCACCATATGCCATGGCAGGATTCTAACCCAAGTACCCAAAATATTACCTGGGTTCATGGATTAATCCTGTCGCAATAATACCACAAGGTCCTTGTATCCCCTGATAAAAAATGTTCTCATCCAATGGGTTGTGAGTATCTGGAACTCACTGCCTAAATGTCAGGTGGAGACAGGGATCCTCAACACATTTAAGAACTATTCAGATGAAATGCCAAAATATTCCCATAACATACAAGGCTATGGGCCAAGCTTTGGAAAATGGGATTAGAAAATGGGATCTCAATTGTCTCTTTGCATGCTGTAAACATACAAAGACATGTCAGAACATGTCAGTAAGACAGTGGCCCTACCAGACACTGTTGACAACAACTCTCAAAGACTTCTCGGGAGTGTTACTGGCCTTCTTCCTACCTAATCAAATGCATGTATTACATCTACTGCTGGTAAGCACCTGGACACATCCACCCCTATGGGAGAGCAGGAAATGACTGCAGGTAACTGGTCTTGCACAGCCATTGCTGGGATTGATGAAGTATTGAAACCCAACTGGATGACCTGAATTGAAGTGTAATCTTATATGTCAAGGGAGCAGTATCAGAAAAAAAAGAGCCACAAGGACATATCCATGTTTGATTTAGTCACTCAAAGGATATTTTACAGACGACCTCGTTCAGTGAACTGACCTTCCAGGCATAGAGTCTTGTACACAGGCCTAAACAACTGGCACTGTTTTATGCATATCCTCTTTCTTAGTGGGGAAGTAAAGGATTTCCACATAAAGCGGAAATTACATCCAAAGTTTGTTTTGCAATGGTGCTAACCAGAATACCAGGAACGTAAAGGATGGTGTAACCCTGCATACACTGCCCTTTTAATAAACTCCCAAGAACTGAGATATCGCTACAAAACTAAACATTACATGCTGTAATGTACTGAGACAAACAGAAAGGTAAAAAGGAGAGGTGGTGTCGATGTAAAGGGGAGGTTTCCTCTTGTGGGACAATTTGAATGAGAAGTCATAGTTTTAGGATAAGGGACGTAACAGATTTAAAACAGAGAGGAGGAGAAATTACTTCTCTCAAAGGGTCATTATTTGTGAAATTCACTATCCAAGAATGCAGTGGGCTGCCAAGAAATTGAGGAAATTTAGGAAGGAGATAGATTTTTAATTAGTAATGAGTTCTAGAGTTATGGGGAGTGAGCAGGTGAGAGATCAACGTGACATCTGTCGCAGTGCAGGCTTGAGGACTGAATTACCTACTCTGCTGCTCGTTCTTATTTTCTTATTTAGCTGTACTTATTAGGGATAACTTAATAGCAATAGAAAAAGGAACTCATCTATGAACAAGGCAAAAATAAGATAAAAAGAATAGAGATAGAAAATACTGCATAACCAATCATACTATAGTTACAGACTATAGGCCACCTAATATTCAAAAAGAGGTGTTAAACGAAGCTAAGTGGCAAAAGTGTTTAAGGAATGAAGTTCTTATAATGTGTACAGGACTAATTTCTAAACCAATAGAGAAAAAAGCCCAACAGTGAAAATTAATTATTGAATCTTGAAATGAACTGGAACAGATAACAGAAGTGAAATAGGGAAACATTGAGACAACAGTGAGCATAATTAAAACAATAGTAGAGAAGTAGATGAATATGACAAAGCCCAGCAAAACAGATGAAAGAAAGACTTACTTTAAGGGACTGAGAGTAAAACTTGGGAAAAGCAATTGGGTAACAACATTTCCTTTGTCAATGTGGAACAAAATTAAGAAACACTTAAAATGGGAGGCAATAGAATGCAGAACAAAAAATCTATAAAAAGAAAGACCAAACCATCCACTAGTGTTACTCCACGAGTGAAAAAAAAATCAGAAATCAGTGATTGGGGCTTAGGAAAGAGGCCAAATGACAGATAGGAGCGCATGATAAGAAAGACATGAAGAGATTAACATTAAAGTCAAAACCAAAAACAAGTCCAGAGACAAAAAGGGAATATAAATTAAAAATAACAAGGGACATTCATCAAAATAATAACATTTTACACATGCATAAATACACAAAATTAAGGGTATGCTGAGAACAGAAAGTTTAATGAGTAAATAGGATTATTCCACAGATATAACAGAAAGGTTAAATAATTATTTTGTTTTGATATTTACACAGGAAATAGAACAGGGAGACATGGCACTGAATGATGAGGTGAGCAATGGAATAAATGCATATAAAATTAAGAAAGGATACATTGAAGAAAGTTAAATTCAAAAAGCATAAACTCTCTGGACTTGATGGATACATAATATATTTTCAAAGATTATACGACCACAAGATATAGGAACAGAGAATTAGGCCATTCGCCTGATTAAGTCTGCTTTGCTATTCAATCATGGCTGATATGCTTCTCAAATTCGTTCTCCTGTTCTTCTCTCCATACCCCTTGATCCCCTTACCAATCAAGATTCTATATGAGTCCTAAATACACTCAATTAATTGGTTCTGGAGTCCTTCACACTGAAGGTGTGCCCTTGGGTTCCTGTCTCTCCAAAGAGTGGGAACATCTTCTCCATGTCTACTCTATCCGGGCCTCTCAATATTCAGTAAGTTTTAATCAATCAGTTTCCCCTCCTCATTCTTTGAACCTTAATCGAGTACAGATCCAGAGTACTCAACCGCCTCATATGATAAGCCCTGAGATCATTCTTGTAAATCTCCTCTGAACCACAAATGCTGGCACATCCTTAGATACAGGACACAAACCTGCTCACCATATTCCAAATACAGTCTGACTAGAGCCTTCTACAGCCTCAGCAGTACATTTTTGCTCTTCTGTTCAGGTCCTTTTGAAATGAGTGCCAACATTGCATTTGTCTTCTTAACTTCCGACTGAAACCACATATTAACCTCAAGAGAATCCTGAACGAGGACTCCTAAGTGAAGCCTTTCTGAAGCCTTTCCCCATTTTGAAATGAGTCAAGCCTTTATACTTCCTACCAAAGCACATTACCTCACATTTTCCCACACAGTATTTCATCTGCCAATTCTTTGCTGACTGCAGCATTTCAAGAAGGCAGCTCCCCACTACCTTCTTGTGCACAACTAGGGACGGGAATAAATGCTGACTGGCTACTGATGCCCACATCCCACAAATGAATAAGAAAAACTCTCCTAGCCTCCCCAAGTCCCTGCTTCCTTAATGCTATCTGCTCCTCCACCTATCTTTGTCCAGATTGTTAATATATAACATGAATCGTTGTGGTCCCAACACTGACTTCTGTAGAACTCCACTAGTCACTGGCTGCCATCATGAAAAAGACCCTTTAACCCCCCCCTCTCTACCTTCTGCCAGTCAGCCAATCCTCTATCCATAACAGTAGCTTGCCCCTGATATCACAGGCTCTTAGCTTATTGAGCAGTCTCCTGTCAAAGGCCTTCTGGAAATCCAAAGGCATCATGTATCCCTCCAAACCCTTCCTATTCATGTACCCATCCAAATGCCTCTTAAATGTTGCAATTGTACCAGCCTCCAACACATCCTCTGGCAGCTCATTCCATACACGTACCACACTCTGCGTGAAAAAGTTGCCCATTAAGTCTCTTTTATATCTTTCCCCTCTCACCCTAAACCTCTAGTTCTGGACTCCCTGACCCCAGGGAAAAGACTTTGCCTATTTATCCTATCCATGCCCCTCATAATTTTGTAAATCTCTATAAGGTCACCCCTCAGCCTCCAACGCTCCAGGGAAAACAGCCCCAGGTGGGACTAGATTGGGTTGGGATATCTGGTTGGCATGGACGGGTTGGACTGAAGGGTCTGTTTCCATGCTGTACATCTCTATGACTCTATGACTCTATGACTCTATGTCCACTGGCTTAACTTGCTCGTTACCTCCTCAAACATTCTATCAAATTTGTCAGGTATGACCTATCCTTGACAAAGACATACTGACTCAGCCTATTTTACCTTGCACCTCCAAGCACTCTGCAATCTCATCCATAATAATGGGCTTCTACCAATGATTAAGGTCAGACTTACCATCCTATAATTTCCTGTCTTCTACCTTCCTCCTTTCTTAAACAGTTGTGTTACATTAGCCATTGACCTCTGGGATCCACCTTGACTCTGATATTTCCTGAATGATCACCACCAACACTTCCACACTCTCCTCAACTATCTCCATCAGAACACTGGTCTGTAGTACATCTAGCTTGAGTGATTTATTCACTGTCAGACCTTGCAGTTTTCCCAGCACATTTTCCTTGGTGATGCCACTACACTCACTTCCGCTCCCTGACTCTCTTGAGATTCTGGTATGCCACTAATGTCTTCCAATGTGAAGACTGATGCAAAGTATGTATTCAGTTTTTTTACCATTTTTTTATTCCTGTTACTGTTCTTCAGCCTCATTTTCCAGCGGTCCAATGTCCACTCTTGCCTTTCTCTTACATTTTTATATATCTAAAAGAAACTCTTGCAATTTTCTTTTAGATTATTAGCTAGCTTGACCTCATACTTCATCTTCTCCCCTCTTATTGCATTTTTACTTATCCTCTGCTTTCTTAAATGAGTTCCAATTAATCTTCACCATGTAGTAAGCTTTCTCTTTTGTTTCTATGCTGTCCCTGATTTTCCTTGTCAGCCATGGTTTCCTTGCCCTCCCCTTGACATGTTGTTTTTTCCTTGGAGTGAATTTCTGCTGTGCCTCCCAAACTACCCCCAGAAACACCTGACATTGCTCTTCCACCACCTTCTCTGCCAAGCTCCCCATCCAATCAACTCTGGTCAGCTTGTCCCTCATGCCTTTGTAGTTACCTTTACTCAATTATAATAGAGTTACACCTGATTCTCACTTCTCTCTGAAGTACTAGGGTAAATTTTATCATATTATGGTCACTACCCTCTAAAGATTCCATCACCTTCAGCTCCCTAATCAAGTTAACCCCATTACACCTCATGAAAACCAGAATTGCCTGTTCCCTAGTGGGATCCCATCACAAGCTGCTCCAAAAACAAAATGTCTGATAAGCATTCCACGAATTATTTTTCTTCTGCCAATCTGACTTTCCCAGTACACTTGCATGTTGAAGTCCCCCAAGATTATTGTAACAGAGCATTTTTTCATACATTTTATATCTCTTGATTTATTTTCTGCCCCATGTTCTTACTAATGCAGGGAGGCCTGTACATATCTCCCATCAGGGTCTTTCTTCCTTTGTGCCTCCTCAACTCTATCCACACAGATTCTATGCCTTCAAACTGTTTTATTACTTTAAAGAGTAGATAGTCATCTCAATTCCTTCTCAAACTGAAAGACACTTAGAAGGAACCCATTATTAGGAAAAGATCACACAACAGATCACTCAGAAGCCTGGGGTAAGAGGCACTGTGTACATTTGTACCAAGCATTGAGGAGGTCAATAAAGATTGGTTTCACCAATATGTCCTGGCAGTCCTCTGGTGTGATTTTGAAGACACAATAGGTTTTCAGATCCCATCCATCTTTACATTCTTAAATCATGAGGTTTGAACACACATCTAGGATATGCAATGAAGGCTTTGGCTGAGATTTAGTGCCCTGTGCGCTAAGTGTGGGGGAGGGTGTCCCCGGGCTGACTGATTGCCACCTTCCCCATTGAAAAAGCTCACCAGTTTAATCTCCCAGTTAGTCAGAGCTGACTGCTGTGCTTCAAGATGAATCAACACCATGAAAGCACATGCTGCAAGAAGCTGTCAGTTAATTGAACACCTGTAGTTTGTGGACCTAGAGATTGTCTCGGGAGGCCCAGGCTTCAGGGATCAGGGAATCCAATGATAAGTGGAAAAGTTGTTTCCTCTTTGGTTTTGCAGAGTTGATGCCATAGTCAAGGAAGGATCAGGAGGATCAGAGAAAAGGCCATCACAGTCATCCCATCCTTGCCCCCAATGGGAGAAATAGAGATCCTTACCCAACCTGGCAGCAGATTACTGTGTGGTTTCCCAGTCAGGAAACCTGACTGGCTCTTTCAGATGTCCTGCAGTCACCCATTCCTTATCTGCCTGCAAATGCCTAAGCTGTTATGTGAGCTATCCACATAATTTGCCTTGTGGATGCACACTAGTGACTGCAGCTGCTATTCAATCTCAAACATGGAGTCAAGTTTATGCAGGGGATGTTACTTACTGCCAATCTGTTCATCTCAGGCACATGGTAGATCCATGGCTTCCCACATCTCATAGGCTGGAGTTGCCACGAGGCAGAACTGCGCTGCCATATCTTAATTGTATTCATTATTACAAATACAATCGCAAGCCAGTTAATCACAACTAGATATTTCTGCTGTACCTAAATAGGAGCCACATATTGGAATGATGAAGAAAGTTGATAAAAAAGCATTTTTCTCCTAGTGGTGGCATGGTAGTGCAACGGTTAGCACTGCTGCCTCACAGCGTCAGGGACCCAGGTTTGATTCCAATTTCGGGTGACAGTGCGGAGGTTACACATTTTCCCTGTATCTGCGCGGGCTGCGTCTGCATGCTCCGATTTCCTCCCACAGTCCAAAGATTCTCCATGGGAAATTGCGCTGTAGTGTCCAGGGATATGCAGGCTCAGTGGATTAGCCATGGGAAATGCAAGGTTACAGGGATAGAGTGGGGTGGGTCTGGGTGGGAGTGTCAGTGCGGACTCAATGGGCCAAATAACCTGCATCCACACTACAGGGATTCTCTGAGTCTTCATTCTCCTCCCTCACACTGTTTGAAATCCACACTCCACTTGCAAGCTGCATGGAGACCTCTATGTTTCTACTCTTTGGTGCTATACTGTAACAACCATATTGAACTGGCTTACCTAAATATTTAATCAGTTATTCTTCAGCAGAACTTGTTTGTGCTGCCTAAGGCTGGAAGAAATGTGCTTTCTTACTTTTCTTAAGTTCTTAGCATAGTAAATACCAGTTAAAATGTGTCAGAAAGAAATTTGACGTTTAATAACTCACCACTTGTCAAATTCACTGCTTAAAATCTGCACTCTGCCTTTGCAAAGCCAAATTTCAGGCTCCAGATGGCCATTACTATCCTTATACATGTGCAAATTCAATGACGCATGGTCATTGCAGCTGTCTTTATAGCAGATAACACAGATAAGCATTTGCCTGCAGTGCAAAATGATATAGGCTCTAGAGACCAAGACGTAGAATCTAGCTGCGTAGAAATAATAAATAGCAAGGAAAAAAAGACTCCCCAGTGGGAGTAATCTATAGTTCCATGGTAAGTCACAGAATACACCAAGAATTACAGGTGGCTTGTAAGAAAGGAATGGCAATAATCATGATGGATTTTAATATGGATCTCAATTGGATTAATTAAATTGTCAAGGGTAGCCTCAAGGGACAGTTTGTGGAATGTATGAGTTGGTTTCTTGGAGCAATGTGTTGTGGAACCAACCAGGGGCTCCACTATTCTAGATTTGGTATAGTGTAATGAGGATGATTAATTAATGATCTCATTCTATGGAATCCCCTGGAGAGAGTGATTATAGAATGGTAGATTTTCAAATTCCATCTGAGGGTGAGAAACTGGAGTCTCACACTACCATTCTGGACTTAAACAAAAGTAATTATGTAGGCATGAGAACATAATTGGTCCTAGTGGACTGGCCAGGCTGCCTGTAAGATAGGACACTTTAAGGAGACATTAATTCCTCTCAGTTGAGAATGTGGTGCTGGAAGAGCACAGCAGGTCAGGCAGCATCCGAGGAGCAGGAAAATCATTGTTTCAGGCATAAGCCCTTCATCAGGAATGAGGCTTGTGGGCTGAGCGATAAATGGGAGGGGGTTGGGGTTGGGGGGAAGGTAGCTGAAAGGGTAGATGAAAGGGAGGGAGAAGGTGATCGGTCGGAGAGGAGGGTGGAGCAGATAGATGGGAAAGGTGATGGACAGGTCAGGAGGGCGGTGAAGAGTTGAAGGCTTGGGACTGGGATAATGTAGGGGGAAGAAAAATGAGGAAACTGGTGAAATCAACATTGGTCCGATGTGGTTGCAGGGTCCCAAGGCAGAACATGAAGTGTTCTTCCTCCAGGTGTCAGGTGTTAAGGGTTTGGCAATGGAGGAGGCCCAGGATCTACATGTCCTTGGCAGAGTGGGAGGGGGAATTGAAGTGTTCAGCCATGGGGTGGTGGGATTGGTTGGTGCAGATGTCCCAGAGCTCTCTGGACGATCCGCAAATATTAATTCCACCCAACAAACATATACTCCAGACAGGAGGATTAATTGTAAGAGGGGGACAAAACATACATGGTTAAGAAACAAAGTTAAAACTTAGATGAGGCAGTAATCTTCTCTCAAAGGGTTGAGAATCTGTAAAATTCACTACCCTAGAATGTAGTGGATGCTGGGAAACTGAATACATTTAAGGTGGAGATAGACAGGTTTTAAATTAGTAATGGCTTGAAGATTTACAGGTGCAGATAGGGAAGTGAAGTTGGGGCCAAAATGAGATTTGCTATTATTCTATTGAAAGACAGAGCAGGCTGTATGAGCTAAATTGCCTACTCCTGCTCCTGGTTCTTTATATTGTTATGCTAACCTAGACTCTAAGGAAGTCAATCCCCACAATTTCTAAAGGGAGCAGAAGAACAGATAGGCAGTCCTTAAAGGTGGCAGGGCAGGTTGAGAGAATGGTTAATAAAGCATATGGTACAATAGGCTTTATTAATAGCAGCAGACAGTACAGGACTTAGACGGAGTATTGCATTCAATTCTGAGTATAATATCTATATCTCATCATCACAGAAGGCAGCGTTGGCATGAAACAGCCATTTACCAATAACTCAAGAACATCTACAAATTCTGCAACTGTTAAGAATACCTGTCAACAACTATATAACCATTGTTTCAGGTTAGAAATCCAAAGACACTAAGACTTTTTTAAATTGAGAGATTTTTGTTATTCATATCTATACCAGACGTTCTCTCTTTTAAACCAATTAATTATGTTTCTGTGGAAGCTTTATTTTTTTCCCTCAGGCAATAAAATTCTTTCTTTCACTCAAGAAAACCTTGCAAACAACTTCGTCATTTTGATCTAGACTACATTTTCAATTAACAAATAATAAGATTACATGCTAAACAACAACTAAAATTTGTTACCATCAATCAAGAGGGTGTTTCAAAAGATGGAAGTAACATGTCTCTCCTCACCTGCTCACAACATTATCTCCAAACTATCAAACTTATAGCAGTACAATCTGCAGGAATGATTGTCAGTGGAATTACCCAGCCATCTCCCTTCAAGCTGGGACTAATCACATCAATATAGGCAGCATTCTTTCTTTGGTACTTAAGCCAGACAAAAGGACATTTCTGTGAGAGGCCTGTTCAATGAGGCATGATCAGGCACAAGCCTGAGTTGCAAAAAATTCTCAAGACCAATAATTTCAGCAAAATCAAGAACTGGAGAAAAAAATAGAGGAAGCTCCATTGTACGTGGAATTCTTAAAGTGGCTTTCAAACCTGAAAATCGATTCTGGACAGAAATTGTTGAATTGTAATTGATCTTTCTATTGACAGTAATTCTTTAGGCAGTTTCTTCCATTGACAGTTATTTATTAAAATCAGGTGGAATACAAATATGAATGTAAGCCCTGAAACAGTAGTCATGCAAACAGCAACACCTACTAAGACAAAAAGTACAGCATTTAGTACTTTTTTAGCGTGGTCTTTGTCCAAAAAAAATCTTTTTCTGTGCACACCTGTCAAGATCTCAAGCAAAAGGAAATGACGTATTCATCTTTTATATATCCTTACATTTTGCCAATTAATTGTTGAGGAATCTGTTAAGATGAGTACCCAGCGTAAAATAAAATTCTTTTAGGTGACACAAATTTACAATTGCTTCTCAAAAATTCATGGGATTATACTTATGTTTATTTTGAAATGAAGGATCTGAACTGGAATCTTGTCAAACCTATCATACTTATAACCTTCACAATATGTCAAGTTTTTTGGATCTAATTAATGCTTTGGCAGTATGACCTTTATCTTATTTTGATGCTGCCTTTTGATATTTTTCTAAGGAGAAAGCAAAAATATAAACAAAGGAAACTAAGAATAGTCTGTGACACATCTGTGTGTCACAGCAACTTCCAAATGTAATTAATGTTACTCATGAACAAAACTGGAAAATAGCCAGACAAACTCTTATTTTTTAATACTGTTTAAGACAGAATGTATGTAGTTTATCATTATAAATTGTAGTAATGTGTCTATTTCCTAAAGTAAAATAATGTTGTTGGTGTAAGAAATGATACAACTGTGCAATAAGCTCCATTATTTGTTGTTGGGTATAACAGAAGCATTCTTGTGTCCTTTCAGATTTCACTGATGGGAAGCCAATATCAGATTTTTTTTTTCTGTGTTATCAATCATCTGTGAGTCAGAGATTTCTGAGATGTTGTACCTCAAGGGAAAGGAATTCATTATGGTTCAAGGAATATTACTAATGCCAGCCATGCAGTATCTTTATGACTTAGCTGAACTGAGCTAAATCAACCAAGCCAAATGAAATCCACAAGAGTAAAAATATTAAAAGAATAATAATAATATATTAGTCAGCAAAATGAAATCACTGATACTTAACCACTTATCTCATCTAGATGCATACAGATTAATTGAATTTATTTTTGAACTATGAAAGCAAATAAATCTTCAAGTTGTACTCCAGATAATAAACCAAATTAAGACAAACAGATTGGTGCTATTGATGATTGGACAAATGAGCAGCAGATTGCATTACAAACTGATATTACAATTAGCGAGAATTTTAGGATGAGTTACTAATGTAGTTATTAAATAGAATGTAGTAATTGAATTTTAATGGTAAGCAAAATATCAGTGGCCCTTTGAAGGATTTGTGGTGAATGTATAGGAACATTCTCTGGGACCAGTGCTATTTACATTTGGATTCCAAATAAAGATAATTTCATGATCCCTTGCTTCCAGTGGAAAAACCACACACAAAGAATACAGGTTAAACAGAGCATTATAACCCCATTTACTTGATCATATGGCTAGAGTATGGGACCTCTTTCAATTTGTACTACAGATAAATGGAGCTCTGAACTGAGATCATAAATTAATTAATCTTGCAAAGTAAAATTCTTAATTTTCCTGGTGTCATCCTTCTCTCTTCATGAGATAAATACGCAAATATTCGGTATTTTGTAACATTTTTCAAAATATAATCATTTTGATTTGATTAAGCAAGTGAGGAATTAAATTGTATATTTCTGATTTTGATCAATTTTAAAACAATTATTTTCTGTATCCATAGAGCTAGGTTAACAGTAAGGTTCATGATTTTGTGTTCACTGTTTTATGTTTCTAGTTAATGTATACTTGGGCTAACACGAGAGATTATAGCTTTGAGGTGAGATTATAAAAACATAAGCAGATTTGTTATGTTTTAAAATCACAACTTAAAGTATGTAATCGGACTAAATATATTAGTTTCTATAGTTATTTTGAGCTTTAGTTTATTTTAGGTCTCAACAGTTAGTGTGGATTTATATATAGTTCTTGTCAGTAAAGGATATTGATCATGTTTTGAAGAATATTCAGATGTATCAATTGTGATATCTGGGATAATAGTTAATCACTAGGAGGTGGTACACCATATTCTAGGCAGATGCCTAAGTTGTTCATTGGTGCTACTCTATCTTCGCAAAAATTTATGGAAACAGTAAGCAAAGAGGAACAATTATATAAAATGATTTGGATGATAAAGAATGAATGAGGAGAAAGTAGGAAGTGATGTCACAAAAATGACCATTACTTTTAAGGAAACCAATCAAGAATTGTGCATGTATTGTTTAGTCCAATCAACTCTGAACATAAACTGAACATAAACATAAACTGCAGTGCTCATGTACTACTAAGATGGTTGGAATTAGGGTGTCTTTGATCAAGCAAAAGGCAAATGGTTAGCAATGGTTAATAAGACTTGAACTTTAATAGTTCAATGCACAAGAAGGATCAAAAAACAAGATGAAATTCAATGAATACAACAAGAGATCTATGCCCAGTCAAGCACTATCACAAACTGGCATCCATGAGAGGATAACACCAGAGCCATTCAGAATTAGGCCATTCAGCCGAATAAGTTTGCTCCATAATAGACATACTTGTCAACACCATTCTCCTGCCTTCTTCCTGTAACCTTTGATCCCTTTACTAATCAAGAACCTACTTATCTATCTCTGCCTTAAATACACTCAATAATTTGGCTTCCACAGCCTTCTGAGGCAATGAGTTCAACAAATTCATTACCTTCTGGCTCAAGAAATTCCTCTGCACCTCAGTTCAAAAGGTAAGTACTTTCACTCTGAAACTGTGCACTTGGGTCTTTGTCTTGTCGAGTCGTGGAAACATCTTCCCCATGTCCACTCTATCCGGGCCTCCCAGTATTCTATAAGTTTCATTCAGATTCCTCCACCCACAATCCTTCTAAACTAATTGAATACAGACTCAGAGTCCCCAATTGCTCCTCATATGTCAACCCCTTCATCCCCAGGATCATTCCTGTAAACCTCCTCTGGACCACTAATGCTGGCATTTCTTTCCTTAGATACAGAGACCAAAACTACTCACAATATTCCAAATGTGGTCTGACTAGACCCTTACACATCCTTAGCAGTGTGAATACTCTAGAGATTGTCAATATATTGAAGGAGGAAGTTTTGGAAATCCCAAATTGCATTAAGGTAGACAGGTCCCCAGAGGGGTAAACATAGCCAGAATACCCTCAGTTCCTTCATCCAGATCATTAATATGTAAAGCCTTTTCTGAAACATTTAGAAAATAGTCTATACCCCTATTCTTCCAACTAAAGAGATAAACCTTGATTGTTCCCAGATTGCATTCTATCTGTCACTTCTTTGCTCACTCTCCTAGCTTATCGAAGTCCTTCTGTAGCCTCCTCGCTTTCTCAACACTACCTACCCCTCCACCCATCTTTGTGTCATCTGCAAACACAGCAACAGTGCAATCAATTCTTTGATCTACATCATTAATGTGATTAGTTGTGGTCTCAACACTGACACCTGCAGAATTCCATCAGTCATCAACTGCCATCCTGAAAAAGACTGCTTTATTCCCATTGTCTGCTTCCTGCCAATCAGTCAATCCTAAGTCATGTCAATACTTTGTCCTTAACACCATGGGCTTTTATTTAGAAGCCTCCTATGTGGCACCTTGCCAAAGGTCTTCTGGAAATTCAAATAGATCATGTCCACTGACTTTCTTTTGTCTTACTTGTATGTAAGACAAAGCATTCAAACAGATCTGTCAGGTATGATCTTCCCTTGACAAAGGCGTGCTGACTAAGCTCATTTTTACTATGCACTTCCACATGCTCTGCAATCTTATCCTTAATAAGATAACATAGATCTTGCACACAACTGAGGTCAGGCTAACCAGCCTATAATTTCCCATCTTCTGCCTCCCTCCTTTTTAAACCGGGGTGTTAAATTAACCATTTTCAAGTTCTCTGAGACCCACCTCGACTCCAGTATTTCCTGAAAGATCAACTATGACTAAAGTCAGAAAAACATCTTAGCTGTGGACCATATGCACTGATGTGGCTGCGAAAAATTGACAGCACCTTCCAAATCCCTGACCTTTATCAACTGAAAGGACAAGGGCAACAGACGCATGGAAACACCAACACCTGCAGGTTCACCTCCAAACTGCATTTCATTTGACTTGGATGAATCTCACCTGCTCCCAGCACCCCATGCAGAGCAGTTGTTTAAGAAAGCAGCTCAACACCTCCTTCTCAAGGGCAATTAAAGATAGACAATAAATGGTGGCCTCGCCAGAAATGAATGGAAAACAATTAAAATGGGAGGACTAGCAAAGGGATTTTGCTGAGTGAGTACAAGCAACCTGGGGTGAAATTTAAATGCAGACCAACAAAAATAATAATCCCTAGATTACTTCTTGAATCATGAGAAAATTGGAAAGGGGGAAATAAGATCAGAGAGGAGAATGGATGACTCATAGATTAGTGTGGTAGCCCACAAATTTGCTTGGCAGCTTGTGAGGGTGAGCCACCATCCCAAAAAACTTAGCAGGCTGAAAGGCAGTTATTATTTGGTCGTTGCCCATAAACTGCAGCTCCCGGTCTCACTGCTTGCTGAAGTAAGATTGCACGCCACCTCCAAATGTGGCAAGCAATTAGGGAAGCTAATGTTATGCTACTCTTTATTGCCAGAGAATCCAAATACAGGAATAGCGTTTCAACTGCAGGTGGAGTACTCTGTACTGTTTTTGACCCTTACCTTCAGAAAAATATCACAGTCATTGAGGTCATCCAGACTTGTTCCTGGGATGGTAGGATGTCCTATGAAGAGAGTTTGGGCAAACTGGGCTCATGTTCTCTAGCAATTTAAAGAATAAAGGTAATGTCATTGAAACCTACAAATACTTGAAGGAATACTTAACAAGCAGCATGATGGCACAGTGGTTAGCACTGCTGCCTCACAGCGCCAGGGACCTGGGTTTGATCCCAGCTTTGGGATCAGTCTGTGTGGAGTTTGCACATTCTCCCCATGTTTGCGTGAGTTTCCTCCGAGTGCTCCGGTTTCCTCCCACAGTGTGCAGGCCGTGCTAAATTGCCTGTAGTGTTCAGGGATGTGTAGATTAGGTGCATTAGTCAGGGATAAATATAGAGTAATGGGTTTGGGTAGGCGACTCTTTGGAGGGTCGGTGTGGACTTGTTAGGCCGTAGGGCCTGTTTCCACACTCTCGGGATTCTTAAAAAAAATAGACAGTATCAATTCAGATAAGTTGTTTCACCTGTTTGGGGCATCTGGA
Organism: Chiloscyllium punctatum; assembly: GCF_047496795.1. NCBI lineage: Eukaryota > Metazoa > Chordata > Chondrichthyes > Orectolobiformes > Hemiscylliidae > Chiloscyllium > Chiloscyllium punctatum. The sequence goes on along the minus strand of NC_092746.1, from coordinate 55,793,703 downwards.
ACCAGGGGATACAATTACAAAATAAGAGGAAGATACACAGGATCAAGATGAGCAAAAATTATTTACTCAGAGGATTTTGAACCTTTGGATTCCTCTACTCTGGAGGTTTGTGGAAACTCAGTAATTGAGTATTATTTTAAGTAGAAATTGAAGATTTGTAAATATTAAGACATAATGGGATATGGGATTAATGTGGGGAGGCAGGCATGAAGTGGTTGGTCAGCCATGATCATGAATGATGGAGCAGGATCGATGTGCTTAATGGTCTACTCTGTTCCTGTGTCCCTAATTCTCAGTATCAGTGGCGCAGCCCCACAGTCCTAGAAAGATTTCAGCCATGATTACATACTGGTCAAAGCTGAGAAACTGGAGATTGTTATGACCAGTTCAGGAGCAGAAATCAACTGACGTCTTTTTAAGCCCACTGTAGACAACAATAAAACATTGTTTTTAATTTTGCAAGCAGCGATCACATTTCAACAAAAGCATAATTTGATAGAAAACAAATTAGCAAGGTTTCTTTGAATGAAAGAAACATGACTTTTATTAAGTATTAACCCCAAGAAAAAGAATTACAGATAATAAGTTTAATGGAAGTGGGACATAAACAGTAAATAAACTGCAGTTTAAAGTTCTTAGAGTCCTTGAGTTTTAAGTGTGGAACCTGATTCCATGACTGTTCAGCTGTTATATCTTCAGCAGTAGTTAAATCTGTAGGATTTTAGAGTTCTTTGTGAATAGTTGTTTTCCTAAGCTGTTTTTTTTATTGGGCACTGACTTCAGAAGCTGAGAGAAACAGGAAAGAAAAGACATCACACCTTCTGTTGTTATGAATCCATTATTTTCTTCTCCCTCTACCCTGCCAAGTAAAGTACTGAAAAATGGTTTGTTTGTACATTAGCAAGTGAATTTCCATTTTCTTTCTAAGTGGAATACTCCACAGGCAACCTTTCAGCTGTGAATTAAACAACTTTTCAGCTGTGAATTAAACAAGAAATGTGAATGTCTTGACACTGTCTTCATTGTCTGGTTTCACTGTCTTTGGATAAATGGTAATTTCTGTGCAGGCAGTTGACGTATTCCGTATGGGTTCCTTTAATTTATCTCAGTTGATAGTCAGGTGATCACAGCATACATTTTAGATCAGTATTTGTCCTCTTTAAAAATCACTTCAAGATCTTAAGTATTAAAATCAAATGAATGGAGGTTGAATAGCAATAGTCCATGTTTACCATTATTGTAACACACTCTGCTATAATAATTGGGCACAAAGAATATTTCTGCTGTTTGTTACTGCTGAGCATTCCAGCACCAGGTCAATATAAAAGAACAACACAAAAATTGGGATGACAATGTACATAAATTCTGTATTCATTCTTTTTGTCGCAATCCAGATATAAAACCTGCTTCAGGATTAGCAATTGAATATGTTTGCTGGCCACTTTCCCAAGTCTTAATCCTTCACTGCAGTATTCAGTGATCAATGTCTGTAAGATTTAGGCATTTTTACAAATTTTACTCAATGAAGACTGATGTGATATAATCTGATATTTGCCTCCTTTGTGTGTCATGTGATATTACACAAACTGGATTGGGCTGGATATATAAGTGTGTAAATCATTAAACTTGGCAGGACAGGTTGGGAGAGCAGTTAACAAAATACACCAGATGATAGGCTTTTGTTAACAGAGGCATACAGTACAAGAACAAGGTGGCTATGTGAACTTGTACAAAATACTAGTTAGAGCTCAGCTGTACTACTGTGCATATTCCACTTCAGAAAGGATACCGGCACATTGGAGAAAGTGCAGAAGGGGTTTACAAGCATGATTCCATGGATGAGAAACATCAACTATGAAGATGGATTGAAGAAATTGGAGCTGTTTTTCTTAGGGAAGAGAAAGCTATGAGGACATTTTTTTCAAAATTGTTAATATCATGATCAGTGTTGACAGATAGACAGGGAGAAACTGCTTCCTCTTATAGAAGGATTGTGAAAGACAGGGCACAGTATTTGATGAGGGGTATAGATCTAAGGTAAGGGGCATATGGTTTGGAAGAGATGTGAAGAAAAACTTTATCATCTAGAGTTTGGTTGGAATCTGGAATTCATTGCCAGTAAGGACGGAACAAGCAGAAACTCTCATACCATTAAATGTTTAGAAGTGTACTTGTGATGCCAAAGCACACAAGGCTATGGGCCCAATGCTGGAAAATGGGATTAGAATATATAGATAGTTTATTTTAACTAGCATGGACAGGGTGGGCTGAAGGATTTCTGTGGATCTGTATGACTCTACTTTGAGTCAAGAGTGCGGTGCTGGAAAAGCACAGCAGTGGGCGGCATGGTGGCACAGTGGTTAGCACTGCTGCCTCACAGCGCCTGAGACCTGGGTTCAATTCCCGCCTCAGGCGACTGACTGTGTGGAGTTTGCACGTTCTCCCCGTGTCTGCGTGGGTTTCCTCCGGGTGCTCCGGTTTCCTCCCACAGTCCAAAGATGTGCAGGCCAGGTGAATTGGCCATGCTAAATTGCCCATAGTGTTAGGTAAGGGGTAAATGTAGATGTAGGGGTATGGGTGGGTTACGCTTCGGCGGGGCGGTGTGGACTTGTTGGGCCGAAGGGCCTGTTTCCACACTGTAAGTAATCTAATCTAATCTAATATCAGGAACAGGAGAATTGATGTATCGGGCAAAAGCCCTTCATCAGGAATGAGGCTGTGATCCGAGGGTGTTGGGGCTGGGAGTAAGATAGCTGAGAGTGTGATAGGACGCTCTGCCTGGCAGTGTGACAGAGGCAGGATAAATCAAGGCATGCAAGAGGGCATTAGATGATTATTTGAAAAGGAAACAATAATCAGTATGTTACAGAAAAGGCAGGAGAACGGCACTAAGTCCTAATACTCATTCGAAGAACTGATGCAGATGCAATGAGCCAAATAACCTCCTCATGCACCAGAGTAATTTTGTGATTGTGTGGGCTAGTTGATGTTTGAAGCTTGGTTATGTTATTTTGATGTTCCAATGGGTAATTCTGTGTTTAAGTCTGTGGCATGTCCAGCTGGCTTCTATTAGTGATGTCCCCTGTAAGGTATCAATATCCTTTTCCTTCTGTTTTGAGAATGGTTTCTCCTCTGACAAGTTATATTTTTCCTGGAACACTACCGCCATCAGGTGGATGTTCAGCTCTCACTAAATTTCCTTGTGGCTTTTCCTCTAAGGGAGGCTTCACGTTCAGTTCTGTATGACAAGTCTGGGAAATCTACTGGACCCCCGAATTGAACTATATTTCAATAATGTTTGACTAAGCAAGTGAGAAATTAAAATATACATTGTTTCAATGACTACCACCATAGCAAACAAATTACAAAAGAATTAAACCTCTGGACAATTAAGGCAGATTTCACTCTAGAATCTATCTTGTCTGCTATTACCATCAGCTGGAATCATGACAAAATGGTGATTCTTTGCAGGGTAGAATTCGTTAAAGTTGAGAGGGATCTGTGAACCTTTAAAGAGATGTGTACATGGAAGTACTGAGAATAGAAGCAGGTGAAGTGTTGTGAAGTATACTACATGGATTAGAATTTCCAATGGATTTGAGTGTTGCTAAGAATTTTCTCGGAGTGGAAACCATAACTGGATTATTCTAAATCTTTAACTAAGGCAAACAGCGATTGTTATCAGATTATTAAAGGTTGGAATAAAGCAGGATCTCGAAAGGCTGAGGAATTAAAAGTGATTACCCAGCATTTAGAATTAAAAGGAGGAAAACCTGAAATAGACATGTCATTGCTAGAATTCATTAAGAATAAAACAACTTGAATAAAAAAAGAAAAATGGAAAAGGTTGAGAATGAAAAGCGTAAGGGAAAGAGAAGTGGATAAGAAAAGGCTTGAATGGAAAGAGAAGAGAAAATAAATAAAGAGAAAAAGAAAACAGGGAGAAAGACAAAGAAAGGAAACAGCTTGAACACCAGAGAGGGAAGTCGGACAACATGAATTCACTCGAGTAAAGTTAAAAGAACAAAGGAGAGGTAGTAACTCAGAATAATTCCAATTCCAATGAGAGATTTGATTTAACAGAATTCTGTGTTTTGTGCATACATTTACAGAGAGTAAAGTTGCAAGATATTTCATCGCATTTGAAAAAGTAGTTGTGAAGTTGATGTGGCTAAAATATGCTTGTACCTTAAGAGGTACAAGTCAGAAGTGTGATTGAATACTCCTACTTGCCTGTATACCAGCAACTCCAACACCACGAAAGCAGCTTGACACCAAGCAGAATGACATAGCCTGCTTTATTGGCACCCCATCTACAACCTTGAATATTTATTCTCTTCACTATCAATGCACAATGCACTGCAAAAACCTATTAAATGTCCTTTGACAAACTAGCGACTGCACCTACCTTGAAGGACAAGACCAGCAGGAGCATTGGAACGCATCCACCTGCATGTTTACCTCTAGGCCATATTGATGGTCCTACTAAAATACTGGAACTCCCTTCCTAACAGCTTTGTTCATGTTCGTACTTCCCAAGGACTGCAGCAGTTCAAAAAAAAACTCACTGTCAACTTCTCCAGGACACTGACATTGACAGTGAATGCTGATCTAGCCAGTGACATCCACATTCCATGAGCAAATAGGAAAAAAAGGAGAGGGACTGAAGAATGGTGCAGTAGAGAAGAATCTGACTGCAGTTATAAAAAAGTACTTAGAAGCTGAAAAGAATTATTGCAAGTGAAATTGCATGCAAGTAATGGAGTGCCACAGTGACGAGTGCTGTGGCCACAATTACATATTTATATATATTAATGACTTGGATGATGAAAGTGAATGTGCTTTTGCCAGTTTTGCAGATGACGCAAAATTAACATGGGAGAAAGTAAGTATCGAGGATGATATGAAGAGTCAGCTTAAGTGAGTGGGCAAAAAAAATTAGAAGATGGAATATAATGTGGGAAAATATGAGGTTATGCACTTTAACAGGAAGAATAGAATAAAGCTGGTGAACATGATTTAAAGGAAGAAAGCTGAGGCATGGAGGGATTTGGGAATTCTTGAGCATAAAGCACTAAAACCTAAGCCACAAGTTTAACAGATAATGGGAAGGCAAATGGAATGTTGGTCTTTATTTCAAAAGGAATGGAATATAAAAATAGGGAATTCTCACAGAAACTGTACAAGATACAAGTTGGAACTCTGTGAAGAGTTATGAATTTCTTATCTGAGAAAAGATACAGTGGCATTCAAGGCAGTCCAGAGAAGATCCATGAGCTGATTCCAGGTATGGAGTAATTTTCTCAGGAGGAGAGGTTGAGCCTGTACTCATTGTCGTTTAGAAGAATGATAGGCAAACATATTGAAACATACAAGATTCTTAACAGGCTCAACAGGGTAGATGTGGGGAAGTTGCTTCCCCTGATAGAAGAGACCAGAAGGCATTATCTCAAGGTAAGGGGTCACACACTTAGGACAAAGATGAGGAGGAATTCCCTACCAGGGATTCTGTAGAATGTTTATGTGAGGAGTTTGTATATACTGTGCCATTAAGTGTATCCAAAGTTCAAACAGACAGATTTTTAATCAGTAAGATAATGAAGGGTTATGAGGCAAAAGCAGCAAAGTGAATGAGTTGAGTTTTATGAGGACAGACATGGACTTATTGAATGTCGGAGGAGGTTCAATGGGCTGAATGGCCTATTTGTGCTTCAATGTCTTATGGTCTTATGGTCTTATGGGTGGATGGGAAAAGTAGGGAAGTTTTGCTACAACTATACAGGGCCTGTACTTACAGTTGTATCTTGTTTATTTAAGGAGGAATATGCATGCATTGAAAGCTGCTCTGAGAATGTTCACCAAGCTGATTCCAGGAATACAATAATTCCTCTGTATCTGCTAAATCACGAATCGCAAATTCGCCTGTCAGTGCCAGAAAATAAGTAACAAAAATCAACATCTGCAGGCAAAAAAATTTCATCATCCACAGGGGTTCTCAGGCATTGAATCCTTGTGGATACAGAGGAATGACTGTATGGGCTGGTCTTTGAGAAAAGGATACATAGACCATGCCTACACTCATTGACAGTTAGAAGAATGAGATGAGATCTTATTGCAACATTTAAAGTTATGTAGAGGCTTGAGAGGGAGGATGCAAGACAGAGTGTTTCCTCTTATTGGAGAATCTGGAGGTAGGGAACATAATTACAAACTAAAGGGGTCTCTCAAAGGGGAGCAGTATTTTTCCTCTGAGAGGTTTGTTAAGCTTTGAAATTCCCTACTCTAGAAAGCAGTGGAGGTTGGATGATTGAACATATTCAAGGCTGAGTCAATAAATGTTTGATTTAAAAGGCAGTCAATGTTATGGTGGGCAAGCAAAAAAGTGAGCTTATGAGCAAAGAGCAGGAGTAAGCCAATCAGCTCCTTGAGTTTGCTCCACTAGTCAATAAGAAAATGGCTGATCTGATTGTAACCTCAAATCTGGATTCCTGCCTACCCTACTAACCATCCACTGGTTTCCATTTTATTCATTTTTAGACCAGAAGCTTTTCTAGAAGACCTTACTGAATAGAATTTTGTCAACGTGAATTTCATGGTCAACATTAGCGACAGCAGCCTTTTTAGTCCAGACCTTTTTAATAAATTAAGTTAAATCCTTCAGTTGTTGAAATGGGAACTGAACTCATCCTTATGGATCCAAGCCTTTGAATTAATCATGTAGTTAATGATCCCTTACCACTAAAATATTCACTTTACAGGAGAACAGAAAGCATCCAATATTTATATCAACTAAACAGCTTATTGGTTGCTTGAAAAATTCAAAGGGATATTGAGGAAAGGTTTAATTATAACCTGTTCTGATGTAATGTGATAGTGCCATTCCCATGCAATCCTGCATTATAAGAAAATTGTGTAATAGCAGCACAATTTAAACCAATGGGACCAGAATCACGTTATAGCCAATACAGGTAAGCAAAGTTCGTGTTTTACAGATAATGGTCTAAATTCTTCAACTGCATTATAGACAATTTGCGTTGAAGAAATGTACATTATAACGGAACCGACTGTATGTCTTTTCCTGCAAATAGCCACTGAGCATGTGCAAAAGGGGCTATGACATTGTAGCATCAGTTCACGTGGATCTACCTGCTGCACAAAAACTGACAAAAAGCTCTAACAAAGGACATATTTCAGTTTCCATATAACAAGTATTCCAAAGTTGGAAAAGACTTGCCTTTACCAACCCTCCAGAAAAGGAGAAGGCACCAACTAGAATGTGTATTAGCTATAAAATGCTGACAGCTTTGCAGAAACCACCACATGCTGAGGCGACAAGTTTCATGCAAGCAATGATCCTGTGGCATCCAGGCCACTGAAGCAGCAGGTTCCATAACCTGAGAGACAGCTGCGGCCCTATCATTCCCATTGAAGCTGTCTCCACTTAAATCAGCACGACTTACTGCTCTTGGCCATGCTGAATTTTAATTGTTACTCTCCTGTTTGAGGGTGCCTCCATATAGAGGCATTCTTTGGGTCTCTGACTTGTGTAATCAGTGCTCCTAGTGGGGCTGCAGAACTCCAGAGGTGCTTGTCCTATAAAGAGGTCATCAGCACTGGGAGACTGCACATTTCAAGCCAGTAGGTGGCCAATTAGGAATTTACCTGAAGGAAAATGGCCGATGCAGTTGGATTGCCAATACCTACTCAGGACCTGTCTTTCAGCTCTGGGAATCATGTCTGGGACATGATTCCTTTGGTTAAAGCTTAGCCAGAACAAGACACATTGTAAATGGTTGCTTGTTTTTCCATTTACCTGACTCAAAATTATTTGTTTCAAAATCGAACATTTCTGCAACTTCATTCAACTCAATAAAAATTAACATTGAATGAAATGGAATGTCAAGATAAAATGTTCAGTATAAATTAATAAACTATAGTTTCATATTTTTAAAAATGAGGAAGCTGTTCCCTTTCTCTCCTATCAGGCCAGGGTTTATTGCAATTGGGTTACATATAAGCAACAGGATAATTTTTTTATCATTGTCTGGTGCCTCATTTACAAAGAATTTGAGTAAAAGTATCAACAATTAGTTTATCAAAGATAACTGTTGCTTTAACAAACTAGAGTAAGCAATTTCTTATGAGGTGAATTTTCTATGGTTCACCTGTTTGTCTTAAACTGCAGTGTTTTATTAAGGTGAAAGTCAACAACAAATAGCGTGTGTATATGCGTTAATTTACATCATTTGTAAATCTGTTCAATAAAGCTTCAGGTGAAACTTACAGAATGATATTAATTAATAAGTGCCCTTGAGAAATTTTCAGCCTGTTGAATACTAAAGCACTTCAGTTAATTCGGGCTATAAACAATTTTTCAGGTCCATCTGAAAAAGCAAATTTTGAGATATTTTCCCTAATCAACCTGTTCAGAGATGTTCTTGCACACCTCTGGAACAGGATGGGAATTGAGTCCAGACCTTGAGGCTCAGAGGTAAGGACACACCACTAAGCCACAAATACCTACAAGCAAATTTTGACACTTTTATTTATTTAACTTTTGTTGTTCTAATCAACCAATTCAGAGATGTTAGTATACACCTCTGTGGCAGGTAGGACTTGAATCTGGGCTTCCATGTACAAGGGTAGGGACACTATCACTGTGCCGCAAGAGGACCCTCAAGCAAATTTTGATACTTAATATCTTAATCAACTGCATCTGCATCTAAATACACAGGAATGAGGCCTGTTAATGATATAACTCGTTTGGTAAAATTCAGTGTTGACTGGAAGGCAACTATGTCACAATAAAGAAGGAAAATCTATCTTTCAAAACAGGAAATCTTTAATTGCCTTGGAGTTGAGAGTGAAGGGGTCATTAACATTCACAACTGGCTGCAGTTAGCCCCACCCAAACAGTGGAGATAGGCCTAGACATAGACTGTATGGCTGTTGAAACTTAATTTGAGAACCAGTAAATTAAATGATTTGATCATCCGAATATTCTGATTACTGCAATTATTGATAAGTGTCCAGATCTTGGATTGCTCATTAGCAACTGTAGGCAAGTCTTCCGAAAGAAATACATTTCACTCTTGGATTGCTGTACTTTCAACTTAGGTACTGATTTTATAAATATACATCTCACAAGAATTTCACAGCATGATACGTAAGCTCACCATCAAGTTCATTTCAGGTGAATGAACAGCAGACAATAGAAAATAAAGCACTCATCATAGTCCCACATAGCTGTTCTAAAAATCATTTTAGCTCATTGGTAAAAGGCATAAATGAGAATGACCTGAAACACTTCGTTACACATGTTTCACTTTTGTTGTGATTCTCCTGCAAAATTAATCTCAATCATGGGTCTCAGTAAAGAATTGGATAATCACCACCTGAAAGGAATGAAATTCAGGATGCGACTCTGGGGAAAGGGGAGGGAATAAGAATGGGGCCAGCATGAACACGATGAGCCATGATGCTGCAGCCATGATTTGTAACACTCTCATATCTGAGATCGACTAGCACATTCAACCTTTATTCCAGCACTTGATCACAAACCTAGCTTCACTTTGTCAGAATTTTACAAGCTTGATTCTAATCGACTGTGAGCCAGGGAAGAATTTGTCAGCAATGATCCCCACTATATCTTCCCACCACTGGTCAATTTTCCTCGGGGCAGCTAGACTGTGGGATTGGAACTGTGCAGGACAGCAGGCAAGCAATTGAGTTTGTTTACGGGGTCAATTGACCAAGATTTTAAACAGATTCTACCATTTTACACAAGGGTCCCATGGAGTATCGATGGCTTGCTTATTCAAAGGAAATGATAGGTCAGTAAATGGTGAGTGTTAGCTAAAACTATTAGCTAGTGGGCTTAGCTGCATGCAGAAGCTTTGCAAGGCCTGTGTTAGAAAACTGAAGACTAGGAAGTTTTGAGGATTTTATTGATTGTAAGATCATAGGAGAGAGCAGTTAGTGGAAGAGTGTCTCCCAGGTCCCTTGTAGTGAGTGCAGGTAGCACAAGGATGGTCTGAGCCACTGTACTGTGATAGATCCAAATTTAAATGTAGACTTTGACTCTTCCAGTGAAGAGGGTAGTGTGAGAGAGAGACTGAATTAGCTACTTGGAGGTGGACAGCCACAGGCAGAGGAGCATCAACACCATGTTGCTACAATGGGACATGAATGAGGTGGGAGCAAAGGGGCTATGAGCCAGGAGGACACACAAACAAAATGCTACCATCTTAAAGGGCTGACAGACAAAGGACATGTCAGAACATCAAATGTTTCTGCAGGGTGTTTATCAAGTCAGATGGTTTCTGAGCCTGTGAAATGTCTGAGTGGAGGTAATTGAGATGTGGTGGTGACAAGGGGGACTATGACACTCACTTTTCCACTTCAGGCTTGTTACAGGAACATTGAGAGATTCTTGTGAGATTATTCTGTCAGAAGTCCATTGCTGCAACAAGCAGTTTATCAATTCCTTGTTCTAAGTATACTTCTCAGTATGCACTTCATCAAACCTTATGGTTCACAAAGCAATAACACAGTGGAATTCAGAACATGTATTTAATTCAGTGACACCCCATTTGCTACTAGATGCCTGGATGCAAATGTTTCCAGGTAAGCCTGCATTGTTCTGTCACAGTGGCAGCTGTTGGTTTGTAAGCAGGCTCCTTCTCCTGATGCTCTGGCATATGAAATACTGACAGATGATGATGTCAGGATGACTGAATCCTGGAGAGATTAGGCAGAGGCTGCACTATCTTAGCTGTCCAATGCAATCTCCGTCTTTAATACTGCATGGCATCAAACCTTATTGTCAAATAAAGAGAATCACGTGAACAACATTCAAAGCCAATGTATGTCTGTATCCTAAACCATTCAATGTTCATTTTCACCAGAACAACATTTGGCAATTGTTCCATGTGTCTGTGAGCCATTTTCCCCACTCAGAGCTCAACATTACTGAAGGATGAGGCCACATCAGTTTCAGAATTTCAAGTTCACAGGCTCCAGCCACCTTCTCTTCACCATGGATATTAATTCTCTTTACACGTCTATACCCCATCACGATGGTCTCAGGGCTTTCTGCTTCTTCCTGAAACATAGACTTGAACCATACCCATCCAACATCACCATCCTCTGCCTAGCCAAACTTGTACTTACTTTGAACAACTTTTTGTTTTATCCTCCCACTTTCTTCCATCAAAGGAGTTGCCATGGATAGCTGCATGGGTCCCAGTTATGCCTATCTCATTATGGAGTACATGGAACATTCCTTGTTCCAAATTAACTTGATGTGGAGGTGCTGTTGTTGGACTGGTGTGGACAAAGTTAAAAATCATATAACATCAGGTTATAGTCCAACAGGTTTATTTGGAAGTACAAGCTGTTCCTTCATCAGGTAGCTGGTGGGGCAGGATCATAGGACACAGAATTTATAGTAAAACATCAAAGTGTCATACAACTGATGCAATATATTGAACAAACCTAAATTGCTGTTAAGTCTTTAATCACTTAGAATGGGGTGCATGTTTCGATTGCTTAATATATAAATCCCAGAAATTCTTTCCAGTCACTGTCCCGAGATAACTTAAGATGTTATCAGCATGAAAAAAGGTGGCATCTCAGCTCAGGCAATGCACAGTGTGAGGTTACAGTCTATCTGTATTCCAGACTTGAGTCAGACTGGTTCTATTTCCAAAGTAACAATTTATAAAATGTCATTTAGACTGACTGTCTACAGATTGTGTGCTTTTTGAACAAAATAGAATGTATCTGCAAATGCAAATGCACCCCATTGACTTATATATGTGTGTGCTGCTTCCCTCGGCCAGAATTGGAAATATTTATCAACTTCACTTCCAATTTCCACCCGCTCTTACCTTCAGCTAGACCATCTCTGACATTCCTCCTTCTCTTCCTTAACATCTCTGTTTCCATTTCTGGGGCTAGGCTGGCCACCAATATCATTACAAACCCTCTGACTCCCACAGTTACCTGGACTATACAGGCCCTGTTTCCTCTAAGGACACTAGTCTCCTAGTTTCTCCATCTCTGTCGCCTCTATTCTGACAATGCCATGCTCTGTAGAGGGCCTCAGAAATGTCCATTTCCATAGTCAACAGGGCCTTTAGCCATGTCCAACCCACCTCCTGGACTTCTGCACCTCTTCCCTTCCCACCCAAAACAAAGATAGGGTGCCCCTGGGTCCTCACTTACAAACCCACCAGCCTCCTCATCTGAAAGATTATAAGCCACTACTTCCATTACCTCCAATGGGATGTCATGACCCAGACACATATTCCTCTTCCCTCCTTTGTCAGCAATCTGCAGGGACTGTTCCCTCTGAGACACTCTGGTCCACTCTTCTTCCACCCCCTACACCTCTCCCCACCCTTACTGTATCTTTCCATGCAATCACAAAAAGTATAATACTTACCTGTTTACCTCCTCACCATCCAACGCCCCAGCCACACTTTCCAGGTGAAGCAACGATTTACCTGTACTTCATTCAATCTACTGTGTTCACTGTTCACAATATGGTCTCCTCTACACTGGGTAGATGAAACACAGACTCTGTGACCACTTTGCAGAACATCTATACTCTATTCACAAAAATGACCATGAGCTTCCAGTTATCTGTCACTTAAACACCCCACCATGTCCTAACACCAACATTACTGTTGTAGGTTTGCTGCAGTGCTATACCAAGCCTCACTACAAGCTTGAAGAACATTTCATTTTCTATTTGGGGAGCCTGAAGCCTCTAGGACTCAACGTCAAATTCAATAACTTCAGAGCTTGATTCCATCCTTCCATGTTTTTACCCATTCACACCCTGTCCTGTTTTGACAAGTGTTGCTTTTAGCTCAGTCACCCATTCTGTCATACTCCCAGGCCCATTATATGTGTTGCACTCAGTACAGCTCATACATTTTCTCCTACTCTTAGCTCTTATTATCACTTATTCCATTTTTTTGTCCGTCTTGGCCTGCTATCCATAATCTCCTTGTTTACCTACCCCTTTTATATCTCTCTCCCACTGGGCTATGTCCTCATCTATCCACTCACCTCTCCCCTCCCACCCTACCCCCAACTTCAGCTTTGGTATAAATAGCACTTTTTTTGAACTACTAACAGGTCAGATGAAGAGTTACTGGACTCGAAATGTGAACTCTGCTTTTTTTCTCACAGATGCTGCCAGACCTGTTGAGTTTCTCCAGCAATTTGTTTTTGTTTCACATCGCCAGCATTTGTAACTATGTCTTTTACTTCACGCTTATACACATTGCCATTTAGAAGAATGAGGGGTGATCTTATTGAAACAAATGAAAATCTCAGTGGGCTTGTCATGGCAGATGTTGAGAGGAGGATGCTTCTCCTTTGGGAGAACACAGAACACGGTGGCTCAGTGATTAGCATTGCTGCCTCACAGTGCTAGGGACCCAGGTTTGATTCCAGCCTTGGGCACATTTGCACATTCTCCCTTGTCTGCGTGGGTTTTCTCCCAAAGTCCAAAGATGTGCAGGTCATGTGAATTGGCCATGCTAAATTACCCATAGTGTTTGGTGCATTAGTAGAGAGAAATGGGTTACTCTTCAGAGGGTCGGTGTGGACTTGTTGGGCCAAAGGGCCTGTTTTCACACTGTAAGGAATCTAATCTAGAATCCATAGTTCTAGTATGAGAATAAGCCATTTGTAAGATGGAAATGAGAAGATTTTCTTCTTTCAGAGGGTTATGACTCTTTGAAATTCTGTTTCTAGAGAACAGAGGAGATTGAACCATTGAATATATTCAAGGCTGAGAAAGACAGGTTTTTTAAAATTATAGGGCAGTCGAAGGTTATGGGGAAGGGTTAAGGCAGGAAGTAGCGTTGATGTCAAGACTTAATCAGGCATGTCTTATTGAATGGTACTGCAGACTCAAGGGATGGTCCACCCTAATCCTTTCAGAGTTCTCATGCCGCCTTAGCTGCTTGAACCCCAGAAAGCTACTATACCTCAGGAGCTATATTCCAACATGTCATCAGTTCCTTCGTCTTACACTGATGGGACATGCAAATTCCCAAAAAACATGCTTTGAAGTTTTGCTTTGTTCAGATGCAGGTTCACTTCAAGGTCCAATTTCATAAGCAAGTAAAAGAGAATTCACAGCATATTGATCTTTATAATGAAAACCATTCCACTCAGACAGTACTATCCTTTTATGCGAATTAAATATGGTGAAGAACTGGAGCATGCTAAAATGAAATACCCATGTACCAATATTTTAAGAAGTCTATTTTCATTTACAAGTGAGGGGAGGAATAAAATCTGATTTGTTAAGGCAGCTCTGATTTACTTTAAAGAGCACTGGCAAAGTAATCAGCTGTTATTTTTATTATTCTTCATTATGTCCATACAAGATTTCTGAAAGACGTAGAAACAGACAATCTAGGAGGGCAAAACTTCAACTCACAGTTTGCATTTATAAAAGCCTGCAGCATGGAGGTAAATATCTGATGGAGGAGAGGGAGAATGGGGGAGATGATGTTGAGGGGGAGTTTTGTCACTGGAGAGGGAAGTCTGCAAGCCATTGCTACCTCGGCTTTGTTGACTTCAGCCAGAAATGCCAAGTGAATGATCCAATGTGGCCTCCTCCTGAGCTTCCCAGCACCATGGAGGAGTCTTCAAACAATTCAAATCACTCCATTTGATCAGAAATGGTTGAAGGTTCTGCATACAGCAAAAGCTTTGGGTCCTAACAACAAGCCAGCTGCAATACTGAACTTGTATGGTCTGGGAGATGATGGAACCTGTGAATACTGAACCTGTGCACTCTAGAATTAACTACACCCTTAGCCAAGCTGTTCCAATGTAACCACAAGACTGGTACCTAATCGCTTACATGGATAGTTGTCCAGGTATGTCTTGTCCACAAAACAAAGGACAAATACAACACAAAAAATAGTGGATCATATTCTTTGTGCTATGAGGAGAAATTGCTAGCTCTATTTCAGGAGCCTTTAAACTGGTAGCAGTTGGGGAGATGAAGGGTAGGGGATGTCCTCAGTAGCAGAAAAACATAGAAACACAGATGAGGAAGGTTCTGAATCAGAAAAGATCAAGTTAATTAGAAAAAGCAAACAAGAGCATGTCAGAAAATGAGGTATCTCTGAAGAATTAAACTGCATTTATTTCAATGCAAAGGATATTATATGTAAGGCTGATGAACTCATGGCATGTATGGGTACATGGGACTAGGGCATCATAGCTATTACGAAAACTTGGCTGAGGGAAGGACAGAGCTGGCATTTCAATGTTCCATGTTTTAGATGTTATAGGAAGGATAAAAAGGGAGGCAAGAGAGGTAGGGGAATGGCATTTTTGATGAAGAAAAACATTACTGTAATTACAGAGGACATTTTTGAGAGATCGACTAGTGAAACTATATGGGTAGAAATTAGAAATAAGAACAAGATGATCACCCTTGATAGGATGATATAGGCCCCCCAATTGTCAGAGAGAAATTGAGGGGCAAATTTGTAGAGAGATTTCAGATATGTGTAAGAATAATAGGGTTGTAATAGTATGGGATTTTAATTTTCCAAACATTGTATTTAAGGCTTAGACAGTGAAGAATTTGTGAAATGTGCTCAAGAAAAGAAATTCTTTATCAACATGGAAGTGTATATGCTAGAGAAGGAACAAAACTCAAACTTCTCTTGGGAAAAAAGGCAGGGCAAGTGACTGAAGTGTTAGCAGGAGAACACTTTTTGGGACTAGTGATCATAATTCTATTAGTTTTAAAATAGTTATGGAAAAGGATAAACCTTCATTAAAAATTAAAGTTCTTAATTGGAGAAAGGCAATTTTTAATGATATGAGATGGGAACTTTCAAACATTGATTAGAATAGATTATTCTCAGGTTAGGGGACAACTGACAAGTGGGATGCTTTCAAAAGTGTGATAACGAGAGTTCAGAGGCATTATGTTCCTGTTAGAGTGAAGGATAAGACTAGTAAGAATAGGAAACAATGGATGAATAAAGATAAAGTCATAGAACTGTACAACTGGAAACAGATCCTTGGGTCCAACTCATCCATGCCGACCAAATATCCTAAATTAATCGGATCCCATTTGTCAGCATTTGGCCTATGTCCATCAAAACCCCTTCTATTCACATACCCATCCAAATGTCCTTCAAATGTGGTAATTGTACCAGCCTCCACCACTTCCTCTGGCAGCTCATTCCATATACACACCATAATCTGCTTGAAAAAGTTGTTTCTTTGGTCCCTTTCAAATCTTTCCACTCTCACCTTAAACTTATGCCATCTAGTTTTGGACTCTGCTACGCTGGGGAAAAGACCTTTACAATTCACCCGATCTATGCCCCTCATGATTCTCTGCCTCCCATACTCTGGGGAAAATAGCCCCAGCCTATTCAGCCTCTCCCTGTAGCTCAAATCCTCCAACCCTGGCATCATCCTTGGAAATCTTTTCTGAATTCTTTCAAATTTCACAACATCCTCCCTATTGCAAGGAAACCAAAATTGGATACACTATTCCAAAAGTGGCCCGACCAATGTCCTGTACAGCTGCAAAATGACCTTCCAATTCTTATATTCAATGCACTGACCAACAAAGGCAAGCACACCAAATGCCTTCTTCACTATCCTATTTATGTGTGACTCTACTTTCAAGGAACCATGAACCTGCACTCCAAGGTTTCTTTGTTCAGCAACACTTCAAAGGACCTTACCATAAAGTGTATAAATCCTGCCCTGATTTTCCTTTCCAAAATGCAGCACCTCACAATTGTCTAAATTAAACTTTGTCTGCCACTCCCCAATCCACCGGCCCATCTGATCAAGATCTCATTGTATCTGAGGTAACTTTCTTGGCTGTCCACTACACCAACAGTTTTGGTGTCATCTGCAAACTTACCAACCATACCTTCTATGTGTACATCCAAATCATTTATATAAATGACAAGAAACAGTGGGCCCAGCACTGATTCTTGAATGTTTTCAGTACCATTCGTGACTCAGTAGATAACCTAAATAATCCATGCCTGCATACAACAAGGTATGAACAATCTTTAGGCTGATAATGTGGCAAGTAACATTTATGCCATACAAATGGTAGGCAATTACCATTTCCAAACAAAAGAATCTAATCATCTCCTCTTGACATTTAACAGCATTACCATCACTGAATCTCGTGCCATCAACACCATGGGGTTGCTCAGTGGTTAGTATTGCTGCCTTACAGTGCCAGGGAACCAGGTTTGATTCCAACCTTGGGTGACTGTCTATGTGGAGTTTACATGTTCACTCTGTGTTTGTATGGATTTCCTCCCACAATTCAAAGATGTGCAGGTTAGGCGGATTGCCTAAATTGCTCTGTAGTGTCTAGATATATGAAAGCAGTTGGATTAGTGTTAGGAAATTCAGGGTTACAGGGCAAGAGTAGGAGGGTGGGATGCTCTTCAGATGATCAGTGTGGACTCGATGGGCCTGAGGATCTGAAACTGAATACAGGCTGAGGTAACTAGTTGTTTCAGGAACAACCACTTAATACATGCTCTTACTAACTGAGGTGGTGATAAAATGGCTTCTAAATGCAAATAACATGACAAAATGGCTTCTAGGGTGCAAATTGACAATTCTGCTTAAAGCTGCATAAAATGGCTTTAAGCCCTGCTAAAGCTGCATAATTGACTTGACCAGTCTGCCTCTATAGAGATTAGCAGACAATGCTTCCTTTACCACATAGAAATAACTAGACTAGAAAGGCATTACTGGCCATCCTAACTGACCTTCAAGTACAGGTGCAGAGATTAGGTTCATGAGATAAGAGTAGCTTGGATGTTCGAAAACAAGGTTGGTTCCCAGGAAATATCATTGGGTTAAGTTGCTGTCAATAAAACCATTTTGTTAAGTTGATTGGTAATTGTTTGAATGAATTGTACGATTGTGACCTGTACCTCTCTTTAAGAAAAGTATAAAAATGTCTTTGTTTTAAGCCATGTGCACAGCTCCTCTGAGGAACACGGAAGTGTTTAACCTCTGTGTTTCTGGATGATCTGTGCCCGGCAGTGAATAATAAAGTGTGAGGTCTTAAAGAACCAGACTGATTGCTAGTGTTTATTGACTGATTGCGGAACCGAGAGACCCCTCTCAGGGGATTGAGATCTTCAGGCCAAATGGTCACTATCTGCACTGCAGGGATCTGACATTACTATTGGCCAAAACCTAACTGGACCTGTCATTTAAAATAATGTAACTACAATCACAGGTTAGACACTGGAAAGTCTGTGTGAATTTCCTGTGTCCTGACATCCAAAGACTATTCATCAACTTCAAGTATAAATTTGAGTGTAATATAATACTCTTCATTTGCCTGGATGAGCAAAATCCAATGACTTTCAAGAATCTCGGTGCAATCCAAGGCAAGGCAACCTCCTTGATCAGCATTCTACACATACACACCCTCCACTACTGATACACAGTGCTAGTTATCTGTACCATCTAACAAGATATACTACCTTGGCAATACATAACCATTCCTTCACTGTCACTGGGTCAAAATCCTGAAACTCCTTTCCTAACTGCACTGTGAATGTACTTGCATAACGCAGACTGTAGCTTCTGAAGACCAGGGCTCAACCCCATTGCTCATGAAGCCTCTACAGATGGCAATAACATTTTAGCCTTGCTAATGATCTTCACATTTCAAGAGTGAATTCAAAAACAATTATTTAGTAGCACCTATAATTGTGGGAGCAACCTATCCTACTGAAAATGACATTCTGTTACGAATCTTTACAAATGCTTCCTCTATCTGCTGCAGGAAACTGATCAAAAATTCATGTATGACTATGCAGAGCCTGTAATCTGCTGGCTCTACTCATGTGTGTCAGGCTTTGTGCAGCCTAACCAGCTGTACCATTTGTCATCTGAATGACTTGAGGCTGTTCAAAAAAATGGCTACAAAATATTTTCAAACTTGTATTTTATTGCTCCTCCCAGTTCCACTAAAACATTGTGAGACACCGTCAGCATAAATTCTCCAGAACAAGCAAAGGCTGTCACTTAAGTCTCCTTTTCTGTCTAAACATTCAATGTCTCAGCTCCATTAATTACAAAGTCATTTGTTTTCCCTTTAAGTTATTTGTTTCCCTTGAATTTAACCCACTCCACCACCTACACATTGATCCTTTCCAAATAACTAATCCAACTGGCTAGCTGCCAGAACCAACTGGAATCCGTTTTTTTTTAAAGATCAGCCTGTTTCGATGCATTATGGTACCTTTGAAGCAGGTAGGATTTGAACATTGATTCAGAGACAGGGACACTTTCACTTTACCACAAGAGCCTCCAAGTTAGGAATCCAGCAAAGTGCGATCAGCAGGTCTGCATTAGTGCATCTATTTAAATAAGGTGGGATGATATATTAAGTTGAAGCTTCAGGCCAGCAGTGACCGGAATGCAAAGCAATTGTTCCACCTCCGTGTTGCCAGTTTGGGCACCTCTTGAAATCATTCTCCACTGAGCACTTTAAGTTTACCTTGTACTTTCTTCCCAGAGAAACTGATGGTGTGACAAGTCAGATATGTTATGTCATGTTAACATGTCAGCATCAGTTTAGTACAGTAATAAATAATTACTGTAAATGAAATAAAAACATCAAATGAGCCAATTATTGATTGTAGATGGAACCAATTAATTGAAGTGATATTGGTTCTTTAAGTGGTATATGACCCAAAGCCATTTTAGTCAGGTCCTAACAACACAGCAAACAAAGACATGCAAAAGCAGTAGCATATTATTTACATCGTTCAATGTGATTGTGTTGTCTGAAGGGAAGCAAGAAAAATGAGAAGACGTCAGCAAATAGGAAAAGCTTACCCAGGAGAAAAATTGGACAAGTCTTGAATGGAGTACCTAGTTTTAATGGAGGTGTAGTGCAGTTTAGACTCACCAGGGAGATAATTACACAGACCTGTGCTGCTCTGGCTTCAGCTTTAGACGAATTGATAGTGACTTCAGCAGCTTGTGGATTTTGAAATAACAGCAGTCCTTATTATTTTTAGCTTTTTTTTCTCAGATACCAGGAGGAAACTACAGAATATTGTTCAAGGCACTGCCTTTAAAAATTGATGTAATATTCTGGACATCTGGCCTGCTCTTTAATTTCTCCAAACATGCAAAAAAGCACAAATCCAGAAGCAAAATACTATGGCCATCAAAATGTAACAGCTAAACTGGAAATGCTGGAATACTCAGCTGACATATGTTGACAGAGAAACAGATTAACAATTCAGGTTGATAAGCTTTCATTCTAATAATAGGTCACCAACTTGAAAGATCAGTTTGCTTTTGTTCTACAGATGCTACTTGACTGGTGAATATTACCAGCATTTCTTCTTCATACTGCAAAGAATCAACCGCTAAATATACCTATATGAACATGTAGGCACTTAAGCAATCTAATAACCCACAGTCATAGATACCTCCCACTTGTGAATACCCTGTGGTGAAAATATTCTTCTCCTTGACTAACAAATGTTTCGGGTTGATCTGTGACTGTCAATTCCTAGTTGGAGGTGTCTAGCTTACTTGAATAAGTTAATGGGATATAGAAACGGACTTTTTCATAATCAGTATCTAAGTCAAATTCATTGCTTACGATTCTTAATATTGGTTTTAATGCATGCATACAATCACTATATAAATCAATGATATGGAAGACTGTTATTAATGCCTGATCAGTGGAGAAGGAACTGCAAATACGTTATGAGCAATATATGGCCTTTGGTTAAACATCCTGTGGCCATCTAAAAAAGGTTAAAATCTGGAAAATTCATCCAGGTGGATGTGAAGGGACAGAGTGGGAATTGAAGAAGCATGCTATTAACTCTTAGTCAGCTTGGGGATTCTCTGAAACTGACAGAAATTATGGTCAGTTGTATTACAGTTCAGTGAAAATGGGAGAAGCAAACTGCTGGAAGCTATAATGTTGGACTGGTTCTTGCTAAATTGTTTTTCAGCTGAGAACAGAATATAAAATATAATTGTGCTGTGGTGTTTTCAGTCATGTTGAATGTTAAAAGAGGTATTTGTTCAGTGCATTAGCTGCTTATTAAGTTGTATTTAACAGTTCTGATGAAGAGTCACTGGACTCGAAACATCTACTTGTTTTTCGTCCTACAGATGCTGTCAGATCTGCTGAGTTTCGCCAGTGTTTAATCAGTGTTGATTTTGGTTTATTTGTTACTGTAAAAGTCTTAAAAATTAGAATCTTCTCATGTGATTGTTTTAGTCAATCACTGGGAATTGAAATATCTCCTGAAAAATTGTGCATCTGTACAGCAATCATAACAATAACAATCACACAAAAACATTTGACCACAAACAAATTTATTCTGAGGTTCTTAGATGGTATATACCATCTACATTGCATACAATCATGTTTTTAATGCTCTATAACTTTGTCTTGCAGAAGGACATTACCATTAGGTTTGTCAAAGGATGGATTTACATCCCTTCTACAGATAATGTGGATCTCTAATACTCTGAAGTAGAGCTGATTATTAACAATGAATGTTTATTAGAACAGGAGCAATATGAGTTGGAGTAAACCATATAACTTGTTGAGCTATTCACTCAGTTTATGGGTGAACTCATATATACATCAACTCTTCTTTCTCTTCCTATTCCCATATACCTTGAACCTGTTAGTGTCTAAACATTTAGCAATCTCAGTCTTGAGTACACTCATTGTCTGGATGTTTGCAGCCCTTCAGGATAGCCAATTCCAAAGACTCACAACCTTATTGACTGAAAAGGTTTCCCTGCCAGAGCCATAAATGATCAGTCCCTTAACTTGAGTTTTAGTCCCGTGGTTTTAGACTCTGCAGCCAGAGGAAACAGCGCCTCAGTACGTAACCTGAGCTGTGCGGCCATACATCCATTAGGAAACTCTACACACACCAATAGCCATGCCAATAAGTGGCTTCCATGTTCAGAAGCCGCTGCCATGCTCTGGCTCAGAGGTCTGTCTAGCAGCAAAAGAAAATACAGAAAATGTGGCTAACAAGCCTTCCAAGAAAATTTAATAGAATATGAGAAATCTATAATATAGAAGAAGCCATTTAGCACAGCATACCTTTGTTGGTTGAAAAACAGTTAATCACTTAAACCGGGACATAATTTTTAATTGAGATAGCAACCTCTACTCTTACAACCTATCCAGGCAGATTTGAAATTCCTTTAACTCCATTCTCTACAAGAAAGAAAATCTCAACTCCCCTGTTGATGATACCAATCATGTCCCTAACATTTAAATCTATATTATTGATAGATGAAAAACCCATGAAAAACAATGGTTTAAATAGTGAGTTCTGTGGAACCCCAATGGAAATCCTCACGTCACAAAACACTTACTGACCATTACCCTTGACTTCACACCCCTAGACAATTTTTAATCCAACTTGCCACTTTTCGTTGGATTTCTATTTTTTTTGACCAGACTGCTTTATTAGACTTGTCATGTGTTTTGCTAAAATCTTGTAGACTCCATCAAATACACCACTTCTATTTACTTTCTTGACAAAAAACAAATGTCTTTAGAGGAAGAACTTTTCACTTTGTATTCCAAGCCCCTTGTAATAAAGGCTAACAGGGACTTTTTTCACTGGAACATAGGGGTTTGAAAGGTAACCTTATACAAGTTTATGAAGTCATGAGGGGTATAGATAGGGTTAATGGTTGGTGTCTCTTCC
This sequence comes from Chiloscyllium punctatum, assembly GCF_047496795.1. Taxonomy (NCBI): domain Eukaryota; kingdom Metazoa; phylum Chordata; class Chondrichthyes; order Orectolobiformes; family Hemiscylliidae; genus Chiloscyllium; species Chiloscyllium punctatum. The sequence continues at coordinate 55,770,922 of NC_092746.1, read as the reverse complement.
CTAGGATGGGAGATTTCAAAACTTGGGGCACATTTTTAAGATGAGAGGAGAGAGATTTAAAAAAGACACCGGGGCAAACTTTTTACAGAGGGTAGTTCATGTGTGGAATGAACTTCCTGAAGAAGTGGTGAATATGGGCACAATGACAACATTTAAAAGCCATTTGGATAAGTACATGAATAGAAAAGGTTTGGAGGGATATGGCCAGGAGCAGGCAGGTGGAGCTAGTTTAGTTTGGGATTTGATTGGACTGAAGGGTCTGTTCACATGCTGTATGATTCTAAAACTCTGTGTCATTTGCCAATCTAAGTGTTTGCTGTACAGCATGTTGTAATTTCTATGATTTATGTACAAGGAAACCCAGCTGCATGTAATTATAAAAATCTCAGCTTTCAAAAACCAATTGTACCTTTCTATTCTTCCTATCAAAGTAGATAATTTTACAATTCCTATAGTATATCTATCCTGCCCAATCATATAAAAGCCTATATCCCTTTGCAGCCTCTTTGCATGCTTGTCAACAGTTACTTTCCTACATAACTGTACCATCAGCAAATTTTGATTTACTACACTTTATCACTTCTTCTAAATCATTAATATGAATTCTAAGTAGCTGAGGCCCAAGAACTGACACATGCGACATGTCACTAGTTATAAACTGCCATCCAAAAATAACCTATATATTCTTTTTCTCTATTCTCTGTCCATCAGCAATTATTCAAGACATGTGAATACAATCCTCAAACCCATGAACCTTAATCATGTTTAAAAATGTTTTGTGTGTTTCCTTATCAAATCTCTTTTGAAAATCCAAGTGTGCTACATCCACTGCTGATCTTTTATCAATATTACTGGGTCACACCATCAAAAATACAAACTGATTTGTCAAATGCAATTCCCCTGTTATAACACTGTATTGACAGAGATTTTCCAAAAGTCCTGCTATTGTCTGCTTAATATTTGATTTTAATGTTTTCCTTATTAATATACGTTATGCTAATTGATATATAATTCCCCATTTCTCTCTGTACCATGAAAATCGAAACCATGGATGACCAAAAAATCATGAAGCAGGGATTTCATATGTTACTGGCTTCAGGTCATTACAAACATGTAACAAGGAAGTATTTAAAGTATTTACATGAAATGAAATTTGTGGTTTACAATGGCCTAAGGGATTCTTTGGGTGACTGTAGTTTCTTTCCATGAGCTCACCTTCTGCCGAAGGCAATCTCTTCTTTACCCCAGAATGGTTCTGTTAAACAGCTCCAGTTGCTCTTCCTGACCGTCTCCAATTGCTCTTGGAGGTCCTGGTACATCAGCTCATGATCCCTGCTCAAAGTCCTCCTTCATTATCACCACCTACTGCTGAAGGTTCCATTACAAACATAGTTGTTTGAAATCTGCTTTCCTGCAGCTACCCAATGCACACAATGATTAATACATTCAATTGCATCATGATCAAGTGCATATTAGTGGCTGCATTGACTTCTTGCATCTTCACTCTGACCAAATGGTATGAATTGGGGTGTTACCCAGCATTTGCTTGGGAAGACTTTCACAAACCCACCCCTAATACTGCTGTCTTCTAAGGAAACCATGCTTTGTGGTGGATCCGCCCATTTGGATTTCAGTTGTCAGGATGATTCATGGCACTGGCTGCTTCAGTTTCTGCCTCCTAGCAGATGCTCCATGCAGTTTTCCAGACTTCCCCACACACTGCAAGCACTCTCTGGATTCATAACAAATGGTCATGCCAGGATTTGAAAACCCTATCTGACTGCACTCTAATCAAGCCATCATACAGTGACACTGCAGATTCAGTAACACCACTGAGTGAGCTGCTTGCGTCCTTTTTATCCATCAGACATCCTCAAGTAACTCTTCTCTGCAAGATACTTCCTGAGTCTAACCTTCAACTATTTGTTCAGGAACATAGGTGTGGCTATCTACGTTCAGACACTTGATGTTTCTGAGGCTTTGAGAGTCCAAAACATCCTCTGTCTTGTTCCAATGCCCAAAATTCCAATTTCAGAGGAATAGGTCTGCACTGATTGAATAGTCAGTTCTGTCAGTCTTGCGATCATTCACTGTTTTACCTTCTCAGCGCTTCCCTCTCTGTCCATTGGGATGCCAGCTTGAATGCCTGCCTTAATCTCATGTGATGCTCAGCTATCCACTCATTAACCTGGCCATTTCCATCAAAAGATATGATGAGTCTAAGGTGATAGCTCAAGGGTAGAACTGCTCAAAGAAATAATAGTGATGTGGGACATCAGCATAGACACAGCATCAGTCATAGCCATTTTCAAACAACCCAGGATGGGTTCCCTCTTGGGGTCAGTCTTTTCATAACAGCATCAGCATTTCCATCACTTTTTCCTGACATAGGAATGCAATCAAAAGTTTCCCAGAGCTTATCAAAATACCATCTTTTCAATGTCTTGTCAGCGAAGGTAAGCTGGTTATAACCACGGACTAAACAGAGACTGTAGAAATACTTTGCACCATTGAGAACTTGCAATGCTGCCTCAATCCTAGGCAAAGGGTAAGTGGTATTGTGAGTTTTGCATTGGGTGCCTGGTAATTGACACAGATCATCAACTTTCCATCACTGAATATCCTCCAAGAATCACGTGAGGGGTGGATGGAATGGTGATTCAGTTGACACTCAACTCCTAAGACTTCTTCAAGTAATCCTGGATCACATCCCAGTGGGTTTCAGTGGCATGGAATCTTTACTGATGAATCATCTTTAATTACAGTCACAGTAATCATAGGTCACAATAATCAATGTTTGCAGCATCTTTCGTGAAAGTTGTCTTGTACTTAGTGAGGATAGAAATGAGTTGTCTCCTCTGAGTTTCTTCTAAATTACCAATGTCCATCTTTTAAATGAATTATTAATATTGCCCCCAATGAGTCCACTGTTCATGACAGTGGCAGATTTAAGGATATCTACAAGCCTACAGGATTGAAGGCAAACATCTTTATTGCTAAAATTGATGATCTTCATAGGTAACCCATCCTTTTCTTTCACCTTGGTGTGGGAGGCTCCCAAAGTTACACGAGGTGGGAGCTCTGTTACATGTGACACAGGACACTTTAACAAAATCCAATGTCAACCATTTAGAGATAGTTGACATGTGCCTTTAAGAATAGTGATGATGCAGGCAGGACAAGGAACAGCCTGATTTCCTGTTACTTGAACAGTCCTAGGTGCTAGAAAGGCCGTACATCTTGAGAGTGTAGGGAAACGTCAAAAGTCTTGAATCCCATTTGCTGACCTTGTAATGTGCTGCTCAAAACAACCATCATATATGCTTTCTAAGGACATCAGGATATCTCTTAAAACCTTCAATACAAGGGGCATTATTATTATCTTTTTTTTCATAAGACACTTTGATCAGACCACAATCTGCCAGGAACACTAGGTTATGAAAAGTGTGCTTGAGGATAGATAGGTCATGCTCCATGTAACCATAATAAGTGATGTCTTACCCCTGTGGAACAGTAGCCTCAAAGAGGGGAGGGACATCAGCACACACTCCACATCAAGAAATCACAGAAAAAAAACTGCGGAATGTCAACTGACACCAAGTAATTATTGATCTAGACATGAGTGTCAGAGGTATGATCAGTAATCTTTGTGCCTGGAAGTCTATATCCACATGCCCTGATGATAGCCTCTATTCTGGTCATTGGAATCCAATCTTTCTACATGATCGCGATTATGTGATTCTGTGCTTCAAAGAAAAATAATTACTGACCCTCCTCAACTGGACATTTGCATCTCTCGCTGTTTCTGTTATCTGGTCGTTCAGCATCTCATCCCAATTTGAAGGACGGATCCAAGAGGACAATGCAATCAAAAAACGTACTAGCTCTAGGGATATAGAAATCAGATCTTCCCCTTCAGCTTAACTGTACTCATAAGATCTTTGTTACAGTTGTGACAAGCTACAGTCCTCCCCGGAATCTCTTGTTACAACCCCAAACATCTGCTGTGGACCTTTCGAACATTTCCTACTTGTTTTCAAGATTTTCTGTCAGGCTTTCCCAGGCAGATATCCCACCAGGAATGTTGCCTGCTTACTCAGGCTGAGGCACATTGATACCATTACCAGCCATGTATCCTCTAATTAGTCTTTCATCTCTGGATCATCAAGTGTTTCCAATCTTTTCCCAAATCTGTCCGGCTCCCTCATTGTCAACAAGTAGAATATTCCACCAGGAAAACCACTTCCTTCCTCTGTAGCGTCACAGGGAGTTTCTGCCTCTGTTTGACCTAAATGTCTGAATTCTAGTTCCAATTCTAGCTCTAGTGATCCCATAGCAGCTTGAATCTCTCTCACAGTTATGCCAGTTTCATCGCCTCCACCATCCACTCCATCTCGGCCAAGCACCTTTGGATCTCAGGTGCCATGACTTGATGCCTATGCTGTGGAATCATGCTGACTAAAGCAGGAATATAACGTGGGTTTTAAAAACATGGACAGTGCAAAGATCATGGTGCAGGGCTTCTTTATTCTACTGGCATTAGGTCATTACAAACATGAAGGGAAATTAAGATTAAACAAGGAAGTGTTTACAATATTTGCATAGAATGAAACCTGTGGTTGACATCACATTGGGAAATCCTTTGTCAGTCTGCTTATTTTTTCAAGGAGCTCACCTTCCCTCATTGATGCTTGTTTCCCCAGTGAGCTGCCCAGCCTCACCATTGACCTGCTGGAGGTTCTGTTGCATCTGCCTCATTGAAAAAAAGTGGCCTTATATTTTCTTTCTTTCAAACCACAAAAACCATTCTAGAATCGATGGAATTCTGGAACATCAAATACAAAACAACTATTATCCCTGAAGCTATCTCTTTTTAAATGCTGGAGATGTAAGCCATCAGGTCAGAAATTCATCAATTTTTAGTCCCAATAATTATTTTAATAAACCTCTACACTGATATTAAGTACGTTAAATGTCTCAGTCTCAAAACACATTTAGTCCCCAAACATTTGACTGTTCTTTTTCGGTTTCTCCCGAGTCACCCTAATATTCCATTATATTTGAAAGGGAGAAGGGCACCGCAAATGGTCAAGACCTTCTTGATGTATATTCAAATGGTCTGTAAATTCAGGCTTAGCACACATATCATTTTGCAAACTTTGCAAATTTAGTTTCTATGTTGTTTATAAGATCATGAAGCAAAACTCACAAGCAAATGCCTACCTTAGTCGCTGTGAAAAAGTGGCCAGAAAATTTCAAGTTTATATTTTTGTGAAGTCATAATGAGGAACAATTCTCATCTGGTCTTTACAAAGACACTGTGCAACCTGGCTGGGCTGGGCCCATTGGCATTCCTTCTGCCCCCCACATTGTGATATACCCATGTACCTTGTTGCGGTGGTAGAACCCCTCCCTGAAAGCTGAGCGATATTGTGATGTCTGCCTGGTGCTCACAGCTTGCCATTATACTTTACATGAGGCTTGGTGCTAAATTTGGCTCAGGCTTCAAGTCAACACAGATTGGCACATTGATCAATTGCTCCATGATCCTCCATTTTAGTGATAGCAATTTCAACTGTCATGTGTAATCAAGTGCCACCCATTTTTATCCTCCAATGAAAGCCTAGCTTAGTACATTAAATTTAGCAATATGATGAATTGCATAAATTGTCTGAATTTTGTAGGCAATGATGCATCTGTGAATCAATTATAGTATCTACAACAGTCAGCCTTAATCACTGAACTTGGCGAAGTATTCTTTACACTGAATCAACCCACAGCTTGAATATTACCACAGCACAAGAATGATTGCAGGATTCACAACTGGAGTAATTTAGTGTTATAATTAAAATGCAATATTATGCCTTCAGACTCTATTCTCCAATTTTTAGATCTCCTGCTATGTCAATCAGTACCGTAGATGAGAAGCTGTAATGTTTTCATAATTCAACTGTTGTCACAGCGATGGCCAGAATCGTGTCGGTGTCAGTGCAGTGCAGACTGGCTGGGAGGCAGAGGGTCAAGAAAATGGTCATAAATTGTGTTGGCAGGGAAGCTCAACATGCAATTGTCACTAGGGAATAATTCCAGAAAGGGCCACGTGGAAGGAGCGGAGTTTGAAGACAACAGGAAGATAATTAAACCTATTAAACCAAAAATTAATGGGAGTTTTACCAAGTCTTATTTTTCAATTTTCAACAATGCACAAGAAGTACAGAGTTTAAAATCATTAATAGCTAAAGGAGGCAGTAGTTCAATAGTAGGTCAGCCGCAGTCAACAAACCTTGTGACAGATTACAAGGCTTGCTAGAGAGGGCAACAGAGAATAAATTAAGATAATATCAATCTGGAGGCAAGCCAAAGTTTGTCATATTATAGCCAATGCATTCTAGTTGATTATCTTCCTTGACTTGCTACTTGTTCGTACAGTTTAGGGGGAATGGGAAGGGAGGCCCTGAAAAATTATTGCAACAATTTGCTGTGAGTCAAATTCAGTAGGGGGTGGAACCTTTACTGGGAGGAGAATTTGTGAGGGATAGGGAGGTAGGCAGTCAGAATAAGTCTGCAGAATAAGGCTCATGGCAGAACACTAAGTCATGAGTCTCTAAGGGTGTTATCCTCCTCTTACCCAGCCATTGCTCCACTAGTCATGCAGGGAGTGATGGCTTGCAGTCCATGCACATCACAAGCATCCATTGGCTGGTGTTCCAGAGCTGGCTTTCCATTAGGATTTAACTGTCAGTGGAGGATATCTTGTGTGCACATGCCAGAGTGCTGCTTTACTTATGGCCTGGATGGATTTGTCCATTGTCTACCTGTTGGCACACAGATCCTTTGGAAACTCTCCACCAGATATTCACTTACTTCAAACTGCAGCTCTGGCATCTGTCACATCATCAGTTTCAGCCAGTTTCCACAGGTTCCCATATGTGAGAAGCCACAATGATCACTGCTCCCATCAGCTGCTTGTGCATGCTGGTGCTGTACTCATTAGATTGTGACCCCCATCTTGCTTTCCATGATTTGAGAATATCTGCCTTGGTGCAGGGAGAATGATATGACAATGTGTCTTTTGAGGTCTCTGCTTGCTCAGTGTGGAGGACTGTTCCACATCCTGTAGTTAGCTGCTCTTGCTCATGACCAGCAAGAGTAAGAAGAGTAATGAGAGGTTAGGTAGCACTCCAACAAGTTCAACTAACAACCGGTAAACATTAGGAAGGGCTAACAACTTGGAGCTCCACGTGAGCAATGAACACTATGCTTTGCTTTCTCATGAGGGTCAAATAAAGTTATCCACTAGCCCACTCACTTTCTCAGGGTTCCACACGTGTCTCACCATCAGTAATTGCATTACCTGCTTTCCAGCACCAACGCCCCTTCATGTACTGGTGTGAAATCACCAAGTATGGAACATTGCCTTCAATTTCTGATTTTTCTCATGCATTTGGAACTCTCCACCCTGCAAGACATTGTTACTCACTTTAAGACACATACCATAACTATGTTGATAGTCAAATTGTCCATCATGATGCCACAGGAATGCTCCTGCTAACAGCCTTCCTGTAGTGACTGTGCAGAAGCCAACTCTGATTGACTGGTGTCTTCCATGGAGGGGCTAACTTGCAGCTGACAGCCAGTGCCATTGTTTGGATAGGCATCCCTTCCAATACATTTATTCTTATGATGCACTCAATTACCTTGCCAGAGAACATATTTGACCCTTTTTTGGCAGTGCAGCCATGGACCATCCCACAACATCTCACTTCCTCTCTTATCCCACAGCTTGCTATTGCAATTTCGTGTCACCCTGAAAGAAGAGGACTTCCCTCTGAGCAAGTACAACCAAGGGAGTACCTCCAGGGAAGCATCAATGAATTGTAAGGCAACCCTTGCTGTATTTTCTGCCATAGTATAATATTGGCAGTTACCAAAATTTTCTTGTTGTCAGAATATGGAGAGGAACATGTGGATGGTGGTGTTCTGTTGCATTTATTGCCGTTGTACTTCTCAAAGGCAAACTTCACAAGGTACTATTGAAAGGGTCATGGTAGGTTACTACAGTGCCTCTTGTAAATAGTACACATTGTTATTATAATGCATTGGGTGGAATGAGTAACAGTTTAAAGTACTCGTTTTGATGCTGATCAAGTGTACTACTTTGTCATGGATGGTTTGAAGTTCCTTGAGGGCTCTTCAGCTTTTGAGTAGAAAGGAATTGTGAGTGGGCTGTGATGAAGAAGATTGAGAAGGGATGCCCTGAACAATGGACTCTACAGTTTACCTATACCTCCTGCTTTGTCTCCCTTCCCCAGTCAGAGCTGATGACCTCATCGGTTGCCTGATAAGTTAATGTATCTCTGTGCAGCTGCTTGTGGGACTTTTTCCGGTGGGACCCTCAGAAGACTCAGAGATTGTATGCCATGAACATCTGAATAACCAAAGCACAGGACAGTGTAGCCTGCCTCCAGCCTTGTGAAATTATATGGATACCACTGCAAAGCACTAAATGAAAATAAAGGAGTAGAACTTGTGCAAGGAAAATCACTTATATGTTTAAATCTCTGGTTTATGTGATCACTTTACTGTAAATATTAAGCACAGTCAACTTTTTTTCAAATGTTTGTGTATTGTCTAGTGATCTCCATTATTGTCTCTTGTTTGCCAAGCAGACATCAACTTTGTGGTAAATGGCGTAATAAGAGTAGAAGTGAAGGTGAGGCAGTCAGTGAAATGGAACAGATGAAATAGGAGGAGAAAATCAGTCAGTCCCTTGAGCCTGTTCTGCATTTGATAACATAATGGCTGATTTAATTGTGGACTTAACTCTACATTCTTTTCTACTCCTTATACCTTTTGACTACCTTGTCAAACAAGAGTCTATTTCCATTAGCTTTAAAATTATTGAACAATCCTGCCTCCACTGGCCTCTGGGGAAGAGAATTCCACAGACAGCAAACTCTCTGAAAGAAAATATTGCTCCTAATCTCTTCTCTAGAAACATGGCATTCTACTTTCAGATAAACATACAAAATTAACCAAGATGACAATTATATCTTTTCCGCCAAGTGGAAGACTAACGATGCCAATCATACTCCCGTTTTCATGAGAGCAAAGAGCAGGGTTGTGAATTGCAATCAAATCCTTGTTTGAAGAGGAAATTCTTGGCTCTAAATGCAAATATTTTAGGCCTTTATTTTGATCTAGAAGGCAATCACATACGGGAGTAGCGATAAACTCATTATTACAAGTTTTTTTGTTATTCTGAACTTCTGCTGATTCACCACACATAAGAACACTGAAGTACGTGCCTCTCAAATATTGTTCATACCACTACTGATGAAGAGGAGAGTTCGGAAAGCTATTCTTGACCTTGGATTGCAACTACAAAATGACTCTTGTCTCTGAATTACGGAAGGTTATGTGTTCAAGCACTGCCCAGATATTAATGTACAACATTTAAAATAACACTGCAGTGTGATACTGAATCACAGAATTGTTAAGGTGTAGAAGCAGGCCTGTCAGCCTGTCGACCTTGCACCAGCTCTATTACCTAGTGTCAAACTCCTGCCTTTTCTCTAAGTTTCTGATACCATTTCCATTCAAATAATCATCCAATGGCCTCTTGAATGCCTTAATTGAACCTACCTCCAGCACATTTCCAGATACTTCCTGAAGATGCTGGTTAAGACTAACAATAAACTCTGCCATTCTCAAAGGGATGCAAAGGATACTAGGGTTTTTTTGCAAAGAGTAAAATGCTAGACCTCACTGTACCTTGGCCAACGTTTAACCCTCAGTCAAAATCAAAGCAGAGAACAACAAACTTACTGCCGTCCATGGAATGTTCTGTGTTCAAAATCACAACATTGATTACACTTTAAAAGGACTTCAAGGGCCCATAGCTGAGGAAGTTTTTGGATTTTTCTCAAGTTCCAGTCAGTTCAACCTTTTGTTAATGCCATAAATGTTTACTTATAATATATATTTTATAAAAAATGTAATCTGTCTAATCTTTTGAGGAGTGATATTATCACTAGACTATTAATCCAGAAACCCAGGTAATATTCTGGGTACCTGGCTCTGAATCCCACCATTTGCTGTTGGTACATGTGGAATTGAATAAAAGTCTGGAATTGAGTCTAATGATGACAATGAAACCACTGTCAATTGTCAGGGAAAAAAAATCTGGTTCACTAATGTCCTTTGGTGAAGGAAATTTGCCATCCTTTCCTAATCTTTCCTAATGTGACTCCATACCCACAGCAATGTGGTTGATTTTTATCAGTCATCAGAAATGGTTTGGAAAGCCACTCAGCTCTAACAATCTTGACAAGATCTCAAAAAAGAATTAAACTGGATGGACCTGCTCACTGAATATGACAATGATAATAACAGTCCCGTTGGTTCTGCAAAGTCCTCTGCACTAATAGCTGGGGCTAGTATTGTGATTGGGAGACCTGTCTCACAGAGTAGTCAAGCAATAGCCTGATATAGTCATACTCATACAATCACGCTCTACAGACAATGTCCCAGACACCACCCTCACTAAAGGACAGAACCAGCAAAGGTAGTGGCACAGTGATCAGGAGGGAACTGTCCTAGGACTCCACATCATTGATTCCAATATCCAAGAAGGCTCATGGCATCCAGTCAAAAATGAGAAAGGAAACCTCATGAGTGCCATGTAATCTCTGTCAACTCTTCCTCAGCTGAAGAATTAGGATTGTCAATTTTAGCCACTTTGAAGAAGCAGTGAGGGTGTGAAAGGGTGCAGAATGTACTCTGCATCGGGATTTCAACATCCACCACTAAGAGTAGCTCTGCAGCAGTACTACTGATTGAGCTGATCAGGTCCTAAAGGATATAACTGCTACACTGGGTGTGCAGCAGGTGGTGAGGGAACCAACAGAAAGACCTGCCCTTATCCTTACCAATCTGCCGGCTGCAGATGCTTTTGTCCATGACAATATAGACAAGAGTGACAACTGCACAGTCCTTGTGGAAACAATATCACGTCTTTGCATTGATAATATCTTACATTGTGTTGTGCGGCACTGTCACCTTGCTAAACAGGACAGACTTTGAACATATCAGGCAACTTAAGACTGGGCATCCATGAGGTGTTGAGGGCCATCAACATCAGCAGAATCATATTCCAGGACAATCAGCAACCTCATGGCCTAGCATATCCCCCACTCAACCATTACCATTAAGCCAGGGGATCAATCCTGGTTCAATGGAGAATGCAGGAGGGCATGCCAGGAGCAGCACCAGGCATATCTAAAAATGAAGTGTCAACCTGGTGAAGGTACAAAATAGGCCTACTCGTGCACCAAACAGCATAAGCAGTAAGAAGTAGCCAGAGCTAAAAGATCCCACAATCAATGGATCAGATCTGAGCCCTGCAGTTCTGCCGTATCCAGTCATGAGTGTTGCTGGACTTAAACAACTCACTGGAGGAGGTGGCTCCACAAATATCCCCATCGTCAATGATGGCAGAACCATGAATATCGATGCAAAGGATAACGCTGAAATACTCACAGCGACCTTTAGTCAGTAGTGCTGAATGGATGATCCATCTCAGCTTCCTTCAGTGGTTCCCAGCATCACAGATATCAGTCTTCAGGAAATTTTATTCACTCCATGTGTTATGAAGAAACAGTTGGAGACACTGGATGCTGCAAAGGCTGTGGAGCAGAACCTGGAACTCACTCTCAAGCCACGACCTGAATATTATTCCATCTTTCACCAAACCTGTACAATATGGATGAAAAATGGCTGCCAGCACACTCAAAGTGAGGAATAAGATTGTTTTGACTTGTCTGCAGGTGAGGGTGCACTTGTGGATGATATGAGAGCCTCTAGGGGCAATTATGTTAACTGGTCATTGAAATCTTAAGTGATGATGCATATCTGCATTTAAACTACTCTGCACGTGCAACTCATGGATTGGCCAATAAGATAAATTACAAATCTGCAAGCACAATCATGAATATGTCATTGATCATGACAAATTAATCCCAGTAATATCTGTAAAGCACAGGAAATCATGGCAGTGTTAACTGCATTTGTTCATTCTCAAACAACATTGCAAGGAACTCATAGCTGCACAAACATACAAAGCTGCTTTCCTCTCATAGGGCATTGTGAATATGTAAGAAAATGGATCTATATATTCAATGTCACATTTTGAGTGCGATTATTGGGAAAGAGGGAGCAAGGCGGTAGTACTCATACAACAGTTACAATGTCCTAATGTATTTGTATTACATGGTTTGCGCTGCATACATTCACATAATATTCAAAAGTTCAGTGCTTCATGTAGAAGCATTTAATGACCCTCCCTCTGGAAGCCTTCACACCCTACTGTATCGCAGGTTATGTTAAAGCCTCACTTATGCTTAGGAATGACATACTGAGAAAGTGTTCAGATTCTGATAGTCCCATGTAGAGACACTGAACCCTTCCCAAATGGATCCAGTGACAGCAAGTGTTAACACTGCCATCGCAGTCATACAAAAACCACACAGATCAATTGAGGAGATCCAAAAGGTGTTAACAAACCGAGGACCCAAAGTAACTTCCAGAAATTGCCAAGCAATCTCCATGTGGAGAAGTCACAACAGAGGTCCACCAGGATGCAGAAGAGTATTGGGAGATGAGAGTATACTGTCCTCACTGTCACTTCCTCCGTGTGACTGAAGTGCACAGCAGGCACAGACTGAGAAGGTCCTAGGACAACACAGCAAAATGGTCTCATCTCCTGGAACAGGACTTGAACATAGATGGAATGGGTGACCACTCCAAACCGCTGACCATCAAGGTGATAACAGCACCTAATTGTAATGGAATTGACTCATTCCAAGGATCTACCAGCAACCCATGCAGAATTTCTCAATTCTCAATCCACATATGTATCAAGGATGCTACAAATACAGTTTGTGCAAGTCCACACTGCTTCATCTCATTTCCCTGGGAAAGGTTAGAGCTAAAGCTCGGGCTTCCATATTATTGGCTTCTTCCAGTTGAAAGTACCATATTAAAATGCAGCTGAATTCATTTACACTTGATTAATGTCCATTTCCTCTGAGATCATTACTAAGCTATATTACAGTTTACGTCAGGTATCCCTGAAGCTACCATGATGCCTATATTCTTGATAATTCTCAGGTTGTGGGTTCAAGTCCTATTATGGCAGATGGTGAAATTTGAATTCATTAAAAATCTGGAATTAAAAAGCTGACCGAATGGTAACCATGTAACCAGTGTTGACTATTGTAAAAACCCGTCTGGTTCATTAATGTCATTCAGGGAAGGAAATCTGCCATCCTTACCCAGTCTGCTCTACATTTGACTACAGACTACAGACTCCTCTGGATGTTAAATGCTGGCCTAGCCAACAATACCAACATTTCATAATTAAATTAAAAATACACGTCCTGCCTCATTAAAAGGGCTGAATGCCTTACAAGAATGGCTGCTGAATGACTACTCTGACAGTGGTTAATCATGGCTGATGAATTCACTAAGGTTGCCCCTGACAGAGGCAGAATATAGATACAATGCAGCTCATTCTTCAACCAGGGCAATTGTGGAACAGACAAGTGGGCTTCTCAAGATGAGGTTCAATGCTTGGAGTAATTTAGAACATTCTTGTAATGCACTAGAGACAGATTGTGACATAGTCCAGGTATGCTGTGCTATGTGCAGCTGGAACACGGAAACAGGGGTTGTCATGGATATTGAAGAGGTGGGAGAGAGACAGCAATCTTCATAAGGGGAAGATAAGGCTACTGAAATGAGAAACATCACTTTCACTATGATGGAGCAATGTAGTAACGGACACAAGGCAGATAGAACTTAAATGATATCCACCTCCAAGAGATTTGATTTGGGTGTAGACATCATTGACTGAATGTAGATGATTGTTATAAGTTAAAATTCTGGGATCTCCCTCTCTATTGGAATTGGAGGTCTACCCCCAGTTCATAGACTGCGGCAGTTCAGGATGGTAAATCACTAAACCTTCTCAAGGGCAACTAGGGATGGATAATAAATGCTGACCCAGCCAGCGATGCCTGCATCCCATCATTAAATAAAATAAATTGTTGTCGCAAAGTAAAACAGCCTCTGTTTATTGCAAATGCAAATGCAATTTCTTGTTTTGCAATAAAACTTACTATGATTAACTCTTTGAAGACTTTTACAAGATCCGCTGCTCCCACATTCAAGAATGACAACATTGTCTGTTCAAATTAGGATGAGAGATGCACTCATTCTGATAGGGTTCTAACATTGTATGATGATAAGGAAAGTTAGCTTACGAGGCTTTGACCATGTATCTGAGAGCTGTGTCTAGAGCTCTGCTATAGCCATTCTCAATTTGAGCAACAGCCTGCCGCAGATCTTTATCACCTACGTGTCATCGGTCAGCTTTCAGTATCTTCAATTTCATACAGTCTGTTAATTCTGCATATAATGCTTAAGTGGACATCAGTCCAGGAGGGCAGTCATGAACGATCATGTAGTTACACATATAAGAGTGAAATATGAGTGATGCAAGGATGTATCACAGGGCATTCCCATTAACCTGGCAATCAGTGGATTCTTTGTTGAAGTCATGAATGGAAAGAAAGACTGAAGGGTGTCTGAAATCTACAGCCACTCAGAGGCAAACAATGCCTCATCATCTGACTGGATTTCTATGAGAGCTGCCGAACTGTCTATGGAGACAGCCAAATACATACATACTCCAGTCAACATTGTATTGATAATGCTGGTGGACTCCTCAAATCTTTGATCCAGTGTATTGAGTGTCCTGCAGAAACATGTCTAATGTTCTCATAACCATCTGTACATCTGCACAAATGTATTAATGGCCAACAGCATGGGGTCATCTTCTCCCTGGGCTCAGTAGGTACCTGGTCTTGTGGCTGTCCTCTGGTTGCTAGCGACTTGGGGTGGTTCTCCCTTGACCAGCTCCGAAGACATGCCAGAGATGTGTTCACCAGATTATGCATCCAGATCTAATCAAGTCACAGATCTGAGGGATCTGTGACTTCTTCAAAGATTCTCTTCTTCAACTTCAAGCATTTGTGCCTTATAGTGGGAGAGGAGAGAAATGTCTGCCAACCTGTCACCTATCTTTGCCCTCTCTGACTTATTACTAGATATTTTCTCCTGTAAGAGTTCAATGAAAGTAGCTGGAAGAGTTCTTAGTGGTGGTGCAGGAGCAGAAAAGGTGGTGAAGTGTCTGGAGTGAAGTGAGAAGGAAGCAGAGTTCAAGAAGACTTAGTGGTGTAGAGAAAGAGGTGAGCGAGAGTGATTGAGGGAAGGTGTTGTATTGAGTGATGAGAACAGTAAACCCAAAATTTTGGTTATGGTTCTGATTTATTCTAATGGCAGAATTAAAATGAGTCCGAGGTAGCACAAAGAAGATGATGGCACTACCTTATGGAATGGAAAAGGTCACTCACCTTCTCACAGCATTGCTACACATTTCTTCTGACTGTGGAAATTGACTGACCCAGGCGCCTATCTCTGTTTACACTGACAGAATCTGGTGTCATGGTCTCCACTGGTAGTTCAGAGGAAAGAGGACAGCTCTCCTGTCCATTACCTCATCAACCTCAGACTTCTAACTCCTTATCACCACACCGAGGTGCCAGCCTCCTTTTCTCAGCCATCTCCTTTCAAATGCAGTTGAAAAACACGATTGGAATGGCAGTTCCTGGCTTGCAGCATTTAAATTGGTGTGCAGCTGGGGTTTAAATATGGTATCTGAGTATGAAAGCAAGAAGGTCTCAGCAGCAAAGAGCACTCCTGCCTCTGTGAGCACACGAGTCAATATAGGGGGCACCCTGGAGAATGGGCACAGTTAATGAGGTGGGCAGCAGAGCATTGTGTTGAAAAGACACCACAGTCCAGGGAGGAAAACTCTTCGTAAAACTCCTGAAACTGTCACTTGGCACAATATGGGGAAAATCAGCTCAAAGCGTTTGTTGATGGAATGAAAAGTAACATAGTGATTAAAGCTATGTCAATATCCTAATTTCAAAACGAAACGCAAAAATGATTAAATAAGTATGATACCATCAGATTTATTTTCCATTACTTGTCTTTTTTCACCTTCTGCTTTTTTCAGCTCTCCCTGGAGATAAGTCCAGATGGGTATATTATGTCTTTTTCTGTCCATCATTCTCAGATGCTTATCTAGACATCTTTGGAACGATTTCAAAATATTCAAGGAATCTGCTTCAATGTTTTTCATTTTCATTCCTTTAAAATCTTATTGTCATTAATTTATCTTTGTCTTGTAAGAAAAAAATGTACATCTGAAACACTGCTTCAACAAAAGGCTGCCTTCATCCTGAATAGTGCAGTCAGGATAGCATGAAATAACTTATGATAAGAGCACTAGGTTGTGTAAGTCTACATCTATGAAAAGGCACTCTTTATTTCTTGATTCAAAATGTGTACCTGATAGGAGCAGGAAAGAACTTCACATGAAATTCTAAAAAATTAATAACATGGATATAAATCTTAACAGACTGAATCTCAAGCGTGCACGGTTTTAGTTTGACATATTCACAATTTCTGAATATTCTTTATTAGAACTGAATTATTTTAAAAAGAGATGAATGCTTATTGCAATGCATTGTACAATAACAGTCAATGTTACAAAATCGTATGGCAATTTACGGCAATATTAACAGCTGTTCATGGTAAAAGCTGGTCAATTTTTTTCAATTACATAATTTGTATTCTGAACTCTAATAGTCCAACTAAATAATTCATGGTTTCCTTCATGTAATTGTTTCCAATGGAGGGTGACTGATTAAAAACTTCCTGATTGCACAATTAAGTGATAGTTATTGTTTTGTTCTTGGAAAATGAACAATAGAAAGTTCCTAACTGAAAAATACTAAGGCTTCCTGTCCCATCCAATCGCTAGGGAAGGCTGAATCATGGTTCACAGTCTGGCAGAAAAGCAGGAACAGTTTAGTACGAGACAAACAAAATATTGGCATATTGCTTTGCATATTGCTTTGCATCTCTTTGTGTCTTTCAACATAGAGATTATCATTTGTAGGAGCACTAAAATTAATGATCTACAAGCCCAAATTTTCTGAGTGCAGACTGTTGCTCTTGCATCGACTTTCTCAGCCTATGTCAGCAGCCTGAATTTCTGGGCCTGACTTCCAATACTGAGACTTCAGAAAAGTGAAACATTGCTTCGATCCAGCTCAGTCTTGTACCATCAAGGAAGGGAGGCCAGGTTACTCCTCCTACCCTCTTTTTACAGTATTTGCTGTCATTTTCAGGAAGTAAACAAAGTTTAAATAGTAGCCAAACCCAAAACCTCATTGAAATGCTACAGAAAGAAAGTAAGTATGGATGTTAAGTGAGTGGAGGGGTTAGGGTGCCAAGTGGGTGAGAGTGTATAGGGTGGCATATGGGTGGGCTAGGTAGAGTGACATGTAAGTGGGTTGAGTGGCATGTAGTTGAGAAGGTAAAATGGCAGATGATGGAGTGGGTAAGGTGGCTTGTCAGCGAGGGATTTGGTAGGTCAGGTTGGATCTTAGATTGAGTTCACTGTTATCAGTTTAGATCCAGAGGAGTGGGAAACTTCCAGGTCAGAGACATTGGGTTGAACTGGGGTTGGGGGGGGGGGGGAGGTGGTAATCGGATGATTTGGAAAAGCTGTCATGTCAGGTTGAGGGAGGTATTTGATCAGGTTATTGTTGAATTGGATCTGAGGGTATGAGGGAGGTGTCAAATCAAGGTGAACATCAGTGGGGGCTTGGTGGTGCCGCTTGGAGGAATGACAGGTTTGGTTCGCTAGACACTTAATGGTGCAAGGGGGCATGTCAGGGGTCAGTGCTTAGTCATAGGTATCAATTTTAAAGTTACCCAGGAGCTATAACAGATTTTAAAGTTTCTTGAGGTAACTATCTAGGTTAATGAGTTGGAACCCTTTGAGTCTCTGACCCTAAAGTAGAGTTGGAGACTTTTTCAGATAGATCCAGACACTGGGTAATTGCCTATCTGAAGTTTAAACTTCAACTGGGTTGGGACTTGTGAGAGGTTATGACCTGCATCTTTCAGTGTTTGTCCAGTCTGAATATAAGAGCATAAGAACAAAATAACTAGGAGCAGGAGTAGGCCGTCTGGCCCTTCGAGCCTGCTCCGCCATTCAATAAGATCATGGCTGATCTTTTCAGGGACTTTCACCGTATCCCTTAATTTCTTTATTGTTCAAAAAAAAATCTATCTTACTTTTAAAAATGTTTACTGAAGTAGTATCAACTACTTCACTGGGCAAGGAATTCCATAGATGTACAACCTTCTGGGTGAAGAAGTTCCTTTTCAATTCTGTCCTAAATCTGCTCCCTCTAATCTTGAGGCTATGCCCTCTTGTCGTAGTCTCACCTGTCAGTGGAAACATCCTCTCTACTTCTATCTTATCTATTCCCTTCGTAACTTTATATGTTTCTATAAGATCCCCCCTCATTCTTCTAAATTACAATGAATATAATCCCAGATAACTCAGTCTCTCCTCATAAACCAACCCCCTCAATTCTGGAATCAACCTGGTGAGCCTCCTCTGCACCCCCTCCAGTGCCAGTACATCCTCTCTCAAATAAGGAGACCAAAACTCCATGCAATACTCCAGGTACCAGCACCCTGTACAGCTGCAACATAACCTCCCTGCTTTTAAGCTCAATCCCTTTAGCAATGAAGGACAAAATTCCATTTGCCTTCCTAATCACTTGTTGTACCTGCAGACCAACCTTCTATGATTCATGTACAAGGTCACCCAGGTCCCTCTGTACAGCAGCATGCTGCAACATTTTACCATTCAAGTAATAATCCTTTTTACTGTTACTTCTACCCAAAATGGATGACTTCACGTTTATTAAAATTGTATTCCATCTGCCAGACCTTTACCCACTCACACAAAGTATCTACGTTCCTCTACAAAGTTTCAGTCATCAGTACACTTTGCCACTCACCTTAGTGTCATCTGCAAACTTTGACACACTACATGTGGTCCCCAACTCCAAATCATCTGTATAAATTGTGAATAATTGCCATCCCAACACTGGTCCCTGAGGCACTCCACTGATTGCCAGCCAGAATAGCACTCATTTATACCCACTCTTTGCTTCCTGTTCGTTAACCAATCCTCTATCCGTGCTAATATTTCACCTTTTCTTATGCGGCAGCATCATGTGCAGCACTTTATTGAAGGCCTTTTGGAAATCTAGGTCCACCACATCTACTGGGTCCCCATTGTCCACCTTGCTCATAATGTCTTCATAGAATTCCAAACAATTTGTTAAGCATGACCTGCCCTTCATGAACCCATACTGTGTCTGCCCAATGGGACAATTTCTATCGAGATGCCTTGCTTTTTTTTCCCTTGATAATAGACTCAAGCATCTTCCCCACTACAGTGGTTAAGCTCACTGGTCTATAATTCCCCATCATTTGTCTACCTCTCTTTTTAAACAGTGGCATCACATTTGCTGTTTTCCAATCTGCTGGGATTGCCCCAGAAACAAGTGAAGTTTGGAAAATTACCACCAGTGCACATGCTAATTCTCCCGCCATCTCTTTTACTACCCTGCAATGCATTCTATCATTGCCAGGAGACTTCCCATTTTCTTGCCCAACACTAATTCTTCTGTAATAATAATTGTTTCCAGAACCTCACCTACCTTCATCACTTTGTCAATTACTGGCATGTTATTAGTGTCCTCCACTGTGAAGACCGATACAAAATACCTGTTCAATGCCTCTGCCATTATTCAGCCAATATTCAGAAACCAGGAGATTTTATTGTATGTGGTTGTTGGAGGTCTGTCATGTCAGCTCCAGGACATATCTGCAGGAGTTCCTCAGGATAATGCCCTAGGGCCAACCATCTTCAGCTGCTTCATCAATGACCTTGCCTCCATCAGAAGAGGGAATGTTCGCCAATGATCTGGACAACATTCAGTCTTGGGCTGACAAGTGGCAAGTAGCTTTCATGCCAGGCAATGATCATCTCAAACAGAAAATTAAGCATTACTCTTGAGGTTGACAGCATTGCTATCACTGAATCCCCCAGTATCAACGTCCCAACAATTTACTGTAAACTGAACTAGACAAGTCACATAAATAGTGGCTATAAGAGCAGATCAGAGGTTGTGAATTCTGTGGCAAGTAACACATCTCCTGACTTTCCAAAGTGTCCACCATCAACAAGGCATAAATCAGGAGTTTAAATTGAATACTCCCACTTGCCTTGATGATTGGACTCCCAAGTTTGATACCTTCAGGACAAAGCAGTCCACTTAATTGACACTGCATCCAAAATCATTCACTTGCTCCACTATCAACACTCACTAGCAACAGATTGTAATATCAACAGCTGCACTACAAAGTTTCACCAAGGATTCTAAAACAGCACCTTGCAAACAAGTTCTCCTCCAAGCCACTTACCATGCTGACTTGGAATACATCACCATTCCTTCACTGTTGTTGGACTAAAATCCTGAAATTCCCAAGGGCTACTGAGGACAGTCATCCCATGTATACATCAAACAAAACTTCCACACTGTAGTTAATGTACCAGAATGTCCAAGGAGGCTTGCAGGACATTTTTCAGGGAATGTTCAGGGAAGATCTGGGCCAAGGTTTTTTAGGTGGGAAAATAGGGGCTGTACTCTGAAGACAAGAAAATGTGTTCTTTACAGAATATTAAGCAATGGAAATTAGATTCAATTTCTAAAATGTTTTACTATTCAGAAAATCATTTGTGTATTGCAAGAAATTTGCAATTTGCAATTCCGTAACATGCAATGTTCATTTGTAGCATTCACCTCTTTCCACTGTACCTGCATCTAGATGAATGAACAAGTACAGTCATGATTTAGAGATGCCGGTGTTGGACTGGGGTGTACAAAGTTAAAAATCACACAACAACAGGTTATAGCTTCCAATTAAACCTGTTGGACTATAACCTGGTGTTGTGTGATTTTTAACTAAGTACAGTCAGTTCTTCTATAATACGATGGTTGCATTTTTGTGTAATCCCATGCTATAGAAAAATCACGCTTTAGAAATACCACTTGAAGTGTTGCCGCTGTAAATGTGTTACAGCCAACACGCGTTTCAAAAGTTTGCACTGTCAAAACAGTGTCTCCAATTCGTAAATTGCGTTATAACAAATTTGCATTGACGAATTGCACTTATAACAGAATGACATGTAGGTAATTGTATGCTTATTTCTGTTGAATATTTTGCACTGTCTGGATAGATAGAGGTAAAAGACACTAAGTTTCGAAAGTTTTTGAAAATGCACAGGTTACAAATTACATTAATTGTAACCAAAAGTTTCACTAAACATAAATGATTAGTGGCATTTTTGAAAAGTAGAAAAATGCTACCCTGTGGTGCCTGCTATATTACATTGGGACATGGATTTGCAAAACTCTTTATAAAATTCCACCTCCTTGAGAGCAAAAAATGAACTATGCAGACCATTACTCCCATCCTCTGACCCCATCTCTGCAGTCCATCTCTAGATTGCATTAAGTTAGCTGATCATGACTAATGCAGTATCAGAAATGTTATAGTTGTCCTCAGAATAAATTCCATTATTGTTCAGTGATCTGTGCTGGAAAGTGAACTCAGGTGAACATATAATGATGTCAGTGATAGGGAAGCTGCTGGAGAAGATACTGAGGGATAGGACATATTTACATTGGAGGAAAATAGGCTTAACAGTGATAGGCAACATGGTTTTGAGCAGGGAAGGACATGCCTTACCAACTTAATAGAATTCTTTGAAGAAGTGACAAAGTTGATTGATGAGGGAAGGGTTGTAGGTGTCATATACATGGACTTCAGTAAGGTGTTTAATAAGGTTCCCCATAGTAGACTGATGGAGAAAGTGAAGTCACATGGGGTCCAGGGTGTACTAGCAAGATGGATAGAGAACTTGCTAGGCAACAGGAGATAGTAGTGGAAGGGAGTTTCTCAAAATGGAGAACAGTGACCAGTGGTGTTCCCAGGGATCTGTGCTGAGACCACTGTTGTTTGTGATATAGATAAATGATCTGGAGGAAGGAATAGATGGTCTGATTAGCAAGTTAATGAATGACAGACACTAAGATTGGTGGAGTAGTAGATAGTGAAGGGGATTGTCAAAGAATGCAGCAGAATACAGATGGGTTGGAGAGTTGGGCAGAGAAATGGCAGATGGAGTTCAATCGGGCAAATGCAAGGTGAAGCATTTTGGAAGCTCTAATTCAACAGCAAACTATATGGTAAATGGAAAAGCCCTGGGGAAAATTCGTGTACAGAGAGATCTGTGTGTTCAGGTCCATTGTACTGTGAAGGTAGCAACACAGGTTGATGAAGTGGTCAAGAAGGCATACGGCATACTTTCCTTCATCAGACAGGATATTGAGTACAAGGGTTGGCAGGTCATATTACAGTTGTACGGGTTTTGGTTCAGCCACATTTGGAATACTGCACACAGTTCTGGTTGCCACATTACCAAAAGGATGTGGATGCTATGGAAAGGATGCAGAGGAGGTTCAGAAGGATGTTGCCTGGTTTGGAGGGTGCTAGCGATGAAGAGAGGTTGAGTAGATTAGGATTATTTTCATCAGGTTGAGGGGGGTACTGACTGAAGTCTACAATACCATCAGAGGTATAGATAGAGTGGATAGCAAGAATCTTTTTCTCAGAATGGGGGACTCAATTACTAGGGGTCCAAAGTTCAAGGTGAGGGGGGGAAAAGTTTAAAGGAGCTGTACATGGGAATTCTTTACACAGAGGATGGTGGGTGCATGGAACACATTGTCAGTGGAGGTGGTAGAGGCGGGCACAATAGCATCATTTAAGATGTATCTACACAGATACGTGAATGGGCAGGGAGCAGAGGGTTACAGATCCTTGGAAAATAGGTGACAGACTTAGACAGAAGATTAGGTTTGGTGTAGGCTTAGAAACCAAAGGGCCTATTCCTGTGCTGTAATTTTCTTTGTTCTTTGTTCTTTGAGGAGAAGAAGAGTTTTGACTGCAATGAAATTAGCAAGACGCATGAGCTATGTTCTACTGGGAGAGGGCTGGTATGGGATCTACACCGATAAGGCTCACTGCTTTTGGTAAGAAAATAAGATCAAGGTATAAGCTGACAAAAAATAAACACTACACTATGTGGTTGAATGTTTAGTGGAAATGTGATGAACATGGTTGTCAGTGATTTATTGTCACCTTCATTGTACCCATGTTATTGTTCCTATTGTTAAGTGAATGAGGAATGAGTTTTCTAATGTAGAACTTGAAATCCTCTGATCTCAAGTGCCATTTTTCGATAAAATCAGCCCAAGTGTAGCAAGATCTGCTGACTGTCTTTGGACAGATAGCTGTGAAGCTGCACAAGGGAAGTTTGAATAGATGTGTAATGAGGCAAGGAATTGAAAAAGGATATTTGGAGAAATACTTTTATACACTAGTTTGCACTGTGACTAGCCACAGTCAAGTTGCTTTCTAATTAGAGGCTTGAAGCTGAATCCATTAAAGCCAGCACATGAAGCGGATTGTATGGTCAACTTTGTTAAATCAGTGTTTACTGTGTTGGATTAAAAAATGGAAGTCATCGGTCCACGTTCCCCCTACAGCAACTTGGAAAACTGAATTCAATAAATTTGGAAATATGTGAGCTAGCACCAAAAGAAAAGACAATTAATGCTACTTAACTGTCAGGTCAACAAGGTTAGCTAGCCAATGTAATCTGGCCACCATTTACATCATTATTGCCTGTTGCTAACAGAAAGGCTTGGTGGAGGCACCGCATTGAAAGAGTAGGTGTATCAAAACAAACAGGACAAACAAACCAGTTTTTCAATCCTCCAAATCTGCAAATCAACAGAGAATTCCCTAATAGAACTGTTTCACTTACCTGCTTATCTTTGACCTGTCCTAATCCATTCTACTACTGCTGAAAAATGTGATAATCCAGACCAAACAGTGTAATTATCTTGTAGGTGCTTACAAATACATTTTTGAGATGTGATAAGTATTCCTTTCAGCAAAGTCTACCTATGAGAATTAATGTTTTCTTTTAAACGTATTTCAATAATAGTACGGTGCATCCCTAAAATAACATCCAAAGTGGTCATCTCAAATTTAACCTCAGTGTTAATCTGATCAATTGTTTGTGTATTATTATTATGGTTTAGGCAGTGGTGAAATTTTAAACTTTTTAATACTTTTAGGTGGCAAAATAAATAAGAATTAGACTAGAATAAAACTTCATTAATATTAAAAATGTGTTCTGATGGAAAAATACGTAGAATTTGTAAAAGGATAAAATATAAAATATCTCTGCATCATTTAAATCATTTGAAGTTGAACAAGAACCATGCATGGTAATCTTAAAATAGAACTTTAGCTGTTTGGCTTTCCTATATTATTTGCCTTAGGAGTCATGAACAAAGTGAAAATATAATACTAGCTAAGGCTAGATTGGAATAACTTATCTCAGATTGTAACCACTATTAAAGGAGGAGCCAAACTACTCACAAGCTTTAAATATGCTTTGTTTGAAGACTGACTTAATAAATCCTTTCCAGATAACAAAGTCTAGCTATGCATCCACTTGGGAAAATAAGTAAACCATATTGACTATGTGCCTGCTGAGATAGAAATGGGATGAAAACCTGTCAACTGGAAAAGGTTTACTTCAATCAGAATTCAGAGATTTGTGGAATACTGCAACAGTGACTATATTCTGAAATAATTCCACAAAGGTGGGTATCCTGTCACCAAGTCATCCTTTATTTATACAAGCAAAGTGTGTGACACTGACCCAACACCCTCAGAGTCGATTCCTAGAGTGAACAGAACCTCTGACACTCCTGTTAACACTCCTGTTTTTTTTTCTTTGTGAGAGACACAAAGTAAACTCCTGTTTATATCTGTCAGACAGGATTCCCTGATTGGCCCAGGTTAATGGCCCCAATCAGTGAACTTATATTCTATGTGATCTATCTGGCTGACCTGACCCCAATCACTACATCCCTCCCACTTGAAGTCTTGGAAGATAGGCCAGTTCTTCTTCCTGTAGCTTCTCCTTGGGTGTTTTCACCCCAGGTCTGGTTTCTCCAACACTGCCTCAGATGCTGATAGTATGTACTGGAACATCTTGGCCGAAACTCATCTTCTTCAAGCAGTAACAGTGTTGCAGCTGAGACATCTGCCATGTCCATCTTGTCCTCAGAAGTTTCTTTGATGCCAGGTGGAGGGGGAGACAGCTTTGCTGGATGTTCTGAGGAGCTGGGGATATTTTGCTCCGTTTGCGAGGTGGCAGCTTTCATGTGGGCTATGTGCTTGTTCAGGACTGCCTCTCCTATCGAAACTTTGTCCGTCACAGGATCTGACCACGCATTGACGATGTCTCTTACCCAGGCAGGGCCATTTTCACGGATTTAACACCAAACATTGGGTCGTAATGTTCTTTAGCTAAATCTGTCAACTCTTGAAAGGTTTTAGTATCTTGTGCATCTGGGAAAGTTAGGATCCTAATAATTGAAAAGGCTATGGGTCACAAGCTGTCAGGAGAATTACTTCTTGTTTTTCGTCTGCCCCATTGTCATTTGCCCTAAATAATGCATTCGTTCCACATACTGGGCCCAGTCTTCGATGGCAAGATTGAATGAGTCAAGCTTCCCAAAGAGGGGCATGATGCCAGAAATGATGACTCCAACTCAAAGATAACTGTTGTGATCAAATCTCTTCAGGGGCATGTTCTTCTTTTGTCACCACTAAAATAACTCCACAAAAGCTGGTATCCCATCACCAAATCATCCTTTATTTACATGTGCATAGTACATGACAATAACCCCACTAGCGCAGAGCTGGCTCCTAGAGTGAACAGTCAATCTACCTTGCTGACCTCGTTCCAATCACTACACATTCTGTAAAAGAAAATATTTTATTTGCTATAAAGTGCTTCAATACATTGTGGATTGTGAAAGGTGTTAAGTAAATACAATTTCTTGTTTTAAAAAATAGCTGACGGCTCTTCTTTTGCTTCAATTTGTTATGGACCAGGTCTGATCTCTCAAAATATTTTCAAGCAGGTAGCCCAGATCGTAACTTTGCTACTTGATTCAGGTAAGTGTGCAGTGCATATCCAGGGAGTGAATTAGCTGGTCCGACTACCAGGTTTTAACCAAAGGGAATTTATTTACAAGATTACAGAATGAAACACAAAGAACAGAAAATAGGATACTGGATAACTTATCCTATCCAAAAACCCGACAAATTATCCCGACTTAATGATGCTGTTCCGAAAATACTTGCAACACTCTCCATGAATACTCCCTTGGCATTAAAGGTAAAATCAAACAACGGCTTATAGATTTTAAGTCAGAGAGAGAGAAAGAGATAGCATATCAGGCTGGACTTGCTTCCAGCAGCCTTTCTTCATAGACCCTGCTGCTGAACTAAGTCTGATCTAATTGAAGGCTAGCTACACAGCTAGCTGGCTACTCCCCTTTGATTATACCGGCTTTTTAAAGACATGAAAGCCTTAGGCTGAAGGAATTATCTGTTAGGGGTAAACAAAAAGGGCCCCGGTAAACCTTTAAAACCCAGCCGAGTTGGAGCTGGCCAAATAGCCTCTTTCTGAAAAAACAACTCAAGGGCACAGCAACTTTGAGAAAGGACCAGGTTCGTGACAAACTTAATTGAATTCAATCATATTCTTGCAATTTGTTGTTGAGAAAAGGAATTGATTTGCATAGATCTCATCAAAGGAGCCAGATTAAAGGTGCTTAAAACAGATTTCAAAATTCTGGAGAGTTTAGTTTTATTCTTTAAATCACAACATCAGTAATGCACAGATTTAATCTTGTTCTTCTACAGCTGTATTTTGCTTTCTTCAATAAATTTAGCCTAAATTTAGCTTGACAGCCAAATGTTCATCTGTCTATTGAAGTGGATATGTGATTGGTAGGTAGTTTCTGTGAAACTTCTATCTAAAATGACTTGGTAAAAGAATCATACTTAGCGTGCTAACATATTCAGTCTATGCACTGCGATATAAGTATTGAATCATCTAAAATATAGGTGTCCTACAATATGAATAACATGTTGTGAGAGAGCCTGTATTACAATGAATAAGTAATATTATCATACGATGACAAAATGGATATATATATATATACACAAACATATACGCAATATACATAATATACATATATAAACATAATAACTACGGTGAAATATATTCCTCATTTATACACAATATTTAATGTGCAAATTAGCAATCATGCATTTTAGAAAAGATAAAAACAGAATGGGTCACATTTGGCAAGCACATACCATCTTTGCAGATAGGACAGCACTGATCAGGTTCATAGACTGGATCCACACATTCAACCTCAGCACATTCTGCTACAGAACAGTGCACTTCTCCATTGGGCTCACAGCGGCACTTCTCACATGGTGAAACCTAAAACAGAGACAGCCTTTGAACCGTGGCCAAACAAAGCTCACTTTATATGAGTTACAGAACTGAACATAGAGAGCACTTTATGAAGGTCCGTGGAATGGGATTTTATAGCTCATAACTGAGTGAATTGATATTAAAGCTTCCTACTGTCATATTTCTGCACTGTGCAATTCGTTTGTATTGCAATCAAGATTTGAATGACAAGGAATTATGTAAATGGCTAAAAAGAAAGTAGATTTCATGTTGTGCAATATTCTTTTCCAGATCGTTACAATATAAATCAAGGCAGGCACAGTGCTAGTTACTCAATCTGATATCATGCATTTAAAATATTAACAATTTGAGCATTATTTTCAAAATACTTTCTACAGAGAAGGTCTTTCCCAACTGAAATATGATGACACTACCTACACCAAATGTGAAAGATGTTTAATGCATATCCCATATAATCGGAGAAAAAGTTCTAAACTGCTTTGAACATCACATCGCCCAGGGGTTAGTGAAGCAAGTGAGAATCCGAGTATATTTAGGTGATCATTCCATCTCAACATTCTGTAACTGTCTCAAATACCCAAGGGTGGTCTCAGAAATGCTGAATGTGTTCACTTTCAAACACATTGGCTAAGATCATTTAAAAAAGAAATCTGCTTATACAATTCCTAGGAGATGTAGGTAGTCTATATTTTTATATCAAACATGACAACAAACTTGGAATAATCCCAGCAAAGTCGGCTATGGCCAAAATAACTATTGGCTGTAAGTATACATGATTCGGAATATTAATTTTAAATGCTGTGCTGGTCTACATAATTAAACGCAAGTCAAATTATTCCAATAAACTATAAGTGAAGATGATAGTGGACAAAGTCATGAAAATGAACAGCTAAACTTCGGTATCACTATTTTGGACAAATGTTTTTTGAAATAAAAAGCAATATATTCTATGCTTTGCTGTCAGGATACGGATTATCACCCATTCCCAGCTTTCCTGTGAATGCTTTTCTCCCAATCACCAATTCTTGTTATAGCTAAATAGATGGTTGGACTAGTTCAGAGGGCATTATACAATAGATCAATTATTCAATATGACCCAGTGTTACTTAAAGAGCATGGATGAACCTGTTGGAATTTAGCAACTTGCATAGTTCTGATGAAATGTTACATCCAAATGTATAGGTACATTGTCCTTCCAAGTTCCAGCAATTAGATTAGATTCCCTACAGTGTGGAAACAGGCCCTTTGGCCCAACCAGTCCTCATCAACCCTCTGAAGAGTAACCCACCCAGACACATTTCCCCCTGACCAATGCACCTAACACTATGGGCAATTTAGCATGGCCAATTCACCTAATCTGCACATCTTTGGACTGTGGGAGGAAACCGGAGTACCCAGAGGGGGCCCACGCAGACACGGGGAGAATGTGCAAACTCCACACAGACAGTCACCCAAGGCTGGAATTGAACCTCAGACCCTGGTGCTGTGAGGCAGCAGTGCTAACCACTGAGCTACCATGCCATCCCTACTTTAACTTTCTTGGTCTAGAACAAACTATGGAATACCAAATTTATCGAATTCATTTGCACAACCTCTCAGTATGGAATTTCAGCACATGGCTCTTGGGACCACTGGTCTAATAACAAAACTATCACGGCACCATACCTTCTGAAGATTCTCTAAAATTGCAGTTGTCTTTTTTGGAATTCTTCATGAACATACTGTCTTCTTATGGGGATTGGTACAGCGCCCTTTACCGTAGGGGAATGACAAATATCAAGCCTAAATAGCCAAGATAAAAAAAACAAATTCTCACTCTGCCAGCTGGAAGAATTCAATTTGAGTAAAGTATTGGACAGTTTCACCAGCATTGGTCCACTAACTAAGAATAAAAATTCAACACAAATAAATTTCAGTTCACTAATCTCACTATAGTACTCATGTGCTGAAAATGTGTTGCTGGAAAAGCACAGCAGGTCAGGCAGCATCCAAGAAGCAGGAGAATCGACGTTTTGGGCATGAGCCCTTCTTCAGGAATGAGGAAAGTGTATCCAGCAGGCTAAGATAAAAGGTAGGGAGGAGGGACTTGGGGGAGGGGCGTTGGAAATGCGATAGGTGGAAGGAGGTCAAGGTGAGGGTGATAGGTAGGAGTGGGGCTGGGGGCGGAGAGGTCAGGAAGAAGATTGTAAGTTAGGAAGGCGGTGCTGAGTTCGAGGGATTTGACTGAGACAAGGTGGGGGGAGGGGAAATGAGGAACTGGAGAAATCTGAGTTCATCCCTTGTGGTTGGACGGTTCCTAGGCGGAAGATGAGGCGCTCTTCCTCCAGCCGTCGTGTTGCTATGGTCTGGCGATGGAGGAGTCCAAGGACCTGCATGTCCTTGGTGGAGTGGGAGGGGGAGTTGAAGTGTTGAGCCACGAGGTGGTTGGGTTGGTTGGTCCAGGTGTCCCAGAGGTGTTCTCTGAAATGTTCTGCAAGTAGGCGGCCTGTCTCCCCAATATAGAGGAGGCCACATCGGGTGCAGCGGATGCAATAAATGATGTGTGTGGAGGTGCAAGTCAATTTGTGGCGGATATGGAAGGATCCCTTGGGGCCTTGGAGGGAAGTAAGGGGGGAGGTATGGGCACAAGTTTTGCATTTCTTGCGGTTGCAGGGGAAGATGCCGGGAGTGGACGTTGGGTTGGTGGGGGGTGTGGACCTGACAAGGGAGTCAAGGAGGGAGTGGTCTTTTCGAAATGCTGATAGGGGAGGGGAGGGAAATATATCCCTGGTGGTGGGGTCCGTTTGGAGATGGCGGAAATGACGGCGGATGATACGCTGTATATGGAGGTTGGTGGGGTGTTAGGTGAGGACCTGTGGGGTTCTGTCCTGGTGGCGGTTGGAGAGGCGGGGCTCAAGGGCGGAGGAGCGGGAAGTGGACGAGATGCGATGGAGGGCATCGTCGATCACTTCTGGGGGGAAATTGCGGTCTTTGAAGAAGGAGGCCATCTGGGTTGTTTGGTATTGGAACTGGTCCTCCTGGGAGTAGATGCGGTGGAGATGAAGGAATTGGGAATATGGGATGGCATTTTTACAGGGGCCAGGGTGGGAGGAGGTGTGGTCTAGGTAGTTGTGGGAGTCGGTCGGTTTATAGTAAATGTCCATGTTGATTCGGTCACCCGAGATAGAAATGGAAAGGTCTAGGAAGGGGACGGAGGAGTCTGAGACGGTCCAGGTGAATTTGAGGTCAGGGTGGAAGGTGTTGCTAAAGTGGATGAACTGTTCCACCTCCTCGTGGGAGCACGAGGCAGCACCAATACAATCATCGATGTAGCGGAGGAAAAGGCGGGGGGGTGGTGCCAGTGTAGCTGCGGAAGATGGACTGTTCCACATATCCTACGAAGAGGCAGGCATAGCTGGGGCCCATGCGGGTGCCCATGGCTACTCCTTTGGTTTGGAAGAAGTGGGAGGATTGGAAAGAGGAGTTGTTCAGGGTGAGGACCAGTTCAGTCAGTTGAAGGAGGGTGTCAGTGGAAGGGTACTGGTTGGTACAGCGGGAAAGGAAGAAGCGGAGGGCGTTGAGTCCTTCATGATGGGGGATGGAGGTGTACAGGGACTGGATGTCCATGGTAAAGATAAGGCATTGGGGACCAGGGAAGCGAAAATCATGGAGGAGGTGGAGGGCGTGGGTGGTGTCCCGAATGTAGGTGGGGAGTTCTTGCACTAAGGGGGACAGGACCGTGTCGAGGTATGCAGAGATGAGTTCGGTGGGACAGGAGCAGGCTGAGACAATGGGTCAGCTGGAGCAGTCAGGCTTGTGGATTTTGAGCAGGAGGTAGAAACGGGCGGTGCGGGGTTGTGGGACTATGGGGTTGGAGGAAGTGGATGGGTCATTTTCAAGGGGGAACACCACCTCCCACCACCAAACCATCATCTCCCAGACCATCCATTACCTCATCACCTCAGCGGATCTCCCATCCACCGCCTCCAACCTCATAGTCCCACAACCCCACACCGCCCGTTTCTACCTCCTGCTCAAAATCCACAAACCTGACTGCCCCGGCCGACCCACTGTCTCAGCCTGCTCCCGCCCCACCGAACTCATCTCTGCATACCTCAACACGGTCCTGTCCCCCTTAGTCCAAGAACTCCCCACCTATGTTCGGGAGACCACCCACGCCCTCTACCTCCTCTATGATTTTCGCTTCCCTGGTCCCCAATGCCTTATCTTTACCATGGACATCCAGTCCCTGTACATCTCCATCCCCCATCATGAAGGACTCAACGCCCTCCGCTTCTTCCTTTCCCGCCGACCCAACCAGTACCCTTCCACTGACACCCTCCTTCGACTGACTGAACTGGTCCTCACACTGAACAACTTCTCTTTCCAATCGTCCCACTTCCTCTAAACCAAAGGAGTAGCCATGGCCACTCGCATGGGCCCCAGCTATGCCTGCCTCTTTGTAGGATATGTGGAACAGTCCATCTTCCGCAGCTACACTGGCACCACCCCCCACCTTTTCCTCCGCTACATCAATGACTGTATTGGCACTGCCTCGTGCTCCCATGAGGAGGTTGAACAGTTCATCCACTTTACCAACACCTTCCCCCCCGACCTCAAATACACCTGGACCATCTCAGACTCCTCCCTCCCCTCCCTAGACCTTTCCATTTCTATCTCAGGGGACTGAATCAACACAGACATTTACATAAACCGACCAACTCCCACAGCTACCTAGACTACACCTCCTCCCACCCTGCCCCCTGTTAAAACGCCATCCCATATTCCCAATTCCTTCGTCTCCGCCGCATCTGCTCCCAGGAGGACCAGTTCCAATACCGAACAACCCAGATGGCCTCCTTCTTCAAAGACCGCAATTTCCTCCCAGATGTGATCGACGATGCCCTCCACCGCATCTCGTCCACTTCCCCCTCCTCCGCCCTTGAGCCCCGCCTCTCCAACCGCCACCAGGGCAGAACCCCACTGGTCCTCACCTAACACCCCACCAACCTCCATATACAGCGTATCATCCGCCGTCATTTCCGCCACCTCCAAATGGACCCCACCACCAGGGATATATTTCCCTCCCCTCCCCTATCAGCATTCCAAAAAGACTACTCCCTCCATGACTCCCTTGTCAGGTCCACACCCCCCACCAACCCAACCTCCACTCCCGGCACCTTCCCCTGCAACCGCAAGAAAAGCAAAACTTGCGCCCATACCTCCCCCGTTACTTCCCTCCAAGGCCCCAAGGGATCCTTCCATATCCGCCACAAATTGACTTGCACCTCCACACACATCATTTATTGCATCCGCTGCACCCAATGTGGCCTCCTCTATATTGGGGAGACAGGCCGCCTACTTGCAGAACATTTCAGAGAACACCTCTGGGACACCCAGACCAACCAACCCAACCACCCCGTGGCTCAACACTTCAACTCCCCCTCCCACTCCACCAAGGACATGCAGGTCCTTGGACTCCTCCATCGCCAGACCATAGCAACACGACGGTTGGAGGAAGAGCGCCTCATCTTCCGCTTAGGAACCCTCCAACCACAAGGGATGAACTCAGATTTCTCCAGTTTCCTCATTTCCCTTCCCCCCACCTTGCCTCAGTCAAATCCCTCGAACTCAGCACCACCTTCCTAACCTGCAATCTTCTTCCTGACCTCTCCGCCCCCCCCACCCTCACTCCTGCCTATCACCCTCACCTTGACCTCCTTCCACCTATCGCATTTTCAACGCCCCTCCCCCAAGTCCCTCCTCCCTACCTTTTATATTAGCCTGCTGGACACACTTTCCTCATTCCTGAAGAAGGGCTCATGCCCGAAACGTCGATTCTCCTGCTCCTTGGATGCTGCCTGACCTGCTGCGCTTTTCCAGCAACACATTTTCAGCTCTGATCTCCAGCATCTGCAGTCCTCACTTTCTCCTCGAAGATAGTACTCATGTGGCAAATAAAGAAAATTAAACAGAGTGTGAAAAGTATTACTGGTCTTCTAAGGTTCAATTTAAAGGACATTCTTTGAAATTAAGAATGTAAGGTATAGAGGCAGGAGCAGACCAAATTGCCCATCAACCTGACTCTGCTGTTCAAAATGATCATTGTTGATCTTCTGCTTCAACTCTATTTTCCCATCCATTTCCAATATCTCATGATTTGCTGACAGATTAAGATTATGCCTTTCACAAATCTGAAGATATTTAATGATGGATCACTTTCAACTAGTTGGGGAGGAGCTTTCCAAAGATTCACAACCCTTTGAATGAAGACATTTCTCATTTCAGTCTTAAACAATTGGTATTTTATCCTGAGACTGTACCCTCTTGTTTTATACTCTCCAGCCAATAGAATCAACCTCTGTGTTTATCCTGCCAAACCCGTTCAGATACTTGTTAATTTCAATGAGGTCATCTCTCAGTCTTCTGAACTCCAGGCAGAATAGGCCTAAATCTCTCAGCCTATCATTATAGGACAAGTAATTCATCCCAGCAATCAAGCAAATGATCTTATTGCCTCCAATGCAAGAATATCCCCCTTCCTTATATGTGGAAGTCAAATTATGTCTTATATTTAAGGTGTGGACTCATCAAAATCCTATACAATTTTCACTAATCTTAGTTTATCCTTTTACTCTAACCTCATTGCAATATAGGTCAACTTAACCATTCTAGTTCATAGTTGCCTGTTGTACCTGCGTACCAATGTTCTGTGTTCATAAAACAAGACCCATTGAACATCAAAACTTCCAAGTTGCAATAATCTTCAAAGGTATTCTGCTTTTCTGTTATTACT
Organism: Chiloscyllium punctatum; assembly: GCF_047496795.1. Classification (NCBI taxonomy): domain Eukaryota; kingdom Metazoa; phylum Chordata; class Chondrichthyes; order Orectolobiformes; family Hemiscylliidae; genus Chiloscyllium; species Chiloscyllium punctatum. The sequence continues at coordinate 55,736,633 of NC_092746.1, read as the reverse complement.
AAAGTGGAAAATCTTTCATTCTCTACATTATAATCCATCTGTTATCTTGTCCCCACACGCTTATCTGTTTACATCTCATTGATGACTCTTTGTACCTTCCTCATTGCTTACATTTCCACCTAGTTTTGTATCCCCCACAAACTTAATTACATTACTTTCTGTCTCTTTGACTAAGTCATTCAAGGAAATATTAAATAGTTGAAGCCCCAGAGCTGATCTTTGTAGAAATGCATAGCTTGCCCAGCTCAAAATGCACAGTTCATCCATACTCTTTGTCTCCTGTCCTTTAACCAATCCTCTACTCTTGGTTATATATTGTCCCGACTCCATGAGCTATTATCATGTGCAATAAGTTCATGAGTGGCAACTTATCAAATGTCTTTTGAAAATCCACGCATACTATAATTACATACCCTTTGCCTACACTACAGGTTACATTGTTAATTAAGTCTAATTAATTTGTCAAAGACAAATTCCCTCTTGCAAAACTATGCTAACTCTAATTATACAATGCTTTTCTTATTGCCTTGTCAAGGCTTCCTTGGTAATAGATTTCATCACTTTCCCGATGGCTGATGTCAGAGTAACTGGGCCACAGTTCTACTGCCCCCTTTTCATCTTGACTAGAGGAATTACATTTGCAAACTTGAAATCCATTGGGATTGCTGAGAATTAAGGGAATTTTGGAAAATTATAAACTGTATATCTTGGTCAGAATTCCTCATACTTGACTTGAAATCAGTATTCAGTAGATTGCCTAACAATCTTACTTCCCAACTAATAATTGTTTGTTTTTAATGTGAACAGTTGGGTAAGGGCTGGAGCCATGCTAGCCACCTCATGCCTAGTATGAAGGTGAATATGGCAGTGGGAATGGAGTTGGAAGATGAGCTGGGTCCATCCTGTTTTAGGACCAATAAAAGATGCATCTGTGCTGCCAACTTGATGCTGCAAGAAATAGAAGGTGATCCAAGACAAACTTGGAAACAGCCATGAAACAATTAGCTGAAATGTAACCTGTGAATATTCCCTGTCATTATTGCTATCATTGTCAAATAATTGGATATTGTCTACATGAAAGTTGACCCAGCATAAAAAAATTTCAGGAATGTTCAACCCATTGTACAATCTATTGCTGTCATATGTATTTTGCATCGGTGTTACTGTGGAAAAGGACATGGAAGTTATAGAATGTAGGGAAATAGATGGTGATATCTTGAAAAATGTCCATATGAGAGAGGAGAAAGTGCTGGATATCTTGAAATGCATAAAAGTGGATAAATCCTGATCAGGTGTACCCTAAAATTCTGTGAGAAGCTAGGGAAGTGATTGCTGGGCCTCTTGCCGAGATATTTGAATCATCGATAGTCACAGGTGAGGTGCCAGAAGACTGGAGGTTGGCTAATGTGATGCCACTGTTTAAGAAAGATGGTAAGGACAAGCCAGGGAACAATAGACAGGTGAGCCTGACGTCGGTGGTGGGCAAGCTGTTGGAGGGAATTTCCAAGGGACAGGATGTACATGTATTAGGGATAGTCAACATGGCTTTGTGCATGGGAAATCATGTCACAAAAACATGATTGAGCTTTTTGAAGAAGTAACAAAGAGGATTGATGAGGGCAGAGCAGGAGGCATGATCTATTTTGACTTCAGTAAGGCATTTGATAAGGTTCCCCTTGGGAGACTGGTTAGCAAGGTTAGATCTCACTGAATAAAGGGAGAACTAGCCATTTGGATGCAGAGCTGGCTCAAAGGTAAAGATGGTGGTGGAGGGTTGTTTTTCAGACTGGCGGCCTGTGACCAGTGGAGTGCAACAAGGATCGGTGCTGGGTCCACTACTTTTCATCATTTATATAAATGATTTGCATGTGAGCATAACAGATATAGTTAGCAAGTTTGCAGATGACACCAAAATTGGAGGTGAGGTGGACAGCGAAGAAGGTTACCTCAGATTACAATGGGATCTTAATCAGATGGGCCAATGGGCTGAGGAGTGGCAGATGGAGTTTAATTTAGATAAATAAGAGGTGCTGCATTTTGGGAAAGCAAATCTTAGCTGGATTTATACATTTAATGGTAAGTTCCGAGGGAGTGTTGCTGAACAAAGAGACCTTGAAGTACAGGTTCATAGTTCCTTGAAAGTGGAGTCATAGGTAAATAGGATAGTGAAGAAGGCATTTGGTATGCTTTCCTTTATTGGTCAGTGTATTGAGTACAGGAGTTGGGAGGGCATGTTGTGGCTGTACAGGTCATTGGTTAGGCCACTTTTGGAATATTGCATGCAATTCTGGTCTCCTTCCTACCGGAAGGATGTTGTAAAACTTTAAAGGGTTCAGAAAAGATTTATAAGGATGTTGCCAGGATTGGATGATTTGAGCTATAGGGAGAGGTTGAACAGGCTGGGGCTGTTTTCCCTGGAACGTCAGAAGCTAAGGGGTGACCTTATCGAGGTTTATCAAATCATGAGGGACATGGACAAGGTAAATAGACAAGATCTTTTCCCTGGGGTGGGGGGAGTCCAGAACTCGAGGAGAAAGATATAAAAGAGACCTAAGGGGCAATGTTTTCATGCAGAGGGTGGTGTGTGTGTGTGGAATGGGCTGCCAGAGGAAGTAGTAGAGGCTAGTACGACTGCAACATTTAAAAGGCATCTGGATCAGTATATGAACAGGAAGGGTTTGGAGGGATATGGGCCAGGTGCTGGCAGGTGGGACTAGATTGGGTTGGGACATCTTGTCAGCATGGGTGAGTTGGACTGAAGGGTCTGTTTCTGTGTTGTACATCTCTACGACTCTATGACCCCTGTCTCCACAAATTCAACAAAAGAGGTCTAACAGTGAGTAAAACCCTGATAATCCTAACCTTACTTCAGTCAAGACATGCGTAGCCCTCACAGAGATCTGGTCATTTGGTCATCTGACTTCATGGCCTCCAACTCTTCTGAGGCAATGGGGATGCACTGCGATGGAATGTAAGCTTTTGAGCAGCTGTGTAACTTCCTCTGCTCTTAGGTATACATTGAATGGCAGCTGTCTGGGATGAGTCACCTTTCCAATTTCTCATTCAAAATCAATTATGTCTCCCTCAAGGTAATAATACCAAAGGGCAGTTGCATTTTTGGTCAGCAGGACTTTTAATTGGGGGTTTGGAAATATATTTGCCCCAGAAAATCCAGTCCTGTGTCTTATTATGAAGTTTCATATATTCAGAAAAAGAATACTTAATTTCACTTTTTAAATATTGTTTCCTGTATAGACATACTGCTGCCTTGCCCCCTTCCTTTCCCACTCAATCTTTACCCACATGGCTGCACTGTTCTATTGAGCCAAATTTTCTTTTTGGATTCCTAATTCTCATTATCGCTGAACCCTTACACCACATTTCTAGATTCTGAGTAAAATGCTTTCCATTCAATATTCTGTAGCAGGGAGTACTTGATATTTAATTGCATGTCAAAAAGTGGAAAATGTTTGATTTCCCAGTGCTAGCAATTCCTAATCTTGACACTCTTCCCCTGCATGCATTAAACAAGACAACAAAAGTTGTCAAAAGTTTTTACTCATGAAAATTCAATCTCCCATTGAAAATATGACACTCCTTCTGTTATCATTATCTCAGATATGCAAACACAAGTGTGTTCTTTTTTACATTTTGTAGAAAACTGGCAAAATTAGAATCCCACAATATAATAAATGGAACTTGACCATAAATTGCAACTCACTAATGTGCAATTTTAAATTCAGTCTTTGGAAATATTGATGAAGAAAAATTACAAAAACAAATGTGCAGGTAGTTAGCAGCAGTAGAACCGACAGGAAGACCATCTACCAAAATATAGTAGAACCCGAGAAAGAAAGTTAGTTCAAGCTTATTTCCACAGACCATTCCAAGTGTTGGGAAAGTGCGCTGATTCTTAGGCACTATTACCCCTGGCGCTGTCACATAAGTTAACAATTTAATTAAAATATGCAAAGTCCCAAGTTGACCTGTCTGATAAAATCAGGTTAACAGAAAACACTGATCATGTTCCTGCATGTAACAGAAACTAATGATTATTACAAATAAGTATGCTCTAATTGCAAGTAAACAGCTTTAGACTATCAATGCAAAAACTAGCTGACAACCACCTGATGAAGGAGGAGCACTCCAAAAGCTAATGCTTCCAAATAAACCTGTTGGACTTTAACGTGGTGTTGTGTGACTTTTAACAATGCAAAAACAGAAATTGCTGGTGAAATTGCAGATCTGCAACATCTGTGGGGAGAAAACAGAGTTAACATTTCAAATCCATTGACTCTTCATCAGTATTTTATCAGAATCAGCTCTGATGAAGAGTCACTGGGCTCAATACATTAACTCTGTTTTCTCCCCACAGATGTGCCACACCTGCTGAGTTTCTACATTAATATCTATTTATGTTTCAGACCTCCAGCATGAGATCTCCAGTTCTTGTGTTTTTTTTAAAGTATCAACATATGATTCTACTAGTTAAGACTCTAACCCCCATTCTAAAACCAATACACACACATGTATATAGGTACAGACAAACAAAAACCTTTGGTTTTATGGGAAGAGGGAAAAAAATGATAAACAAAGTTTAATAGTACCAGTCCACAGGATTCACTGAGGTGAGATTTTTACTTGTTAGGACTTTTTGTTCTTTATGCTCTTTTCTCCAGGTTTTTCCATTTTTTCATAGGAGGCATAGGGTGATTGACACACTAGGTAAAGCAACAGCTTACAACAACCGGTGGGAGAAAATAACTATGTTTCAGGATGTTTTTACTGTGCAGAGAGAGACTGAGACACATACTAGCTGCCCTTTCAGTAGTCTGAAGGTTTCTAAATGAACTGTCCACCTGCACAAGCCATTCTGAGAGTTGTCACCTGAACTTTGCATCCATGACTGGTCATGACAGCATGAACCAATCACCTACTTGTTGCCAGTCAAATCACACTCCGTACACACAAAATGGTGACATGCCATCTACAAACATTTCCACCCACGCTGCTTGAATAAAGCAGGAGCTGTAAACACCACACAGGATGAGTTTCAGTAATTGCTTTTAGAAGTAAAGCAATTCCTTCAATAGTCTTTTGGTTTTAAAATGGTCCTTTTGAGTCCACAATCAAAATTACAGATTGTAAAATGATACAGTCTTAAAAGAGCCACATCAAACAGGAGCCATGTGGTGTGAGAGACAAAGGCATTGACTTTCTTCTTTTAACTTGATAGTGACTTTAAAGTATATATTTGATTGTGAGGGGGGTTGTGGGGTGAGGTGTTACGATATGTCATGCTGTCATGTCATACTGTAGGCTGCTGGTGGAATTCTTAGAAGTTCCAGGAGACCCCAGTGCATGCTGGGACAATTCTGCTAAATCTGCAAGAGAACTGTTGCTAAAGGAGACTTTTCTATGAAATCTCATCAAGCCTTCAACAAGTATTAAATTTTGGTCAAACACAGGATGCAACTTCCCCTTCCTCTACCTTCCAACCCATTCTGTTCTTGAGAACAATAGTAAGAAGCATGGATATTACCCTGGCCTCTTGCCAGTATTTTCTAAGTGGAAGACAGCAATGGGCATTAACCACACTAACATGTGCTGGAGGAATGAAACTTATGGTGGTTGCTTATAAGCTTCTTTAGTTACATAACGAGAGGTGTCAGAAACTGTGAGAATGTGATTCATCCCTTTCATTTTCTCCTCCACTTGGAAGAAGACCATATGACCATAAGACATAAGAACTGAAATTAGGTGATTCAGCACAATGAATATGGTGCTCTGCAATTCAATCATGGCTGATAAGTTTCTCAACCCCATTCTCCCGCTTTCTCCCTGTAACCCTTGATCCCCTTGATACTCAAGAACCTATCTTTCTCAGTCTTAAATATACTTCTGTTGCAATGAGTTCCATAGATTCACCACTGTCTGGCTGAAGAAGTTTCTCCTTGTCTCCATTCTAAAAGGTATTCCCTTTACCCAAAGGCTATGCCCTCAATTCCTAGTCTCTCCTACCAATGAAAACATCTTCCCAACATCCACTCTGTCTCGGCCATTCAGTATTCTGTATGTTTCGATTAGATTCCCCCTCATCCTTCTAAACGCCATCAAGTACAAAACCCAGGGTCCTCAAACGTTCCTCATCTGTTAAGTTTTTTCATTCCTGGGACCATTCTTGTGAACGTACTCTGAACATGCTTCAGGGCCAGTAAATTCCTTCCTGGGATATGGGGCCCAAAACTGCACACAATACTCCAAATGTGGTCTGACCAGAGCTTTATTGAGCCTCAGACGTACATCCCTACTTTTATATTCAAGTTCTCTCAAAATAAATGCCATCATTGAATTTGCCTTCCTAACTACTGACTCAACCTGTAAGTTTACCTTCAGAGGATCCTGGACTAGAACTCTCAAGTCTCTTTGCACTTCAAACTTCTGAATTTTCTCCCCATTTACAAAATAGTCCATGCCTCTATTCTTCCTACTAAAGTGTATAAACTCACACTTTCCCACATTGCACTTCATCTGCCACTTCTTTGCCCACTCTCTTAACCTGTCCAAATCCTTCTGCAACCTCCCTGTCTCCTCAATGCTACTTGTCCCTCTAACTATTTTTGTATCATCTGCAAACTTAGCCAGAAGGCCCTTAGTTCCTTCATTTAGATTGTTAATGTATGAAGTGAAAAGCTGTGGTCCCAACACTGAGCCTTGGGGAACATCATTTGTTGCCAGCTGCCATCCTGAGGAGGACCATCTTATCCTCACTCCCTGCTTTCTGCCAGACATCCAGGCTTCTATCCATGCTGACCTTATCTTACTCAGTAGCCTCCTGTGCGGCACCTTGTCAAAGGCCATCTTGAAGTCTAGTTTGATAACATCCATTGGCTTTCCTTGATCTAACCTGCTCATTACTTCCTCAAAGAATTCAAGAAGATTTATGAGGCACAACCTCCCCTTGATGAAATTATGTTGACTTTTCCCTATTTTACCACACACTTTCAAGTATTCAGAATTCTCTTCCTACACAATGGATTCCTGGATCTTACCCATGACTGAGGTTAGCTTAATCGGTCTGTAGTTTTCTATCATTTGTCCTACTCCTTTTTTAAATAGGAATGTCACATTTGCGATTTTCCAGTCCTCTGGGACCCTCCATGATTCTAGTGATTCCTGAAAGATCATCACTAATGCCTCCGCTATTTCTTCAGCTATCTCCCTTAGAACTTTGGGATGCAGTCCATCAGTGCCGGGTGATTTACCACCTTCAGGCCAGTCAGTTTTTCTAGCAACTTCTGTTTGGTAATAGGTACCATACTCAGCTGGGCCCCCTCACTCTTGAATTTTTGGGGTAATGACAGCAGCTGCTTGGTTTCTTCTGCCTTTAAGTAGCACTGACCAAGAACTGAGCAGCATTTATACCTGCACCTGTCACTTCTCTGGGCTCTAAACACATGTTTTATCTTGACCTGAAAGAACCAGGTGGTCTAACGGGAGATCACTAACCTGAAACAATGGACTGAATTTTCCATTGGGGTCAGGATTATATTCAATGTTGTATATGCAATGCAGGCACCTAATTGGTCATTTTTATGTTAACTGTTATTTAGGGTGGAAGGTGTAATCAGAGGACTCAAGCACACCTTAAAATGGACATGCTCTTCAAAGGATGCCTACTATTTTAAATTAAAGAAACTCTGCAGTGGTTAGCACCATAAATGTTGAGGAGCATTTGGGCCATTCAGAGGATACATCAATGGTTCGTTGATCTCCTGCTGGTAAGCACCTCCATATTATTGCTGATCTCAGCATTCAGTCCATCACCAGCCAAAGACTGAAGCAAAAACAGAAATTACTGGGAAATTTCAGCAGATCTGGTAGCACTGAAGGACACACTGAAGCTTGGGGCTGCTGCCACTAAAGCGCAATGGGGAAAGACCACCTTCTATGGTTTTCTGCTAAAGTACAGTGGAGGTCTGTTCAGTTATCGGATCCTCCCAGTGCCTCAAATGTAGGTAAATATTATCCTGTAGAAGTAAGAACTTCCTTAGTTTGTTTATACAACTGCAGGAAATGCCAAATGTCCAATGTTTGTTTGCTTCACGTGCAAAGACTGTACAGGAGTGGTTCATAACTGTGTTATATCTGTTCTTATGTAAAAGTAAGGAATGCCTTAGGTTGTTTTTCTTACAACTGCAAGGAATGCCAAAATTCCAATGTTTGTTTCACATGTAAAAGACTGTATAGAAAAAGCGTATGTATATGAAGACTTTTTATGAATAAAGTACATTTTTGCAACTGTTCTGCAGAAGGGTCACTGGACCGGAAATGTTAATTTGGATTTCTCTCCACAGATGCTGCCTGAACTGCTAAGATTGTGCATTAATTTCTGCTTTTGTTTCAGATTTCCAGCATCCTCACTTCTTTCGGGTTTTTTTGACCAGCAAAAGGCTGGCAGATTTGAGTTTTGCTTCTAAATAGGGCTTTAATCACGCCAATTGGCCTAATTCCCAAAGCAAGGGTAAGGGAGTACTGCAGAATCTGGAGATCAGAGGCAAAACATGAGGTGCTGGAAAAGCACAGCATGTTAGACAACATATGAGGAGCAGGAGAGTCGATGTTTCAGGCATAAGCTCTTCATCAGGTATTCCCAAATCATCCTACCCCAGGAAATCTGCCTGGAGACTGGTCAGCCCTTGGGGGTTAGCACCCATTTCTGCACCGTAGTTCCCAGTGCTGCCTCCATAGATAGATTAGTCCCATTTATTTAGTATGCTTTTCCTCAGATGCTAGAGGACATGTTGAGTATTTCCAGTATTTTCTGTTTCTGCTGCAACTTTTCAGTACTTCGTTCGTATTTTTCATTTAATTTTCTTAAAGAATCAAGATTTTCTTCTCAGTGCGCTTTAGATTACACAAATTAGCAGGTATAACATATTAAGAGATTCACTATGCACTGTTTTGCATATGTTGGTCTGTAGCACATTTCTGGAGGATGTTAGATCATACTTCAATTCAATAAGCGGATATGGTGACTAGAATTCAGAACAGTGAGTGAACAGCAATACAGTTTCACATCAGGATATTGTGAGGTTTGATGGGGAACATATAGGTCATCGATTTCTGAGCAAGAGGACTGCATTTCATCACACTCCTAACTTGTGCCTTCTGGATGGTGAAAAGGCTTTGAGGAGTTAGAGGTGAGTTACTTGCTGCAGGTTTCTATGCTTCTGATCCAATCCTGTAGCCAGTATTCATATGACTAGTCTATTCAATGGTTAATGTTAAACCCCAGTGTGATAGTCGGCGATTCAGTGATGGTAATGCTGTTGGATGTCATGGGGAGATAGTTGGATTGTCTCTTGTTAGAGATCATTGTCTGGCATTTGTGTGGCGTGAGTATTAATTGTTCCTTATCAGTCTAAGGTTGAATGTCATCATTGATGTACTGAAGTCGATAACTAACAAACTTTTAGAGCCTCATCCAGCTGGCCACTATGACTCTTGTTGCCTCCTCAAGATTTCCCAGGTAATTTCCAGATTTTTTTCCATGACTCCATTATCTTAAAGTTCCAAAGCCAAGATCTATGACATTGTGTCTACAGCATCACTTAAAAGTAAAAGTAATCCTGATCTTGGAAGCAGTGAGAATGGGTAAACTAAATGGAGATCTTCTCCAATCTCAGTTTCACTTATCCCTTTGTAAATGAACTATAGCCTTGAAATGACTACAACTTCACAAATACTAGGAGATCTTTTGGTCTTTGCTAAATTGGCTATTCATTTTGTGTACAATAGAGCTATTCTTCAAGGAGTGGATTACAGTCAAGGCTTCTCTGATGACAAAATTTCTACTTACAGGATAGGGTATTGGAGGACAATCATCAAGAACAATAATTCTGTTTATTTTGTTTCATCACCACTTTAGCTAGAAGCATTGAAGTCAATTGTACAACCCAAAATAATGCTTCAGTGAACATCAAACTCAACATTCTGATGATAAAATGGAATAAAATGTAACTCACCCTTTGTCTATCAAAAGTGTACCATAAATGAATTAATGCACAATCCATTTTCAGTATTGTAATTATTTTCCGCTTCACCAAGATGAATACTGCAAATGAATGCCATATAATATTTTCTGAGTAACGTTAGTTTGAAGCGGTTGCAAAATGCACACAGATCTGCTGAGTTACTGATCACGTAATCCTTGTGAAGGGCTTCTCAGCAAAAGAGGGATTGAGTGACACACTGGCAGAAGTTTTAATTTGCTACACTGGACAGGCATTGAAGTAGTCAGTAGGTTAAAAGAACAACATGTGCCGGTGTGGTAGAAACCTGTTATCTTCTGCATCACACTCAAGTGCTCTTTTTGGCATGTTGGAAATCATCATGAGTCAGGAGAGTCTGCCATTTTTATATATTATTATACATGCTAATAGGAAATTGAGTGCATTTTAACAAGCATTCTGCCGTTATTTAATTCCTTACATTCTTTCACAGGATGTAGGTGTTGCTAGGTGAGCCATCATTTACTGCCCATCCCTCATTGTTCTGGAAAAGGTGATGACAAGCTGTCTCCTTGAACCACTGCAGTCCAGTATGGATAGGTATATGCATATGCTGTTTAGGAGACAGTTCCAGGATATTGACCCAATGATAATGAAAATGGAGTGTGACTTGAAGGGGATCTCATGTTAGAAATGCTCCAATGTGCTTGTTGCAGGAGATGGAGATTGCAAGCTTGAAAGGTTCTTTCAAAGGAGCATTGATGAGCTGTTGCAGTGCATTTTGTAGATGGTGCATACTGCAACCACTGGACAGCTGTAATGGAGGAGATACATGTTGAAGGTGGTGGATGGAATACCAATCAATCGGTATTGTCCTGGATAGTGTCAAGCTTCTTCAGTGTTGCTGGAGATGTACTCATTCACACACATGGAGAATATTCCATCATACTTCTGAGTTGGCCATCTTGATTGTGGGTCAAGATTTTGGAAGATAGAACTTGAGTTAACTCACCTTAGGATTTATAATTATGACCTACTTGCATAGCCACAGTACTTGGCTGGTCTGGTTCAATTTCTGGTCAATGGTAATCAGCAGTTTATTAATAGTAAAGGATTCAGTGAGGCTAATGCCACTGAGTGTAAAGGGAAGAGGGCTGGGTTCTCACTTGCGCACTATTCCTGAAATGCTGTCAAGACCAATAGTCTTCAACCATTTCTTAATATCATGTTGAGTGAATCAAATTGGCTAAAGACCAATGTTTGTGATGCTGTGGACTTCAGATATCAATCCAGGTAGATCATCCACTCAGCACTTCTGGCTGAAATGGCTGCAAATACTTCAGTCTTGTCTTTTTCACAGTTGTTCTGGGCTCCCCCATTATGGAACTTTTTAATTATCCATCATAATTTATGACTAGATGTGGAAGGACTGCAGTGCTTAGATCTGATCCATTGGCTTTGGCATCGTTTAGTTCTAACTATTGTGGGCTGTTTCTGTTTTTTTTATGCAAGTGTTGCAATTTCACAGGTTAGCACCTCCTGTTTAGCTTTGCCTGGTGCTGCTCCTGGCATCTCTCTTGAACTTATCAATGAATTAAAGTTGGTCTCTTGGCTTGGTAGAATGGAGAATATGTTGACCTATGAGGTTACAGACAGTAGTTGAATACAAATAACTGCCAGCGCATGGCTTTCTCACTGGAACTCACTATGTTGAATAAGGCAAGAGGACAGCAAAGAGTGATGGGACTGAATGATTGACAGGCTGGAACATGTTTAACTATTGATATATGACATCTGCTTATTTGCTTGAGTGAAAGATATTTGCTCCCAAGATTTCTTTTGAGTGTGCTGTCAATGTTTAGGAGTCAACTTTCATGGCTTTGAAGGGTATTTCTGTTATCTTGGATAGGGATACCTGCCTTCACAGCAGCATGGGAACTATTATTGCAGCTCCACCTGGTGTGAAACAAGAATAGCAGGAGCTGCAACACCATCAACAAAAGAGGGCCTCCAGCAGGAACAAGAGCATTCTTTCTCTCAACCACCTCCAGACACCCCTTGATCAATCAGAAATCATGTTTAGCAGCTATGTAACAACCAAAAGGTCAACAGATTATTATGTAAGATAGCCAGGAAGCTGTCATGATGCTTTCATTCTGTACCAGTCAAATCTCCCTCAGACATTTTCATTGCCATGGTCACTCTGCAGGTTTATATCTATGAGTTACTCTCTGAGGACATAGCTGACAACATTTGTGAGAATTCCAACTCTTCCAAAAGTTATAACTAAAACAAAATAATCACAAAAGTTGGCACAGAGCAAGCAATCAGAAAGCTGAAGCTGCTATTTAAGGGCCTGAATAGACATGGGATTACTGGCACATTTCATATGTACCATAAGGAGTATCAGAATGACAATGGGATGCTCTATATTGCTCAAGATAATGAGATAAAGAGCTCTGAAGTTGCTGGAGGAGCAAAATGATAAGCACCCAATGTCTTCTGAAGTGGAAGAGAAGGAGGAACAGAAGGATCAGAATGAGAAAGCTGATGTAATATGTCCACAACATCTCTCCCAGGTACCAGGGATACTAAGGCAACCTGATTCTGGCTTATTCCAATCTAAATCTCTCTAGCCATCCAGAACAAAATAAATCCAGGCTGAAAGTCCTACCCCAGTCTGTAATACAAAGCAGCACTCTAGACAACTGTTTAGCCACTCTCTGATTCCAGGTGATTCGTTCCTACTTTTGTCACATCACTTTCCTCAAGATTGAATGTCACTTAGCAAGTACCTGGGACAAAAAGGGCAGACAGGAATATAGATCTTCGAAATAAAGTTTTTAGATTAAAAGGACTGAAAGCAAAAGTGAAAATTTAATATTATATATGTGAATGTTAATCGTTGTACTTTTGTAACATAGGAAATAGAAACATAGAAAATAGGTGCGGGAATAGGCCATTCAACCTTTCGAGCCTGCTCTGCATTCAATATGTTGATCATCCAACTCAGTGTCCTGTTACGTAGAACATAGAACATTACAGCGCAATACAGACCCTTCGGCCCTCGATGTTGCGCTGCCCAGTCATACTAATCTGAAGCCCATCCCACCTATACTATTCCATGTACGTCCATATGCCTGTCCAATGACGGCTTAAATGCACTTAAACTTGGCGAATCAACTACCGTTGCAGGCAAAGCATTCCATACCCTTACTACTTTCTGAGTAAAGAAACTACCTCTGATATCTGTCTTATACCTATCTCCCCTCACTTTAAAGTTGTGTCCCCTCATGTTTGCCGTCCCCACACTTGGAAAAAGGCTCTCCCTGTCCACCCTATCTAACCCTCTGATTATCTTGTATGTCTCCATTAAATCACCTCTCAACCTTCTTCTCTCTAACGAGAATAGCCTCAAGGCCCTCAGCCTTTCCTCGTAAGACATTCCTTCCATACCAGGCAACATCCTAGTAAATCTCCTCTGCACCCTTTCCAAAGCTTCGACATCCTTCTTATAATGCGGTGACCAGAACTGTACACAATACTCCAAGTGTGGCCATACCAGAACTTTGTACAGCTGCAGCATAACCTCCTGGTTCCGGAACTCAATCCCTCTATTAATAAAGGCCAAAACACTGTATGCCTTCTTAACAACCCTGTCAATCTGGGTGGCAACTTTCAGGGATCTGTGTCCATGGACACCGAGATCTCTCTGCTCATCTGCACTTCCAGGAATCTTACCATTAGCCCAGTACTTTGCATTCCGATTACTCCGTCCAAAGTGTATCACCTCACACTTGTCCACGTTAAACTCCATTTGCCACCTCTCAGCCCAGCTCTGCATCCTATCTATGTCTTTCTGCACCCTACTACATCCTTTGTCACTATCCACAACTCCACCGACCTTAGTGTCGTCCGCAAATTTACTAACCCACCCTTCTAAGCCCTCATCCAGGTCATTTATAAAAATGACAAACAGCAGTGGGCCCAACAGTGACCCTTGCGGTATGCTGCTAGTAACTGAACTCCAAGATGAACATGTTGAATCAACTACAACCCTCTGTTTTCTTTCAGCACGCCAATTACTGATCCAATTACTGCTATGTCTCCCACAATCCCATTCCTCCGCATTTTGTAGAATAGCCTACTGTGGGGAACCTTATCAAATGCCTTGCTGAAATTCATATACACCACATCAACCTGTTTACTCTCATCTACCTGTTTGGTCACTTTGTCAAAAAAGTCAATAAGATTCGTTAGGCACGACCTACCCTTCACAAAACCGTGCTGACTGTCCCTGATCAGCTTATTCTTTTCTAGATGGTTATAAATCCTATCTCTTATAACCTTTTCCAACACTTTACCAACAACTGAAGTGAGACTCACTGGTCTGTAATTACCAGGGTTGTCTCTACTACCCATTTTGAACAAAGGAATCACATTTGCTATCCTTCAATCCTCAGGCACTTTTCCTCTATACCATGATGATTTGAAGATCAATGCCAAAAACTCAGCAATCTCTTCCCTTGCTTCCCAGAGGATCCTAGGATAGATCCGGCCCTGGGGACTTGTCTATTTTCACACTCTGCAGTATTTCTAATACCTCTTCCATGTGAACCTCAATCTCTTCTCGTCTAGATGCAAGTATCTCTGTATCTTCCTCGCCAACATTTTCATTTTCTATAGTGAACACTGTCGAAAAATATTTATTTAGTGCTTCCTCTATCTCCTCTGACTCCACACACAACTTCCCACTATTATCCTTGATTGGCCCTAATTTAACTCTCGTCATTCTTTTATTCCTGACATATCTATGGAAAGCCTTAGGGTTAACCCTGATCCTATCCGCCAACAACTTCTCATGTCTCCTCTTGGCTCTTCTGAGCTCTCTTTTTAGGTCTTTCCTGACTTCCTAGTAACCTTCAAGCGCTGTAACTGAGTTTTCACATTTTGTCCTAACATAAGCCTTCTCCTTCTTCTTGACCAGGGATTCCACTTCCTTAGTAAACCACGGCTCACGTGTTCTATATCTTCCTCCCTGCCTGATAGGTGCATACCTATCTAGGACACAGGAGCTTTTCCTTGAATAAGCTCCATATTTTTAATGTGCTCATCCCCTGCACTTTCCTTCCCCATTCTACGCTTCCTAAATCTTTCCTAATTGCATTGTAATTTCCCTTCCCCCAGCTGTAACTCTTGCTTGGTGGAGTACACCTATCCCTTTCCATTACTAAAGTAAACCTGACAGAATTGTGATCGCTGTCTCCAAAATGCTCACCTACTTCCAAATCTAACACCTGGCCAGGCTCGTTACCCAGTACTAAACCTAAAGTGGCTTCGCCCCTTGTAGGCCTGTCTACATACTGTGTCAGGAAGCCCTCGTGCACACACTGGGCAAAAACTGACCCATCTATAGTACTCGTACTGTAGTGATCCCAGTCAATATTTGGATAGTTGAAGTCCCCCATGACAACTACCCTGCTTCTCTCACTCCTATCGAGAATCATCTTTGCTATCCTTTTCTCTACACCTCTGGGACTATTCGGAGGCCTATAGAAAACTCCCAGCATGGTGACTTCTCCTTTTTTGTTTCTAACCTCAGCCCATACTACCTCAATTAACGAGTCCCCAAACATCCTTTCTACAACTGTAATATTGTCCCTGATCTACAATGCCACACCTCCCCCTCTTTTACCATCTTCTCTGTTCTTACTGAAACATCTGAATCCTGGAACCTGCATTAGCTGTTCCCGCTTTCTCTCCATAACCTTTGATCCCTGAGGCCTATACCTAACACCTTCCCAAAAAAATTCAATAATTTGGCCTTAACTGTTTTCTGCAGTGGAGAATTCCAGAAACTCACCACCCTCTGAGTGAAGTGGTTACTCCTTATGTGGTCCCTGGATCTGTATTCTTCAGACATCCTTTCTGTGATTACCCTGTGTTGTCCTCTTAGAATGTCATAGGTTTCTTCACAATACCCGCTCATTCTTATAAAACTATTGTGAATATAGTCGTGAATAACCGAGTCTCTCTTTATACATCAGTCCTGCCATCCCAGGAATCAATCTGGTAACCTTACATTGCACTCCCTCCACGGCCAGAACATCCTTCTTCAGACAAGGAGATGAAAACGACACACTATACAACAGACATGATCTCAACAGGGCCCTGTACAATTGTAGCAAGTCATCCTTGATCCTATAATCAAAACTTCTTGCTATTTAAGCCAATATACCTTTTGCCTTCTTTGCTGCCTGATTCACCAGCATATTTATTTTCAGCAACTGGTGTACAAGGACACCAAGGGATCATTGCACCTCCCCATTCCCCAATCTGAGGCACAGTGAAAACCTTTGTCTTGTGAGCAATACAGGTAGATCACAGAGTAAAGTAGCATAGATAGTAAATACTAGGTAAACAGCGGCAAAAACAAAAACACAGGTACAGGTGAATGTTAAAAGTTTGTGAGTCCATTCAGCATTCTAACAACGGGAGGGTAGAAACTGTTATGAA
The DNA here is from genome assembly GCF_047496795.1 of Chiloscyllium punctatum. NCBI lineage: Eukaryota > Metazoa > Chordata > Chondrichthyes > Orectolobiformes > Hemiscylliidae > Chiloscyllium > Chiloscyllium punctatum. Next base: position 55,720,104 of record NC_092746.1, on the reverse strand, counting down.
ACTGCTGGTGTGTGTGTTCAGGCTTCTTTACCTTCTCCCCGATGGTAGAGGTTGTAGAAAAACATTGCCAGGGTGGGATGGATCTTTAAGAATGCTGGTGGCCTTGCCTCGATAGTGGACCTGGTAGATGGATTCTACAGATGGGAGGTTGGCCTTTCTGATTTTCCAGGCTGAATTCACCACTCTCTGTAACCGTCTCTGATCTTGAATGGCACAGTTGCCATACCAGGCAGTGATACATCCAGACAGGATGCTCTCGATGGCTCACCTATAAAAGTTGGCAAGGGTATTCGCTGTCATGCTAAATTCTCTCAGCTGCCTGAGGAAGAAGAGATGTTGTTGGGCCTTTGTAACCAGTGCATCCAAATGAAGAGACCAAGAAAGTTTGTTGTGGATGACCACTCCCAGGAGCTTGACATTCTCCACTCGTTCCACCTCTATGCTGTTAATGTGTAGGGGGACATGAGTAACATCCCACTGGAAGTCAATAATGAGTATTTGGTTTTGCTGGCATTGAAAGCTAGTCTATTTTGTTGCCATCTGAGATTCAACTGACTACAGTGATGTCATCTGCGAACTTGTAAATGGCATTTGTCTGTTATTTGGTGACGCAGTTATGGGTATACAGTAAGTACAGTAGGGGGCTGAGTACGCACTCCTGTGGGGTTCCAATGTTGAGTGTTAGTGACGATGAAACATTGTCCCCAATCTTCACTGATTGTGGCCTGTCGGTCAGGAAACAGAGAATCCAGTTGCAGAGAGTGGGGCTTATTCCAAGATCACTAAGTTTAGTAATCATTCTTGAGGGGATAATAGTGTTGAAGGCTGAACTGTAGTCAATGAGTAGGATTGTTATGTAGCTGTTCTTGGTGTCAAGATGTTCTAGAGAGGAGAGAAGGGCAAGTGATATGGCATCTAACATAGATCTGTTGGTCCGATAGGCAAATTGGAGTGGGTCAAGAGAAGTGGGGAGGCTGGAGTTGCCATGACCAGCCTTTCAAAGCACTTCATGACCACTGAAGTGAGGGCCATTGGGTGGTAGTCATTGAGGCATGCTGCATGAGCCTTCTTAGGTACAGGAATGACTGGCCCTCTTGAAACAGGCAGGGACAATGGCCTGCTGCGGGGAGAGGTTGAAGATGTCTGAGAAGACCTCTGCCGGTTGATCTGCACATGCTCTGAGCGCACAACCATGATCATCATCATGGCAACTAGTAATGGTTATGTTCAATCAATAAATCTGAAATATAAACCTCGTTACAGTAATTGTGATTGTCACAACCATCATAAGTTGTTGTAAAAACCCAACCATGTTACTAATGCCTTTTGGAGATTAGTGCTGTCTGCCATCCTTACCATGTCTTGTTTACAAATGACCCAGGTTCATAAGAAGGGGTAGCACGGTGGCACAGTGGTTAGCACTGCTGCCTCACAGCGCCAGAGACCCGCGTTCCATTCCCACCTCGGGCGACTGTCTGTGTAGAGCTTGCACATTCTCCTTGTGTCTGCGTGGGTTTCCTCCGGGTGCTCCGGTTTCCTCCCACAATACAAAGATGTGCAGGTTAGGTGAGTTGGCCATGCTAAATTGCCCGTAGTGTTAGATGAAGGGGTAAATGTAGGGGAATGGGTCTGCCGAAGGGCCTGTTTCCACATTGTAAGTAATCTAATCTAATGTGATTGAATATTATTTGGTTTATGAAATGGCATAGCAGGGCAATTAGGAATGAGCAACAAATGCTGTCCTTGACCATGACACCCACACACCATAAAAGAATTTTTAAAAACTATAAATTCTACTCTTCCTATTCCTAATACTCCTCTGTCGATCTACCCTTATAGCTTCAGCAGAACTAGAAGATGGCTGTTCATTTCCCTTCTCTAAGTGCTATATTGTCCGTGGTCAATTCCTCTGAGGCCCCTGTTAGACCCGACATTGATTGCTCCACCTGTATTTGTGCAGGAATAGTTTTGGTCATGTCAGCCAAAAGCTGGAAAACACTTTGGTGCACTTCATTGAGGTGATAAAAAGAGATGATGAAGTTATCATCCATCCTATGTATCAGAGAGACTGACACTGCTAGCCATTGGACCAGGTCAACATGCACTCAGTCTGATGCTCCTTGTAGTTACCTGCACTTCCTATGAACGTAGACTTAATTGTAAAGTCAAAGATACAATGACACCCATGGCAGAGATGGGCTCAGAAGTCTCTTTACAATCATGTGTGGTTCTTCTCGAAATGCTGGACAGAGCTCACACACTCTGTGCTGCCGTTCTGAGTACTCCTCTATATCAATGAGCCCCGAGGTCTCAGCAGAACTTGGCAAATCCTTCACCTTCTGACAGCAACACTCCACTACTGCCATTGTTCATCTGAGGACTGGAATTTTACTGGTGAGACAGTCCTGACACAGGTGCAATCGGTGGAAGCAAGTGCTCTAACTAAATTTGGGAGTCTGGCCTCAATTTTTAGACTCCCAGAAACTAACTAGTTGTTAATGGGATTTTCATCCTTTGAAAGACTATGAACTGCCAGTCAATCAGAATGCTACCAGTCCAGCAGTCTCAAACATGTCCCCAGGAGTAAAGGCAACTGCTGATATTGCACCTGGAAGACAAGACATTGTGGAATCAGGCACCATCCTAACCAGATAAGCTGTGCCAGAGCACTGGGTAAGCATCGCTAAAGCATTTTGGAGAAGGTGGTTTACTGAGGGCAAGAGGTGTTGCCAATGGTGTGGCCATTACCATTAGTGTCCCCTCCATTCTCCATATAATGCTTGAGAAGGAAGCCCGTGGATCACCTACTGAACCTGTAGAGAGGTGGCCAGTGTTCATGAAGTGGTCTCCCTATGCAGTGGAAGGCCCACCTAAAGCTGCTAAAATGTTAGCAATGATGGAATGAGGCCACTTAACTAGCTCAGTTGAGTGGCTGGCTGGAGTGCCATTCTCCACGTCCCCTGTGATTGGCAAAATGGCATGGCAGTAGGAGGCCATTCTCAAACAAATCAACACCGACTGAGAAACCTATACCTGTGCTGGTGGAGACTGCATATGAATCATATGTTGGTGCTTCTTCAGAGTGTGCAATTGTCTAAGAAGTCTCCAACCCTGCCCCACACTAAATCCTGAAAAGCATTTACAGCTCTTCTGGAAGATGGAAGTCATGAAGAAGAACGGAAACAAAGAGTGCATTCTCAGCCACCAATGCGCAGATCATCATTGTTCATTGCCCGTTGGCATCAGGTGAATTTGGGTGTGTGTTGCATGCCATGTAGTTTTGAGATATCTAATTCTGTAACAGACAGCTGGGAGACCCTCACTTCGACATTGCCATTGATATGAATGCCTACACTCAGCTTATTTCCAGTGTATCTCTCTTCTGAAGTAATCAGGGTAATGTTGACTGGAAAATCACCTCTGCTTTTTCCCAGGTGTTCTGCACTTTTTTCACCTATAAGGAGAGAAAAAAGAGAAATGTGAGTGTGAAAACTTGAATTCGTTGACAGCATCATGGTGACAGATGAGTAAAATGATAATAAGATCAGAATGTCAGTGGTGATAACTCACATGCTGCCTCCAAACAGGAACAGTCACCCAACAAGGGGTTTTGGTCTGTGCAAGAAAAGATTAGGGGAGTCATTTAAAGATGTTTGCACTTGAATTTCCAATGTCACTCAGTTTTCCTGCCTTGAAAAATTAATTGAACCTCTTGGAGCATCCAACTCAGGAGTGAAGGACCACTCTCCCACTGCTCACCTCCTCTGCCTCCGTCTTTGATGCAGGCTTCTTCTTCCAATCCACTAGAAGTGGGATCTCCCTAGGATGCTTTTCAGCCCACAGCATGAAGTCCTGGGATCCATCTGAGAGTCATCAGGCAATTTTCCTTCATTGAGACTCCACCTGTCAGTGACTGGCTCCCTCTTGAAATTTGTGGAAAGTTTTTGTTCAGATTCTTGCAAGGGCCCTTTAAACAGTGAAGCTTCAATGGTCAGGCGTAGTTTCTAAACTGCCTGCCGCTTCTAACAAGTTAGGATTAACAGGATAGCAGAATGTTAAATACTGTGGTTGGGTTAAAAACCTCTAATAAGCACATTGCTCATACTTCCAAGTTCCTGATGAACAGTCAGCATTGGATCATGCAGTGCATTGTAACAATAACCTTTTTCAGTGTTTTGAAAAGAAAAGATACAAACAGGTATGACAACATAACATTAAAAAAAAGAGTAAAACAGTAGCTGACTTAAATTTGGATGTACAGTAATCTTTATTACAGATTCAATAAAGACCCTTGCTTTCAATTAATTTCTGAAAAGGAAACAAAAATAAAAGCTTAGTATCTACTTATGTGTAACAGAAGAGCCAAGTCTACAAATGAAAAGTGCTTCATCCTTTGAGATTTACTTTATAAATTGTCAATGTGGTGAATACCATCCTAATTCATTATCACAATGGGGAGCTTAAAAGTATTTTTTACAGAATTTAGAGATCACAAACTTTCCTGCAATTATTAACATAAGACATTACAATGTCATTGCTAACGTGATATTTTAGAAAAAGGGAATCTTCTGAAGAATTTATCTGGCTTTTTGAAAGAAATGAACAAAGTGCCTGAAACTAGAATATACCATCAGCAACCCAGTGCTTAAATCCCTAATGTTGCTTATTCAAGTGAACATTGAGGTTATGTTGTTTTGGAAAGAGGTTCTGAGAGCACTTACAGCATTCATCCTTCAGCTGTCAGAAGCAAGTACAATCATTTCACATGTTCCTATGCTTCTGCATGATACCAGTAGATGCTAGCAGAATCTTTAATCTTGCAATCTGTTTTACTGATTAGTTTAGCTTGCTTCATATTATGTTAGAATATTCTACTTATACATATTTTAAAATTAATTCAATATTAATAAATAGGAACAATGACATTCTCTAGAATAAATAAATTAGATATTCATCATTACAGATTCTGACAATATTGTTTGAAGTTTTAAAAGGGTAAAGCATTTTTTGTTTTCCAGAAAATATATTTATTTAACATTTACTTCCTTTCTTTTCCAAAACAAGAAGTGCAGAACAATATGTACAACATGACTAGGCACAATTAGATCCAGCCACAGAGCACTACTTACGGCTCACCATTTGGAAATTTTTAATTGTTTACGTTTTAGAATTTTAAGCTTTTTTTTTAAAAAAACTGATGCAACCTTCAACAGATCAGTACTGAATACCATTTAGGTTTAGAGTTAAAATGTTGAAAATGATCATGAAGTTAGAAAATAATTTTCATCAAGCATTTTTCTTGAAATCTTTGAGTCCTTGATTAAAATTTAAATCCATTCTTCACTCTAATACTTAATCTTACAGTCACAGCTTTTGTCTTTAACTATAAATCCTTACTTTCAGAAGTAAAACTCATCTCCATGACTCATGAAAGTTTCTTGCCCCAAACCATCCAAGCTCAAAATAAAGCATTTCTTGGCCTCGAGGATGCCTACTTATATCTTCAGCGTCAACAAGGCTCACCAATCAGAATGTCCCTCCACCTCAGTGACAGATATCAGGCCTGCACCTGGGAGTAGCGGGAGCAAGAGGGAAAAAGCCTTCTCAGTACACATGAGTGGCATGAGTCTACAATTATTCCATATAATTGGCATTTTTCTGAGTAGATATTCGGTTGCACATTTCTAACATCTGGATTAGTGGTGCTGGAAGAGCACAACAGTTCAGGCAGCATCCGAGAAGCAGTAAAATCGACGTTTCGGGCAAAAGGGCTTTTGCCCGAAACGTCGATTTCGAAGCTCCTTGGATGCTGCCTGAACTGCTGTGCTCTTCCAGCACCACTAATCCAGAATCTGGTTTTGAGCATCTGCAGTCATTGTTTTTACCCATTTCTAACATCTGTTGTAGTCTTGTGGTTCAAACAGAACATAACAATATTTTCCATAGTGAAAGATATGGATTATTTCAAATCGACAAAGAATGTGATACATTTCAGCTGTGCGCCTCAAACCTCTCTCTTAATTAGCAAAGTCGATGACTCAAAATCAACTCATCCATCAGGGAACCACATACCTATAATTTGATGAAAAGTCACCAGTCTCAAGGTGTTAACCTTGCTTTCTCTCAACAGATGCTTCCAGACATGCTGAGTTTCTGTTTACATTTCATATCTCCAGCATCAGCAGTTCTTTGTTTTATTGTCCTTATAAATTTGAGGATTGGAGTCAAGACCCTACAGGTGAACCCTGGGAACACAGAGTACAATGATAATATCTAAGGTTGGACCGCGGCTTAGAAAGTCCAATTGGTGGATCCTAAACACACACACACACACACACACCTTATGGAAGCAATGGGCAAGGAGAGAAAGGTCTGTCCCATGTCTGAGGTTCTCAAATACATGCTACAACATTGAAGTCTGTGAGGTGGGCAATGACCAATTCACATATCAATTCACCTTTAAAGATATCAACAAGGCAGAATTGCAAGCAGGAGGAGTAAATAGCTGTCTTTTTGAAATCAGGCAGAGTTCAGGGAATGTGAGCTCATGTAAGAAACTACTCCAGATTTTGAGAATCCAGTGATTCCTTGATGCACACCTGTTTTCAAATCACATTTTAATCGTCATGTCAACATGGTTCATATCAATCAATTCTGACTGGATCTCATGAAGTACTGATTGTTTTGTCAATGTTTTAAGAGCTTGCATGTTATATCAGCCAAGGACCAGGATGTAAAACATACTACTAAATATAATGTCCACTCCATCATGAAACATGCAATCAGGAGGATTCATAAAAAGTTATCTTTAACTGCAAGTTGAGGCCTGGAATACTTTCTGAATCCCAAAAGCCTGTCTGTCATTTACAAGGCACAAGTCAAGAGTGTGAGTGCTCTCATGGAATACTCTCCACTTGCTGAGATAAGTGCAGTTCCAGCAACACTTAAGAAGCTTGACACCTTCCAGGAGAAAGCAGCCCACACCCACAAACATTCCGTCTCTCCACCACTGACACTGAATAGCAGAAGTGTGTACCATCTACAAGATGTTCCACAGAAATTCACCAAAGCATTATCTTCCAAACACAAGACCACTACCATCTAAAAGGAAAAGTGAAGGAGGTATATGGGAACCCCACCACCTGAATTCTCCTTCCAAGCTGCTCACCACTCTGACTTGGAAATATATTGCAATTTCTGTTGGTGTAACTGGGTCAAAATCTTAGGACTCCCTACCGAAGGAGATCTTGGATTAACCTACAGCAGGTGGACTGCAGCGGTCAAGCTTTTACGGGTCTGTGCTAGATAGCTAAGAAGTTGCCATGCCTCATGCATCCTGGACAACTTTCAAGTGCCAGCCTCATTTAAAAGCCTTTGGCCTATACAAGGATGGTTGTCAGGCAACATGGAATACTTGCTCCACACCAAGCTGATGACATCTCGAAGAGATCCTCAGACTGCTAATGACGAATGGTACTATGCTGCTTGGACTTTGACCAGAACCATTACTGCATTATTGATCAGACCATAAGTGACCTGAAGATGATATTCTGCTGCCGAGACTGGTCAGGCAGTACTGTGCAGAATAGTCCAGACAGAGTGTCCCACATCATTCTCATGTGCTATGCCTTCCGCAATTACAGTCACTAAAGTGGGAGTGGGAGGGGAAAAGGTATTACCTGAGGAGGAGATGCAGGAGTGAGAGCAAACCACTGAGGAGCAAGATGAGTGTAAAGATCCTGAGATGGGCTGGCATTCCCACCAAAGTGAGAAAGATACTGCATAGAGAACTGAGCTAGAGAAGCCAGAGAGAACTTCAAAGCCACTAACTTCCAGGATGACTGAGCCTTTTTGTATTCTTGATAATATTACATTTATGAATTGACATTCAACCTGTTGTATCTCCCATTCTTGTAGATTGAGTAGTTTTCCTATTTGATCTTGATATATCAACTCAATAAAATGTTGTCTTTCCTTTCAAATGTGATTCTAATGTCCTCTGTGAAGCTAAAGTTCATGTGTAAACCTTGCACTAGACCATCATTAGCACCAAAGCAGATGTGACGTTTAGCACTTCCATTGACTTGTTCTCATTTTGTGCTGGAATGATCCTTGGACCAAAGAAAAATGAGTCACATGAGAGAACCCATTCTCTGTTGAGAATTACTGAGTTGTTTCCCAACATGAGCCTGTACCTTGTGTGCTTTAACCCTCACCATCCCTGAAGTGCTGCAAAATATGATAAACTTTCACTGTAGCTTTGCAATGCCTGAACATGCTCATTGACAATGCTTGCAGTACTATTGTTATGAGATGTAAATCTGCTCCCCCAAATCAGCACAACACTTAAAGGTGGATTGATGTGTGAATTGGTCATTGCCCACCTCACAGACTTCAATGTTGTAGCATGTATCTGAGAACCTCAGATATGGGACCGACTTTTTTCTCCTTTCCCTTGTAGATATATGACAGATACCATCATTATTTCCATAAGGTGTGGCTGTGTGCACGCGTGTGTGTGTGTGTGTGTGTTTAGGATCTACCAATTGGATTTTCTAAGCCGTGGTCTAACCCTAGATATTATCATTGTATTCAGTGTTCCCAGGGTTCACCTATAGGGTCTTGACTCCAATCCTCAAATTATAAGGACAATAAAACAAAGAACTGCGGATGCTGGAGATATGAAATGTAAACAGAAACCAAAAATGTAAACATTTGCTTCTTTGTGTGGGGAAACCTTAAGTTAAAATTACTTCTCTTACAATTACCCAAATGTCACGCTGTTGAGCTTGCATGGTGTTAGCACTTACCTCAGATTTCCACTCCAGAATGAAGTCAGGGTTTATATTCATAATTGAAACTCACTCAAAACTTTATGAAAGGTGAAAAAATAATAAGAAGAAAATGATTCAATCTTTCTGATGTCACTTCTGACTATAGAGATAAGAAATCAAACCTGGAAACTAGATTAGGGTCACCATGCATCACTGTCACTACAGATACTGATGTCATGTTTAAATACAGTTGTGTTGTTCAAGATCCCTGGCAAATAGAGCTTTTTCTTTCACTCTGTGTTGCCACACTGTAACAAATTAATTTAAATTCATATTTTATTAGTACTTTGATGAAATTATGGAAAAGGCCTGGAGTAGATGACGTACTACAGAGATCCAACTAAAATTTCCATACACATTTAATAATGCAGTGAAAAGAAGTAACTCCTTCTGGAAATGACTTGAAAATAATTTGTTAACCCTCATTTTAGCATGACTATTTTTTATGTTCAATAAGTGAAAATGCTTGCAAAATTTGACGAGGACTAAATATTTTGTGACAACTCTGAGCAAGTCACACCTGCTAATTCAACCTTGAACTCAATGAAACCTACACAACTTGAAACACTTGTAAGTAAAGTGTGGTGCCAAGAATTGCCTACAATACTCTACTGGAGCCCAAAATAGAATTTTACAAAGGTTCATAATAACTTTTTTGCTTAAGTACTTTATGCCCATTTTTATTAAGTCTACAAGAACATGTGCCTTATTCGCCAACTTCTCAACTTGCTCTGCCAAGTTCAATGATTGTTTAAAAAAAAACAAGAGCTCTTTGCTACCCCACCATGTCCAGAACTGTATTCTTGATTTTATAATGCCTCTTGTTCCTTCTAACAAAATGTCTCAATTCACATGTCCTTGCATTACATTTCTTATTCCTTCCAGACTCCATGCAACATATTTAACCAACAATGAAAGGACTGAAACCACCACTTGTAGAATTAAAGGAACACCCCTTAAGTAATAAACCACCAACAAGAAGCTATGTGGTTGGTGATTCTTTGAAGGGGCACTGGGAGGGAATTCTTCCTCATTGTTGCATAAAAGCATAACAGGTTAAGGAGGAGAATTTACTGGATGAGTGAACTCTGAAGTGGTATTACTGCAGTCCAATCAGCATTGCACATGATTGATACTTAGAGGGAACATTGTGCATATATGAACATCCTCTCCAATATAGTTTTCATGCTACAGAACATCATTTCAGAAGTCTAAAGGGAAGTGTAAACAATGCTAATTAATTCTCCAAAGAAAAAAAAACAAACTGACATATTGCAAACTCCTTGTTTGATTCTTCCTTTTGTGCCAAGGGGTGTTTATGGGGATTTTTGCAAGTTTATTTTGGAACAGCATCATTAAATTGGGATAGTCTGTTGGGTTCTCGGATAGGATAAGTTATTCAGTACGCTGTTTTCTGTTTTTGTGTTTCATTCAGTAATCTTGTAAATAAATTCTGTTTTGTTAAAAACTGAGTAGTTTGACCAGTTGTTTTTCTCCTGGAATATCCACTGTACACATGCTTACATCAAACAGCAAAGTCAGGATTTGGGCTACCTTCTTGAAATGTTTTGAGGGGTCTGGCCTGGTACATAACAATACAATTGGAAAAGAAAATAGATGTACATATCTGATGAACATGTTTGAATTTTCAATGCAAAAAACAAATATGGGAAGAAAAAATTGCATTATCAAGTATTCAGTGAACGTTTTTAATTAATATAGAAATACTGAAATTACAAATATTAGAAAATATGTTTACAGAACTGGAATGGAAGTCAAAATAATTACTTCATCATGGTACTGATCACTGATGAGACCACAACTGGACTCCGATGTGTAGCTCGAGCACCCAAGGACAGTGATGCATTAGTAAATTTCAGAGGAGAGTGATAAGACTGATTTCAGTATTATGGCTTTAAATCATAAAGAAAGGTTGGCAGACCCGAAATTGTTTTCATTAAAACTAGAATTGAAGAGAGACATTATCCAGGTCTTCAAAATATTGATTGCTGTGAATAAAATCAAGTTTGAAATGCGAATTCAAAATTACAAAAGTGATTTAAATTTAATCGAGTGATTAAAAGTTCTTTCCATTCCTCCCAGGATAGGGTATACATCAAGCCTGAAAGAAAAAGACAATCAGTCTCCATCAATTACAATGAAATTGTTTGGAGCAGAACAGGTAAAGACAATGTTCAAATGTTTCGTAACTGAGGCTAAGTGTATTGAGGCATGCCAATCTTTAGTCTACTGATCCTACTTGTATTTCCAAGCTTCATCTTATCATTAAAAGTGTCAGCCATGTTTTAATTATTCAGCCACAGGATATGGCTGTCACTTGCTGGCTGAGCCAGTTTTTATAGCCCATCCCTAGTTTCTCTTGTGAAGGTGGAATGGAGTTGCCTTCTTGAACTTTTGGAATCCATTTGGTGTAGGTATGTCGACAATACCGCATGGGATCAAGTTTCAGGATTGTGACTCTGTAATAGATTTCCAAGCCCAGGTGGTGAGTGGCTTGGAGGGGGATTTGCAGGTGGTGGTGTGCCCATGTATCTGCTATCCTTCAAGATGGTTGTGGTCACTTGAAAGCTGCTGTCTAAAGAGACTTTTGGATTACTGCAATGGGAGCACCCTCATTGCTGTGTCACAAGTTTCCAAGTTCAAGTTGAACTCCAAGATCTGAGTATAAAAATCTAAGCTGACCCTCCAATGCAGCACCCAGGGAATGCAGCATTGTGACAGGTGCTATCTTTTGAATGAGTTTAAAACAAAATGCCACAACTGTTTTCATGAGTGAATATACAAGATCCCCTGACAGTATTTCAAAGCAGAGCAGACGTAAGTATCCATGGTATTCTGATCTCAACTTATCCCTCAAAAGGCACCACAAGCAAACAGATTATCTGGTTGGTGCAACACTAGCAGGAAGAATGCACTGTAACAAAGTCTCACGGCACAATAAGCTGTACCAAAAGTGGAAATGTCTTATTTAATCACAAAACGGTCAATTTATTTTCTCTGTATTATTGTTAGCTGGAACAAGAGACCAGGTTTCTTCAGTAAACTGAAGAATAATTTATTTATTAGAAATGAAGTTATGTGTTAAATATGAGGCTAAACTGGCTCCATTAAGAAAAGGCCTTCAAAGAAAACCAAGGGAAGAGTATTTCATGTATTTCAATACAATCAGAGATAGCTCCAAGAATTATCACTTTGTTATTGTATTTACTCAACATCATACTAACAAAGCTACTACAAGCCTTTCCTTCCCAGCTTGAAGCCCAGTCCTGAAGAAGGGTTACACCCAAAATGTCAACTTCTCCACCTCCTGATGCTGCCTGGCTTGCTGTGGTCTTCCAGCCTCCTGCTTGTTCTTTTGCAAAGTCCATATCCCTGTATATTTTGTTCCAGTTTTGATCTTCATGTAACTATACCAAGGTAACAATCTTAAGATCATTTCCATTAACTCCATTTCTGCAGTATTTGCAGTTAATTCATTTATTTTATTCCAAATGCAACACATTTAGTAGAGAGGCATTACTTTCAGCTTAACATTTTTACCATTAACCCTATTTGGTGTTTTTAAAAAAAATTTATACATGCTGTCCCAGTCTGGGTGCCATTACCTAAACATCTGTTGTACGATTCTGCCAAATCCTTTTGCTTTGTAAACATGTGCATCCCTGTTCTTTTTAGTTTAAAGACTTCTCTACTGTCCTAGCTATTTGATTCACCAGGACAATGGTTCCAGCATGGTTCAAGTGAAGCCTTCAACATTACCCCCTGGATTTCTATATCTGCCTCACCTGCAATCACTGCCTCTCATCCCTTCCCACACAAAGAACTTAAATAACATAATCCAATGGGTGTGACCATCTCAGGAGGCAAACTGACCATATAATGTCCCCTCCCCTGATACAGCACAATATCTGCAACTCAGACTCCAGCTCCTCAACCTCTATACTACAATTGTAAAGTTGCAAACACACATGTGTTCACTCTGGCCCACTTTTTTATCCCAGTACTCATAGAGTCATAGTCATAGAGTCATACAGCATGCAAACAGACCCTTTGATCTAACAAATCCATGCCAATTGTGTTCTCACTTGCCTGCATTTGACCCATAACCCTCCAAACCTTTCCTATTCAAGTACTTATCCAAATGTCTTTTAAATGTTGTAACTGAACCTGCATCCACTACTTCCTCTGGCAGTGCATGCTAAAAATAACCTACTCACTGTGTAAAAACGTTGCCCCTCATGCACTTTTTAAAATTTTCTCCTCTCACCTTAAAAATATGCCCCCTAGTTTTGAACTCCCCAACTCTAGGGAGACCTATTCACCTTATCTATGCCCCTCATGATTTTATAAACCTCTATCAGGTCACCCCTCAACTTCCTATGCTCCAGTGAAAGATATCCCAGCCTTTCCAGCCTATTTTTATAACTCAAATCCTCCATTCCTGGCAACACCCTGGTAAATCTTTGCTGAATCCTTTCCAATTTAGTAATACCATTTTACAGCAGAGCAACTGGAACTGCACACAGTACTCCAGAAGGGGCCACACCAATAATCAAATTTATTCTGAATGAACTCTTTAACAAAAAGAGAAAGAGAAACTAGACATGATTACACTAAAGATCATACTTTAAAGCTTAGAAATACTCACATCAGTTTTAAGTTATTTCATAATGTACAAATGCAAGTCTTTCTCCTAGTAAGCAAACATATAGCATAAAAAATAATTGCTATTGAACATTACAAACTTTTTCATGAACAATTAACTATTTTTGAAAAACTGTCAGCAAACTCCAAGCCAGCCACTTATTTTCTCTGATTATTACACAAGAGTAATTACTATTATTGATCACACGAACAAATTGCACAATAGATGTTTTACTCTCAGTACTGTCCTGTTTTGATTATAAGCAGAAAATTGACAAACATTTCTAATTGCAGCATGAAACCCAAATGCTAAACTGTTGAATCTACTAAATCTCCACTTTGCTTTCTGGTTGGTGGTTCTCAGACTACTATTAGTCAAAAATTTAAACATATGCCTGAAGAAAGGCAATAAAACGAATTGTAAAACCCTCAATGGCAGCAAATAAAATGAAGGCTCTGTGGATATAATTTAGTCAAGACTTCAGACAATTATAAACTCTCATAACCATTAAAATTGAATACACTTGGGTACATCAGTGTTTAAGTATACAGACACACAATCATACATTTTTAATGGTCAGTTGGTAACAGATGCATTCATAAACCTATATCTTTATCAACCTTCAAATCAAACTGCAGAAGACAGTTTGTTAGTTAATTTTATGCTTACCAAATATAGCTATATTTTCCACAGAGGCATTAACTACTTACACAGCAGAGAGAATGAAAGTGCAACATTTCACAAGTTAAGTCTTAGGGCACCTTTGTGGAGAATTCAGGAACATTGAGCTCTAAGCCCTGATTATGTGATTACAATTTTATTTAAGTATGGAAGTTGTGGTTCAAATTTCTTCAACCATTTGATGGAAATGGCTTACAGCATAGTAGAAGAATCTCCACATTGAGGTATCTGATCTGTTACTGACCAACTTTAATCATCAACAGCTGATTAACTCAGGTTCTCAGGTTAAAGGTTTTAATTAAGAGATGTGCCAGACTTGAAGCTAAATGCCATTACTATCCACAGCAAAAACAGGCAAGGACATTCACGGTTTTCCATTTCTACAGCAAATCTGACCCGAATCTTGGCAATGGGCTTCAAACCAGGACAAAAGATGATTCAGGAAACTTGTGCATAATGTATTTTGGATGAATGTAAGCTACATCTATTATCAAGCTGTTAACTAAGTAATGCATTTATAATCTACTTTCTTTCAGTGAAGTGCTTCATTAGTGTACATGCAGCATACATTGCTTCATCAGTCAGCATGAGTACAGAATGATCCCTGTTACAAAAGCTCATTAGGTCAATATATTGCACTGTTTAAAACTTGAAGATATCTAAGTTCGAAGATATCTTCACAGGTTTTCCAATTATCTAATTTCAGTTCAACAGCAACAGGTTACATTTACATAATAATAACTAGAGACAAGACTAGATGAATAGGTTTGATACCTGAACGTGACATTGAAGACTTTTGTTTTGAAGAGGCCCCCAAAATAGAGGCTGATATCTTGACAGGCCCTACTTGATAGATGAACATCTATGGACATTAACTTTAAGCTGTTTCTAGCTGTGGCCACAGCAGGAAGATGTTCATTGACCACATAATTCACAGTCAATTCTACTCTATTGTACAATGCAGGCATTTTATGCCAGGCATATGCTTCTTGACACTAAGCTCTTTGATATGGTTATGCATAAAGCGCAGGCCAACAACCACTCAAAATTGATGCAGATGCCACATGAAATCAGATCTTTTACAAAACAGTTAACTTATTTGTGATGAACAAAGTCAATAACCATTAGTATGATGTTTCTCAGTGACAGCAAATGATGTTACTTTTAAAAAAAATATTTTAAGTACTAACTACTCATGATTTTGAACCCTTGTTAATAAGGAGGAATTTAGATCTGGAAGTTCAAATCCTAAATAGAGAATGGAGATTGCAGGGGCACTGCCCACAGTTTTTCAGACTTCCCTAAACTTGGGGGATCCCAGAAGGCAAGATCAAAGGCTGTAGGGAGAAAGTGGGAAAATGGGATTAAGAAACCTACCAGCCATGATTGAATGGCAGAGCAGACTCGTTTGGCCGAATGGCCTAATTGTTGCTCATATGTCTTATGGTCTTATGGTCTAAAATTGCAAATATTATGGTCTTGTCAGTTTAACTTCTGTGGTGAGGAAACATCTAGAACAATTATTCTGGATAGAATTATTAGTACCATAGAAAAATGTGGGTTAATTAGGAACAGTAACATGGATTTCATGGAAATCATGTCTGCCTAACTTGGAGCTTTTGAGGTAACAGAAAGGCTTATTGTCAGTAACTCTGTTGATATGTATGTGGAATTCCATAAGGTATTTGATACAATGTCACACCAGACATGTGAGGATAATTATGGGTCATGGAATAAAAGACACAGTAGTAATGTGGATATGAAATTGGCTTAGTGATAAGAAATAGAGTAATGGTGAATAGGTATTTTCCAAGCTGCAGGAAGATTTTTGGTGGACTCCTCCAGGAGTTGATGTTGGGACCCTTACATTTCCTCACATACATTAATGATCTAGATCTTGGTGTGCAAGTGACAATTTCAAAGTTTGCAAATGATATAAAGCTTGGAAGAATTGTAAACAGTAATGAGGAAAGTGTAGAACTCTAAAAGAACAGTCAAATTGCAGAGTGGCTGATGGGTGCTAGATTGGGCTCAATGAAGGGACGTGTGAAGTGATGCATTTTGGTAGGAAGAACATTGCCAGACAAAACCAAATAGGTGTTACATATCCAAACAAGGTGCTGGAGCAAAGAGACCCAACTGTATATGTGGACAGATCACTGGAGGTGACAGAGCAGAGAACAATTAATAAAACATAAAGTATCTTCGGCTTTATAAACAGTGACATTTGTACAAGAGCAAGAAGGTGATGTTGAACTTGTATAAGACATTTCTTTGACCTCAATTGGAGTATTATATACAGTCCTGGTTGCTTCAATAGAGGAAAGATGTGAATGCATTGAAGAGAGTGCAGAAGTGAATTTGAAAAATGTTTCCAAGGATTAGCAAGTTTTGTTAGGAGGTTAGATGTTGGGGCCATTCTCCTTGTAGAGAAAGATAAGAGGAGATTTGATAGAGGTTTTCAGAATCATGAGCAGGATTGCTATGGTAGATAGGGAGAAATTGTTCCCTTTTGTAAAAAGATCAAAAAACCAAAAGGCAAAGATTCAACGTGATTTGGAAAATAGCAAATGTGATGAGAAAAAACATTTTTCACAAACCAGGTCATTAGGATATAGCACTGCCTGGAATTGTGGTGAAGTCAAATTCAATTGAGGCATCCAAGAACATAATGAATGAGCATGTTGATCAAAATTGTGTGCAAGGGTACATGGAGAAAGCAGGAAATTAGTAGAAGGTAATGATACTCATTTGAAGAGCCAGTGCAGGTACAATGGACCAAATGGCCTCCTTCCGTGTCTTAACACTTCTACAATTTTCACTCTATGAAATATTCAAAAGAAATCCAAGAGGGGACAATAAAAGTATAAAATTTTAAACTATCAACCATTCATATCTCACATCCACTATGACACTTAACAATTGATAAATTAAGTGATACAGAGTATTTGGCACCTAAAATTATTTTTGCCTGCTTGTACATCTCCTGAGGGCAATGGTGAAGTAGTTGTAATAGTATCAGCTTAGTAATTCAGAATTTCAAGCTCGAACATAGTTTGAAATAACACCACAGTAACTATTGGAACTTAGTGTTAGCAATGCTATGAAAGTATTACTGCTTGTCATAGAGATCCATGTGGTTCACTGATGTCCTTTAGGGAATGAATGTGTCATCTTTTCCTGGTATAGCCATTATGTGACTCCAGATCCATTGAATGTGGATGATTCAACTATCCTCTGAAATAATCAAGCAAGGCACTCAGTTCATGAGCATTAAGAGATGGGAAACAAAGACTTCCTTTGCGAGCAATAGGCATATCCCATGAAACGGTTTTAAAAATCTTGGATGAGTTGCTGTTTGAAATCATATGCTAATATACATTTGTTAACTGCTCCCATCATGAACCAGAAAAAAAATCCGAGCATAACAGGCGGATTAGCAAATCAAACAGAGGGCACAATATGATTCCTTTTGGTAACATGTACAGAAAGTATCACAATAAAATATTAAAATTCAAGTTGTGATTACAGTAAAAGAATGCTTTATTCAAACATGTATGCATGCTTATAAAATACAGAAACTAAACCATTTGTACTGACCAAAATTTCAATTAATTATGCATATTTTCTGTTGCTATTTTAGATGGTAAACTGACTATCATTATTGGTTAATTTGATTCGATGGACTATCTTTATGTATATTCATAGACTGTAACGTTCTAAAATAGTGCAATAATAGACACAAAGCAAAAGTCATTTTTGCTTCTGTCACATAAAACAAAATGCGCTCAGGATTCATCATTACCACTTGACATCCCCGGATAGCACATTTTGGGATGTTGCCTGAAAATAGATTGCGTCAACTACAACATACTCCTTCATTGATTAGCCCTCAAGCACTCATGGTCAACGTTCACACATGAGTAATGGCTACTTGTACAAGACTGGCCAAAACCCTGACCACAGTTTGAGACATCCCTTACAGAAAAGAGAATTTAAGATTATATAATTTTAAATGCAGAAGTGAAGAGGAACAAAAATAGAATATTACAGAAAAAGCATTTTATGATTAAATGTACAAAGTTCAAAATACCATGTGAAAGTAGGAGCATTTTCTTACCACAAATTCCTCCAATTGTTTATATTTCTTTTCCCGAAATTCACAGTAATTTTTCATTTCCTTGCATTCAGGGCAACAACGGCTGGTGTCCACTCGAATACAACGAGGATGCAAACTAGGGCACTCAGGTTTGACACACACTGGACCATCTTCAGTGCAGACACACGGGCAGGCAGCAGGACCCGGTGTGAACTCCTCTCCAATTTCATACACAAAACCATTCTCATCCATGCAGCCTTTACCCCTGTAATCAGGGTATGAATATTCAGAGGTCGGTGCAGCACCAGTGACTGTGGGCAGTGGCTCAGGGCCTTCAGTGGTGTCTTTTTGGGGCTGGGACATAGAACAGGGACAGCAGAGAGTGATGAAAAGCAGGCACCAGGTGAACGCAGGTGAGTAGATAATCCCAGGGGCCATGACAGGGATTTGTTAAGGGCATTCCTCACAGCCACAACTTCTCCCACTAGGACAAAAAGAGCACAGTTATTTACAGCGTTGGTATGGCAGCTTTAAAGGAGCTTCGTCATCTGATAATGCATCTTGAACAAGACTTCTGTTCAAAATGGCTACTTCATATGTGACACTTTCCCTGTTTGTTTCAATAAATATAAGATTTAATATTAAATTAGCAAATTGAGATAAATCACTGCAACAGTTATAAATTGGCCTTTGATAAAATAGACAAATTTCCTCTGTTTTTCACTATTTCCAGGGAAACACCCCGATAAATTAACGCTGTTTCTTTACCACATAGATGCTTTGTGATTTAAACAAGACTTCAAAGGAATTGGTAATCAGTTTAGCATCTGTATTTGTGATCAGATCTATGAATTGATGGGCTATATCTTTAGTGACTTTAAAGTGGGGGATCTGACAAAGTCAGCGTGAGGTTAACGATTGTCAAGTGAGGGGCGAATTCCTGAAGATTGAAACTCAGTTTCAAAGTTGAATTTGACCTTTTATTTATGAACAAACTTCATTTTCCGAGCAATACGGAGGTGACAGTTCCCTTGTGTCAATTACTCTCAGTGAGTCTGTCAACTTCTGTCACTAAAGACCATCTGAAGCTTCACAAGGAGAGTATAGCAAGCAGGGCATTGTCGTGAGATGAGAAAACCAACCTGTTCACCCCCCCTCCACTCAACGCTGCTTCGAGAGCGGCACAAATTGCACGACGTCGCTAATACTTTTCAGGCTACCACACATCAGGGCGAAAGCAGAACCTAAAGCAGTATATGTCATGCCCCAAGAATTGGAGCATCCATAAAATGTGGTGGCCTATTTACTGAAGGTCGGAATGCGCTGGTACAGAGGGGGAGATTCCGGTCGGAGAATACAGCGCCTGGTGGCATCTGACTGTATCGAGGCGAGCAGCTCGCGAGGTGCGCGGTTCACTGCCGCCAGCGAGCTACAGAGGAGCTGCAGCAACATCCAGACCGGCAACGCCGACCGTATCCTGACCATATCTTGTTATTGTTTTTAATTCCTTTTTTTTTATTTGACGTACCCTGTTTGCAGAGGATAAGATCGCTCTGCGAAGCCTGGGATCGCGTGTAATGCAGCTGTTGCTGCTGATGTTGCTAACACACAATCCAGCCAGACACAGTCAAAACACACAGCGACCGCAAACTTTAAATAAAATAAACAGCAATGCGCTCTTGCATATATTTATCAATCATAGTTTTCAAACAATCCGCTGATTTTAAGTGTCTGGCAACAAACTAATAAAAGTCAGAACTAGTTACCTGCGTGTTAGTCAGTCATTTTGTGTTTTTAAAAAAAAATAAACTGTTGTGTCGGACGGGTCACTATAATTGAGGAAAACCCAAGAGTGTTTTCCATACCTGAAGAGTCGCCGCTATTTGAAGGGACTTTGGCGGGCAAAGCTCGGAGCTGCCGACGTGGGGACGCGCTGCCTGGCCGATCCGGCTCAGGATGTGGCCGCTGGAGCCTCACATTTAAAAAAGGATGAACGCCGCTGACCCGAAATAATGTAACTCCCGAACTGAATTCCGAGTTCCAGCAACAAGCAGCTGCGGCAGAGAGAGAGAGAGAGAGAGACGTACACGGTCCAGGGGGAAATCTGCTTCTCCGTCTACTCCATCTCTTTACGACCTGTAAACACCTCACACTCGGAATGGACCCACAACCACAGGCAAACTCAGCCCTGTTGGAGAAAATTAATTGAGCTATTTTCCTCCTTGTATAAAAATCGCAGGCTTTATTTACCCGAGCTCCCGCACGATTTCCAAACAAACCTGCGTTTTAAGGGAGCAATGTCCCAAGTCACACGCGTGGTCAAACACTAATGTGGTAACAAATTATTCCAAGTGTCCGAAAGCTGTGCATGTAGTTCACCGTTTTTTTTTTGTCAGTTCGCAGTGAAACACGAGCTGCTTAATTAGCAAATACATGCTACATTTGAAATAAAAGAAGATAAAAGTAAGCGAAATATTAAGGGTTGAAATCGAAATGCAAACCTGACAAACGTAAGAGAAAGGTTGGGGAGGAAGGTGTGTGTGACGCTTTGGTCAAATTAGGTTCATTTCGTTTCAGTTACTTTGAATGTCAATCTCAAATCCGAACTCTTGAGAAAACCGAAGGTTCTACAGTACTCTCCAACCCGCCTGAAGATTGAAGGAAGGCGTGAAGAACGTAAAATATTTCGCTGAAGGGTCTCTTGCTCAATCTACCCATCTCACTCTGCTTTTGTTTTGTAGCTTACTTCACGTTTCTTTGGCTCCTCAGAAGGGGCTAGAAGATAATCTCTCCAAGAAAACATTTTAAGAATGAGCCTAGGGATAAAGTTCCAGGCCCACATAGAATGGCAGGGAGTGACTAGTGGATGCAGTAATGATCCATATTAGGACCAAAACCATTCATAACAAATCTTAATAATTTAGATAAGGGAACTAAATCTGATATCTCAAAATTTGCAGCTGGAACAAAGTTGGGTGGAAGGGAGAGCTGTGAGGATAATGCACAGATGTCATAGAATGATTTGGACAGGGTGAGTGAGTGGGCAAACAAATAGTAGATACATTACGATGTGGATAAATGTGAGGTTATCTACTTTGGTAGCAAAACTAGGAAGGCAGATTATTATTTGAATGGCTGTAAATTGAGATAGGGGAATGTTCAGTGAAACCCGGTGTCTTACTGTGCACTTACTTTCAATGATAAGTGAGCAGGTTCAGCAGGCACGAACAGGCAGTAACTTTACTGGTGGCAAACTTTGTGGTGGCCTGTATAGTGAGAGATTTTGAGTGCAGCAATGAAAATATCTTGCTGCAATTGTAAAGGGTTGGTGAGGGCTCACTTGAAATAATGTGTGTAGTTTTGTTCTCCTTCTCTGAGAAAAGATGTTTTTGCTACAGAGGGTGTGCAGCGAATGTTTGCCAAACTGATTCTTGGGTTTACAGCACTGAAGTATGAGGAGAGATGAAGTCAGTTAGGATTAAATTTTACCGGAGTTGAGAAGAATGAGGAGAGATCTCATGGAAACCTATAAAATTCTAACTGGACTATTTGCAGGAAAGATGATTCTTTTGATGGGGGAGTCCAGAATCAGGTTTCATAATGTAAGTATAAGGTATAAATCTTTTAGGGGATGAATATGAGGCAAAATATTTTCACCCAGAGAATAGTAAGTCTGTGGAATTCACTACCACAGACAGTAGCTGAGGCCAAAACGTTGTGTTTTCAGGAAGGAGGTAGATTTGGCTCTTGTGGCTAAAGGGATGAAGGAATATAATGGAAGGGTGGGGTTAGTGTATTGAGTTTGATGATTAGCCATGATCATATTGAATGGCAGAACAGGCTTGAGGGGTCAAATTGCATACTCCTGCTCATGTCTTCTACATTTCTATGTAAGTGAGATTGAAATCCCCAATCCCTTGATTGAACTGAAATTGAAGTGAATCTTAAAAGAACAGGAAGCAAAACTACCCATAATTCAATGTGAATAAGTGAGGCCAAAAGAAAGTCCTGAAAACTCTTTGAATTTCAATTTGTTTAATTATCATTCAGTGTGCAGACCTATTTAAAAATCCACAACTGGAAAAAGTTTTGTTTTCAATTTTTAATAAGAAGCAGAAAACACAGGGCAGGTCTCTATGAGGCAAAATGTTTTAAGAAAGGCTGGAAGAGTTGTAATAAAATTACATTGCCTACAATGTGCATGCCAAATAGTCAGTTGCATGCAATAGGTAGATCTAAGAGATCCTTTAACCAACTGAACAGATTCAGCTCTGAATGCCAGCCACATCTAATCAGAAATATTGGTGGACAATTTAATAGCTGACTGAAGGAGGAGGAGGAGGGTCAACAAATATCTCCATCTTCAATGGTTGAGGAGTGTAACACATTTTACAAAAGATAAGGCTGAAGCATGTACATTGTCAGCAAGAAGTGCTAATTGTTCAATCGGAGTCTCCATCTGAGATCTCCAGCACCACTGATGCCTGTCATCAGCCAATTCAGTTCAATCAATGGAGTCTCAAGAAATAGCTGAAGGCACTCGATACAGCAATGACTGTGGTTCTTGAAAACATCCCAACAGCAGTACTGAAGATGTGCAGTGCAGAATTAATCATACCCTAAATGAAGGTGTTCCAATCCATCAACAACATTGGCATCTAACACACAAAAGAGAAAAATGCCCAGGTATACCCTGCCTACAAAAAGCAGGATAAATTCATTTTGGCCAATTATGAGCATTCAATCCACATGCAAACATCAGCAAAGTGATGGAAGGTTTTTTTCAAAAAATGCTATCAAGCAGCTCTTAAACAGTAATAACCTGCTCACTGATGTTCAGTTTGGATTCTGCCAAGGCCACTTAGCTCCTAGTCTCAAAACAGGCTTGATCGAAGCTAAAGAAGATAATCCAAAAGGTGAGGCTAACTGTCCTTGTTGCCAAGATAGCATTTAAAGTCATACAGTCATACAGCACAGAAACAGACCTTTTGGTCCAATCAATCTATGCTGAACATAATCCCAAACTAAACTAGATCCACCTGCCTGCTCCTGGCCCATTTCCCTCCAAACTCTTTCCTATTCATGTATATTTATCCAAATGTCTTTTAAATGTTGTAATTATGCCCACATTTGTCACTTTCTCAGGAGGTTAATTCCACATGTGAACCACCCTTTGTGTAAAATGATTGCCCCCATGTCTTTTTTAAATCTATCCCCCTCACCTTAAAAATGTGCCAAATTCCCCATTCGAGGGAAATGGCAACTGGGTTAGATTCCCCTACAGTGTGGAAACAGGCCCTTCAACCCAACAAATCCACACTGACCCTCCGAAGAGCAATCCATCCAGACCCATTTCCCTTTGACTAATGCACCAACCCTCTGGGCAATTTAGCATGGCCACCTCACCTGACCTGCACATCTTTGGACTGTGGGAGGTAATGCCATGCAGACAGGGGGAGAATGTACAAACTCCACATAGACAGTCACCCAAGGCTGGAATCAAACCTGTGTCCCTGGTGCTGTGAGGCAGCAGTGCTAACCACTGAGCCACCGTACTGCCCCCACCCTGCCTACCATTAACTCTATCTCTATCTCATTATTTTATGAACTTCTATGAGGTATCCTCTTAACCTCCTATGCTCCAGTGAAAAAAGTCCCAGCCTATCCTGCCTTTCTTTATAACCTTCCGTATCCAGCAACATCCTGGGTAAACTTCTTTTAAACCCTCTTTAGCTTAATAATATCTTTCCTATAACTGTGTGACCAGAACTGGACACAGTATTGTAGAGGATGCCTCACCAATATCCCGTACAACCTCAACATAACTTCCCAACTCTTATACTCAAAGGACTGAGTGATGAAGGCAAGTGTGCGAAATGCCTTTTTTACCACTCTGTCTATACGTGACATAAACTTCTTGGAATTATGTACCTGTACCCCAAAGTCCCTCTGTTCTACAACACTACCCAAGGAGAAAGTGAGGACTGCAGATGCTGGAGATCAGAGCTTAAAAATGTGTTGCTGGAAAAGCGCAGCAGGTCAGGCAGCATCAAAGGAGCAGGAGAATCGACGTTTCGGGCATAAGCCCTTCTTCAGGAATGAGGGCCCTACCCAAGGCCCTACCATTTATTGTAAAACCCCTACCCTTGTTTGTTGCATTAAAATGTTGACATTGTTGCAGCACAAAAGCCTAGAATAATTGAAGACAATGAGTATTGGGGGAAAACTCTCCACTGGTTGGAATCTAACCTGAAAAAAATGGAACAGTTGTGATTTTTGAAGGTCAATCATCCCAATCCCAGGACATTACAGAAGGAGTTTGATAAGTAGAGTTCTCAGCCCAATGTCTTCACCTGCTTCATTAGTGACTTTCCTTCCATCATAAAGCCAGCAGTGGAATATTAACTAATGACTTCACTACCTTCAGTTTATTCAAAAATACTCAAAAAGCTGGACATCATTCAAAATTAGCGAGTTTTGAAAAGACTTATAGCGCAGGTTGAGGTTCTGATGTAGGTTTGCTCGCTGAGCTGGAAGGTTCATTTTCAGATGTTTCGTCACCATACTAGGTAACATCATCAGTGAGCTCTGGATGAAGCATTGGTGGTATGGCTCACTTTCTATTTATGTGTTTTGGTTTCCTTGGGTTGGAAATTTCCTGTGGTGATACAATTTCCTGTTCTTTTTCTCAGGGGTGAAAATGGGATCCAAGTCAATGTGTTTGCTGATAGAGTTCTAGTTGGAATGCCATGCTTCTAGGAATTCACATGCCTGTCTCTGTTTGCCTTGTCCTAGGATGGACCAGTTGAAGTGGTGTCCTTCCTCATCTCGTGATACTCATGAGAATAGGTTATTCTTTTTGTGACTAGTTGATATACTCCCTACACTCTCCCCTACATCAAAGACATCTCAGAAATGACTGCCAGACTACTCAGACCTCTTGGCATCATGGTAATTCACAAAACCACCAACACACTAAAACAGCAGCTAATGAACGTGAAAGACTGGATACAGACAACAAGCAAAACTAATGTCATTTACAAAATACCTTACAAAAACTAACAAATACTGCATTGGACAAACAGGCAGAAAACTAGCCACCAGGATACATGAACATCAACTAGCCACAAAAAGACATGATCCACTCTCCCTAGTTTCTTTACATTCAGATGAAGAAGGACACCACTTCAACTGGGACAACACATCCATCCTAGGATAAGCCATACAGAGACATTCATGAGAATTCCTAGAAGTGTGGCATCCCAACCGTAACTCCATCAACAAACACATTGACTTGAATCGCATTTACCACTCCCTGAGAAAAAGAACAGGAAATTACATCACCACAGGAAATGACATTACCACAGGAAATGACAGCACCAACACAAGGAAACCTAAACACATAAATAGAAAGTGGGCCATACCACCAATGCTTCATCCAGAGGCTCATTGATGATGTTACCCTGTATGGTGATGAAATGTCTGAAAATGAACCTTCCAGCTCAGCGAGCAAACCTACATCCATCATTCAAAATTATTTGATTGGAATGTCATGTGACATATTCCACCCACCTCCTTATGCACAGTAGCAGTATTGTGTACCATCTACAAGATGCACTGCATCAACTTACAAAGCTGTTTAGACAGTGGTGTCCCAACATACAATCTTTAACACATAGAAGGATAAAGGCAGCAGATACATGGAATTAAAGCCACCTGCAAGCCCCCCTCCTAGCCACTCAAAATCTTGATTTGTAATCTTATCATTGTCACCTCACTGTTGCTTAGTCAAGCTCCTGCAACTTCCTCCTTGATAGCACTGTGAGTGTAACTATACCGACAGGACTGCAATGGTTCAAGAAAGCAGCTCACCAAGGGCAATTGTAATGTCTACATCTCTTGAATGAATAAAACAAAATGCCACTCCTCAGATACTGAACCAATACTTTCCCATATCCAGTAAGATCTGGAAAATGAATCAAGCTTGGGCTAATCAGTGGAAAGGAACATTGGTGTCACACAAATATTAGATATTAACCATGTAAATAGTTAAGACATTATTCCTCCTTGAGATTTGATTACATTTCCATCACTAAGTTCCCCACTATCATCCTGGTGGTTACAGTTAACTAGAAACCTGAACTAGTCTAACTTCCTAAAT
Organism: Chiloscyllium punctatum; assembly: GCF_047496795.1. Classification (NCBI taxonomy): domain Eukaryota; kingdom Metazoa; phylum Chordata; class Chondrichthyes; order Orectolobiformes; family Hemiscylliidae; genus Chiloscyllium; species Chiloscyllium punctatum. The sequence goes on along the minus strand of NC_092746.1, from coordinate 55,693,663 downwards.
GCTTTAGCTACAGGAGGTTGTCAAAGACTGGGAATTCTGTGGTGAGTGACTCCCAAAATCTGTCTCCCAAAATCTGGTCCCCATCTACAAGTCAGGAGTATGAAAGAATACTCTCCAGTTGTCCAACAATTCTCGAAGCCTGTCACAGTCTAGAACAAAACAGTGTGCTTCATTGACATTCCAAGCACCAACGTAAAACCACTGTCATGCACAGTGGAAGTAATGTGTACAATAGACACAATGTACTTCAGCAACTCTCCAAGAACCTTATGGTAGCACGTCCTAAAATTGCAATCTCTACGACCTAAAAATGCAATGGAAATCGATGCATGGGACCATCATCACCAGCACTTTTCCCTTTAAATCAGACTATCCTAGAGTGTGGTTCCTTCACCATCACAAGATCAAAACCATGGTTTACTTCCAAACAGTACTCTGGATGTAGTTGCAGTCACTGCTGGAACAATGATGGATGTACCTTTGCTATTTGCTGATCCATTTTTCAACATGCCGATAGTTGGCTGGGCCTTATATTAAAAATATGTTAATAATATTTTAATATGTTTGCTTTCGTTCTGAAGCACGGAAACTGCTCAATAGTACATTTATGAATATGTAACAATCAATTGTACATTAAATTACTTGTAACGTTGCAAGACAAAATGAAAATTGTGGCGCTCAAGGAACTTGGACACTCTGAGGTAAATGCCTTATAAGGAAAACTGCAGTGCCTCTTCCAAAGAAATATGTCTTGAACCATGCTGTATCTGATAATTATTGTTACTGGGATATGGCATGAGTGGGAAGCATTTTATGCACATCCAAAATTGAACTTGAGAAGATGGTGGTGAGCTTCTATCTTTGACAACTGCAGTCCTTGTTGTGGATGTAGCTAAGCCACAAGGACTGGAGTTGTCTAAGATAGAAGCTCACCATCATCCTCTCAAGTTCAATTTTGGATGTGCATGAAATGCTTCCCAATTATGCCATATCCCAGTAACAATAATTATCAGGTACAGCATGTTTCAAAATGTATTTTTTTTTAAGGGCCCTGCAGTTTTCCTGGTAGGACATTCACCTCAGAGTATACAAGTTCCATTTGAGCACCACAGTTTCCATTTTTTCTTGCAATGTTATAAGTAATTTAATGCATATTTGATTATTACATATTCGTAAAGTATGTTTGAGCTGACTCCATGCTTCAGGATGTGATCAAACATATTAAAATATTATTAACATTTTTAATATAAGGCCCAGACAACCACTGACATACCGAAAAATAGATCAGAAAAAAAGTAAAGATATGTCCATCAATGTCCCACTAGGGAATGTACATTCATCAGCTCAACAAGTCAACCAGGCATCAGATGACTGGATGATAGCACTGCTGGTTAGACATGACGAGATTGTCAGCAAATAAAAGGCCTAATGTCCATCAGATTCCATTTCTCTCCAAAAGAAAATGTTTAATATTCTATGTTGTTTTAAAGTGATAGGACAATAATGCATCAGGTATCAAGTGACAAACTTAGAAGTGAACTTAATATAATTAGTTGCATAATTCTATCTGGATTATCTGTCTACAGTAAATGACCTTTTACATCGCTACAGCAAAAGTCCACACAAATCCGTTAATCTATTGTTGCTTTGTGGAATTGAAGGATAAAGGCAATATTTAGGGAATAACTTTGGGAAGTTATTTTTTGATAAATATCTCTTACAGCCAACAATAAAAAAATTGCATTGTCCTCCGTCCAATATTACTTACACAAGACATCCATGACTCCACCCCTCTGTTGTACTGAAAGTGCCTAACATTAATTTTAACTTCTAAATAGGTGATCAACCACAGGAACTGCATGTTTTTGACAAATGATGGCACAGTTGTAAAGTTACCCGGGAAATGGCTTAAAAGCCAACATGACCAATGGTGAATTTTAAATTCAATAAAATCTGGAATGAAATGCTAGCTTAATGTTGACCATGTAACAATTGTTGATGGTTGTAAGGTCACATTGAGTTCATATATCTTTTAGGGAGGAGGCCGATATGTGACTCCAGACAGACAGGCAATGAGGCTGACTCTTAACTGCCCTCTGAGATGATCCAGAGAACCAACCAGTTAAAAGGGAATTAGGGATAGTTAAAACATCAGCCTTGCTGGTGATGACAACATCCCATGTGAGAACTAAGAAATAGCTCTTTGAATCTGTGGCTGCCAAGGTCTGGGAAGGCAGTATGGGTATATAAAGTCTATCAAAGCTCTTTTGTACGGCATCCTATATCAAAGCAGTATAACCTGATTCCTCATATATATGGAATTAGAGACCTAATTAGGATCTGGCATGCACGACCTGTGAATATGATAGAGATACATTCAGTGTAGTTTTCAAAAAGATTGAGTATTTCTCTGAAGAGAAAACAAAATGCAGTGCCACAGGGTAAAGGCAGGTATCAGGACTGGGTGAATGGGGCTTCATTAACTGAATAGGGCATTTGCAATGCAGACTGAGACCAATTGTAAAGGTACAATTCCTATACTGGCTGAAATAACCATGAAGTCCCCACTGTCTCAACTTCTCTCCTTGCATGAGGTACAGTGACCGTCAGCTTAAACTCACCACCAGTCACATCTCTTGAATACGAGAGCAGCTTATGTTGACTCACTTCACTTCCTTGCAGAGAGACAGCATGGAAATGATAGACCAAACAGCTTCATCCTGTTCTGAAACCTATGATTCAATACGATGAAGTAAACCTGAAATTGACACTTTCTATTTCATCTTACTATGTTTATCTGCAGTGGACAGTGGTGGTGGAGGTAATTCTGCGAGACCATGTTATCTCAACCGTTTTATAGATGCAGGCCAGCCTCTCCAGTTGAAATGGCAACTATTCAAGAAAAGGATAGGGGCCTGGTATAAATAGGTCCAGTTCTTCTAGACAATATATATGCCAATGAAACCCTTATAGTGACATTCATGGAGGGCATTCATAGCTATTGTTCATTTATTTTTCCATGCCAATAAAATAGATTGTTCATTTTGCTGAATAATCCAAGTAATAATACACAACATTAATAACGAAAATTTTTAAGGTAATCAAGTAAGCAGTCTACTTTTTAGGTTACAAAGTAAGAAAATTTTCAAGAAAGGATTTTTTTTGCGTATTTCCAATTTTCCTCAATGATGTTTCCTCTTCCGATGTAAGGGCCTGGCAATTCTGTAGTACAGTAACCATTTGCAGGCACTGAACAATCATTTAAGCCTAAAATATAGTGAACAATTGAAGTTCACTAATTATAAAATGAACGTGGGTCAACAATCACAGTGGTATAGGCAAAAAAAGATTTCCTTCCCTGAAATACATGCCTAATATTAGGTTGTTCTGAATGTACCCAGCATCCAGCTTAGATCCATACATATGCTGGGTCCAATAACTATCTATTTCACCTGTTTAACTGCAAAATCAATGTTTCTAGACTGTTGCAATGTTAAACAGCTGAGCTGGCCCCCAGACTTGGACTTGGGGTTGGCGAGCAGGCTGCTTCTATTTTTGGGAGGAGGGACCTCATATGGCCGGTGCCCCCAATATCTTCATGCAGTTGAGAGCAACCATCTACCTCCTTCTAGTTCTACAAAATATAATTATTTGTGTTTTTATTTTTCTGTTGGAGCACTAGCCAGTTTTGAGTGGAGTGTGCACAGTTACCACAGCATAGACTAGAAATTGCAAATTATGATTTTTCAACTATCATTGCACCATGAGCAGTACATTTGCCAGTTAACTTATGAGGAAGCTGATTTCTACTTCTACAGAGAGTTGATAACAGAATTAAAGAAATTTGTGATCTGTGACAAACTTTGAGTAATGCAAAAGGGTACCACCAAAGTGCAAGTTTTTCTTTTCATCCTTCCAAGAAAGTGCTTGACAGATTCAAAATAACAAATCCATAACAGGTGCATTGAATAAAATAAAAGCTTAGCCAAATGATAGTTGGAGAAATGATCAACAGAATTTAATTAATTTAAGTTAGCAGAGGGAGGTAACGGCTAATTGGCATTATTGCTAGACGAGAAATCCAAAGACCATACCAAATGTTCACCGAGCTGGGAATTTGTCTTGCAAACGTTTCGTCCCCTGTCTAGGTGACATCCTCAGTGCTTGGGAGCCTCCTGTGAAGCGCTTCTGTGCTGTTTCTTCCGGCATTTATAGTGGTCTGTCTCTGCTGCTTCCGGTTGTCAGTTCGAGCTGTCCGCTGTAGTGGCCGGTATATTGGGTCCACTTCAGCGGACAACTCGAACTGACAACCGGAAGCAGCAGAGACAGGCCACTATAAATGCCGGAAGAAACAGCACAGAAGCGCTTCACAGGAGGCTCCCAAGCACTGAGGATGTCACCTAGACAGGGGACAAAACGTTTGCAAGACAAATTCCCAGCTCGGCAAACAGAACCACAACAACGAGCACCCGAGCTACAAATCTTCTCCCAAACTTTGAACCATACCAAATGTTCGAGAGACCGAGGTTCGAAATCCACCAAGGCAGATCTGGTTCATTAATATCCTTTAGCGAAGGAAACTGCTGCCCTTATCCAAACTGGCTTCCAGTGACTCCATACCACTCATCAATGTAGTTGGTTCTTAAATGCCCTCTGGACAATGGATGCTGGCCTTGCCAATAATGCCCACATCCTATAACTGAGTGTAAATATTTGTTTATTTTTCAGTGAGAGAATTTCAAAAACAACAACAAAAACTTTGCAAAGATCTGCTATACATATAAGGAAAGTATTGGATGTGGTGGTACAGGAAATAAAATACCACAAACCTTGTCAACAAGACTTGATGTCCACAGTACTCTTGTGATAGAAGTTTCACACAAAATCAATCATATACTGCAAGGGTGGGCAATGCCAATTTGTCCATTTTGAACAACAATAACTTGTAATTATGTAGCACCTAGTTTAGAGGAATTAGGCTTGTGGGAGAATAGGTGCTCTCATGAACACGAAAGGAGATCGGATAGGATCTAGGAAATTAGGAGTTCTGTTGTCACATAGATATTATGTGCCTAATTTTAGGGCAGAAGACCTGTGTTCAAGTCTCAGCTGCCCTAGGTATGGCATAACATATTAGAAAAGTTGATTAAAATAACTCAAATCTAAGGGAGAATTCAACTCGGGTCTAGGAGGACAGAGACTGGAAGAAAGTTTAAACCTAGGAGAAGGGAGGCACGTGGATAAAGCAGCTCAGCAGGTCTGGCAGCATCTGTGGAGAGAAATCAGAGTTAATGTTTTGGGTCAAGTAACCCTTCCTCGGAACTCCAACCGAAATGTTAACTTTGATCTCTCTTCATAGATGCTGCCAGACCTGCTGAGCTTTTCCAGCAATTTCTGGTTTTGTTTCTGATTTAGAGCATCCACAGTTTTTAAAAATAAAAGTGGCTAAAACAGCTGATTGCAACTGATGGCCATAACAGCAAGTTAATGAGCTCTCACCTGTGATACTGATACTTCAGAATATTGTCGGAAATATTAGCTAATCAAATTGAAATTTAGGACTTGCAACCAATTTTTCAGATCAAAAAAGTAATCAGATACTAATTGACAGAAATTTTACAAAATGTAACAGGAAGCAAAATATATCAAAATAATGTTTTCATCTTAATAGATATATAGCCATTGGAATATGTTGCTGACAATTAACAAACAGGCATACAATATAATACAGTACTCAGAGAGCAATTCTCAATATGATTCATCCACTTGTCCACTGCACCCTAAACACAAGAGTAATGGAAAGCCAGGAGGAAGGCATAAAGATTGTTCATGGCACTTTACTGCATTTCCTTCACTGAAGAATAATCCCAGTGGAAAATTACCTCTGAGCATCCGCAGAAAATGAAAGAACTTGCATTTATCTAACGTCTTTCTTGGTTATCCAAAGCAAATGTGTACATTTGAAAAATAATCAATAGCATTATATCAGGTATGAAGGTAGGTAGATGGGGGAATAATCTCTGAAAAAGTGGTGGGGCTGTCAGACCTAACTGGACCTTTTTCAACAAGCTCTTCAATTTTTTCTTCAAATTCAATTATTACAATCATTTTGTTTTCAGAAAATCCATGTTCATGACAGAAACACATTGAGGAGAACATGTCTCAAGAGCATGACTGAATGCTGCAAAAACCTGTATTCTCCTATTTTTATATTACACACATACGGAAGACTTAAATTCGGACTAATATAGATTCACACTTCCCAACTCATGATCATGCTTCCATTCTTGCAAACTTCTTTAGATTACATTTAATATGTCATAACTATTGATATAGTTTCAATTACCAATTAGCATTTAATATCTTGTTTTGTAAGTTTGCAATCTATGATACATTTTTCACTTTACATTCAGCATGTTATTAAGTTTTACAGTTTATAAATGATTCAATAATTATTATGCAGTAAGTAGTGAGAAAATGAAAAATAGAAAAAATAAATGATATATATCTGCACATTCTAAAATTACTGAAATATGTTCTATAAAGAATGTAAACAGTCATTGGCATGAGTTGGTTGAATATATTCAAGAACTTTGGTTTATTGAGATTAATGCAGCAAATAAATTCTGTTAAGGAAAATGAAAAATCAGCTAAATATGAGGATGAGACAGTCAACTAAAATGTAAGGGAGGTCTGCAATTATTGAAAGTTCACATCCAGTTACTTTAATTGGGCTGTCAGATGTTAGAATATCAACATACTGCTCTCAAAATCTATATTTCATACAAGGCATCTGGCCATATGAGAAATTATTTCAACCATTTCCTTAAAATTATTGTTCTTATGCACAATTTTGCCATTTGTCAATTTTATATCATTTCCCACATTACAATCAATATTTATCCAGAGAGGTATTTGCTATCACTTGTTAACAAAAAATTAATGGTCTTGTGGATGACAAAAATCCTTGACATAGAACTGGACTGAAAAATAAATTAAATAACTCTTGGTCACTGACAGCTCCCATACCACTTTATAGGAGTTAAAGATATTTGATTAGTTTATGAATTTGCATTAATATTCTTACAACATATTCACTAGATATATGGATATAATTGAAAGTGTTGATTATCCTGGTCAAATCTTAGAAACTAAGTACATATTTAGAGAGGGTAAAATTTTATAATTTGATTTATAATACAGTAATGAAGGCACTTGTTAAGATGGGCAAACATTCAATGTAGTATAAAAATCAAATTTACTTATCTTTCTTTTTATTAAGGTATCTCTTATCAATTTTATGTAAGCAGCACAATACTGTCGGAATGCAAATAGCAAATTGGTCTTAGGATGTGACTGATATTTATACAGGCATTTTCTGACACCACCTATTGCCTTCTCAACTACCATTCCCCCATCCCTAACCTCCTATTTATTACTCAGCCTACTTCCTCGCCAGACAGTCCTAATGAAGGGCTTGTGCCTGAAATGTTGACTCTCCTGCTCCTCTGATGCTGCCTGACCTGCTGTGCTTTTCCAGTCCCATACTTTCGACTGACTCTCAAGAATCTGTAGTCCTCACTTTCTCCTAGTAGATGCAAGTTTGATGCACCCCATAGGACATTTTTTTGTCCAGTGCATTTCTCAATGTTGATGTGCATTGAGCTTGGGTATATCGGCCATAATAGCACAATTTGCAGATGGTGTGAAAGTAGGCAGGATAGTTAGAGTCATAGAGGCATAATACTGTACGGCATGGAAACATACCCTTCAGTCCAATTCACCCTTGCTGACCAGATATCCTAAATTAATCTAGCCCCATTTGCCAGTATTTGACCCAACCCCTCTTAATCATATACCCATCCAGATGTCTTTTAAATGTTGTCACTATACCAGCCTCCACCACTTCCTCTGGCAGTTCATTCCATGCATGCACCACCCCTGTGTGAAAAAGTTACCTCTTAGGTCCCTTGTAAATCTTTCCCCTCTCCAGGTGAATAAATCCCCAGGACCTGATCAGGTGTACCCAAGAACTCTGTGGGAAGCCAGAGAAGTGATTGCTGGGCCTCTTGCTGAGATATTTGTATCATCGATAGTCACAGGTGAGGTGCTGGAAGACTGGAGGTTGGCAAACGCGGTGCCACTGTTTAAGAAGGGCAGTAAAGACAAGCCAGGGAATTATAGACCGGTGAGCCTGACTTCGGTGGTGGGCAGGTTGTTGGAGGGAATCCTGAGGGACAGGATGTACATGTATTTAGAAAGGCAAGGACTGATTAGGGATAGTCAACATGACTTTGTGCATGGGAAATCATGTCTCACAAACTTGATTGAGTTTTTTGAAGAAGTAACAAAGATGATTGATGAGGGCAGAGCAGTAGATGTGATCTATATGGACTTCAGTAAGGCGTTCGACAAGGTTCCCCATGGGAGACTGATTAGCAAGGTTAGATCTCATGAAATACAGGGAGAACTAGCCATTTAGATACAAAACTGGCTCAAAGGTAGAAGACAGAGGGTGGTGGTGGAGGGTTGTTTTTCAGACTGGAGGCCTGTGACCAGTGGACTACCATAAGGATCAGTGCTGGGTCCCCTACTTTTCATCATTTATATAAATGATTTGGATGTGAGCATAAGAGGTACAGTTAGTAAGTTTGCAGATGACACCAAAATTGGAGGTGTAGTGGACAGCAAAGAGGGTTACCTCAGATTACAACAGGAGCTAGACCAGATGGGCCAATGGGCTGAGAAGTGGCAGATGGAGTTTAATTCATATAAATGCGAGGTGCTGCATTTTGGGAAAGTAAATCTTAGCAGGACTTATACACTTAATGGTAAGGTTCTAGGGAGTGTTGCAGAACAAAGAGACCTTGGAGTGCAGGTTCATAGCTCCTTGAAAGTGGAGCCGCAGGTAGATAGGATAGTGAAGAAGGCATTTGGTATGCTTTCCTTTATTGGTCAGAGTATTGAGTAGAGGAGTTGGGAGGTCATGTTGCGGCTGTACAGGACATTGGTTAGGCCACTGTTGGAATAGTGCAATTCTGGTCTCCTTCCTATCTGAAAGATGTTATGAAATTGAAAGGGTTACAAGGATGTTGCCAGGGTCGGAGGATTTGAGCTATAGGGAGAGGCTGAACAGGCTGGGGCTGTTTTCCCTGGAGCATCAGAGGCTGAGGGGTGACCTTATAGTGGTTTACAAAATTATGAGGGGCATGGACAGGATAAATAGGCAAAGTCTTTTCCCAGGGCTTGGGGAGTCCAGAACTAGAGATTTAGAGTGAGAGGGGAAAGATATAAAACAGACCTAAGGGGCAACGTTTTCACACAGAGGGTGGTACGTGTATGGAATGAGCTACCAGAGGAAGTGGTAGAGGTTGGTACAATTGCAACATTTAAGAGGCATTTGGATGGGTATATGAATAGGAAGGGTTTGGAGGGATATGGGCCGGGTGCTGGCAGGTGGGACTAGATTGGGTCGGCATGGATAGTTTGGACTGAAGGGTCTGTTTCCATGCTGTACATCTCTATGACTCTATGCCTTCTAGTTTTGGAAAACCCCACCACAGAGAAAAACCCTTAGCTATTCACTCAATCCATGCCCCTTATGATTTGATAAACATCTATAAGATCATCTCTCCGCCTCCGATGCTCAAGGGAAAATAGCCCCTGCTTATTCAGCCTCTTCCTCTACTCAAACTTTTCAACCCTGGCAACATCCTTGTAAATCTTTTCTGACTACTGTCAAGTTTCACAGCATCCTTCCAATGGCATGGAGACCAGAATTGAATACAGTATTCCAAAAATGGCCTAACCAATGTCCTGTACAGCTGCAACATGACCTCCCAACTCCTACACTCAATACACTGACCAATAAAGGAAAGCATACCAAACGTCTTCTTCACTATCCTGTCTACTTGTGATTCTACTTTCAAGGAACTATGAACCTGCACTCCAAGGTCTCTTTGTTCAGCAACACTGCCAAAGTCCTTACCATTAAGTGTGTATGTCCTGCACTGATTTGCCAATCCAAAATGCAGCACCTCACATTTATCTAAATTAAACTCCATTGACCACTCCTCAGCTCATTGGTCCATTGATCAAAGTCTCATTGTACGCTAAGATAATCTTCTTCACTGTCCACTACACCTTCAAGTTTAGTGTCATCTGCAAACTTACTAACTATGCATCCAATGAAAAGCAACTCACCACCACCACCACTCTCTGTCTTCAACCTTCTACCTTTGAGTCGGTTCTGCATTCAAATGGCTCGTTCTCCCTGCATTCCATGTGATCTAACCTGGCTAACCTGTCTACCATGAAGAACCTTATCAAATGAGTTACTGAAGTCTATATAGATCATGTCCACCACTCTGTCCTCTTCAATCCTATTAATTACTTCTTCAAGAAACTCCATCAATTTCATGAGACATGATTTTCTACACCCTAAGGAGAAAGTGAGGACTGCAAATGCTGGAGATCAGGGTCGAGGGTGTGGTGCTGGAAAAGCACAGCAGGCCAGGCAGCATCCGAGGAACAGGAGAATCGATGTTTTGGACATAAGCCCTTCATCAGCCCTTTCCTGATGAAGGGTTTATGCCTGAAATATTGATTCTCCTGCTCCTCAGATGCTGCCTGACCTGATGTATTTTTCCAGCACCACACTTTCCACGCACTAATCCAAGTTGATTCTCCCTAATGAATCCTTGCTGTCCTAAATACATGTAAATCCTGTCCCTCAGGATCCCCTCCAACAACTTGTTGTCAGGCTCACCAGTCTATAGATCCCTGGCACCATATTAGCCAACCTCCAGACTTCTGGCACCTCACCTGTGGCTATCAGTGATACAAATATCTCAGCAAGGGACCCAGCAATCACTTCTCTAGATTCCAAAGGAGTTCTAGGGTAAACCTGATCACGCCCTAGGGATTTATCCACCTTTATACATCTTAAGATGTCCAGTATCTCCTTCTGTATAATATGGACATTTTTTCAAGCTGTTGCTATTTATTTCCCCATGTTCTCTGTCTTCCATATCCTTGTCTACAGTAAACACTGACGCAAAATACTTGTTTAATGTCTCCCTGCCCCCATTCACTCCTTTGTTTCTCTTAAAGTCAGCTGTATGCAACTTGGGAAGTACGTAAGTAGGTTAGATGGCTGTGCAAATAGATGTCAGGTTAGATTTAGCATTGAGGTAGTCACCAAGAACAGTAAGAATGAAATATATGTGTGATAAACCTTTAAAAAGCATTAAGGGTTCTGATACACAAGGGTTCTGGACAGCAAATTGTGAACACAGCAAAAATCGCCTGAGAGCTTAGCCCAGAAGTTTAAATGTATCAGAATCGTCACATGATCCCAACGCAATAATAAGGCTGGGACAGGACTACAGCAAAGTGACCAGTGGGCTTGATTCAGATAGTACCAGAGAGCTGTGGGTACCTCACATAATCCATGAGATAGCTCATGACTGAGAATGGGAAACAAATTCAGTCAGCCTGGAGGATTTCGAGAAAGCTGAGGGAGAGAGAACAGTGGGAATGTGGGTAAGAAATGGGCAGCAGGATGAGTCAGGATGAGCAAGAATCTAATAAGATTAAGTAAAAAGAACTTGGATGTTGCTTTTGGAAGCCAGCTTGCAACTGTTCTTTTAATTATCACTGCTTTGAGTACTGCATGTCTGGTGCCCATTAATGCCAAATATGTCTAATTGTTACAGACAGAAACCTGGGATTCCAGTTGATGGAACTGGTTCAATATGGTATGTAGTGCTCATCTGACCTGAAATGAGTGTGTGCCTTTTCAGGTCTGTCAAAGTGGTTCCGACATCATTTGAATATTGGGGCCAGTTGTTTGACTAATACTTCAAGACAATATCCACTTAAAAGATATAATGATGAGAAAGAAAAGGCAATTTAAAATGAGCCAATGAAAACTCTACAATTTGTAATTTTTTTTTCTGATATCTCCCTGGAGTATTAAAATAGAATTCACACTGTGTACAAATCCAATACTCTTACTAAAATGAGGGAGATCAGTCACTTTGCCTCAATTTGCAATACTTCAGTTTGCTGGGGACCCACTTTAAAGATAATAAACAAAAACAGTCTGGTTCTGTACTGTATAACTCTATGACTCTGTAAAAATGCTGTTGAACTTTCTGCTGGGATGCCAATAGTAGCGACCTAAGGCAGTTAAGCAGCAAAATGAAAAAGATCTAACAGAGTAAATTTTGTACATTTTTTGACTTAGGAGACATTCTAGTTTTTTTTCTTAAATCACACGCTGAGGGCCCAAGGTTGTTTAAGACTACCCTTTTCACTTGGTTCCTATTCCTTGTGTGAGGCTCTGTTTTTGCCCATGATGCAATCGCGTGTTGAGGAATTTTTTGAAATGAGGTGGTAGAAAATGCAAAAGTGGTCCCCCAGAAACATCATCATACTGTATATAGATATTTTTGTCCTATTAGAGGAAGAATGTCAGGTGATGAAGAATGTGTTGGCCCTGGCCAATGACTGAAAGTCTTTCTCATACAACAGTAACATGAACAGTACACAATTCAACATCCTGACAAATAATCACTAACCAGAAATTGAATTGGACCAGTTGTGATAATGCTGTGGCATTATGAGATTATTTTGTCCTTTTTTTTTAAAGAGACATTTTAAGACAGAGTCGAAGAGCTGGCTAGTGAAGATCCATGAAGTGAACAGCTTGGGAGGCTTTGCATTTTGTTTTAAAGTTGGAACAATAGAAGCAGCCTGGATAACTGTGGCCAGCTCTTATAGATCAGGATTTCTAGTTTTCAGCTTTTTAGTTTTAAGCCGTTACTGTTGACTTCTCAACAGGGTTGAAGTCACTAGAATTTTGAAGAAGTAGATGGTATCTTTTCCCTCTCTCGATTACAGCCAAAAGCTGGGATTTCTGTCTGCTGCTGGGTTATCTGTGTGTGAGACTAATCTATTTTTCTGAATATGTCTTTCAGCCAAGGAGCGTGTTCATGGAATAGTTAGTTAGTAATAGTTACTGTATCAATTATTTGGTTGAGTTTTCCAATAGAATTAAGCTATTCTAAGTTTTTCTTTCTTTTGTTGTATTTTACCTATATTGTTTATTTGTATTGTGTTTTGCTTAATGTTAAGTAGTTTGACCAATCAAATTGCATCTGGCACAGCACAGTACATTTGCCTTTAAAGTAAGAAAAAGTTAGCGTCTGGGATATCTTCTTAAAATATTTTGAGGGGGTCTGGTCTGGTCTTGTCCTTAACACAGTGATAAGGTTATTGTGGCTACAAGAGCAGGTGAGAGGCTAGGAATCCTGCAGCTAGAAATTCATCTCCTGTCTCTCAAAGACTGTCCACAGTCTGCTAGAAACAAGTTACGGCTATGTTGAAATATTCCCCATTTGCCTGGATGAGTGTAGTTCCACTAACACTCAAGAAGCTTGACATGATCTAGGACTAAGCAGCTTGCTTGATTGGCATCAGATCCACAAATATTCACTCCTTCCACCACCAATGTACAGCAGGAGCAGTGTGTATCATCCACAAAATGCAAAAATTCACAAAGGCTCTTTAGACAGCATCTTCCAAACCCAACAATCACTTGCATCTGCAATGATGAGGGCAGCTCCATTTCTCCAAGCCACCATCAACCTGACTTGTTCCCTCACTATCACTTGGTCAAAATCCTGGAATTGTCTTTCTAATAGCATTGTGGTTTACCTATATCAAATGGATTGCAGTTTAGATTAGATTACTTACAGTGTGGAAACAGGACCTTCGACTCAACAAGTCCACACAGCCCGGCTGAAGCGCAACCCACCCATACCCCTACATTTACCCCTTACCTAACACTATGGGCAATTTAGCATGGCCAATTCACCTGACCCTGCACATCTTTGGACTGTGGAGGAAACCGGAGCACCCAGAGGAAACCCACGCAGACACGGGGAGAACGTGCAAACTCCACACAGTCGCCTGAGGTGGGAATTGAACCCGGGTCTCTGGCGCTGTGAGGCAGCAGTGCTAACCACTGTGCCACCATGCCGCCCATCAGTGTTTCAAGAAGGCAGCTCATTTCCACCTTCTCAAGGGTAACTGGGGATGGGCAATAAATGCTGACACAGCCAACACCCATAATGCACAAATGACTAACAAAAAAATTCTCAAGATGGAATTCTGTAAAATCATTTTCAAAAATTGTAGCTTTTTAATCTGGCTACTTAGTTTAAGGTCATTAAGTTCTCAGTTGCTTTACTTACTTGAACAGTGAAGATTATCTCAGAGTGAAATGGGTCTTTGATCACTTGGGACAATGGGTTAGTGAGTGACAGATGCAGTTTAATTTAGCTGCATGTGAGGCATTGAATTTTGGTAAGGCAAACCAGGTAGCAGTTACACAATTAATGGGAAGGCCCTCAGGTGTGTTGTCGAACAAGGTAGTTTTGTTTGGGAGGCTCACCTGGCAGAAGCCCACATTGAAAATTTGGCTGTATATTTCGAAGAATTTGTAAGTTTAAGTGTGCATGCTGCTGTTAAGGAAGATGTACATATTCCTCCATAGACTGGTACAATCAAATCTTTGGCAATCAGCCCAAGTTTCGTAGCCAGCCTCTGCTGATTTTTCTGAGTGATTAATTTTGTAGGGAGCTTCCCCATTACATAACGTTAAAGCAAACAATGTAGACATTAAAAATGGTAAACTGTATTTTTGGGCTATCAAACTAACTTTTTAATAATGGCCTCCACTTCATTATGGGGTGCAAGTGAAAGTAGAGTTGCAGGTAAACAGGGTTAGGAAGAAGGTTTGGCACACCTGCCTTCCTTGGTCAACCATGAGTGGAGATGCTGGTGTTGGACTGGGTTGGACTGGAGTTTATGTATAGTAAAAAGGTTCTACTTTTTCTTCATCTTTACTCAAATGACCAATGCAGCATGACAGTTGTTGCACTGTTACTCATTGGTTATACTTATCTTTGCGACTTTGTGCTAATGCTTGCCTAACTACTTTTTCAAGCTCACTCAGATTACACAGACATAGAAGGAATTCTTTATATCAATACCAAAGTACATAGGAAACAGATAAAAATTGTACACACATACTTGACCAATAATAAACATGCATATATTTGCATAAATAAATAAAATGAGATTACTTTTCGAAGAACTTCTGTGTGAGAAGTGTAAGAGTGGGAGTGTAACAGTAATTGTAACAGTGGGAAACCCTGCAATGCTATATGATTTGTGAATAAATGTTCGTCATTCAGTGTGTTTACTTTTACAATTTTGACCCTTATACTGCCACATTAACTAATATAAATAGATGTGCTACTGAGACTAAAACCAGACCCATTCTTAGATGAATGTAAGATTTTGTTTTGTAACATAGTGACTATACTGTATATAAAGGCCTGCATGTGAACAGGGCTATCTGAAGTCATTTGTAAAATCCATGGGGAGAGCTGTGTGCTTATCAGAACTCAATTGCACAAATTTGCATGACAGGAACATAATGAAGTGGAGGCCATTATTAGAAAGTTAGTTTGATAGCCCAAAAATACAGTTTACCATTTTTAATGTCTACATTGTTTGCTTTAACGTTATGTAATGGGGAAGCTCCCTACAAAATTAATCACTCAGAAAAATCAGCAGAGGCTGGCTATGAAACTTGGGCTGATTGCCAAAGATTTGATTGTACCAGTCTATGGAGGAATATGTACATCTTCCTTAACAGCAGCATGCACACTTAAACTTACAAATTCTTCGAAATATACAGCCAAATTTTCAATGTCGGCTTCTGCCAGGTGAGCCTCCCAAACAAAACTACCTTGTGAGATTTGTCTTCCACAGACAATACAAAACGATAAAATTTAATCAGGAAACCCATGGATAATGCAGTCCTATCCATAAAAGATAGATTGAAGATTCCCCATATTTACAATGAGAACATTTGCTTAATTATGTCAGACTTATTTAAATTATTAAAACTTTCAATGAAGCAATACTTAATTATTCATTGATAGCTTTGAGGCAACTTATGTAACCAAAAATAAAAATATTGTTTTGTGTGGGGATTTGGGAATACAACAAGTAGATAACATATGCGATTAAAAAAGAAGGAAATACTGGAAAAACTCAGCATGTCAGGCAGAAACCGTGGAAAGTAACAAAGTTAGCAATTCTGGTCAATGACCCAAAAAGTTAGCATTTTCTTTTTACTTCAGGTGCTACTGAGTCATGGAATGAAAGGTGTTTGGTAGCAGCATGTGTCAATTAAGGTGTAATTCTGTGATACAAAACAGCTTACAAACAGCTTTTGATATGATCCTGAATGGTATATTGTAAGCAAAGCTAAGAACCCATGGAATGCAAGGAAATTTGGCAAACTGCATTCTCAATTGGCTGAGTGGCAGGAAGCAGAGGGTGTCTTTCTGACAGTAGGTTGCATCCATTGCAGCCCCACAGGGGTCAGTGTTGGGGCCCTTACTGTTTATGGTTTATATAAATGATTTAGACTTGAACGCAGGTGGGGTGATCCGTAAATTTGAAGATTATGTAAAAATTGCTGCGGTGATATATAGTGAGGAGGATAATGTTAGATTACAAGAGGATATTGTTGTGCTGGTCAGATGGGCTGATCAGTGGCAAATGGAATTCAATTTGGATAATGTGAGGTGATGCACTTGAGCAGGATAAAAATGTTAAGGAAATACATGATGAGTGGTAGGACTCCGGGAAGCACCAAAGATCAGAGGAACCTTGGTGTGCATGTACACCGGGCCCCTATGTTGTCAGGACAGGTGGTTTTATATTTAGGTAAAATGGAGGAATACAGAGAATCTTGGGACTTGGTCTGAATTCCGACTTGGTTTTAAAGGTTAAAGGTGGTCCTAAATTATTTTAGTAGGCAGGTGTGGAAATAAGTAGTAAGACATATATAATAGTGATACCTTGAGAAATACTTGAAACTAGGACCAAGTCTAAAGGGTCTAGGAAAGTTCTCTCCTACCACTCATGTATGTAGTGTAAACAATTAATAAATGTTGTTGTTCACCAGGTTGAAGGTAGGCTCACCTCACTCTGCAAGCTCGGTATGATTTCAGTACAATGCAGCAAAAATAATTAAACATTCATTTGGTAAAACTTTTTAGATGTCTTAATCGATGTCAGGAACATACAAAGGTTTCAGTCATATGAGTCCCTGGGGAAGCCCAAGCACATACTGTAAATCACTTTCAGGTTTAGTTGAACATGTTGGCAGAAACTAGCTCTGACTTTAATGATTCAGATGGCCAGTGAGCAAATGAAGTCCACAATGAGAGAGGTCTAGAAGCCTTCCAGTCCTGCCACAGAACCCAGCAAGCAAAAGGTCTTTTGAAAGACACTGCTTGGTGATGAGATACAAATGAATTCATACACAATTGCTTGACTGTAGAACACGGGGACTCCTTCATCGATGAAAATGTCCCCAGTCTTTCCCTGAACCTTTGGACCACAAGGTTATCCTAGATCCTGCTTTTAAGTGGATAGGGTGACACTAACAGTTTACTCAGTACTTACCACTTCATGCCTTACTTTCAAACTTTTAAAGACCAGAGCAGTGTGTTTTCGTACAGCGTTGGAAACACAGCTGATGCGGTTCTTACTTGGCTTAGGATGGAGTAAGTAACAACAAAATACAATGATTTTTGTTAGACTCTTGACATCTGTTTAGGTGTTAAGGTGTAGCACAGTTATTACCCACACTAATGGTGCAGACTGGAACTTGGAGAGAGTATAGGATTTTTTCCATGAATGTCCTCTGTGGTTTAGCAGGCCACTGCAGCTGTGGGGTAATACAAAATGAGCTTATCTGAGTCTGCATGATAGTTAACATCCTCACTGAGGTGATACCTGATCATTTACCACCCAGAGATGACTTCCTGTTGTCTAATGGTGTTCAAATACCACGGCAGGTTGACATCTGTAAATAGAATAAGAGGATTTTCCTGGAAGCCCACAGCTGAATGTATCCAGTTTGTCAACCACAAGCCAGCTTAACATTTCAGAAACTGACGGTAAAGAGAAGAGCCCGCAGTCACCACCATCCTTGGTGATGGTGTGACGGGAAGTTTCTTCAACGGCAAGAAAACTGTCTAACCATTAATGTGTTGTGCCATGCTTTATGAAAATGAGATTATTCCAGGACAATCTGCGGGAGCACTAGACCAGTCCCAGCACTGGAACAAAAAAGGAAACATACATCATAACAATCTATTTCTGTCCAAGAAATAGATGTTAATGATTATCACCACTGGGCAGTTTTAGAATGTCAAGATTACTTCTGGTAATCCGATGATTTTGTTAACAGGAGTGAAACATGTTTTAGATTAGCTATCAGAGTCAAAAGGTGTGGTGTTGGAAAAGCACAGCAGGTCAGGCAGCTGATGTGCCAGCTTCTGCAGCCATAGAGTCATACAGATGTACAGCATGGAAACAGACTCTTTGGTCCAACCCGTCCACGCCGACCAGATAACCCAACCCAATCTAACCCAACCTGCCAGCACCTGACCCATATCCCTCCAAACCCTTCCTATCCATATACCCATCCAAATGCCTCTTAAATGTTGCAGTTGTACCAGCCTCCACCACAACCTCTGGCAGTTCATTCCATACACGTACCACCCTCTGCGTGAAAAGGTTGCCCCTTAGGTCTCTTTTATATCTTTCCCCCTCACCCTAAACCTATGCCCTCTAGTTCTGGATTCCCCAACCCCAGGGAAAAGACTTTGTCTATTTACCCTATCCATGCCCCTCATAATTTTATAAACCTCTATAAGGTCACCCCTCAGCCTCCGACGCTCCAGGGAAAACAGCCCCAGTCTGATCAGCCTCTCCCTTGTAGCTAAAATCGTCCAACCCTGGCAACATCCTTGTAAGTCTTTTCTGAACCCTTTCAAGTTTCATTACATCTTTCCGATAGGAAGGAGACCAGAATTGCATGCAATATTCCAAACGTGGCCTAACCAATGTCCTGTAAAGCTGCAACATGACCTCCCAACTCCTGTACTCAGTACGCTGACCAATAAAGGAAAGCATACCAAATGCCTTCTTCACTATCCTATCTACCTGCGACTCCACTTTCAAGGAGCTATGAACCTGCACTCCAAGGTCTCTTTGTTCAGCAACACTCCCTAGGACCTTACCATTAAGTGCACAAGTCCTGCTAAGATTTGCTTTCCCAAAATGCAGCACCTCGCATTTATCTGAATTAAACTTCATCTGCCACTTCTCAGCCCATTGGCCCATCTAGTCCAGATCCTGTTGTAATCTGAGGTAACCCTCTTCGCTGTCCACAACATCTCCAATTTTGGTGTCATCTGCAAACTTACTAACTGTACCTCTTAAGTTCTCTTTCTCTTAGATTAGATAAAAGTTTTTCAGTTGTGCTATAATCAAGCCAAATCTTCTTCAATCCTTTAGTATTTGACTACAAGGTGCAGGAGGTATTTGAATAAACGTCAAGGGGCAGATGTATATTCCACTTCATATAATGGATGTGAGTTTACAGATATTGTGTTAGTCATTTCAAATCAAGGTATTCTGTCCTGGATAGAGAAGCTCCTTAATAAGATATTCCAGGGTGGTGTGGTATCATAACATGGATAGAGGATTGGATAACAAGTAGAAGACAGGGAATAGGGATAAGGGGTGACTTGTAATCATTGCCTAGCCATAAGCAACTGTGTTAGAATCACAATTTTTTATAATATACTTTCATTAGTAATATGGCTGTTGGTGATTCAATCACATTTGGCTGTGAGTTTGGTCAGGTCTCCAGGAGTTATCTGATCAGCAAAATTTGATGTTTCATTGCAGCCTTTTAGCAGATAAACCTTGAGCCTTCTTCCAAGTTTGGATAAAGCTTCACTAGATTGGATGCAGGTTCTGGATTCACAATACACAGGCAACACTGGAATTCCATATTGTCATCAAACTCCACCTTAACGTATGGATGCTCAGATTGTACGATACTGCTGTGAGAGCTGCTTGCCTTCACATCACCCACCTCAAGCAACTCCTTTCAATTAACCATTTTCTGAGATTTCCCTTTCGCTACAGGTTTAATAACATGATTGTTTCCACGATTTGATGACTGCAGGTTTCAGGATACCATACGTCCTCTACCTTACTGTCATCACTCACTGAGATACTGAACTGGAAATCAAGCCCCACAATTCCCAAAACCTTCACAAATGTGAAAATTTGCTTAAACTACCAAATTACCCAAATTCTACCTGACTGTCTAATTCAGGTTAAAAGAATATGCCAGGATTTTCCATTAACAAAGAAAAACTATCTATTGTAGTCAAACTATTTTGAATCAGTTGAAAGAGAAACACAATTTGCTGACTACAAATCTATAACTTAAACTCTGCCCTTTCTTTAAAAGTGTTTCAAGATGCAAACAGACTCACAAAGAAACAAGAGAAAAAAAATGACACAAGTAGAAAGGAGAAAGAGAGTCAGACAAGCACGGTTCTAGCACCAGTCCAGAACATAAACATTGATGAGTTGATTTTTTCAGCTTTTTTAAATTCATTTTGACTCTTTGATGAGGACAAAGGTACATTCTTTCCTTCATTCGTTAAATATGCCATGTTTTCAATATTTTGCGCAGTGATGGATAGTTAGTTCTAATTGTCATTTTTAGTTACAGTCTTGTGTCTCACCAATCACTATAGCCAATGTCATCCATACCTTTAAGAAATTTATCCAACACTAGGTGACAGTAGAGGCAAGTTGCCTCCTTTGGGTTTTCCCCCAACTCACCGATGTCCATCTTTGAAATGAGGTGAGTGATGTCTTCCCCAGTTGGTTGAGTTTGCATGATACTGGCAGGTATTAGGACACCTGTGGGTGTTCTTTGTTGGGGTAAATATCTTTGCCACTCAATTTGGTGATCTGTGTGGGTACCTGCCCTATTTTCCCAGTGAGGAGGGCAACTCCAGAGTTACACAAATTAGGAGCACTGCTGCATGTGTTTGTTCAATGTTGCTTTTTGATCTTGTGCTACAGGAAAACTCGAAGAAACTTGAAATCTAGACCTTGTGGAGTAAATAACTAATAATGTCTTAATTCTGGTAATCACAACTGATTATCTACATAAGGAGCTATATCATAGTGGCATAAGATTACATGGAATTGGAATCTAATTCTATAATGTTCTAGAAAATTGTCCTCCATTACTATCGTTTACCATAAAGTCAATGAATCAGAGATTTAAAAGCTTATTGTGTTAGAACCACTCATCAAGCACCTATCGACTCTCATTCCATTTTCCAGCACTTGGCTCTGTAGGTTGTGGTGTTTCAAATGTTCAGCTAAGTATTCATTAAAATGCTGTGATGGGTCCTGTTCGGGCAGAGAGTTTCAGACACCCACCAGCCTCTTTACGTCCCCTGTAAACCTCAGTCCCTTATCTTAAATCTATGCTGCCTGGTTCCTACTAGAGGAACAATTTCTTCCTACAGACCGATTTATGCCCTCATTATTTTGTACACCTCAATTAGGTCTCTCTTCTGCTTTCTCTGCTCTAAGGAAAACAACCTATCTAACAACCAATCTATCTAACCTCTCACCATAGCAGAATCAATCCAGTTCAAGCAATGTTCTGGTGAATCTTGTCTGCACCCTCTCAAGTCCAATCACATCCTTCCTGTACTGTGGTGACCAGAACTGCATACAGTACTCCAGTTGTGGATAAACTAACATCATATATAACTCCATCATAATCTCCCTTCAGTTGTATTCATTGATAAAGGCAAGTGTCCCACATGCCCTCTTAACCACCTTGTTCACCTGTCCTGCTGTCTTTTAGGGTATGCCCACCAAGGTCCCTCTGATCCTTTGTATTTCCTCGGGTCCTACCATTCAATGTGTTCTCCCTTACCTTGTTAATCCTCTCAAAATGCATCACCTCATCCCTGACAAAATTAAATTCTTTCTGTCAAAGTTCTATCAATCTAACCAGTCCACCGATATCGGTCTGTAGACTAAAGCTTTCTTCCAAGTATTTACCAACCACCAAAGTTTCTGTTATCTGCAAACTTAATGGTTAAACCTGATATCCTGCAGATATGGTCTTCCAGGAGCTCACACATGGCAGGCCATACAACACCTAGGACTTAGCATGACTCCTATACCTTTAATTAGGCATCTCGTAAAAAGCCTATGTCAAATGGAAAATTGTTTCCTTTTAGAAAAGAGAAACTAGAACTCTTATTTTCCTTAATGCAGTTTGCAAGTAGACACAAACAGCTTACCTACGACAAACCAATCTGCTCCCTGCTTTGTACTGATATCACTTTCATCGGTCTTTTCAAATTCTGCTTGGGTTGCTGCTCAGTTTCACTGTTGGACCATTGAGCTCCATTAGGACCTTGCCCTTCTGGATTTTATTTGAAAGTTCCATTGCTGCCATTCACCCCCAGGTGCCACTCTGATTGGCACCGCTTCAAAGCAGAGTACGTGACAGACAAGCAATATCTGCATTTCTGACCCAAATCACACTCAGGTCCACTCTCCCACAGAACAGTGACACTGGCCCACTGTACACAGCTCCCTGCCTGTTTCACAGTGACACACTCCCTGCCTGTTTCACAGTGACACTGACCCACTGTACACAGCTCCCTGCCTGTTTCACAGTGATACTGACCCACTGTACACAGCTCCCTGCCTGTTTCACAGTGACACACTCCCTGCCTGTTTCACAGTGACACTGACCCACTGTACACAGCTCCCTGCCTGTTTCACAGTGACACTGACCCACTGTGCACAGTCCTCTGCCTGTTTCACAATGACACTGACTGACTGTACACAGCTCCCTGCCTGTGTCACAGTGACACTGACCCACTGTTCATGGCTCCCTGCCTGTTACACAGTGACACTGACCCACTGTTCATGGCTCCCTGTCTGTTACACAGTGACACTGACCCACTGAACACAGCTCCCTGCCTAGATTACAGTGGTGCTGGAAAAGCACAGCAGGCCAGGCAAGATCCGAGGAGCAGGAAAGATGTTGTTTAGGGCAAAAGCCCTTCATCAGGAATAGAGGCAGGGAGCCTCCAGGGTGCAGAGATAAATGGGTGGGGTGGTGGGGATGGGGTGAGGGGGGGGGGGTGAGGGGGTGGGAGTTGGGGCTGGGAGAAGGTAGCAAAGAGTACAGTAGGTGAATGGGGGTGGGGATGAAGGTGATAGGTCAGAGAGGAGGGTGGAGTGGATAGGCAGGTAGGATAGGTCATGAGGATGGTGCTGAGCTGGAAAGTTGGAATGGGGTAAGGTGGGGGGTGTTAGTGTTCTAATTAATTAATTAACACTCTAATTAGTGTTCTGTGCTGCTCCTGGCCCAAACCACTGTCCCCAACTCAAGTATAGTGTTCTGCCACATGAGAACAGCAGACTAATTAGAGCCTGGTGCCCCCAGTTATTGGGATCTGATATTCCCGCTGTTTTCTGTATAGGGCTCCACCCATTCACTGACTCCTGGTCAAGATATGTTTCGATTTTTAAAATTTTCATCCTGTCCTCAAATCCTTTCATGGCCTTGAGTGTCCCAATTTCCATAATCTCCTTCAGCAGTACAATACCCAGATATCTGTGCTCCACTGATTTCTGTCCCTGCCCCTGAGAAACAAGGGTGAATGGAAGGGGGGCGGGGGGCTTGGGGCTGGGGAGAAGGTACCAAAGAGTAAAATAGGTGCATGGGAGTGGGGATGAAGGTGATAGGTCAGGGAGGAGGGTGGGAGAAGGTAGCAAAGAGTACAATGGGTGGGTGGGGGTGGGGATGAAGGTGATAGGTCAGGGAGGAGGATGGAGCGGATAGGTGGGAGGGAAGATAGGCAGGTAGGACAGGTCATGGGGACAGTGCTGAGCTGGAAGGTTGGAACTGGGGTAAGGTCGGGTGGAGGGGAAATGAGGAAACTGGTGAAGACCACATTGATGCCCTGGGGTTGAAGTATTCCGAGGCAGAAGACGAAGTATTCTTCCTCCAGATGTCGGGTGGTGAGGGAGCGGCGGTGGAGGAAGCCCAGGACCTGCATGTCCTTGGCAGAGTGGGAGGGGGAGTTGAAATGTTGGGCCACAGGGCTGTGTGGTTGATTGGTGCAGGTGTCCTGGAGATGTTCCCTAAAGCGCTCTGCGAGGAGATATCCAGTCTCTCCAATGTAGAGGAGACTGCATCGGGAGCAACAGATACAATAAATGACATTGGTGGATGTGCAGGTGAAACTTTGATTGATGTGGAAGGCTCTTTTGGGGCCTTGGATGGAGGTGAGAGAGGAGGTGTGGGCGTAGGTTTTGCAATTCCTGCGGTGGCAGGGGAGGGTGCCAGGAAGGGAGGATGATTTGTTGGGGTGTGTGGACCTGACTAGGTAGTCATGGAGGGAATGGTCTTTGTGGAAAGCAGAAAGAGGTGGGGAGGGGATTATATCTCTGGTGGTGGGGTCTGTTTGGAGGTGGCGGAAATGTCAGCAGATTATGTGGTTTATACGAAGGTTGGTAGGTTGGAAGGTGGGGACCGGGGGTGGGGGGGTTCTGTCCTTGTTGGGGTTGGAGGGGTGGGGTTTGAGGGCAGAGGTGCGGGATGTGAATGAGATGCGTTGGAGGCATCTTCAACCACATGGGAAGGGAAATTGCAGTCTCGAAAGAAGGAGGTCATCTGGTGTGTTCTGTGTTGAAACTGGTCCTCCTGGGAGCAGATACAGTGGAGGCGGAGGAATTGGGAATATGGGATGGCATTTTTGCAGGAGGTAGGGTGGGAAGAGGTGTAATCCAGGTAGCTGTGGGAGTCGGTGGGTTTGTAAAAAATGTCAGTGTCATGTCAGTCGACATTAATGGAGATAGAGAGGTACAGGAAGGGGAGGGAGGTGTCAGAGATGGTCCAGGTAAATTTAAGGTCAGGGTGGAATGTGTTGGTGATGTTGATGAATTGCTCAACTTCCTCGCGGGAGCATAAGGTGGCGCTGATGTAACAGAGGAAGATGTGGGGAGTGGTGCCGGTGTAACTACGGAAGATGGACTGTTCTGCGTAGCCGACAAAGAGACAGGCATAGCTGGGGCCATATGGGTGCCCATGGCTACCCCTTTGGTCTGGAGGAAGTGGGAGGATTCGAAGGAGAAATTGTTAAGGGTGAGGACCAGTTCAGCCAAATGACTGTGAGTGTCGGTGGAAGGGTACTATTGGGGACATTGGGAGAGGAAGAAATAGAGGGCTTGGAGGCCACGGTCATGATGGATGGAGGTGTAGAGGAATTGGATGTCCATGGTGAAGATGAGGCGTTGGGGGCCAGGGAAACGGAAGTCTTGGAGGAGGTGGAGGGCGTGGGTGGTGTCTTGAACGTATGTAGGTGTTCCTGGACTAGGGGTGGATAGGACAGTTTCGAGGTAGGTGGAGATGAGTTTGGTGGGGCAGGAGCATGCTGAGACGATGGGTCGGCCAGGGTGGTCAGGCTTGTGGATCTTGGGAAGGAGGTAGAATCGGGCAGTACGGGATTCCCGGACTATGAGGTTAGAAGCTGTGGGTGGGAGATCTCCTGAGGTGATGAGGTTCTGTATGGTCTGGGAGATGATGGTTTGGTGATGGGGGTGGGGTCATGGTCGAGGGGGCGGTAGGAGGAGGTGGCTTCGAGTTGACGTCTGGCTTCAGCGGTTTAGAGGTCAGTGCGCCAAACTACCACTGCGCCCCCTTTATCCGCTGGCTTGATGATGAGGTTTGGCTCCACTTCAAATCAGAGTACGTGACAGATGAGAAATATCTGCATTTCTGACCCAAATCAAACTCAGGTCCAATCTCCCACAGAACAGTGACACTGACCCACTGTACACGGCTCCCTGTCTGTTTCACAGTGACACTGACCCACTGTACACAGCTCCCTGCCTGTTTCACAGTGACACTGACCCACTGTACACGGCTCCCTGCCTGTTTCACAGTGACACTGACCCACTGTACACGGCTCCCTGCCTGTTTCACAGTGACACTGACCCACTGTGCACAACTCCCTGCCTGTTTCACAGTGACACTGACCCACTGTACACAACTCCCTGCCTGTCTCACAGTGACACTGACCCACTGTACACGGCTCCCCGCCTGTTTCACAGTGACACTGACCTGCTATACATCCCTCATTAAGTTTAGGCAAAGCTAACTTTCTCTGACAAGAGCATGGATTTAAAATGTTTGCAAGGTATTGGTCTTCAATGGGTCTGTAATACTTGCAGGTAAGTGAAGACAGAAGAGAAGGGAAAGCATTTAACATCTTTTGACAACTCATCCTCTGAAATGCTTATCATAGATACAGAGCCCTGTGTTATGCATTGACTACACCATCTTTTCCACCCATACATTAAGCCATTCACTCTCTGAGAGCTCCACGTGCATTTCACTTCCATGTTTGCTTTGGCAGCCCGCATTCTGCCCCAATCCAAAATGTCATTGTCCTAAATATGAAGATGGCCATGTCAGTTGGGCATGGTTGCTCTGATTCTTGATTTTTATCTCGTATTGTGAGCTCTTGCCTCCCAAAAATATCTGTGATGCCATTGTTACTTAGCGACCAATGACACTGCCATTACCTTTGCTGACATCCAATTTGTCCATCATGGTGCATGGTCACGTGGTAAATCAGTACCGGCTCTGCAGAAGTCACCACTATCTGACTGGTGTCCTACACAGGGAGACTAACATCCATCCCTGATGCTGGAGTATCTCCACTAATTGGCTGATACCCCATCTCCAATTTTATATTCATCTTCATGTCATCAAACCTTGTGTAGTATTGCATCCAGATATGGAAAACATCAACATAGTTGCTCCCCAATTTTCCCCACTGCTTCCCTTTGAGCTGTTACAATCTAAAGAAAAAACATCTATCAGTGAATTGTGGACTGACCTTTGTTCTGATTTCTGCCAAGTCCTGATTTCTAAAGTTGCCAGTTTTTCATGTTGATTCTTGCAAGTTTGCTGTGCATGTATTTGTTACAATCAGTGTCTGTTAGAGATGGTGCCAGTACCTCCCTTGCTCTTGAGCCACCGATTGGGCCAACTCCCAGCCTTCCAGCTGTTGAGTGGCCAACACCGACAGCCACATGTGCCAAGCCCATCAACCCCAATCCATAAAACCTTGTCCTGCTCTCCCTGCTTTTGGTCTGACTTTGGGATTTGAAGGTTGTTGGTAAAATGTTAACCATTCCACTTTTTGTCCTTCAAAGTTTTCAAAATCAATCCACTTTGAGATTGTTTTCAGCAATGTCTGTTGACCTTTCCCATTGTTGTTATTCTGAAGCAATCAAAGCCACTGTCAATGAGTTCGGTCTTGTAATGTTTTATGCCCATTTCTAGAAAAAAATGAAATTTCTCCCTGTCATGAGACCAGTGGTGGATTGATGTCATGGATCACAGCACAATGTGAGTACGGGAAAGAAACTGATTGGTGAGTAAGACCGGTAAATATTTCTCGTCTTTAAAGTAAAATAAAGTTATTCAGCTTGTGTTTAGAATCCTTACAGTGTAGAAACAGGCCCTTCGGCCCAACAAGTCCATACTAACCCTCCAAAGAATATCCCACCCAAACCCATTCCTCTCCATTTACCCTTGACCAATGCACCTAACCTACATACCCCTGAACGCTATGGGCAATTTTGCATGGCCAATTCACCTAACTTGCACATCTTTGGATTGTGGGAAGAAACCAGAGCACCTGGAGGAAACCCATGCAGACACGGGCAAAATGTGCAAACTCCACACAGACAGAAGGCTGGAATCAAACCCAGGCCCCTGGGGTTGTGAGGCAGCAATGCTAACCACTGAGCCACTGTGTCACCATTTCTAGATATTCCCTCTCATAATCCCTTGTATATTATCCTATTTAACAAATCCTGTTATTGTTAACTGACAAGAGTATAGACCTGATCTTACTGCACTGCTGAGTATTCTAGCATTTTTGTTCTTATATCAGGTTTGCAGCATTCGCTGTATTTTGATTCTGTTGAGTGGCAGGTAGCATTCATACCACACAGTGCTAGAGAATGATCGTCTCCAACAAGAGAGAATCTAACCATCTCCATTTGACTTTTGATGGCAATTCCATCACTGAATCCCCACTATCAATGCCCTGTGGGATACCATTGATCAGAAACTGTGGAAGATAAATATTATGGCTACAAGAGTGAGTCAGAGACTGGGAACTCTATGTCAAGAAATATCTCTGAGGAGACAGTGACTGTAACATGGTAAGATTTAGCATTCAGTTTGAGAGGGAAGAATTTGAGTTGGAAATAACTGTGCTAAGCTTAAATAAGAGTGAGGATAGGGAGACGTGGCTAAAAAGAACAGAGAAAGGAGTTTAGTAGCAAAGACTGTTGAGGAACAATGGCAGACATTCAAAAAAAAGCAGCTCATGGCTCACAGCCAAGTTATACCCCAGTGAGGAAGAAGGATTCTAGGAACGGGATAACCCAATTCTGATTAACTGGTGAAGATAAGGATAACACAAAATGAAAGAAAAAGAAATGCAATGTGGCAAAGATTATTGGTATGCAAAAGGAGGATTTTAAAAATCAACAGACAACCACAAAATCCAATAAAGTAGAAGAAAATAAATTTCAAGGGTGTACTTGCAAGTAACATCAAGACAGACAGCAAGAGTTTCTTTAAATAGGTAAAAGGAATGAGAAAAGCCAAAGTGGAACCCAAGTTCCTCAGAGAAGAAGATTAGGAAAACAGTAATGTAGAACCAGCAAATGGCAGAGGAGTTGAATAAATACATTGCATTATTTTCACAGTAGAAAACACTAATAGCATTCCAAAATGATTAAATACTCAAGAGGCAAAGGGAGGAGAGGAAACAAGTAATCATCACTGGCGAAAAATGCTTTGGAAATTCATAAGACCAATTTGTCCCCTGGACCTGATGGGATGTATCCTACGTTATTGAAGTAAATGGGTACAGAGATAATGATCTTCTAAAAATCCTTAGAATCTGGAATAATTACAGAAGATAGGAAAGCTGCCACTGTAACACTTGTATTTAAAAAGGAAAGGAGAAAAGTAGAGAATAATCAATTAGCTAATGTCTCTTATTGGGAAAATGTTACTGTCTATTATAATAGTTCTTAAGGCACCATTAAGGAGAAATCATGCTTGACAAATTTACTATAATTTTTCAAGAAAGTAACAAGCAGGATAGATGAAGGGAATGTAATATATTTAGATTTTTAGAAAATGTTTGGCAAGGTACCACTCATTAGTCTACTTAATAAGATAAGAGCTTATGGTATTGGAGATAGTATATTAGCTTGGAGGGAGGATTAGCAAAACAAAACAGAAGATAAAGTTTTGGGAAAGGGGGTATTTACAGGATAGCAACTAGTAACTAGGAAAATGCCACAGCAATCAGTGCTGGGGCCACAATTATTTGTAATATATATTAATAACTTAAATGAAGAAAGTGAATGTGCCATAGCCAAGTTTATAGATGATACAAAGATAAGACAGAAGGCAATTGGTGAGGCTGACACGATGAGAAACTAAAGAACATTGGATGTTGGAAATCTGAACCAAAACAGAAATTGCTGCAGAAAGTCAGCAGGACTGGTAGCATCTGTGGTGAGAAAGTATTGTAGAGGAGAAGACTGGGATACAGGATATTAGACTAGAAAGGATTGAGGTTAGTAAGGAGGAGGTGTTATCAATTCTGGATCATGTGAAAGTAGGTAGGGCTCCTGGGCTGGATGGGATTTCTCCAATGATTCTCTGGGATGCTAGGGAGGAGATAGCGGAGCCTTTGGCCTTCATCTTTGAGTCATCATTGTCTACAGGTTTAGTACCAGAGGACTGGAGGATTGCAAATGTTGTGCTCTTGTTCAAGAAGGGCAACAGAGATGACCCAGGTAATTATAGACCAGTGGGCTTTACTTCTGTTGCATAAAATGTTTTGGAAAAGATTATAAGAGATAGAATTTATAATCAACTAGCAAGCAACAATTTGATTAGAGATAGTCAACATGGCTTTGTTAAGGGCTGTCCTGTAAATACCCCCTTTCCTAAAACTTTATCTTCCGATTTATTTTTGACAATCCTCCCTCCATGCTAATATACTATCTCCAATACCATGGGCTCTTATCTTATTAGGTAGGCTAATGAGTGGTACCTTGCCAAACATTTTCTAAAAATCCAAATATATTACATTCCCTTTTTCTATCCTGCTTGTTACTTCCTTGAAAAATTATAGTAAATTTGTCAACCATGATTTCTCCTTAATGGTCTCACAAACAGTGTCTCACAAACCTGGTTGAGTTTTTTGAGAAGGTGACCAAGCATGTGGATGATGGTAGGGCAGTTGATGTAGTGTACATGGACTTCAGTAAGGACTTGGATAAGGTTTCACATATAGGCTATTGGAGAAAATGCAGAGGCATGGGATTGAGGGTGATTTAGAAGTTTGGATTAGAAACTGGCTTTCTGTAAGGAGGCAACAGTGGTGGTTGATGGAAAATATTCAGCCTGGAGAGCCACAAGGCTCTATTTTGAGACCACTGCTGTTTGTCATTTTTATAAATGACTTAGACGCAGGCATAAGTGGATGGGTTAGTAAGTTTGCAGATGACACTAAAGTCAGTGGAGTTGTGGACAGTGTGGAAGAATGTTGCAGGTTGCTGGGGGACTTGGATAAATTGCAGAATTGGACTGAGAGGTGGCAAATGCAGTTCAATGCAGCTAAATGTGAGGCGAATGACTTTAGGAAGAATAACAGGAAGGCAGAGTACTGGGTAAATGGAAAGAATCTTGGTAGTGTAGATGTGCAGAGTCATCTTGGTGTCAATGTACAGAGATCCCTGAAAGTTACAACCCAGGTTGGTAGTGCTGTTAAGAAGCCGTACAGTGTGTTAGGTTTTATTGGTAAAGGTTGAGTTCTGGAGCTGTGACGTCATACTGCAACTGTACAAAATGCTAGTGCAGCCTCACTTGGAATATTGTGTACAGTTCTAGTCACCCCAGTACAGGAAGGATGTGGGAGGATTGGAAAAGGTGCAGAGGAGATTTACCAGGATGTTTCCTGGTCTGGAGCGAAGATCTTATGAGAAATGGCTGAGGGACCTGGGGTCTGTTCTTATTGCAGAGAAGAAGGCTAAGAGGGGATTTAATAGAGACATACAAGATGATCAGAGATTAGATAGGATGGACAGTGAGAGTCTTTTTCCTAGGATGCTGAAGTTGGCTTGTACGAGGGGGCATAACTACAAATTGAGGTATGATAGATTTAAGACAGAGGCAGGTTCTTTACTCAGAGTCGTAAGGGTGTGGAATGCCCTGTCTGTCAATGTAGTTAACTCAGCCATATTAGGGGCATTTAAACAGTCCTTGGATAAACATATGGATGATGATAGTATAATGTAGGGGGATGGGCTTAGATTAATTCACAGGTCGGCGCAACCTTGAGGGCTAAAGGGTTTGTTCTGTGCTGTTTTGTTCTATGTTTTGTGTAAATCAGAGTTAATGTTTTAGGTTCAGAAGAAGGATCATTGCACCTGAAATGTTGACTCTGCTTCTTCTTCACAGATGCTGCCAGAACTGCTGAGTTTCTCTAGCAATTTCTGTTTTTAATGACACAAAGACTCTGTGGAAGGATGCAGACAAATTAAGTGATTTGGTAAAAACTTAGCAGATGAAAGATATTGTTGGAAAATATGAGTTTGTGTACTTGCGTAGGAAGAATAGAGGAACTGAATATTACTTAAATGGAGGAAGATTGCAGAACAGATGGATTTGGAAGTCTGCATCAATGAATCATAAAAAGCTACAATCTAAATTCAAACAGATGATCAGGGAGGCCAATGTAAAGTTGACCTTTATTTAAACAGGAAATGGAGAATAAAAGTAGGAAGGTCTTGCTAAAGCTATACAAGGCACCAGTCAGACCACAGCTGGAATACTGTGAATTGTTTTGGGATCCTTATCTCAGGAAAGATATACTGGTATAGGAGGCAGTCCAGAGAAGGTTCTCTAGACTGACACCAAGTATGGAGGGATTGTTTCATGAGGAGAGATTGAGATTTTAAAAGAATTAGAGGTGACCTCTTTGAAACATGTGAGATTCTTAAGGGACCTGACAGGATAGATGCAGGAAGGTTGCATC
Source organism: Chiloscyllium punctatum (assembly GCF_047496795.1). NCBI lineage: Eukaryota > Metazoa > Chordata > Chondrichthyes > Orectolobiformes > Hemiscylliidae > Chiloscyllium > Chiloscyllium punctatum. The sequence continues at coordinate 55,661,492 of NC_092746.1, read as the reverse complement.
CACTTGTAAGACAGTCCAAGACCAAAAGCTATGGTCTCAGAATAAGAGATTATGCATTTAACACAGATGAGAAGGAACTTCTTTTCTCAGAGGGTATTTGTTGAATACTTTACCACAGAGGGTCATTGACATTGGGCCACTAAGTATTTCAAGACTGGGATAGACAGACTTTGAAACAGTAGGTGAATCAAAGTACTTACAGAAAAGGCAGTAAAATGAAGTTGAGGATTATCAGGTCAGCGATGATCTCACTAAATAGTGCACCAGTTTTCATTGGCTGAACAGCCTACTTTTGCTCCTAGATCTTCTGGATGACTGTTAAAGCTGCAGTTGAATTGTAATTGGCTGTTATCACTGCTGTTGCTGTCGATCAGCTCAAAATTACAGCAAAATTATTGTAACAAGCTCGACTCTATGTTTGGTGATAGCTGTGCAATCTCACTGATGAATTGATAACGAGCACTGAAGGTTTTGCTAACAGTCTGCATGTGTTCATAGTCTGGATGTCCTTGATGTTTTAATAATCAGATTTCCCTCCATTTATCTCTGTGGAAAGCAATTCAAATCTATAACAAGTTAAATTAAGATGTATAATGCTTGATGTGCAGAAGGATAGGATTGCATGCGTGTTAGATTACCCTGCAGAGTTAAGTAAAGGTATAGATTAATTGGTTAGACTGGGAGAAACATCTTCCAAGAATTAGTCTAGATTACTAATTAGTGGTTATAGCTGGAAGTCACTGAACATGAGCAAGACTGGTGTTGGTTGTGATGTCCCATAGTGGAAGGCTGGTCACCACATTCTAAATTCCCACAAGAAGGATTATCATTCAGGCTAGTCAAGAGAGGGCATTTATAGTTAGCTTCAGGAGAAGGAGGAGATAAATCAGATTAGGAGAAAAACTCCAGAGCCTGTAAAGAGGATTATGCTATTTTATTATCATTAGGTGAGTGATTTTTTTTTCTAATTACAATGACTCTTGTGATTTTGTTTATTTAGTTTACATTTGCTTTCATGGACTCTAAATAAATGGGACATGATGGTGCTAAGTCAATAAGGCTGAAGTCTGAGCGTTATTTGATCAGTGCAAGTTATCTGTTACTCTTTCTGACTAACTAATTCTAATTGCTTATTATCTTCATGGGTCTTCTATGTACTTTTTAAAAATTTGAACCCTTGGTCACGAAAAGGCACATATTTTATGACAGGAATTATTTAAACAAATGTTTGAAGTCTATTTGCAGAATACATTCATGTATCAAAGTAATGGTTTGATTCTCACTTTTTATTTAAACAATGGTAGTCATTCTTCATTCAAATAGGCTGTGTTTTAGCAGATTATTAGTCAGTAAGCACATTTCAAGGGAATATCTAGTGAAAATGATACTATTTTGTTATTGTTACAGGAAAATAATTCTCGATGATGTAGTATTTTTATGCATTTGATAAATAGATTGGTATTTATGTTGCTTGTTTCTGGTCCAATGTTTCTCCTCCCCAAGGATGTTGACTTTAGAAGAATTTAATGGTGTTGATACAATTAAGTGTCAAAGAAAAGTGGTCATATTCTGTCTCGTTGGAGGTGGCCAGTGTCTGAAAATTCTGTGGTGCAAATGGCACTTGTTTATGAGCCCTCATTGGATATTTGAAAGTGCTGATAAAAACCTCCTCTGACACTTTGCTGATGATTGAAAGCAGATTGTACTAGGAATTACCAGATTTTATTTGTCCTTTTGGTACAAGACAGACCAGGTACTTTTCTGGAATACTGTTTGGTAAATGAATTATCTGTATTTTCTGTTAGTCCTAAGTGTTGGAGCTTTCCCAGAATATCTTGGCTAAAGGCTCAGCCAATTCTGGAGCACAAATTATTAGTATGCAGCTAGGATGTCGTCAGGCCTGCAACATTTGCTGTAAACAGTGTTATAGCAGTTTCTCAATCTCTTTGAGTGAATTAAATTGTCTAAAATCTGATATCTATGATGGCAGGGACCTCACAAGTCAGGATTGATTATTCAAGTAGTACTTCTTGCTGAAGATATCTCTTGTACTGACGTGTTTGGCTCCACTATCCTTGAGGATGGGAGCATTTTTGATGTCTCCTCTAGTTAGTAGTTTAATATCCATCACATTCATGACAGGATGTGACAGGACTGCTAAGCTTTAATCCAGTCTATTAGTTACTGTATTTATGGCATGCTAGTTGGTACGTCATTTCTAAGTTGCCTGCTCCTGCTCCTGTTTTCCACCCCCAGCATTCCATACTCAACCAGGGTTGACTCCCTGTCTTGAGGTCATGAGATTTGTTTGCTGTCATGCAAACTCAGATAGCTGCATCATGTTTGCAGGTACCACTGCTCAAAGGGACCTACAGGCTCTCATGACAGTGCATCAGTAAGTACACAAGCAGGTTGAGGATTGTTAAGAAGTTGCCCCATGGGCCTGGAAGTGGTTCCACGACACCAGAATTGTTGACTTCTCTCAAATGACAGCAATAATATACTTACCACTTCAAATCTATCAGTGTGCTTGCTAATCTCTATCAACCGATCAGCCCACACTGCTGCCATTGTTATTGAGGTGGTATACTCTCTCTTGCCGCAAGAGCTAGAGTTGTTTGAGATTATCTTGAAAGGGAGTCTTCAGATCCCACAGAGAGATGCTTCAATCTTCCACTCCCAGTCAGATGGCAACATGGTAGTAAAGCTTTAGAAAAATAGAAAACTGACCTTGGAACGTGGTTTCAAATCCTACTGTGGCAGCTGGTGGAATTTAAAGTATTGCAATAAAATTTAATGTGAAAATCTGGAATTGAAAGCTGTGCTATGTATAAACCCTGGGCAAAGTTCCCCAATTTGTTATAGGTCCAGATGGTAATCCTAAATCATTAAGCTTCCAGATGAAGAAGGATGAGTTGGCTCTTTATTCAACCACCCTTTCAACTGGCCATAACAAAGTTAATTTGAAACCAGATGCCTTCTCTTTTTGGTTACATTACTCCCAGACCTGAATTAACATATGTCTTAAAATAAGTCAATTTAATCAAATTTGAGTTAACAAGGAGTGAATTTATTAATTACCAAATAATAAAATGGAAATAATCTATCAGGGGTGGCTGGTGGGGGCAATCTCACCACTGGTTAGAGTCATACATGGCGCATAAGAAAATGGTGGTTGATTGAGGTCAGTCATCTCTGCTCCAGGACATCTCTGCAGGCTTTCCTCAGGATAATGTCCTAGGTCCAACCATTTTTAACGGCTTCATCAACAACCTTACCTTCTTAAGGACAGCACAGGGATGTTCGCTCATTGCTGCAGTTTGGCATTTTTCACGATAACTCTGATACTGAAGCAACCCATGTTCAAATGCAACAAGATCTGGACAATATCTAGGCTTGGCAAGTAACATTCATATCACACAAATGCCAAGCAATGATAATCACCAGTAAGAGATGGTCTAACCATTGTCCATTGACATTCAATGGTGTTACCATTACTGAATCCACTACTATCAACACTCTGGGGGTTAGCATTGATCAGAAACTCAACTAGACTCACCGTGAAAATATAGTGGTGGCAAGACCTGGTCAGAGGCTAGGAATATAGCAGGGAGTAAATCACCTCCTGACTCCCCAAAGCCTGTCCACCATCTACAAGGCAAAAGTTAGGAGTGTGACAGTATATTCCCTACTTGTGTGAAAGGTGTAGCTCCAATAACACTTAAGAAATTTGACACCATCCAGGACAAAGCAGCCCACTTGATTTGCTCCTCATCCACTCATTCCACTACCAACACTCAGTACACACTACTGGTACTATCTGTGGAAATTCACCAAAGATCCTCAGACAGCACCTTCCAAACCCACAACTACTTCTATTTAAAAGGATGAGGGCAGCAGATACATGGGAACACCACCATCTGCAAGTTGTTCTCCAAGGCACACATCCTGACTTGGAAATATATTGTCATTCTTTCACTGTTGCTGGGTCAAAATCATGGAGTTCCCTCTTTAAGGGTGGACTGCAATGGTTCAAGAAGCAGCTCACCACCACCTTTTCACTAGCAATAAGTGCTGGCCAGGCAGCAAAGCCCACATCCCAAAAGTATAGCACATATACAGACAAATTAGAAACAAGAAGTGAATCCAAAAGGATAAATACTTAAAAACAATGCACAGATATATGGTCCAGTTTCTGAATTGTTCAGGAAGAATGAATGAATGATCATTGTAGCCATTGCAGTGTAGGTTACCAATAACATTAACAGAGGTAGTTGAGCAATCACTGTCAAGTTTTGCAGGTTTGTTCAGATTCAGCTATTCTGATTCCATTAGACTGTGGCTGAATTCCAGAAGTCGGGATAATTTTTTGTTGCTCTGTTTCCTTTTCCTATTTTTAAAAATCTGGCTGGCTTGCTAGCTAGGTGGTTGCTAACATTGAGTGAGAAACTTCCTTCTACCTGCAATACAAGCATGAATTATAGCTAGTTCTTCAACAAGACACTCATGCCTGCTGACACTCAAACCCATCTAGTACATAGAGGACCATAAGTCCACTGGCCTGTTCAGGATCATAAGTCCCACAAGTGAACTCCAGTAAAGTTGAAACTGATGTTTTAAATTGTAGTCTTGTGTATTCTTCAAAAAGCAAGTGGAAGTATGTCTGCAGTTTGGGACATAATCCATAGCAGATGGCTTGCTGTGGAGCAGGACTTTGTCAGTCCTTTTGTTAACTTTGCCATCACAAGAGATCCCACTCCAGCCTGTTTTGATTTGCTCCTTCCCCACCGTGAAGGATTGATGTTTGAAATTCCCTTCTCAAGTTTAAGTATGACATCTTGTTGGTCTCTGTCTTAACCATGTTTCCATGCTCAGTCATTTTTGGCTATCACTGCCCTATTAAAAGAAATGTTGGAAATTAGTCTTCAGTACTCCAGGGTTCTGAGCCATGATCATGACCGTAGTCTCAGTAATGGTGGGTACTAAATTATCAGTGATGCCGGTAAAAACCCATCTGCTTTGCTAATGTCCTTAGGGAAGGAAACTTGATATCCTTACCCTTTTGGCCTACGTGTGACTCCAAATCGACGACTCTGACTCTGACTCTGACTCTGACTCTGACTCTGACTCTGACTCTGACTCTGACTCTGACTCTGACTCTGACTCTGACTCTGACTCTGACTCTGACACGAAGGCAGGGTTAAAGAAACAGCCAGGATAAAGTCAGGACTGGAGATCAGAGCTGAAAAAAGTGTTGCTAGAAAAGCGCAGCAGGTCAGGCATCATCCAAGGAGCAGGAGAATCGACGTTTTGGGCATAAGCCCTTCTTCTGAAGAAGAGCTTATGCCTGAAATGTCGATTCTCCTGGTACTTGGATGCTGACTGACCTGCTGCGCTTTTCTAGCAACACTTTAACTGAAAAAAAGAAACAGCCCACAGCTTCACTCGATACCAAACTGTCCTGGTTTGTATTTGAATTTTGGACCACCCCTCATGTGACTACAGGGATTAGAGTTGCTAATGGGGAGAAGATTCTGCACCAGATTAAACCTGATCTTCCTGGACCTGGGGTGAGGGTGAAATGGCATCAGGAACGCCAATGCCAGACACCAAGGCTTCTCAGAGAAAGACAGCGAGAGAGAGAGTTTATTCTGGGGACTAAATTTGGTACTGAAACCATGGAAATGGCCCAATATGGTTAAGACAAGTTTCCCAACCTCCTGATGCTGCCTGGCTTGCTGTGTCCTTCCAGCCTCCTGCTTGTCTACCTTTTTGGATTCCAACATAGAGTTATAGAGTCATAGAGATGTATAGCACGGAAACAGACCCTTCGGTCATACTTGTCCATGCCAACCAGATATCCCAACCCAATCTAGTCCCACCTGCCAGCACCTAGCCCATATCCCTCCAAACCCTTCCTATTCAGATACCCATCCAGCTGCCTTTTAAATGTTGCGATCAATTGTACGAGCCTCCACCACTTCCTCTGGCAGCTCATTCCATACATGTACCACCCTCTGAATGAAAAAGTTGCCTCTTAGGTCTCTTTTATATCTTTCCACTGTCACCATAAATGTATGTCCTCTAGTTCTGGACTCCCCACCCCAGGGAAAAGACTTTCTCTATTTATCTTACCCATGCCCCTCATGTTATATACCTCTAAGGTCACCCCTCAGCCTCTGATGCTCCAGGGAGTTTTGTCTCCTAACCATTAGGGGTTCTATGCCTTTTACCTATATAGTGTGGAAGCAGGCCATTCAGCTCAGAGTCCACAATGATTCTCTGAAAATCATCCCACCCAGATCAGCCCTCTCACCCCATCCTGGTAAACCTGAATTTTCCATGGCTAACCCATATAACCTGCACATCTCTGGACACTATAGGCAATTTGACATGGCCAATCTACCCATGCTGTACTGTTATTCAACCTCCTCCCATTTGGTGACCCTGTTTATGTTAGAGAAGTGGTATAGATTTCCCTTCCTAAGGGCATACTGGATACAGACCTGACCAAAGTTTCTCCCGCTCCATATAGCATCAAAGAAACCTCTGAGTTTGAGATGGACACTGTAAACATCAATTCCCTATGCCTTTACCACCCGAAGAAAAGAATGAATTTCTTCCGACTCGTTCCGGGTACAAGAAGCAGGTTACAGTCTGGTACACATCACCTGTATGGCTAATTAAACAAGGAAAATGAACAAAATGAGAATTGGTGCAATAGGAAATGAATGTGGGGAATTCATGATGGCAAATTAATGAGATGGCAGATGACTTGAACTGTTAGGAGCATACAAGTCACATCCCAAAAATATTGGAAGAGAAAAAGGAATTGACAAGCATGACAACAATTTGTGGATTTACTATTTAACTTGACCTCAGACTGGTGATCGCTTCACAATTAGACTTTTAATTGAGAGACCCACATAATGTTCCAGGGATATGGTTACAGATCTTATCACAGCAGATAGAATTTGAATTTAATAAAAATCTAGAAGTAAGCATTTAATGATGACCATGAAACTATTGTTGGAAAAACCTAGCAGGTTAGTTAATGTATTTTAGAAAAGAAATTGCCACCATTACCTACATGTGACTCCAGCCCCACAACAATGTGGTTGACCATTAAGTACTCTTTCTTTTTGAATATTTAGGGATGAACAATAAGAGCTGGCCTAGCCAGAAATGTCCACATCCTAATGAATGATTTTTAAAAAAAAAATTAATTCTTGGAACTGCAGACTAACCAGTCCCTGCGTGTTTACGATTTTCACCCTAGGGTCTTTAAACAAGTGGCTAGTGAGATAGTTGATCTGTTGACTTTGAAAAAATAAAGTTCACTAGAATTGGGGAATGTTCTTGCAAGTAGCTAATGTAACATTCCTATTCAAAAACTGAAAGTTTCCCGCTTTTGGTCTTGTAGGCATGTTAGTTTAACATCTGTCACAGTGAAAATGTCAAAAATTATTAGCGATACCATAACAGAACATTTAAATAAATTTTAAAAGTAACTGGACAAGTCAGCATTAGTCTGTGAAAGGAAATTTATACATAACTATTTCATTAGTGCTCTTTTGGCATGGTAGCATGGACTGATGTATTGGTAACTGATTTTCAGAAAACATTTGACAAAGTGACATATTACAGGTTGGTGGGAAAAAAAGATGCTAATGGTGAAGGGAGCAACATTTTGGCATGGATAATGGATTGGCTAGCTCACAGGAAATAGCAACTAACCAACGAATCATTTTTCTTGTTGGCGAGGTGTAACGGGTAGCATGCCAGAAGGTTAAGTGCTGGGGCCTCAATTGTTCACAATTCATTATAAACCGTTTGGATGAAAGCACTGGAGGTATTGTTGCTGAATTTATTGATTCAAAAGTTGCACAGAGGACACAAGGAGGCTACAAAAGGATATAGATAGGTTAGGGTAGTGGGCAAAGGTCTAGCAACTACAGTATGATGGGGAAAATGTGATTGTTCATTTTGGCAGGAAGAATACAAAGAAATGTATTACCTAAACATGAACAATTTGGAGAGCTCTGAGCTAAAGAATGATCTTGGTGTCCAAGTGCTTGAATCATGAAATGCTAGTACACCACGGGTACAGTAAATAATTAAGAAACTAAGTAGAACACAATCATTTATTACATGGAGAATTGAATATGAAAGAAGGGAATGTTATGCCTCAGTTATAGAGGACATTAGTGAGGCCACATTAAAGTCATAGGGTTGTACAACATGGAAACAGATCTTTTTGGTCCAACTTGTGCTTGCCAACCAGATATCCTAAATTAATCTATTCCCATTTGCTAGCATTTAGCCCATATCCCTCTTAAACCCTTCCTATTCATATACCCATCCGCATGCCTTTAAATATTGTCATTGTACCAGCCTCCACCACTTCCTCTTGACAGCTCATTCCATATACGTACCACCCCCTGCGTGAAAAAATTGCCCCTTAGTTCCCTTTTTAAATCTTTCCTCTCTCATCATAAGCCTATGCCCACCAGTTTTGGACTCCCCTACCCTAAGGAACAGACCTTGACTATTCACCCTATCCTCACCTCCCATGATTTTATAAACCTCTATAAGGTCACCCTTCAGCCTCCACTCCAGAGAAAATAACCCCAGCCTGTTCAGCCTCTCCCTATAGCTCAAACTCTCCAACCCTGGCAATATCCTTGTAAATCTTTTCTGAACCATCGCAAGGTTTCTAGCTCAGGTTGAGGTTTAGGGTGTAGGTTTGCTTGCTGAGCTGTAGGTTTGATATCCAGATGTTTCATTACCTGGCTAAGTAACATCATCAGTGGGCGACCTCCAAGTGAAGCGAAGCTGTTGTATCCTGCTTTCTATTTATCTTTCTCCTGGATGAGGTTCCTGGGGTTTGTGGTGATGTCATTTCCTGTTCATTTTGAGGGGTTGATAGATTGCATCTATCAATCCCTCAGAAAATGAACAGGAAGTGACGTCACCACAAACCCCAGGAACCCCATCCAGGAGAAAGATAAATAGAAAGCAGGAGACAACAACTTCGCTTCACTTGGAGGTCCCACTGATGTTACCTAGCCAGGTAATGAAACGTCTGGATATCAAACCTACAGCTCAGCGAGCAAACCTACACCCTTTCTGAACCATTTCAAGTTTCATAATATTCTTCATTTAGGAGGGAGACCAGAATTGAACATAGTATTCCAAAAGTGGTCTAACCAATGTCCTGTATAGCTGCAACATGACAAACTCTGATACTCAATGCACTGACCAATAAAGGCAAGCATATCCAAGGCATCCTTCACTATCCTATCTATCTGCAACTCCACTTTCAAGGAACCTTGAATGTGTACTCCAAGGTCTCTTTGTTCAGCAAAACTCCCCAGGACCTTACCATTAAGAGTATAAGTCCTGTCTTGATTTGCCTTTCCAAAATGCAGAACTTCACATTTATCTAAATTAAATTCCATCACATAATTTAAATGATGGAACAGACTTGATGGACCAAGACCTACCTTTGCTCTTAATTTCAGATTCCTGAAGAAGGGCTCATGCCCGAATGTCGGGGTTTTTTTTTTCCTAATACTTGGATGCTGCCTGACCTGCTGCGTTTTTCCAGCAACACGTTTTCAGCTCTGATCTCCAGCATCTGCAGTCCTCACTTCCTCTTAATTTCAGATGTACATATTTTCATACGAACATGCAGCAGCAGTTTCTGACAGAAGCCAGAGGTTGGTGTGGGGAGGGGGATCCCCAATGACACCATGGCGGCTCACTGCTATTTTAATTCCACCCTCTGAGGGAAGCTGTTGTGACTTTCCCACCAGTTGAGCAGAAGTCAGGAAATGATTAGAGGCAGCGGGAGCCTTTGAAGGGTTTTTTTTGTGTGTGACAAGATTGAGAAGCCAGGAGGGGCAGGAGCACTAGACCTGAATCCAAAATTGATATTAAAATCAGCACAGTGAGTACAAATTAAGCTTCAGGCTTATATGATAATTTAAGAATTTTGAATAGTCTATGGGGTATTTTAAAAGTTCAGTTAATTTGGGTTATAAAATCATTGGGAAATCATGCCTGTGTAAGCTGTTTGGTAAAGCTATGTAATTTAGTCACTGTTTCCTACTCTTAATTCCCTACAGCCTTCAGTTTTTCTTCCCCCTCAACTATTAACTGTTACTTTGTCAGTCATTATGAAACTTTTATGAATTTACACTTACCATCTTTTTAGGCAATGCATTCCAGATTACAACAAATGTAAAAATATATACACATAGTGCCTATGATTCTTCTGTTGAGCACTAAGATCTGGATATTTCCAGAGCCATGCAACCTCAGTGCCTTTTTTCAAAATGAGATTGAGATTCCATGACTCTTGAAATATCCAGGCCACAGTGCTCTCACGATGAGGAAAGGGATAGAGTTGTGATTCATGTATGTCGGAAAATCGAACACAATTCATTGCTGAATTAACATAGAACTTTTTTACTGAAGCAAGGTCAATTTCTCACAGCAGGTGGCTTATGATTTTAAGTGTAGTTTTATCTGTGCATAAAAGCTGGATAAGATCTATGACCGCTTAATAGTTCCAAAGTATATACATGCCTTCTCTTTAAATTTAAAAAAAAATTAATCATTACTATTGCTTGCATTTCAATAGGTGTTTGTTGACATCAGCCTGAAGACTGATTATAGCATTATCACTGCTTGATAGATCATGGAAGCAATCATGGAATACTTATCACTAATCTGGATGAGTGCAACACCAACACCTCTTAAGAATATTATCACCATTCAGGCCAAAGCAGCCCATTTGATGGATACCCATTGAATGGCCTCAATATCAACTCTGTCCATCACTGACACACAGTAGCAACAGTGTGCAAGATGTACTGCAACAACCCACAAAAACTCCTTCAACTGCACCTTCCAAACCAGCAACCTTTATCACCTACAAGGACAGCAGGTGTATGGAACTGCTACCACTTGAACATTCCCCTCCAAACCACATGTGATACGACTCTAAGTTAGGATGACAAGATCAAAATCCTGGAATTCCCTTCTTGAGGGCACTGTGGGTATGCCTAAACACATGAACTGCAGAGGATCAAGAAGGTGACATCTGGTTGGCATGGACGGTTGGACTGAAGGGTCTGTTTCCATGCTGTACATATCTGACTCTATATGATGGTTGCATAACATCATGATTCTGTAGGAGTTAATGTTCTTGTTACATTTAGCTCTACCCGTTCTGTTGATGATGCATCTAGTCAGTAGGTGGGAGCAAGAATTGAACACCAACCTTCATGGAGAGTAGATGCAATTAGTACATTTCCCAAGATTTCTAATAATTTATGCTTGCTTTGTAATGTATCTGTAATTATTGTTATCATGCAATAAACCTTCTTGTTTTCTAAGAACAGTGCCTCTTCTGTAAGACCTTTTTGTGATTGTGTGTACACCACCACTGGTCATCGACTAGGTCCTGGGCAAAGGAAGTTTGCTGTCAGCAAACCATCTCAAACAACCCTTACTCTAAACTGCATACTGGCAGAGGTGGCAAATAGCACCGTGCGTTAATATTGGCAATCTGAGTGAACATAAAATGGTCACTGAAATAACTCCATGAAGGCTGGTACCTGGTCACCAAGTCACCCTTTTTTTTACGTGTGTGTGATACATGGCACTGAACCAGCTAGCTTAGAACTGGTTCCTAGAGTGAGCAGAGCCCTTGCCATTCCTGTTTATATCTGTCAGCCAGGGTGCAAGGTAACAGACACACAATCAGGGAACTCCTATTTTATGGGATCCACCTAACAGACCTCATTCCAATCGCTACAACCACCTTCTCAAGGATAGTTTAGTAATGAGCAATAAATGTTAGCCTCATCACCAATACCCACATCATATGAAAGAATTAAAAATAAGGCTCACAAATCTAAAAATATATCTAGATCTATACAAGCTTAAAACTTGGAAATTTGTTACACATTTCAGCACAAATGCTACTGTAGCAAGAATATGTAATTTAAGTAAAAATATCAGAGCCATAGATTTGTACAGCACGGAAACAGACCTGTTGGTCTAACTCGTCCATGCCAACCAGATATCTTAAATTAATCTAGTCCCATTTGCCAGCCTTTACCCATTTCCTTCTACACTCTTCCTATTCATATACCCATCCATATGCCTTTTTAAATGTTTGTAATTGTACCAGCCTCCATTACTTCCTCTGGCAGCTCATTCCACACTTTGCGTGAAGAAGTGTCCCCTTACATCCCTCTTTAAAGCTTTCTCCTCTCACCCTAAATCTATGCCCTCTAGTTCTGGACTCCCCTACGCCAGGGAATAGACCTTTGTCTATTAACTCTATCCATGCTCCTGATGCTTTTATAAATGTTTATAAGGTCACCGCTCAGCCTCTGATGCTCCAGGGGGAGAAAAGTCCCAGCCTAATCAGTGTCTCCCTCTAGTTCAAGCCCTCTAACCCTTCCTGACTATGGGAAGTATGATTGCTTTCTGACTGAATTTCTTGTCATTCTCAGTGTCTTTTTTTTTGTACAGGGATAGGAAGAGAAAGCTCAGACATTTTGAGTTTTGTTTGCTTCCATCTTGCTTGGTGGTGGGAAGTGGAAGGGATCTGATGTTGCATCCCTAGTGTGCGTAGATGGGAAGACTTTTAGGGAGGTTTATTCTCAAATTTGGCTACCCTCAAATATTTTTCACTATCTTCTATCCATTTGAAGTGACATGAGAGTGGTGATCCTCACCAGAAGAGACAATATTGTAAGGAAGATTAAGGTCAAACAAGACTTGCACCCAACTTTCATCTCTAACTTACTCGCTGCAACTGTGTATGTCACAAAAAATTTTCTAAAAGCATGGAGATATTTAAAGGACATGAAGGAAACCCAACAATCTATACCTACTTCAATCCAAAACAAAAAAAGTCAGTTCACCTCAGTCATTGGGATGCATTATGTAAATGATGTTTGTCTATGTGCATGACTTTCTCTGAAGCATGAGAATTTAGACTTTTCACCAAACACCTCAAAAAATAAGGTCATCTTTTAGACTGGGGCCAAATATAACACCTCCCTTAACAATTAAGATAAATGTCAAGATCCTGGAAAATGTAAACCACTGGGGGCTTCACCTCAATGAGGTCTGACATGGACAAAGAAATTCATCATTGCCTCCAATTTGCAACCTCAGTCTTTGGCTGACTCGAGAATAGAGCATTTGAAGACCAGGATTTCAAACCTGAGATTGAGGTCATGGCTTACAGAGCAGTTGTGATCACTGTCATCCTCCATACTTCAGAGATAGAGGTGCTCTCTAGCAGTCTCATCAAGCACTTGAAGTTCTGACTAAGGTACTTTTTGAAGATCCTTCAATGCATGTCCTGAGGAAGTATGGATGTGGGCACAAATTCAACACTTAAAAGATATTTGGATAAATACATGAATAAGAAAGGTTGGAGGAACATGAGCCGGGAGCAGGCAAGAGAGAATAATTTAGTTTGGGATTATGTTTGGCATGGACTAATTGGACTGAAGGGTCTGTTTTTATGCTGTATGACTCTAAGAAAGTGCTCTAATAACATGTCTTCAATGGAAGTTAACTTACCCAGCATTGGGGCACTAATCATCGAAACCAGTTCTGCTGAGCAGGCCATGTTGATTGTGTGTCTGTCTCAGATTTCTGCTTTACTTGGAACTCCGTTATATAAAGAAACTCACAGTAAGACAATGAAATTACTCTAGGGATGTCATCAAAGAATCCTAAGCAGGTCAAACCTTCACACCAACTAACTGAAATTCTTGCCTGGTCGGGAAAACCACACCAAACACTCAACGTCACCCTCCCCATATTTTTCGGAGTCTGCAGCTTTTGTATGAGAACTGACAGACATTTAGAATTCATGAGACCAGAATGTAAGCACTACATCCACAATCTTGAAGGGCTGCCTAAGAAGAGGTATGTATCTCATGAGATCATTGCTGGCATCTGTGTCAGGGACATATTAGAAATTTACTGAAACCAGTCGCAGATTTAAGTAGATACATAGGTTCCTTTACAGGTCACTCAAAATTGCAAATCTTGCAGTACAGCATCTTCTTTGGCCCTGGAGTCAGTTTCTGCAATACCCACCTGGAAGCTGAGAGAAATTGACCACTATAGTAAAAGCAAAATAAAATTGAGGAAGTCTGAAACCTCCTATTTTTCAGCTACATATAAATTGAGATGCTTCTGCATTTTCAAAGGATGTACTCAGTCATCCCCTACTGGTGCATATCGTATCACTGTTAACTTGTATTGCAGGTTTGGTTGTTAATATCTGTAGCTTGTCAGCGCAAAACAAAAGTAGCCAATTTTGGAGGTATGCTTTGAATTGTCTTCATAATCAAACCATTCAAGTTGATAAGATTATCATTGAAAAGTATTAACCAAAAGAGAGAGGGTCAGGTGGATTACTAAGGATGAAGTGTCTGTGAAAGCTGTAATTTTTATACATGTTTTATTTCCTATAATAGATTTGTGCAATTTGCTTAGGTTTTATTTTGATTCTTTCACTCTCCCTTTCCAAATGATCATAATGTACACTTCATCAACAAGCAAAGAATAACAATTGCTTATACGCAGCACAATTGATGGCATCAGTACATCACAGACTTCCTAAGAGCCAATAATGCTCCTTTGAAGTGCTCTCACTATTGTGACATAGGGAACTATGGCAGCCAGTCTGTACACAATGAGGCTGATTAACCGCTTAACACCCCAAAGGGTTCAGACAAGAGTGCTACCACTGAAGCAAGGTTGACAACATTAAAAAAAATGAATAAATCTAATGAACAAAATGTGTTAATGGATTTGTAGTTCGTTTGTGTAGTACAGCCTCAGGAGGATTTTTACACTGTCAAGACTCCAATTTCTATTACCTGAACAGATGATCATTTGCCATGGTTGAAGCACTCAAGACTGCTCAACTCTAATTGTAAATTCTAAGGTTAACATCAAAGCAAAACACCTTTGTAGGCCTTTCCAAATTCTGAGAGCAAAAAATCAGTTCATGCAACTACAAAAAAGATATAGTCCAAATGATAATGTCTGGGTCTTTGCAGGCAGGTATCATGGGAGAGTTTCTCTTTTCCGTAGTTGGCATGATCATTGATGACTGGAGAGAGTTATTTTCAATTGACAGACTCTTGAGTAGCTGCATCTCAGGAACATCCCGTTTGGAAGGGCTCTGGAAGAAATGGACACCTTAGACCAATCTGCACCTTACTTCAGCAGCTTCACTTCTGTTCGTTTTGAGCATGTAATTTGTTTCCTGGCTATTGTATGTTGTCTCTGTTGGCAGTCTTCTGCCTTTGGACAACCATCGCTCAATGTTAGGAAATGAAGGCTATCTTTTCAGTTGATCTTGGAAATACCTGTGAGAAGTAACTTGATCTTGTTTACTGGAGCATAATTCACTATAAATCGGTGCTTCTTTCATTCTGAAATCCTACATAGGTAACTTCTTATGCAGCACAAGTGGCTTTGCTGGGAGTTAATGATTTATGTTCCTTGCCATCTGATGTTTGTGATATATTGAAGCTAGAACTGATGCAAGTACTCCAGCAGTCACAGTTGTTTTCTGGGCAGAGCCCCTGATTTTGACCCATACAATCGTGATGATGACAAACGTTCTGTATGTTGGAATTTTGAAGAAGATATGTTGTCAGTGGTTTTGCCAAGCACGTTTCAAAAGACAATCAAAGGAGCTGCAGCTCTTCGACTGTCAATTATTCATGTCCTTGTTGGAAGTGGCATCATCTGAGATAATGTTACCTAAATAAATAGTGAACTAGCTATATTGAGGTTGCTGCTATCAGTACTGAACTGCAGTGGATTGTCATTTCCTCAGAACCATGGTTGGTTCAGCACCTTTGACTTTTTCAAACTCTTTGTAAGACCAAAGGTATTTACTGATTCAGAGAGACAATGTACAAAGACCGTCATTGCCTTCTCCATATTTGCGAGAAGAGTGTTATCATTAGCGAGTAGAAATTCCACATCGAGTTCTTCTGTGCCTGTAGGTATCAGTGGAAGAATTCCTTCTATTTGCAAAGGGATGTATATTGTCCAACAAGCATTTTTGCGCAACCAATTCTGTAAAGGAAACAGATGACAATGGATTAAATGTTCCCGGTGTTTAATTGGAATTTCCACTCATCCAATACATGATGTTAGTTAAGTTGATTTAGCAATAGTGAAGGAATTGAGAGAAGTAAGGGAATAATAGCACATGTTTGAAAGCTAACACAGTCATTTTGAATGCTATGCCAAAGGACAGCATATAGTTGAAGAATCGGAGTAGACCAAAGATAGATCCCATCTTCCCCAGAATCTGTCCCAATGTCCCACAAATCTGAACCCCTCAAGTCAAGTGTTCATCCTGCCTATTCTTTCATTTCTACCCTGAACCAAAAATTCTCTTATTAGTTTCTGAGAATACACTGCTATGCCACAAAGAACATTCTGTTCAAATGTACACGGTCTGAAATCTCACCTTTCTTACATTCTGGCAGTGCACACTGAATTGTTATGACACTTGGTGACTAATTTATTGTGGTTTACTTAATGCAGCTCAAAGACAAAAGGTTGCATGATGCTGAGCTGTCAAAGCATCCCTGAACAGGCAATACACAATAAAATCTTGTCAATCCACATTCTTGGTCACTCAGTCAGCCTTCACTTATCAGCCATTCTCTCTCTATCACATCTAGGTGCCTGGAAAAGTCATTTATGCACAAGGTCTTTGAAATCATTAATGTAAATAAATTTTAAGCAAAGATGCAATTTTGATGGTAACGTAACAAATGTTTAAATTGGATTTGATCAAACACCTATCTCTGAATAAACAGTAAAAAGAAAGCCTTCACACACAGCAATTTTAAACTTGTTTGGGCTGAGTGAATAGCTCTGGATTAATACTGGTTGAAATGAAATGCCAGTAATGGAGTTGGTGATGGATTAGCAGCCGTTGAGAATGTGAGCTTGCCAGCAGATTGCGTTCACACCTAGGTGGCCAAATGAGCTAATGGATTCCTCCTGCGATCTGCAAAGCAAAATGAATGGACACTGACAATCTGCCTCAAGGAAATTTCCCTACAGCATGGAAGCAGGCCATTCAGTGCATCAAATTTTTGGCAATCCTCCAAAGACTGTCCCACCCAGACCTATACCCCCACCCAATCCCTCCATTTCCTATGACGAATCCACCTAACCTGCACATCTTTGGATTGTGGGAGGAAACCCACACAGACACAAGGAGAATGTGTGTGCAAACTCCACACAGACAGTCGCTTGAGATTGGAATCAAACCCAGGTCCCTGGCACATAAGGTAGCAGTGCTAACCACAGTTCCACCCTAGTGGTCACTATAAAATCGTTGTTGTCATAGTCAGCTTTTACCAACCCATCTTACTGCCTATGGCTTCTACTTGCTTATATATTCAGCACCACTTGTGAACTGAGGGTTTTTATAAAATGTTTTTCTCACAACTTGTGTATCTCCAATGGTGGTCATTGTGATAGAATGATATCAGGATGATGTAACAGATCATGTGACTCTGTCAACAGTAAGAGAGAAGATACCGATCTAGAAAGATCATTAAAGGAGAGAGGTTTTAGACTCTATACTAGAAAACTGAATTTGAGAAACTCCTATGTTTTGATGTAAATAAAGGTACAAACTTTGAGTAAATAAAGGTGGATTACAGAACATAAGGTTTTGAAGAGCCTTACTTAGAGATAAGGTGTAAAAAACCTCTTGGATAGTTTAAATGCTGACAACCACAGCCAGAAATATTCCAGTATTTCAATTTGCAAGTAGCAGTATTTACTTAAAGTAGAAAATATCGGAGTTACAAACTTTACCTTGGAGAGAGAGAGAGAAAACGAGAAAAAATATGTTCAAGACATTTGAGGAGCACTCTGCTCCTCAGACAAATAACCCTAACCCCTTGGTAAGCAATTTATGTTGTTAAAGCAGTTTAAATTATAGATGTACTTGAGAGCTTTCAGAGCAAATACAGATTGAAAAACAATGTGATAGACAAATAAACACTCTCTGAATGGCATAGGATCCAGATGTCAAGAGTTTTTGACATCCATTGGTGGTTGAGAGAATGTCAAAATTCTTCCTGCAATGTGTAAAAGTGATCCACATGGTTGCTCAAGCTTACGCCACCATTCAATAAGATCATGGCTAATTTTAACCTCAGTTCCAATTTCTACCATAATCCCATATCACTTGATTACCCTTGATTGCAAAATCTATTTTAACCTTGAACGTACTTAATTGCTGAGACCCTTCAACCCTTTGAAATAGAGAATTCCAAACATTCACATTTTGAGTGAAGAAATTTCTCTTCAAATCTGTCTTAAATGGTTGACTCCTTATCCTACATCTATACCCATAGTTTTAGATTCTCCCACCAGGGCAGTATCCTCTCAGCATCAATCCTGAGAGATTCCTACAAAACCTTTTAGATTTCAGTTGGATCACTTCTCGTTCTTCCAAAGTCAAGACATTGTGTCCACAATATACTCAACATTCCATCAGATGATAATCCACACAACCTAGTAAACCTCTACTGCACTGCCTTTAAGGAAAGCATATCTTTCCCTAGAAAAAGAAATAAAAAATGTGCACATTTCTGTTCTCCAGACCTGACTGTAGCCAGACTCCTCCTCCTTGTGTTCCCCCAGCCTTATTTTAATAAAGAGCAATGTGCTATTTGCATTCCTAACTATTTGCCTTGCCTGCATGCCAATTCAGTGTTTTTTTTTGTAATAAGGACACTTAAATATCTCTGCTGTGCATCAACATCAAGAAGTTCCTCATTATTTAAAAGAAAAAAATTGCTTGCCTATTCTTTCAATCCAAGTGAGTACTATCAGAAATTACACAGTATGCCACATTATCACATATTCATTTAATCTGTCTATAGTCTTCTTTCTTGCTCTTGTGACCATGTCACGGCCGACTGTCCCACTTAGGTCATGGTACTTTATCTCCGGTCTGCAGTTCCTGCTTTCTCCTTCTTTCCACTTTTACTGTTCCATTCTTAGTCCATACTTTCTGCTTTAATTCCTAGTCAATTCTTGCTACTTTTCTAAAGGAATTCTTGAGGTTGCATTGACCACTTCTATCGTCTCCCCTGAATGCCCCTCAGATATGGATTCCAGCTCTGTTCTCTATCTCTGGCGTTAACTTGGTCTACTAGTATCTGAAAATCTTTAAGTCCTTTCTGGTGGTGACTACTTCCAAGTTGTAGTGGCTCTTGCTCCACAAGGTATTTTAATCTTATTTCTCAAAATGTCTCACTCCTTTTAACCGGGGCTCTGTTTGAAAACTTTGACCAGTACTGTACTTCCCTTGACCTCCGTTAAAGTAAACTTTTCAGGAACGATATTCTACCACAACACTTAACTTTCTCCTGGGCTCAGTTGAAGATACGTTTTGAATTTGGCCACCAGTCTATGAGGAAGCAAAGGAGAGCAAGTAATCTGATCTCCACTGTTAGAAGACTGACTAGCTAAGTTTTCTTTGTAACCTTTCCAAATTTAAGTGAGAGAATTGTGGTATATATGTAGAAACACATTACCACCATTCTTATTTCCATTACACTGGGTGATACGGTAGCTCAGTGATTAGAAATTGCTATATCACAGCACCGAGAACAGAGATTTGATTCCACCCTTGGGTAACAGTCTGTACATAGTTTGCACATTCTCCCCATGTCTGTGTGGGCTTCCTCTAGATGCTCCAGTTTCCTCCCACAGTCCAAAGATATGCAGGATAGGTGGATTATATTAAGTGGGTCTGGATGGGATGCTCTTTGGAAGGTTGGTGTGGACTCCATGGTCTGAATGGGTTGGTTGCAGACTGTAGAGATTCTATTCTAAGAATCTATTTAGAATACAGTGGTGAAGGAACAGTCACCAGTCTTAAGAAGAGGAGGGTCTTGTTTTAATATATGTAGGCAATTGTCTGATAGCATTTAGGTACCAATTTCATTAGTTGGTTTGTTGTTACTAAGCCATTGGAAGCCATACATGACACATTGGCCCCCTTTGAGATCCAGACCTATTTCCTCAATTTCTCCACCAAAGACTGTATGACATCAGCATATTTTGTGGAGTCTAATGCCTCCAACATTAACTCCTTCAAAACCAGTACCTTACATAACATTTCATTGAAGCTTTTTTCTTCCTATTGTTAATGCTGGTTCATTCACATACATAATTACATTCACCAATATTCTTCTTTCAGCAACAGTCTGGAGGTTTCCCAATTCTTCCACACCACACACTCTTCAGATTTGGAAGATTGGTAGGTTTTGGCTTCAGAATTGCTGACTTTGATTCTGATCCTGATCTTTTATACTCCATAAACTGTGCCTATAGGGCTTTTATCCTTTGAATGTCTTTCGTAAAGGATATTGTTTTTACCAACACAGGTGACTAGTCAATTACCTTAATTGGATGACCCTTAATCTTCAAAACATCTTCTGCAGAGAGGTATCCCATGCTGAATTAGGCAGTTGCCCCATAATAACATCTGAGGGATGTGTAACTTCATCAGTTTCCATAATGGGACATGGCTGCTTAGTGGAAACAAATACATTTTTATTGCATTTTTGTGGTGGGTTTTTTTTGTGTCTTGAAGCTGTGGATATTGGCCTGGCATCCAAGGGTTGAATGCAGCTTATCCTCATTTTGTACAAACTGGTTTTTCAGTCTGAATCAGTTGATGGATCTGTGAGGTACCATCAGATTGAGTGGAGCTTAACACTGGCTCCAATCTTAATCCTTTCAGAACTGATACATTACACTCTGATAATGACTGAATTAATGATGAAGCCTTTTGAAACCTAACCATAAACTCTGTTCATTTGTTTTTGCTGGCACAATATTTAGATGCCTCTTCCATATAGTAGGTGGGCAGCCGAGTGAAACAGTTCATCTTCCCTCCTGCAAGCTGAGTTTCCAACAATCATTAGGCACACCTTGTAGAAGGTGGCAGTAGACTATATATGACAGCAGTAATTCCCAAACCACTGCAATGGATGGTGAGGATCTTGTAAAAGCGTCTTCTCTGTCCAATCTTGCTTACAT
The DNA here is from genome assembly GCF_047496795.1 of Chiloscyllium punctatum. Classification (NCBI taxonomy): domain Eukaryota; kingdom Metazoa; phylum Chordata; class Chondrichthyes; order Orectolobiformes; family Hemiscylliidae; genus Chiloscyllium; species Chiloscyllium punctatum. Next base: position 55,640,330 of record NC_092746.1, on the reverse strand, counting down.
TCACTCAAGTGTGTAAGCTTTGCTATCTGATACCTGCAAAGCTGCATTTTCTGTATCGTTTGGAGTCTTCTCCTTTTAAGTAGTTCCACCAGATCTTATAACATCACCATGGCAAATCTCAAACTGAGAGAAAGAATCATGGTTTTGGTAGTTGAAGGGCAGGTGGAAATTGTCCTCTACTTAAATACTGTCACAAGATGAAGAACAGATTTGACTCTGTGATAGGATCAGCTTGTAGGAACAAATCTCTCTCATGTCTTTGACATTCACATGAGTGCTTTTCAAGAAGACTATAAATTTCCAGACCAAGAATGTAAGATAATTTCCTTTGCCTCTTCCTAAACCAGGGCAGGAGACCAGTTTGCTCAGTATGATTCAAACGCATACTAACAGCATGGGTTCAATTCCCATTCTAGCTGAGATAGACTTGGGCTTTGCTGCTAATATTTGATGCAGAGTGGTGCCCTTCAAGCAAGGGGACAGATTGTTTCTCTGTATTAGAGAGAGATGTCTGTGGGTCTTTGTGGACTGTACTAATTATCTACTTGCCTAAGCTACAGGAACTTCCTTGCTATTTTTTAAACTGAAGTGAATTAAAGTAGAATGAAGTTAGCAGTAATTAAAACTGACAACAAAATTTATTTTCAAAGGGATTTTACTTCAGTTTCAGGATGCTAGGCCTGCTGGCTTCAGTGCCATGATTATGGCAAAATAAAACAGACTGATACAATCAGAATACCGTTTATTTGTTCAATGCCTTCAAGTGCAGTATAATCATTTAATAAAAGACAAGAATAACAATTGATTATTTATTTATTCATTGCTGAAGTGATAGCTCAGCCCCTGCAGCACTAGGATCCTACACAAGTTCTCATTTTATACCGGGTTTCGGACATTCGCTCCTGTTTTGAGTTTGTTACGCGGGGGTTGGGTTGTCAGGTGTTCTGATATTGCACAGGAAATATGAAATTATGTTCACTCCATCTGTCAGTAACTTTTCAATTTAACTACATCATTATCGAGCTACTTCTAGGTTTCGACAGCATTGAGCATGACATGGATCTTTCAGTCCTGATTCCCACATTATATAATAGTGACAACCTAAAGATGCAAGATCCATTGGCACAGAATTGGGAAGAATAGAGAATTAAGTGACAGACTGATGAAGGCTATGCCTCGTTTCTTTGACACCTTCCAGAATGTGCTGTTGGGGGCTGCAAGGAGACACAGAGAATTCTTCCCAAGCAGTGGGAGGAAGAACCTGTCACTAGGACAATCTATGGAAGACCCTGAAAGGGTCTCACTGACATCACGTGATAAGCTCTGTCCACTGGGATATAAGGTTTTGTTTCTAGGAGGAGTTAACTAGTGATCCAGTTGTTCAGTTATTGTTCAGTTGTCTCTAAGTTGTGTACCAGAATGTTTCAGTGGCAGTAATACATATTTACTGTCAGGTATAACCTGAGGTCTTATCTAAGGCTCTCATGTATCTCAGATGCAATGTAACTAGTTGTTGAGCGTGATATAACAAAAATATTCTGTTCATCAATACTGAGCCTAACTTTGTGGAGGTGGTTGTGTTGGACTGGGGTGGAGAAGGTTAGAATTCACATGACACCATGTTATAGTCCAGCAGGTTTATTTCAAATTACAAGCTTTTGGAGTGCTGCTCTTTAGTCAAATAAAGTGAAGAAAAGCATACAGGCACATAATTTATAAGCAGAGAGACCAATGGACAGACAGAGCAAAACATCATCTAAATGGTTGATGTGGAGTGCAGAATAATAAGTCTCAGCAGGTGATCACAAATGTCAGACAGTGTGAGTAAAGTGTCAGCAGCTGAATAGTAAATGGAGGGGATGACCTATACTCCAATTAATTGAAAATGAGAGTTAATTATAAAATACATTTAAAATAAGGTGGTACTGGAGACCAATCAAATGGCGAGAAAACATGACTTTTTTTGTAATTATCTCTTCCTCAGTCAATTGGATTATAGGTCATCCCCTCCATTGACTATTCAGCTGTTGACACTTTACTCGTCCCATGTGACACTTTTGATCACCCGCAGAGACTTATTATTCTACTCTCCATTTACACCATTTGTATGATCTTTTGCTCTGTCTGCCCATTGGTCCCACTGATTATAAGTTCTGGGCCTGTATGCTTTTCTTCACTTCAACTGATAAAAGGGCAGCACTCCAAAAGCTTGTAATCTCAAATAAACCTGTTTGACTATACCCTGGTGACATGTGACTTCTGACTGAACCTAACGTTAACAGACTTGTTATGGCATCCTAACACATTTGGTATTAGTAACCTGGAATAATATCAAAATGAAAGCTAGTGAGCCTACTCAAGAAATGTTTGAAGATTCCATTAGAATACAGTATGCTGACAGTTGTTAGGATTTTGCCATGTGTATCAGACAATCGAATGGAGATTGCAAGGAGATCATCAAGAGACAATTATGGCCACTTTTCTGAATAAGTGTAAGTCTTAGTTTAATCAGCTCAGCAGGTCAGGAAAGGTGAGTATAGTAACACATTCACCTACATCCTTCTGTGCACTCTCGCTCTACCTTCTCAAGTCTCTTTTGTCACATCATTTCTCACATTCACCCTGGAGATGTACCTATTCTTTCCTCAATTTGCACTTTCTCACATCGCCATCTCGACATCCGCCATTGTCCATCACTCTTAACCTCAAGGAATGATATGCCTCACCCTAATAGTCACACTCACTGAAAGCACTTCATTAGTCAGGTGAGCACAATACACTGCAATCCCCTTTTCTTTCCTAACAGTTTATCCTTTGTTGCAGGAAAAGAGAACACTGAAGAAATTCAAACTGATAAAGAGCCTGAGTAGATACTCAGCAGATAATACAATTGCAGAGGAGGAGGTGCTGAAAGTAAGTTCAGTTGCAGTATCCCTGCTAGAATGAAATTATTACAGCTGTATCCAATCTCAGTACCAAGACGTTTTGTTTTACTTTGATATATTCAAGATGATTTCAAAGTCTGTTAACGTGAATGAGTTTCTCTGCTTATTTCTGGTCATGAAATTGCGAAAACATAATCACATTTATTCTTTCACAAACAAAAAATCTTTCTCCACTGACTTTGTAAGGGTGTCCAGAGCAGTGTAGTATTTCTGTTAAATTTAATGGAAGATCTTCTTGTCAGATCATTAATATATGAGAATAGCTTTGTCGCTTGGTGCTGAAGTTTATGCAGCATTTAAGTTAATGTATATAATATTCACAAAATCACAGCTTATATGATCGTCACCAACAGTCTGACTCAAATTAATATTTTATTTGCCAGGAATTTTAAGCATGGAAGCAAGAAATGATAACTGATTTAACTTTTTTTTGGTTCTCAGCGACAATTTAATGATGCATAAGGTTAATTGGCAAAGAGTGCTGGGATCTGATAACTCTGAGACTATAACAGTAGATACTACTCAAAGGTTCAAGCCTTCAAAGAACTAATTGTAATTCATTCTGTATGTACGTGATCTCTTGTCAGTTGCTTGTATTGTCAGCTACTTTCCAACACTTGCTGTTAGAGCCGGGAATGTATGACTTCAATGAAAATTTTACATTGATTGCCAACTCCTTTATCAAAGTGCTTCAAGGGCTCAGGTTGTCACTGCAGGTGGTGCCAGACCTCTGCTATTTCTTAGCTGATTGGTTACCAGGTTCAGCAGGTCAACTATGTTACCAGCAGTCTTGACAGGAATCACCACCCTCAATACATCTGTCTCTGCTACAGATATAATCAGAATCTACCAGGCAGCAGCCCTCAAACACTGAGTTTACAATTATAATCAGCTTTTCTTGTGCCAGGAAGAAGGTATTGATACATGGGTGTGTGGATCAAGCTGGGTTTCCACAGGTGCAGAGGATCATCATTTGCACACACACTGAATAACCGGGAGTATTCCTCAATTGTAAATGCTTTCCTTCTATTAATGTGCAGTTGCTGTGCAATCACATACAGATCTAAATGTAGATAAATACAAGAATCCTGGGCAGCTGCATCTGATGCTTATGTCCTGCAGTAATCTGAGCTCCATAATTTGTTCAGACCTGGAGTACATATTAGGAAAAGGCTGCTCAAGGATACACATCGCAAACTCCTGGTTTTCGTTTTGAAGGACTGGATGAATGATCTGTGATGTAGCAAAAAGTTTTCTTCAGCTAATTATTCATTGCCATCTTAGTGTCCTGAATATTTCTGCAAGAGAGATGCTTTTTCCTCCAGTAACATTCTTGATTTTCTGTCACATAGGTGAGAACACTGTCTGTCGAAGCCCGAGATGTTTAAAAATCTTCTGCAAGCTTGTCTCAGTCTGGAATGTGCCACGATGACATAGTGATGCTGGTGTTTTGTCAATGTGAACAGATATGAAGCCACTAACTGCCTATGACAAATGTCCTGACATGTTGGGGGACAGTGGTCAAGGTGCATGCTGGGAGAAAATGCCAGTGAGCTGCAGCTTCTAAATGCCACTTCTAAATTTCAAATTGGGAATTAGTGCCATCTAATTTCTCTCTGCTACCTCAGAAACCAGGAACTGGCATAGGAATGACACAAGATTAAGTAATAATGAGACACTAATGTTGGCAAGTAGACCTATCACAAATCATGAGAGAGATTCAAAATTGGAACCTAAAGCAGAAAGCCTGACATTTTTTTTCTCTATATCAAAAATCTAATTTTTCCATTGTGCACATCATACAGTGGATAGAAAAGTTCAGCCTAAGTTTTATTCCCTGGATCTTGGAAGTAGCTTCCCACCCTCATATGCTGTCCTGTCCATGTCCCCTAACCTCCTTTGCTGGTGTGTACCAGCCTAGCCTCCGTGAAATCCAGGAATAGCACCTGTCCATCAGAGCTGGGGCTGCCTCAGGTCACTGATCCAATCAGCACTGGACAGACCAGTCAACCATTTGATTGAATGATGGCTGTTGAAGGTGGGAGTGGGGTGGACATCCTGCCTCAAGAAAATTCAGGACCCAGTTGCCTTTGAATAGCTGCAGAGTGAACCTAGGGAGTGGGCACAGGCTTGTGCCAGACACAGGGATGTAGGAGCAGTGTAAAATTTAGGCCAGGGCATTTGTAACTTCAATAAGTTGTAAATACCTGCAAATTATTACACTAATATGAACTTCATGGTATAGTTAATTTTGGATATGCTTCTAATTTATTTACTGGCATTCAAATTACATAACAAACCCAGAAAACAAAGAAAAATGATCTTAATAATGCCTGAAGTTACTGGAATTTCATTAGTGTACTTATATTTCAAGGACTAACAGAAGTAATGTGAAATCACAATTGACTATAATACACAATTAATGCCGGAAGGTCTAAAGCATACAGTGCACAAATATACTAATTGGATACATCAGTCAGAATAACAGTCAGGAAGCAGTTCACTTTATTGCCCCTCAACAATGATGATGGACCATGAAATTATTTTCATGGCTGTGAACTTAACCAATTGAGAAATCCATATCTCATGAATTTGTCCAACTAGTTAATTGAATCTGTAACCCAGTTTCCATTATCTCGTCCCATGAGTAAAATAAGTTACTCCGGAATGCTTAATTCCAAAGCATCCTTTATTATTGACCCAATGAATGATGAACTGACTGAAGAGTCATGGAGAGAGCTACTGAAAAGGTATTTTGCCTAATAAACAGAAATACTTCTCTAAAATATGGTTGTACTCAAAAATTAAATTGTTTCAATTTCCAATTGATCTTTTACTTCCAGCTCAGACTTAGAGTTGCATTTTACTCTGAAACTAATCTCTGTCATATGCACTAGATGATAATTTCTGATCCTAAAACAGTTTGCTCATAACTCAGAATTCCCTGATTAGCAGCAAGTTTGTCAAAACTCCAGTCTAAGCCCTGAATCAACCACCACATCTGCATTCTCTTCATGCCACCAGTGACCCATAGGATGAAAATTTGTGCAGTTTATCCTTGCCAGAACAGCAGGATTATTGTTTGATTACAATCTAACAACCTAATCTATACAGTTTACCAATGCTCTTTCCCAGATCAATGTCATATTATCCTGCCTCCAGGTTTGCCCACCAGGGAGAGGAGGAAGAATGATGTGGCTAAATACGCAAAGACTTCCAGGGATTCCAGCAAGACCTACATTGGCAGCAATGATTGGAGAATACAATTGTGTGAAGAGCAAGTGTGGATGGAAGTCCACAGATTCATAGAATCTTCCCTGGAACCAATGGATGATGCAATAAAGGCAAGAGAAAGAAGTTGAGGGAATGGCGGGAGGAGGTCAGCAGCCTCACCAAATAGGTGTGGTTACAAATCACACACTCTGTCAGCAACCAATTTATGGTGCTAAGAACTTGGATCAAAAACAAAGATTAACTGACCTCATGAGATCTGGCAAGGTACTTGTCCTACAACTTGCAGGCACCATTCTCTTGCCTCTCCATAATTCTCTTGAAATGCCCTCCTCTGACTGACATGTCTTGCTACACATTTCTGTCTCTCCAATCTCTTCCTCACATGTCCACCTCAGCATTCAGCACACATATTCAACCTCAATGTATTGCCTTCATACTCCCATCACCCTCCTCAAATATTTACATTCCTTCCTAGTTATCAGTTCATTTTTACATTCTTAACTCTAAATTTCTGCATTAGGAAAAGAGAGCCCGCTACCCACAAAGAGGTGAAGAATTAGGGATGAAGTTGCAGCACTGACCTTGTTAACCGCAATGGAGGAGGAAGCAAAGTGGAACTAGTACAGACAGTTGGTGATGGAGTGATAAGATGACTCAGAGGCTTTATGACAGCATTACATATCACAGTGCACTTAGCACTTCGCTGTCAATTCTGTTGAAATGAATGTCACTAATACATTAAATGTCATGATCTGCACTATGAAAAATTTTGTATACTATTGCACTTAGACACAAATTGTTGCTGAATTTTTCATTACCCTGGCACATTGATGATGCTGGTGGAAAAAAATGCCTGGAAACATGGTTCTGAGTTGCCAGTGTTGGACTGGGGTGTACAATGTTAAAAATCACACAACACCAGGTTACAGAACAACAGGTTTATTTGGAAGCACTAACTTTCAGAGTGCTGCTCCTTCATCAGGTGGTCATGTAATATACGATTGTAAGCAATCTTATTCTCCACAACCACTTGATGAAGGAGCAGCACTCCAGAAACTAGTGCTTCCAAATAAACCTGTTGGACTATAACCTGGTGTTGTGTGATTTTTAATTTTGGAAATATGGGGGATCCTCAAAGAACTGAAACTATGATCAAGCAGAGTTAGCTTGGCTTCTGTTATGGACCAGACCAAACCTGCTCAAAAATGTCAAGGAATTAGCCCAGATCCTAACATTTTCTTATTTTAAAGGCAAGTGCCAGGTATTGCATTCTGATGCAATTCCATTGCTCAGGCCATCAGGCTTGAAGAAAGATATATTTTATTCATGCACTATAGTTAAAATACAGACAAAATATAAATAAAAGAATCGGCTTAACTGTAACTCTATTGAAATGTTTAACGAAGTAACAAACTATCACTTACTGTTCCAGTACAGTAATAGCCCATAAACACTCACTTGGCAAAGGCAAAGTCAGTAAAATTGATTGTTTCACATGCAATTCTAGCACTAGGAAGAGAACCCCAGTTTTTACTATAACAGAGAGAGGAATAAGAGCTTCCACATCCAGCTTCAAGACCCCAGCAACTGCTACTGAAAGCTCAAACTTGAAACCCCAGTTCTGTGGGAACTTGAGTCGACCCATTCAAGCTGCTTCTATTTCAAAAAAAGACTCCAGGTCTTACAAGCTGCTTACTTTTATTGGCTTGAAGCAGACTGATCAATACCTCTGAATCAACCTCTCTTCATTAAAAACAAACCAGGATAAAATACACCTCTTAAAGCCATTGTGTCATCACACGTCACAAAGGTGAAATCATGCCTGACAAATGTATTAGCGTTCTGTGAGGAGGTCACAAGTAGGATAGATAAAGGAGAAACATATGTAACATATTTGAATTTTTCAAAGGCATTTGTTGATATATCATACGTTAAACTTCCTAATAAGAGTCCATGGTGTGGGAGGGAGTGTATTAGTATGGATAGGGGATTTTCTAACTAACAGAAAATAGACAGGTGGGATAAGGGGGAGTTTTTAGAATGGCAACTAGTGGGGTATCTCAGGGCTACAAATATTTGCAATACGTATTACTGATTTGGATGAGGAAAGTACTATTTCAAGTTTGCAGATGATACAAAAATACATAGGAGGCATGTGGTAAGGATGACACCAAGAGTCTATACAAAGATAGGCAGGTAAACACCTACCATATAGAATATAATGTGGGAAAATGCAAAGTTATGCAATTCAGCAGGAAGAATAGAGACTTTGAATATTATTTAAACAGAGAAAGACTGCAAAAAGCTTCAGTACAATTGGATTTGGAAGTCATTATGTATAAATCAAAAAAGCCAGCATGTAAGTTCATTGGAATTTAGAATAATGAGAGGCAACCTTATAGAAATACATAAGACTTACAGGGGGCTTGACAAGGTGGTTGTGGAAACATTGTTTTCCATTGTGGGAGAATTCCGAACCAGAAGACACAATCTCAGAATAAGGGGTCATCCATTTATGATAGAGATGAGGAGGAATTTCTTTCTTAAAGTTAGTGATGCTGTTGATTTCTTAATCGCAGACAGCTGTCGCAGCTGGTTCATTAAGTATATCCAAGGCTGAGACATACTGTTCTTTAATTTGTAAGGGAATCAAAGGTTATGGTGAAATGCTAGGAAAGTGGAATTGAGGACTGCTGAGTCAGCTATGATCTCTTTGATTGGAGGAACAGACTTAATGAGGTGAATAGCCTATGTCTGTTTTTATGCCTTACAGTCTTGTGGCCTCATATGGATATGCTATCTTGTTTCCTGCATCCAACTACCAGTGCAGATACACAGACCCTGACTGGTGGAACACCACAGACAGAGAAGATGACATGGTGAGGAGTGAAGGACAAAGGCAAGAATGTATGGCTTACAAGCATCCTCAACCCGAAAGAGTGATCCATCTTCACCTTTTCATGAGATCCCTAGCATCTTCAATGCCTCAAATTCTCACTCTGAGGTCTTCCAGGGGTACAGGTTGAACCCTGCGGATTAGATTACTTACAGTGTGGAAACAGGCCCTTCAGCCCAACAAGTCCACACCGCCCCGCCGAAGCGTAACCCACCCATACCCCTACATCTACCCCTTACCTAACACTACGGGCAATTTAGCATGGCCAATTCACCTGACCTGCACATCTTTGGTCTGTGGGAGGAAACCGGAGCACCCGGAGGAAACCCACGCAGACACGGGGAGAACGTGCAAACTCCACACAGTCAGTCGCCTGAGGCGGGAATTGAACCCGGGTCTCTGGCGCTGTGAAGCAGCAGTGCTAACCACTGTGCTACCGTGCCGGGATGTAATCGGCAATCTAGCATCTGTAAGACACAATAGACAGAGGTGTCAAGGCCCCTGGTTCAAAGTGCTGCTAGATGCATGACACTGACTGCCTGGTTAATGTCAGCACAGCAATGCAGCAACCAGTGGTACTTACTTGATTGTGGGATATAGATGTCTCTCCCAGTCTTCACCCGTGAGCATAATGATTTTGTCCTGATAGGATCATAGAATCCCTGTAGTGGGAAGCAGGCCTTTTGGCCCATTGAGTCCACACTGACCTTTGGAAAAACATCCTACTCAGACCCACATCCCTACCCTATCCCTTTAGCCCTACACTTCCCATAGCTAACTCACCTAGCCTAGGATAGGCATCCTTGGACACTATGGGCAATTTAGTATGTCTAATCCATCTAACCTACCCATCTTTGGATTGTGGGAGGAAAACGGAGCACCCAGGGGGAAACTCACACAGACATGAGGAAAACGTGCGAACTCCACACAGTCAGTCACCCAAAGGTGAAATTGAACCTGGGCACCTGGCACTATGAGGCAGCAGTGCTAACCACTGAGTCACTGTGCCACTCCTTGTGTAGAAGATATTGGGCACCCACCCACCAGTCGGGTATTGCCATGTCATGCCCCTTAATAGATAGGAGGCACAGGAGTAGAAACTGGTGCATGTAGGGTAGAGGTGTTGAGGTGTGTCAAGGGAGTGTGGAGGCAGTTTGGAGAATATGTATAGTGTTAATGGTGTTGGAGGATGGAGCTAATAAGAGCAAGTGAGTGAAGTTGATGCACTGAGCAGGGAAAAGATTTACAAGGATGTTGCCAAGATTGGAGATTTTGAGCTATAGGGAGAGACTGAACAGGCTGGGACTATTTTCCCTGGAGTGTCAGATGATGAGGGGTGATTATAGAGGTTTTAAAAATCATGAGGGACATGGATAGGGTAAATAAACAAAAAGTTTTTTTGCCTGTGGTGTGGGAGTCCAAAATCAGAGGGCAGAGGTTTAAGGTGAGGGGGAAAGATTTAAGAGGGAACTAAAGGGTAACATTTTCATACAGAGGGAGGTGTTTGTATGGAATGAGCTGCCAGAGGAAGCGTGGAGGCTGGTACAATTACAACATTTAAAAGACATCTGGAAGGGTATATGAATAGGAAGGGTTTAGAGGGGTATGGGACTAAATCAGTTTAGGATATCTGGTCAGCATAGACGAATTGGACTGAAGGGTCTGTTTCCTTGCTGTACAATTCTATAACTCTATGACTCTATGAGAGGGTGTCAGAGTATGAGTCTTGGTGAGTGTTTGCTGCAATAGTAGAGAGACAGTAAGTGTGATATATCAGACAGAAGATTATGGGACTTTTCATGGTCTGGCTGAGAAGGCCAGTGATCATCATTCTGCCCTGCAGCCCCATCGTCCACATACCCTAAATGGCAGAGACCTATATGGTCATCTCCGAGCAGGCTGGCATTGTCTGGTGCCACAGCTTTTTCTGATGGTCCACAAGGAAGAGGGCTCATCTTTGTTGCATCTCTTCATTGACCAAGTTCTCCTGGACTTTGTTGAAGAAACATGGTATCAATTACCCCTGCCCCGATCAAAACTAGAGGACATAGGTTTAAGGTGAGAGGGGAAAGATTTAAAATTTAAAGTTTAAAATTTAAAGATATAGTTCAAGCATAGCCTCCCTGTTCTTGAATTGAGTGTCTTGCATAGTAAAGGCAAGTATCCCTCCTTAACTACCTTATTTACCTGCCTTGCTACCCTTGGGTATCTGTGGGTATTATTACTTCCCATTGCTTGATAGAAAACAAGTCTCACTATTCCTGCAGTCATCACAAAATTTGAAGATTTTAAAAGTATACAGAATCGCCCAATCTACCTGATATTCAGATCCAGGCATCGCATGTACCAGCTTTCTGTACTTCACAAAAATTACTATTTATTATAAATAACTTGACTCTAGCTACAGGAAAACAATTATGGACCATTGACATATAACTCTACTAGTTAAAATTCTAATCTTCTGACATAGTCCCTTTTACACACACAGTCACATATGCAGAAAAAATGGGTGTTATCGGTCGAGGGAAAGACTAGGAAAACAACTCAATGGGTTCTTGTTCACAAGATGTGCTGAGATGGTTCTTGTGCTAATTAGAATGCTGCTTCTTGGTCTTATTTTTCTGGATGTTTTCACTGGTTTGCCGGAGACACAGCATGACTGGTTGTTACCTGGAAAGTTACTCTGGCTTATTCATTAATGAAAATTCACAGCTTACAGCAATTTCTTTCAGTTTAAAGTGGCGGTTACTGCAAAGAACAGAGAGAGCTCCTGAGCTGTTAGAGATTGGACAGTTTCTCCCTATGTTGTTCACAATCTCAGACTGTTAGTGACCCAGGAGCCAATCACATTGCTGCTGTGAGGTAAAGGCTCTTTTTTTATCAATCTGGTCACTATTAGTTTTTAATAAGCTATTTGTTGCTGTCTGAATCTCCATTTGGATACAGCCTTAACTTGAGCCTTCCTGCACTTTCTCCTATTTTGCTTTAACAGCAGCTGTGTAAACTGTACTTACAATGAGTGTCAAGTTACTTATTTTAAAACAGCTTTCCCATTTCAGTCAGCAATAGGAAAAACAAAAATAAAAAAACTGGTCTTTACAATTTGCACACCAATGTCCCTCCGATCTTTAGTACTTTCCAAGGTCCTACTATTCATTGTATAATGTTAGACTTCCCTAAAAATGAATTACCTTTTCTGGTTTGAATTCTTTAATACTACCTATATATTGCCTATAGCATGTTACTTTAGCAATTAGTGGATCGGGAAAGGTACAAAGGCCAGCAATGTGAAGTTTGTGTCAATGATAATAATACTAGTTTATTCAATGCTCATCACATATGTTCAATAATGAAATTTTAGCAGTGTTTTGCTACTTTGTCTCACGGTGGCACAGTGGTTAGCACTGTTGCCTCACAGCGCCAGAGACCCGGGTTCAATTCCCGCCTCAGGCGACTGACTGTGTGGAGTTTGCACGTTCTCCCCGTGTCTGCGTGGGTTTCCTCCGGGTGCTCCGGTTTCCTCCCACAGACCAAAGATGTGCAGATCAGGTGAATTGGCTATGCTAAATTGCCTGTAGTGTTAGGTAAGGGGTAGATGTACGGGTATGGGTGGGTTGCGCTTCGGCGGGGTGGTGTGGACTTGTTGGGCCGAAGGGCATGTTTCCACACTGTAAGTAATCTAATCTAATCTAATAAAAGTAGAAGCTATTGTTGTGCAAATAATGCTTTTAATTATTGTCTCTATGGTAACTCTGGGACATCCTATTGAAAGTCAAGGATGAAAAAGTTAGTCATGTGAATGAACAAATGTTAATGTATCGCATGTATGAGCAAAGGAATTCAAAGCGCTTCAGAACCAGTGAAATACTTTCTTAGTAAAATTGTTGTTCCCATGTCAGATTACAACAATGAAGCCCCATAAGCGATAATGAGCAAAAATGTCCAAATATTCTGCTCAGTGATGTTGATTGCTGTGTCAGTTAGAACACTAAGAGAAGACTGTTCTTTTTCAAATAATATTGTAGGAGAGGAACAGTTGTCCATTGGTTTAATATTTCATGTAAGAGACAGTAAACCCAACAAAACACTCCTTCAATGCTGCAGCCTGAACACCTGACAAATGTCCTTAAGTCTCAATGCAGAATTTAAACTCACGATCTGACACCTACAGGACCATCACTACACCACTGAGCTTCATGCCACCAACATAACTTGAAGCATTTCTTCTCTCCTAAATTGAAAGAGTTAAATAAGTAACATAGGAGCATGCAAAGGCCAGTCAGCCCATCAAGTCTGCTGTCTCATTCAATTAGGTCTGATCATCTAACTCAATGCTACTTAGCTGTTCTATTCTTAGATGTTTTGATATCATTAATATCCATAAATTTATCAATTTCTGGCATGAACATGTGCAATAATTAAGCTTCCCTAGCCCTATAGGGTAGAAAATTCCAAATATTTACCATCTGCTCCATCCTTCTCATCTCAGTCTTTTATTCTGTGATGTATTCTTATTCCAGATCCTCCAGTCAGGAAGAACATTTTATCCACACCAGCCTGCCATACAAGATATGATAAATTTTATCTGATCTCTTCTCACACTTCAAAACTCCACAGATTTCAAGCCAAGTTTCCTCAATCTGCCATCCTGGGGATTAGTCTGGTGATGTACTCCCTCCAGTAGTAGAGCGGTTAATAAACAGGGGATGTAACTTTAAGGTAAGAGGTAGGCGGCTAAGAAGGGAGTTGTGAAAACATTTTTCACCTTGAAGGTGGTGGGACTCTGGAACTCACTGCCTGATGGGGTGTGTGAGTCAGAAACTCATGTAACATTTACGTAGTATTTAGATTTTGCATGTGTTACCAGAGCTTTCAATACTATGGGCCAAAAGGTGGAAAATGGATTTAGTGCAGTCAGATTTTTATTGACTGGCATGGACACAGTGGGCTGAATGGCCTCTTTCTGCACTAAAAACATCTATGAGTCTACTAAAACTTTGCTGAAGGCAGACTGAAGACCATCTTCAGCAAATAAAAGAACAATACGCCTCTGAAAGAGAGGCTACACAACCATGCATATATCTGGCAAAGCATAGGGGAATTTAATGTCAATGTTTAATAGAAGCACAAGTTACAAAGGCACAGGGTAGCACAAGGGAGCTTAGAAGCAATTTAGTTAATTGTTACTAAGCATACTTCCACTTTTTTGCTCTACTGCTACATTTTGACATATCCTCATTACCTTATGCCTTTCATTTCTAGAATCTTATTGGTAATTCGAATTAATAATATGCTGCTGTGAAATTATTCACATAAATACAGCTGACAGCTGTAACCTACTTGGATAGATGTTTCTGTAACTGAAAGCTATTCTCAAATGCAACAATACAAAATATTTTATTGCTCCGCATAGTATAGCGATGAAGGTAATTAGCATTATCCCACATTGGTAGTCTTTGCCAAAATATCTTGTACTCCTGGGAAAATCCTTTGCTGACAGTCACCTTGTTGGATTCTGCAGGGTTGGAAAATTACATCTTCTGAATAAACTCGCTGGATATTTTTCACGTGCGTGGAGCATCTTGTGAAGAGATTTATAAATTTTAATCTCTTTTTGGAGCATTTACTTGATAACTGTGGGCAGCATGGTGGTTCAGTGGTTAGCACTGCTGCCTCACAGTGCCAGGGACCTGGGGTGGATTCCAGCCTTGGGTGACTGTGTGGAGTTTGCACATTCTCTCTGTCTGTGTGGGTTTCCTCCAGGTGCTCCGGTTTCCTCCCACAATCCAAAGATGTGCAGGTTAGGTGAATTGGCCATGCCAAACTGCCCATAGTGTTAGGTGCATTAGTCAGGGGTAAATATAGGCTAGGGGAATGGGTCTGGGTGGGTTACTTTTCGGAGGGTTGGTGTTTACTTGTTGGGCCAAAGGGCCTGTTTCCATACTGTAGGGAATCTAATCTAATCTAAACTTCTGTCTATTGAGTCAAAGTTATCTAATGTAGTGGTTAGCACTACTGTCTCACAGCATCAGGGACCCTAGTTTGATTCCAGCCCTGGGTGCCAGTGTGGAATTTGCATATTCTCCCATTGTCTGCTGGGGTTTCCTCTTGAGGACTGGTTTCCTCCCACAATTCAAAGATGTGTAGGTTAGTGGATTGGCCATGCCAAATTGCCCTGCAGTGCCCAGGGATGTGCAGGTTAGATGGGTTAAGTTAGGTAATTGGAAATTTACTGGGATAGGATGGAATGTTCTTCAAAGGGTCGGTGCAGGCTCAATGGGACAAATGACCTCCTCTGCACTGCAGGGATTCTACTGCAAGGTTTGTGAAGATTTTGTAGCTCAGGTTTAGGTTTAGGGTGTAGGTTTGCTCACTGAGCTGTCGGTTTGATATCCAGACGTTTCATTACCTGGCTATGTAACATCATCAGTGGCGACCTCCAAGTGAAGAAAAGCTGTTGTCTCCTGCTTTCTATTTAGATGTTTGTCCTGGATAGGGTTCCTGGGGTTTGTGGTGATGTCATTTCCTGTTCGTTTTATGAGGGATTGATAGATGGTATCTAGATCAATGTGTTTGTTTATGGCATTGTGGTTGGAGTGCCAGGCCTCTAGGAATTCTCTGGCATGTCTTTGCTTGGCCTGTCCCAGGATAGATGTGCTGTCCCAGTCAAAATGGTGTTTTTTTTTTCATCCGTGTGAAGGGCTATGAGGTAGAGAGGGTTGTGTCTTTTTGTGGCTAGCTGGTGTTCATGTATCCTGGTGGCTAACTTTCTTCCTGTTTGTCCTACGTAGTGTTTGTGGCAGTCCTTGCATGGAATTTTGTAGACGACATTGGTTTTGTCCATGGGTTGTGCTGAGTCTTTTAAGTTTGTTAGTTTTTGTTTGAGAGTGTTGGTGGGTTTGTGTGCTACTAGGATTCTGAGGGGTCTTTAGTAGTCTGGCTGTCATTTCTGAAACTTCTTTGATGTATGGTAAGGTGGTTAGGGTTTCTGGCTGTGTTTGGTTTGTTCTTGAGGGACAGGCCAAGCAAAGACATGCCAGAGAACTCCTCGAGGCCTGGCACGCCAACCACAACACCATAAACAAACACATAGATCTAGATACCATCTATCAACCCCTCAGAAAACCAACAGGAAATGACATCACCACAAACCCCAGGAACCCCATCCAGGACAAACATATAACTAGAAAGCAGGAGCTTCACTTCACTTGGAGGTCACCACTGATGTTACCTAGCCAGGTAATGAAACGTCTGGATATCAAACCTACAGCTCAGCGAGCAAACCTACACCCTAAAGGGATTCTACTATTTTTTAAAAAAGC
Organism: Chiloscyllium punctatum; assembly: GCF_047496795.1. Lineage (NCBI taxonomy): Eukaryota > Metazoa > Chordata > Chondrichthyes > Orectolobiformes > Hemiscylliidae > Chiloscyllium > Chiloscyllium punctatum. The sequence goes on along the minus strand of NC_092746.1, from coordinate 55,623,933 downwards.
TGACTTTAACTCGTAAAGTTCAGGTTTGTAAGATTTACAAAATCAATCAGGAGAAGAAGCTGCCTCAGAATGTTTCTACGCCCAAACAACCTGCTTAACTCTTTTAAAGCCTTACTTATGGTATAAAAGTCCCAGATAATTCAAGGGTCCAGGAGTTTTCCCTTCAGAAAATGTACCTCCCCACTTAGAGCGGTATGTAAGATATTAGAGTTAATTTCAGTTACAACAGAAAAACATAAATAAGACAATTTACTAATTTTAACAAGCAACATACTTTAATAGGTAAATAGGTGGCTCTGTTTAAAAACTGTCAAAAGATGTAAGACCAGATCTAATAGAATTCAGTTTAATGGTATTTCTAGCTACACAAGCATATCTAAGAACATCCAGGAAAATCTAAGAATAGAATATCTAACAATTTCTATCAGACTAGTGATCAACATTTAAAGTAGTTTTTACTTTAAAACCCTGAGCCTGTAAGATATCTTCTCCTTGTTGGTGAAAATACCTTTGGAGAAATATTTTCTAATGCTTTCTGATACTTCTGAAACTTCAGGAAAAGCGTTTTTGTTGTAGAAAGGGTTCATCTTGCTTTGCAAATGTAATTCTCTACTCTCTCTATATAGGCTCCTCCAATTTTCATGTGATGTTGTATCAGTTAAAATTATTCTTTAATTGTTTGGAGAAAATTCATTTATGAAGTTGCTAGATTTTATCTAGTCAATTTATTTGAGATGTTCCATACTAATTGTATTTTTCTCTTATTTTTTTCAAACTTAAAAGAATCCATCATTGAAGGTTTATCAGTAAATTGTTTCATTTCTCTGTCTTTGCGAATGTTGTTTTATCCTGTTCTGTAATGATATTCACATGATAAAGATCTTTGCCATCGCATATCAGTTGGATGGTTTCAACATTTTTCCCATAATTAACAGTTTACTTTCATGTCCAGATTTGATGGCATCATACATCTTTCTAAGACTTCATTTTAGTGATTAAAGTATTGTTTTTGTTTGCTCAGAGCTAATTTATTAAAGAGCATATATATGTTGTCTCTCCTTTACCTTCCTTTCCCTATTAGTTAGTAAATAGTTATTTTAAAACGTATTTAACATTTATTTGTATTCTACCAAATTGGTTATATTAATTTCTCAATCAAACTTATATTTCTATCCATATTTCATTATAATTGACCACCTATGTTGCATTAATGAAGGTTTCTTTGAAGATTGATTTAATGGATGAAACGACTGGAGGAACCTGTTTCTTCAACATTAACAACCACTGGGTTGTGTTGGTGCAGATGGTCCTGAGGACAAATAGATGCTGACTATATGCCGTACTTTAAAGCCAAGTTATGCCTGGATTTATTAGGTCAATTACAATATGGTCTGATTAATCAACCATTCAATCCATTCCCATGGCCAAGTCCTGCAATAGGAAATTGAAGGAGAAAAAGGACCAAGGGTGAATGTTTGAAGCTGTAGAATTGAATCTCTGGATTAAGATGAATTCAAATGCAAGGTCCACATGCAGCTTCTTTGTTCACCACTATAACTGGAATTGTCTTGATCACAAGTACTGGATTTTGAGGCCCTACAGTTGAAAACACCCATTCCTAAAGAATGTCACTTCTTGGACTGCTCCAAACATCCCACGAACAGAGTTCTTCACCCACTGCTTGGTGATGACTATTTTCCCAGAGCAATGCCTCCTTTGCTGAATTATATCATGTCCCACATCTGTTCCCTATTCTCCCATTGACCAGTGAATTGTACTACCAAACACTGATATTATACTGATGTTAAAAAAAACACTGAAATTACTATAGGAAACTTCTGCGCACCCAATGTTTAGAAAACATTGTAAATACAAAAATAGTATGTATAGCAATTATATGGAATCCTAGAAGATACTGGTGTTTATTGAAATCTACAGACATTTTTTATGCTAATTATAAAACCATATGATATTGGAGCAGAAATGATACAAGGGGATTGGGACTGATCTGAAAATTCTCAGTGCTGTCTTATCCCTATAACCCTTGATTCTCTTACTGATGAAAGAGGATGTCTATCTCGGCCTTGCATATTTTCATTGATTAAACTTTTATAGCTCTCTGTGGCAAATAATTCTACAGATTCATGACCTTCTGAGAGAAGGAATTCCTTCAGAGCAGCCTTACTCTGGCAGGGTAATCTCTGTTACACGTTTGCTGCAGAGGAAGACAGCAGCCTGAGGAGATGCAGATTGTATGGGTACCCAACTTATACATCTTCTCAGCCAGCTGAGTTTTTTGTTTCTGCTCATCTCATATAATGCTGGAGGTCATGGAGTCAGTGACTGTTACCAGTTTATATTGTCAATATCCACCATATTCATAACTTGCTTGTAGATGTTCTTATAGTAATGGTATGGAATCCTAGGAGATCATGGTCCATGGCTCATTTAACATACTTAGGTTTATTGAAATATAAATGAGTGGGGTCTTACCAGTGTAGACGTTGTTGGATGAATAATGATTGTGTCTGGATGGATTCGCCCTAGTGTTCTGGGGAAAGGTCTAACAATGCAGATTTAGTGAGAGCAAATTCCGATGAAAAGGAGAGGGAGGTGCTCTTTTTCCTTTTTTCTAACATCAGTCTCAGGAGATCAGGAGTTGCAAAGCTGGAAAAGAGGAGGGAAGTTTGAAAGTATACAATAGTGATGTCACCAGGAAAACATAAGCTCATCAAATGGGACTGGAGCCAGTGCAATTCGAGTGGCAACCTTGGCCAGATTCATCAGGTGAGTATTTCTATCATTCAGTATTTAAAGTAAAAATTGGTCTTTTGTTTAGATAAAGTCTACCGAAGTATAAGGAATAAGACAAGTTTCAGCATTTTTAATATTCCTTAAATAAGACGACATATGTGGACAGAAAGCAATCTAAGGGTAAGTCATGGCAAGTCAGCTCAGCCAAGTGGAATGCTGGTCCTGTGAATTGTGGGAAGTCAAGTACATGGTCAAGAAGGCACAACACCTCTTCTTCCTCAGGCAGCTCAGGAAATTTGGCATGTCCATAACAACCCTCACCAACTTCTACAGATGCATCATAGAAAACATACCTTTCAGGTTCATAATGGCCTGGAATGCCAACTAGTCTGTCCAGCACCATAAGAAACTACAGAAGGTTGTGTGCACAGCCCAGACCATCACAGAAGCCAACTTCCCATCCATGGACTCCACTTACATGTATCGTTGCATCAGAAAGCCTGCCAACATCACCAAAGATCCATCACACCCCGATAATGATCTCCTACAACCTCTTCTATCAGGTAAAAACACTCCCCACCTGTTTCTCCGCTACATTGATGACTGCATTGGCGCCACCTAGTGCTCCCGCGAGGAGGTTGAGCAATTCATCAACTTCACCAACACATTCCACCCTGACCTTAAATTTACCTGGACATCTCTGACACCTCCCTCCCCTTCCTGGACACCTCCATCTCCATTAGTGACGACCAACTTGACACCGACATTTTTTACAAACCCACTGACTCCCACAGCTACCTGGATTACACCTCTTTCCAGCCCACCTCCTGCGAAAATGCCATCCCATATTCCCAATTCCTCCACCTCCACCGTATCTGCTCCCAGGAGGACCAGTTCCACCACAGAACACACCAGATGGCCTCCTCCTTTAGAGACCGTATTTCCCTTCCCACGTGGTTAGAGATGCCCTCCAACGCATCTCATCCACATCCCGCACCTCCGCCCTCAGACCCCACCCCTCCAACCGTAACAAGGACAGAACCCCCCGGTGCTCACCTTCCACCCTATCAACCTTCGCATAAGCCAAATCATCCGCCGACATTTCCGCCACCTCCAAACGGACCCCACCACCAGGGATATATTTCCCTCCCCACCCCTTTCCGCCTTCCGCAAAGACAGTTCCCTCCGTGACCACCTGGTCAGGTCCACGCCCCCTGACAACCCACCCTCCCATCCTGCCACCTTCCTCTGCCACCGCAGGAATTGCAAAACCTCCTCCCTCACCTCCATCCAAGGCCCTAAAGGAGCCTTCCACATCCATCAAAATTTTACCTGCACATCCACCAATATCATTTATTGTATCTGTTGCTCCCGATGCGGTCTCCTCTACATTGGAGAGACTGGGCGCCTCCTAGCAGAGCGCTTTAGGGAACATCTCTGGGACACCTGCAACAATCAACCACACCGCCACATGGCCCAACATTTCAACTCCCCCTCCCACTCTGACGAGGACATGGATGTCCTGGGCCTCTTTCACTGCTACTCCCTCACCACCAGAAGCCTAGAGGAAGAACACCTCATCTTCCGCTTCAGAACACTTCAACCCCAGGGCATCAATATGGACTTCACCAGTTTCCTCATTTCCCCTTCCCCCACCTCACCCCAGTTCCAAACTTCCAGCTCAGCACTGTCCCCATGACTTGTCCTACTTGCCTATCTTCTTTTCCACCTATCCACTCCACCCTTCCCCCGCCCCTGACCTATCACCTGCATCCCCTCCCCCACTCACCTATTATACTCTATGCTACTTTCTCCCCACCCCCAACCTCCTCTCACTTATCTCTCCACCCTTCAGACTCTCTGCCTGTATTCCAGGTGAAGGTTTTTTTGCCCGAAACGTCGATTTTACTGCTCCTTGGATGCTGCCTGAACTACTGAGCTTTTCCAGCACCACTCTAACCTAACCTCTTCTATCAGGCAGAAGATACAGAACCTTGAACATACATCAGCAGGTTCAGGAACAGCTTCTTCCTGGCCATTATTAGACTGATGAATGGCCTGTCTAACTGCAAATAATGCTGATATTGCTAATGTTGATCTTGCTTAGTGCACACCCTGTGTAACATAACTTGTATGTTTCTGTTTATGTTTTTCATCCTATGATCTGTATATCCTTGCTTACGATGATCTGCCTGTCCTGCTCATAAACAAAGCTTTTCATTAGTTACACATGACAATAAATAAATCAAGTCAAATTTCTTGTGTCCAGGGCAATCACATGAGCAGGAAGTGTCTCTAGATGTACTGACTAGAAATCCATGGTCATTGCTGTGGGAGCAACATGTGTGAAAACAATACTGATAGGAGATTCCATTGTAAAGGGAATAGATAGATGTTTCTGTGGCTGCAGACGTGACAGCAGGATGGATTGTTGCCTCCCTGGTGCGGGAACAAAGATGTTACCGAGTGGCTGCAGAACATTCTGTTGGGAGATGGGAAATACCCAGAGGTCATAGTCCATATCAGTATTAAGAATATGGATAAAAAGAGTGATATAGTTTTGAATGCAGAATATAGGAAGGTAGGACATCTGAGCTGTGCCATGTGCTAGTGTGATCAGGAACAGGAAAACAAACTGACTGACTGCATGGCTTAAGGGATGATATAGTAAAGCCAAAATTTGATTCTTGAAGCATCTGGACTGATTCTGGGATGATGAGATTGGTACAAACTGAACAGGAAGCATCCCAGAAAGACTTTGATCAACATCCTCACAGGACATTCACTAATATGTGGAGAAGGGTTTAAAATAAAGGGTTATGGGGACAGGAACCTGAGAGCAGGGGGACAGAAGTCTGAAACCTGGTAGATTGGAGAGTACCAAATAAAAACACATTTATTTACAAAGGATGGTGGGAAAAAACAGGGAATTATAGATTGGTTACCTTAACATCAGTAGTACAAAAAGCATTGCAATATACTTGAAAAATATCAACGGGATTTCATAAAGTCAACATGGATTTATGCAAAGATAATTATGCTCAACAAATAGATTGAAATTATTTTGAAACTGTGACTTACATGATAGATGAGGGAGGATTGGTGGGTGTGGTGTATTTGGATTTTCAGAGAGCTTTTGATAAAGTCCCTTGGGAGGTTAACATTTAAAATCAAAGTATGTAGGATTGGTGCTAACATACTGGTGAGCACAGAGAAGTAGTTAGCAGGCAGGAAGCACAGAGCAGGAATAAACAAATCCTTTCCAGAGTGGAAAGCAGTGACAATAGTGTTTGGGCCCCAATTATTCAGAACATATATAAACAATTTAGATGAGGGAATTGAGTGTAATAATTCCAATGTTGGTGGCAACACAAAGTTAGGTGGGATTGTGAAGGGTGAGGAGGATGCACAGAGCATTTTTAAGCTGATTCACACTAGCTGAGTGAGTGGGCAAATACACGGCAGATACAGTATAACATGAATATTTGTGTGGTTGTCTACAGTAGAATAGCAAAATATTATTTAAATGGAGATATTTTGGGAAGTGTTGATGTACAAAAGGACCTGGGTGTTCTCATACACTTGTCATTGAAAGCAAGGATGCAGGTGCTGCAACCAGTTATGAAGAAAAATAGTACATTGGCCGTCATTACAAGGGGGGGTTATGTACAGGATATAGGTTCCATGAATGCAGATGACAGAGTAGCCCTGGCCTAGCCCATTGACTGACATGATCAAACAGGCCCAGGAAAGATGCAACAGTCTGGTGCCTCTGCATCTTCTCATACACACTCATGAACATTACTAGTGTGGAGCCAACAGACTGACTGTGACCCACTGCTTGGACTAAGATACACAAAGGATCGATAAAATCCTAATCAGACAGCTGATTGTCGACAATCTCCGGGACTGATACGGGAGGCTGCCACTTCCTGTGTCAGGATCTCTTGGATGATATGTGCCTTCATGGACTTCAGTGAGGACTACTCCTCTAAGACTGTGAGACATGGCTGCTTGTCTACTGATCATGCTGTGAATTTACTTCATACATTGTTGGGACTTGGAACAAATGTGACATTGATGAGGAGTCCTGCTGTTCTACAAGATGTGCATGCCATAGAATTAGGATTGTTTAGTAGCAAGACAAATTGTTTGTTTTTGTGGCTGTGCTAAGTATGGTTGCTCTGAATATGCAGGGAGGTGATAAGTGGGTGAGCATGAAGACAGCAAGCGTGCCCTCCTGAGATGCAGCCTAGATTAATGTGTGAGCTTGGTGCCCATCCTTGTGTGTAAAGATTCCCTACAACAGCCTTACAATGAGAGTTGATGTGTTTAGTGAGCATCCAGCATGTGAGCAGTACAAGGGCCACACCGATTGTGAAGGGTTGGCAGATGCAGGATGCCAAAATCCACGTAGAATGGGTGTGTGCAGCTGGTGCCCATTGATTGAATGGTTTGGCCACAGGCAACATGATACATCATATTACACTCTGGTCTCCCTGCTGAGTTTTTCCAATGCCCAACTTGTTTAGCTAGTTGGCAAGCTGGGAGGCTGACTATTAACAATATGAAGTGTGGCATTTAACAAGCATGAATCCCTGTCAATTACCATCCCAGTGCTGCCTAACAAGAACCTAGCCATAGCATTTGTGAAAAGTAAAATATGATGAAGCCTAATGATCTCGATGTCTGGATGGGCCTCACTGGAATTGTCATCCCATTCTGCCCATATATCTCATCATTGATCATGTTACACAGATCATGACTTTTATTCCAGTAGAACTGCCTATTGCATGTGGCAATAACATGGAGAGCCATCTCTTTTCACTATGCTTGCACTGTTTGCCTGGCTAACCAGATGCCTTTTTTTTCCTGTCAACTTAGTCCACTATCAACTTTAACAGTACCAGTTTCAGTTGTCCTAAACAGTCATCAACTTCAATTGTTTAGACGACGCATCCTCAATTTGGGCGAGCTACCTAGAAAGTAGCAATTAGTGCTGACATTCAGTCTGAATATTAAAATAATGTTCAACCACAATAGTTAATCAGACATCAAATTAACATCACTGGCAACTGGAGCTGGTTCTCTGCCCACCACCTGCCCGATTTACACTATTGTCAAAAATTATTACCTTTCTACAGTGAGATGTCTGGACTGCACATTGCACTCCAGCTATGGGCTAACTGATATGTGCTACAAACCAATCACATCTTCTGTAAGGAGAGTGAAAAAAATCAACTCGTTTCCTCCTTGGCCCAAAAATGTATATTTTTCAAAACTTACCCTACCACAGCTATAGCCTATTGAAAAAAAACAATTGTGGTAACTGTCTCAAGTCTGGAAGTGCTGACGAAGTATTGGTTGCTAAGCAACACAGCTGATGATATTGAGGCTGTGCATTTACTTTGCTATGTGTCATTCCAGAGAATTTAGCAAGCAACAATCTTGACAGATCAGGGATACTGACAAATTGAAGTCATTTAATATTAAATTCAAGCAATGGCTATTTCCCTGTTTAAGAAGAGACTCTTTTTCTGAATGTAGGCACATTTTTGCTTCTATTTCAATCACATTCTATGCTCCTTATTTTCCTAAAGAATTCAATGCATCACCAGTCAGAGTATGCTTGATGCTGTAATCACAAGGTAAAACATAATGCTTCCACTGTTTATTATTCAGTAGGATTCGGTTTCTGTGACATGGGCATGAGCTGCATGATATTGTTTAATTATTTCCACTTAAGACTCATTGAAGTCACCATCGTGCTGTAAAAGATTGTAAGCTTTCTGACTGGGCACTCAATATGAATCCAACTTTCTCTGACATATATCTCTAATGATTGATATCCATCATTAAACTTCATCAACATCAACTGCACCATTTCCAAAAAAAATGCGCTTATTTGTGTTAATTGCAGAATGAAATGCAATTCATGATTTCCAAAGAATAAACAAGAAAGAGGGAGTGCAGTTTCTTTACATAACATGACTTTTACCAAAACAATAGTTTGAAGAATGATGCCATTTCCCTAATTGCTTACTCATAGTGTGACTGCAGATGTTGCTGTATATACACATCTCATTACTTTTTTTATTTACTCATTTATCAGTCTACCAATCAACATTATTTGCCTACAAGGATTAATATTCAACACTGGAAAAGCAACAAAAGTTGCATATGAACTCATGATAACATAGGTAAAAACAAGGACTGCACATGCTGGAAAAGCACAGCAGTTCAGGCAGCATCCGAGGAGCAGTAATATCGACGTTTCGGGCAAAAGCCCTTCAGGATGCTGCCTGAACTGCTGTGCTTTTGCAGCACCACTCTAATCTAGAATCATGATAACATATACTGAAATATTTGTATGCCAATCGATGGAAGTGGCATTCTATAGATAGGGTGAAGTGATTCTACAGCCAACATATAAGATCACAGAAATGTTAAATTACAGCCCATTGTGTCTACACTGTCTCTTCAAACGAGCATTGTTATCTAGTGTCAATCTCTTATTTTATTCCCAGACTTTTGCAAATTATTTCAATGCGAACAATCACGCCACCTGTTTTCCAATCAAGCTGTTCAAAAATGTTACTGCACACCTCTGGAGCAGATAGGACTTGAACCCGGACCATTCAGTCCAGGAATAGTGAGACTGTTCCACAAGAGAGCCCAAAAGTACAGTTCTTCATTTTCCTAATCAACCTGTTCAGTGATAGTATTACATTTAAACTCAAGTCTCCTTGGCTTAGGAATGGGGAACACTAATTGTCTCGCTCAAAGGAGGGAAATCTCTATCACCTTTCAAAGATAGGAGGGAGATTTGAACCCAGGTCCTCCAGCTCCAGAAGCAAGGGACACTAACTTCGGAATACATCACCAGCAGTGAGGGAGCCTCCAGTTGATTTCCAGGTAGTCCATTCCAGAGCTGAAAATGTGTTGCTGGAAAAGCGCAGCAGGTCAGACAGCATCCAAGGAATAGGAGAATCAATGTTTCAGGCAAGAGCCCTTCTTCAGGAATCTTTGTCCCCCATCACGTCACCCATTTTCAAGCTGTTCGGAAATATTACTGCACACCTCTAGAGCAGATGGGACTTGAACCCGGACTATTCAGTCCAGGAAGAGGGAGACTGCTCCACAAGAGAGCCTGAAGAAGGGCTCATGCCCGAAACATTGATTCTCCTGCTCCTTGGATGCTGCCTGACTTGCTGTGCTTTTCCAGCAACACATTTTCAGCTCTGATCTCCAGCGTCTGCAGTCCTCACTTTCTCCTAGTTCATTCCAGACCCTAATACTCACCTTTTGAAAACAATTTTGGTCTCAAATCAAAGCATTGGCACATTCAATGTATTAGTGATAGACAGTATGGTTTTGTACGGGGGGGGAAGTCATGCCTCACTAACTTTATCAAGCTTTTTGATGGGGGACAAAGATGACTAATGAGGGAAGAGTGGTTGATGATGTCTGCATAGATTTCAGTAATGTCTTTGACAAGGTCCCTCATGGCAAACTGGTACAAAAGATTAAGTCACATCGTATCAGGGGTGACCTGGCAAGATGGACACAGAACTGGCTTAGTCATAGGAGACTGAGGTAGCGGTGAAAGAATGCTTTTCACAATGGAGGGGTGTGACTAGTGGTGTTCCACAGGGATCAGTGCTGTTTATGGTCTCAATAAATGATTTGGAGGAAAATATAGCTGGTCTAATTAGTACGTTTGTGTTGATACAAAGATTAGTGGAGTTGTGGAACATGTTGCCAGAGGAAGTATTAGAAGCAGTCACAACAGCAGCACTCAATAAACACCTGGATGAATATATGAATAGGAAGGGAATAGAGGGATATGGATCCTGTAAATGAAGACAGTTTTAGTATGTGCTGTATTGTTCTTTGCTATTTGTTCCTAATCCAGTCATGAATGGTGGTAGATTATTAAATAAATAGCCTGCATCTGCAGACACTTAAAACATATTTTAAGTAAAAGTGATAAAAAAAAGCTAGCAAACTCTTAAAAATGAAAAGAATTGAATGAAATTACATATTGGTAAATGTAGTAAAAAGCATCAAGCATTCGTGAGGCTATATCTGGAGTATGTGCACAATATTGCCATCTTATTTAAGGAAGGATTGTAATAAGTTGTCATGTGTCTATTTTAAACACGTGATGACTGACTTTTAAACTATGTTTAGTCTGTTTTGTTAATGTTTTTAAAATAGGTTTTCCTATTGCTGAGAAAAAGTGAAGGTGAACTTATGCAGTCAGCAATTATCAGTGGCTTGTTGGTGTCAGCAAACACTTCAAAATAAATAAGAGGAGGAAGAAGAAGATCTACAAATATCCTCATTGTGGTCCAGTGATAAAGGGCCCAAAATTTGACAGCCCAAATTGACCAACAACCAGAAAAATCAGGCCTGACAGAAAATTGGCCAAACTAAATGTCAGCCAGCAGCTATCCAGTGGAATTCAAGATTAGAGGTCATAAAAGGTTCAAGGGAGCCAAGTACAACCAGCCTGAGGGTTGTATAGTGGAGAAGTGTTGATTAGATGTTTGGGGATCTTGACTGCCCGAGGATGTACACTTTACATTTCTGACATGGCAACAGTGAAGGGTGTTGGGACGACCCAATGGATGATTCGAACCCAGCTCTATGACTCCATTGGCCATAGTGCATGCAATATTCTGGAAGGTCTGGTGCCAGGGTGGGAGGGTGGGGGGGAGGGGGTGGGGGGATGGGGAGTGTTAATTAACCCCCACATCTGAAAGGAACCCTCAAGGGAAGCTTTATAACAGACTTGTGACAGAAGATCGCACAGCAATCCAAGAAAATCCAGGAGAAGATCCAACCTGAACTGTGAGTCCCATCTTTATAGAAGAGAGTCAGCCCTCCATCGGAGAGGAAGGAAATTCTAATGGCCGGCTCAAACACATGGATGGTTGCGGGTAATATTCTTTTGCGGATGGATAGAGCTAGGTAGACAGTAAATGTTATGGAAATTTAGGAAATGCTCACATATTGCTTTTACTGAGGAATTTTTGAAAATAAAATCAAGTTGAGCCGAAAACCGAATTCTGTGTCCCTTTATTCGCCTCAGCAACAACAGCAGCTGGATGAAGTGTTTTTAACACATAGACTGGTGGAAGTGTCCAAAGCACAGCCAACATCATTGACAATATGGGGGAGTCCTCAATTCAGCACAAAAGAAAGGGCTATACAATCTGCAACTATCTTCAGCCAGAAGGGCCAAGTGGATGATCTACATCAGCCTCACCCTGAGGTCCTTTGCATCACAAGTACCAGTCTTCAGCCAATTTTCCATGATATCAAGAAACATCTGAAGGATATTCAAAAGGCTTTGTGCCCTGACAAATGCCAGTAATGGTACTGAAGGCTTGTGCTCAAGAACTCGCCACGTCACTGATACAGTTTTAATACGGCATCTGTGTAACAATGCAGAAAATTGCTCAGTTATATCCTGCGCACAAATCAGGAGAAATGCCATCTAGCCATTAATAACCTCACTGGCTCGATTGTCGGTGCAGTGATATCTTCAATAGCACTGTAATGCAGCACTTACTCAGCAATAAACTGATCACTGACACTAAGCTTGGATTCCACAAGGAACAATCAGCTCTTGCTGTCATTATAGCCTTAATCTAAACATGGAACAAAGTGCAGGATTCAAGAGGTGAAGTGAGGGTGATTGGACTTGACATCAAGGCAGAATTTGGTTGCACGTGGAACCCTTGAAAATTTGAAGCTAATGCAATTCCGGGAAAATTCAAATGTATAATGATCACTTAGCCCTTCAACACTCCTCTGCCATTTAAAACAATCATGGCTGATCTGATTGTGATCACAAATCCATATCCCCTCCCACCCCTGACAACCTTTAAACTCCTTGCTTATCAAGAACCTATCTAACCTCATCTTTAAAATATTCAAGGTTGCTTCGTCCATCACCTTTGCACGTTCCTAAGACTAACGAATATCTGAGAGTCAAAAGACACCGTCCAGTGTCCGTTCTAAATGTGCCATGATTGATTTTTAAACAGTGACCCTTAGTTTTAGATTCTCCCAAAAGAGAAAACAGCCCCTCCACATCTATCCTGACAATACATCTCAAGATCATACAAGTTTCAATCAGATCATCTCTTCCTCTTCTAAACAGCAGTGAGCTCAAGCCTAGGCTGTCCAACCTTTCTTCATAAGATAACCTGCCATTTCAAACATTAGTCTAGTAAACCCTTTCCAATCTGCTTTCAATTTATTACCACCTTTCCTTAAATAAGATGGCAATACTGTGCACAATGCTCCAGATATGGCCTCATCAGTGCCCTGTATAATTGAAATATAATCTCCCTACTTTTGTATTCAGTTCCCCTCTCAATAAATTGAATAAATGAATAAATAAATCAGTTTTATTGTCACATTTACTCAAAGGAGTACAGCAAAATGTTTATCAGTTGCCTCTGCCAGTGCCATTTTAGGTCCAAAGGTACTTGGGTACAATTCTTAGTCACAGAAGAGGGAAATAAAGAAAAAAAGCTACATTACAACCATGCACAGTTTGGTCAAAGATTAGAAAAAATAAGAATCAAAGTGAAAAACACAAACATCACAGTCTTTCTCCAAAGGTTCTCTGTAGCAGACCAGCACAGCGAGCCTCTGTGTGATCTGACCATTGGATGTTGCCATGCTCCACACTGAGCTGCTGGTCACTGGTGTCCCCATTCTAGCCATTGGCATCTCCACCGGCCCCTCTTACAGAGGCTGGAAGTCTGAGACCAATAGAAGGGAGAAGAGAGAAGAAAAAGAAAAAGAATGGACAGTGTGGAGGAACACTGGCTGGAGCTTTCTAATCCACTGCCATGTTACCTTAAGTTACAATATTGTATTCGTTTTCCTAATTATTTGCTGTTCATGCACACAAACATTTTTGATTCAGTACTAAGTCAAGCAATCCCTCTGCGTGAGATCTCACCAAACCTCTCAGTATTTAAATAATATGCTCTTCTTTCACTCTTCCTGCCAAATGGACAATTTCACTTTTTTCCACAATTTACTACATCTTTGCCTATTTACATAACCTAACTATATCTTTTTGTATCCTCCTTGTGACCTCTTAACAGCTTACATTCATAATTATCTTTATGTCATTAACAAATTTAGCTGCCGTGTATTCTATTCCTTCATTTTTAAAAAATTCATTCCCTCATGGAATTTGAGTTTCACCTGTTGGGCCAACATTTATTGCACATCCATTGTTGTCCTTGAGAAAAAACTCTTCAGTTGCTTTTTGGAATCGTTATTTTCACAAAGCATTTTTTTCTTCAAGTAATTTATGTGGATTGTAAACTGTTAAGGTCCCTGTGGCACACTACTTGTTACACCATGCCAACCTGAAAAAGGCCCATCTACATCTACTGTCTAATTCTTGATAGCCAATCAACCTTCAACCTAAATCAATTTGCTATCTCTAAACAAGCTTTTGTTTTCTACAATGACCTTTGATCTGACAAATGTGTTACCTCCTCAAAGCGCTCCAGTAGATTGGTCAAACATAATTTCCCTTTCACAAAACCACCCTGGCTTTAGCTGATTTACTTGAATTTATTCAAATGCCCTACAAAAGTGAAACTGATGCATTGACATTAGGTGTTGTTTGATTCTCTTTCAGATTGATCATATCTTTAACACTTCTAGTTAACCATAAATATTCAAACATGGTCAATATACACGCTTGAGCTAAAAGATGGTAAGAACCTTTCATGCCCAATGACTGCCAGGTAATGATAATCTCCAATAAGTGACAATCTAACCATCACCCTAATTTCCTGAAACTATCCCTCTTTATTGCGCTTTATCATTCTAATTAATGGAAGCATCCCTCCATCTTTTCCAGCTTCCTGTGCTCTTCTAGCTTCCTATGCTATCCTTCAGGAATCAGGTCCCAATTAATGTTATCTTGCAGCTATTTCTCCACTTGTTGTGCACAAAGGAGGGATGTTGTTTGAGATTAATGATCTTAGTCCTAAAATATTCCAGCAAGATTTTCTCAGGATAGTGTCATAGAATCATAGAAATGTCCAGCATGGAAACAGACCCTTCAGTCCAACCCATCCATGCCGACCAGATATCCCAACCAAATCTAGTCCCACCTGCCAGCACCCGGCCCTTTTCCCTCTAAACCCTTCCTATTCATATACCTATCCAAATGCCTCTTAAATGTTGCGATTGTACCAGCTTCCACCACATCCTCTGGCAGCTCATTCTATACACATACCACCCTCTGTGTGAAAAAGGTGCCCATTAGGTCTCTTTTATATCTTTCCCCTCTCAGGCTAAACCTATACCCTCTAGTTCTGGACTCCCCGACCCCAGGGAAAAGACTTTGCCTATTTACCCGATCCATGCACCTCAATTTTGTAAACCTCTCTCAGGTCACCCTCCGATGCTCCAGGGCAAACAGCCCCAGCTTGATCAGCCTCTCCCTATAGCTCAAATCCTCCATCCCTGGCAATATCCTTGTAAATCCTTTCTGAACCCTTTCAAGTTTCACAACATCTTTCCAATCAGAAGGAGACCAGAATTACATGCAATATTCCAACAGTGGCCTAACCAATGTCCTGTACAGCTGCAACATGACATCCCAACTCCTATATTCAATACTGTGACCAAACAGTTTCAGTTGCTTCATCAATGACCTTCCCACCATCATAAGGTCAGAAATGGAGATGTTTGTTCATTATTCCACAATGTTCAGTACCATTCATCACCTCTCAGATATTCTTCAGCATTTATATGCAGCAAGTTCTGGATAACATTCAGACTTGGGCTAACTATAGAACAAGTGACATTTATGCCATACAAATGTCAAGCAGCGATTATTTCCAACAACAGACAATCTAACCATTGCTCCTTGACATTTATTGGCATAGGAGAAAGTGAGGTCTGCAGATGCTGGAGATCAGAGCCGAAAAATGTGTTGCTGGAAAAGCGCAGCTGGTCAGGCAGCATCCAAGAAGCAGGAGAATCGACGTTTCAGGCATAAGCCCTTTTTTTAGGATTTATTGGCATTACAATGACTGCATCCCTGATTAATCCTGGGGATTACTATTAAGCAAAAGCTAAACTGGACATGTTATAGAAATACTTGGACTCCAAAGGCATATCAGAGACTTGGAATACTGAGATATTTAACTCAGTCTCTGACTTGCCAAAGCCTGTCCATAACGTCAAAGTCAGATGGACTACTCTGCACTTGTCTGGATGGGTGTGGCTCAAAAATAAAATCAGGTAGCTTGTTACCATCATGGACAAAGCAATTGTTTGCTTGCCATCAACTTAAAGATTCAGTCCCTCCCTCCAAGATTGATATACCATGGCAACCCTGTGTATAATGTATAAGATTCACTGCACCAATGGTCCGTCAACAGCACATCCCAAATCTGTGATATTTGCCACCAAGAAGGACAAAGGCAGCAGATTCATGGGAACACCATCTCCAGTCCACACATCATCCAGAGTGTGGAACTATATCGTTGTTCCTCCACTGTCACGAAGCTAAAATTCTGGAACTTCCTTCGAAGCAGCAATGTAAGTGTATGAGCACCATGTATACCAGAATGGTTTAGGAAGGCAGCTCACCCCCATTTTTTGAAAGGCAGTTAGGGATCGAAAATAAATTGTGGCCTTGCGAGCGAAGCCTATATCCCATGAAACAACAACAAAATTTAATTTCATACAAATTCTAAAAGGAGAAATATTTCAAAACGAGAAATGAAACACTGGAACCAAGCAATGCAACTCATCAATGTTACATTGGGCTAACATTGTTGGATTTCCTGTTTTGTTAGCTCTGTGCTGTGAACTCTTGCTAAAAAGGTGGAAATCAAAACAACGCATCAACCCTTAAAGAGCTGTAGGCAACATTTAAAGAATGTGACCATTTTAAGCCACTTAAATGTTTAAAATGTAAAGTCTACAAATATATCAAATATTTTTATCAATCTCATAAAAGGCTGTGGGGAGAAAAGGAGGTGCCTGGCAAAAATCATCAGAACAAATGTGGAGAAAGGAAACAATTTGCCTGCAAGTAATGAAATAGGTACAGAGTCTGAACCCCTGCTTTATATCCGGTAAATTAGAAATATTATTACAAAGAATTGCAAAGAATAGACTGTGCTTGGCAATCAAGGCCCACTTTCCAGAAAACATGCGCAAAATATACCTGACAAATAATAGTGCCAAGCTGAATGCTGTGTATATTACCTGTAAACCTGGAGCAGCCATGAAAGCAGATGGTACACATTAAGGAGGCTGTCAAAATAAGGCTGTCCTAATGCACAATTTGCCAAGTAGACAGTGCAAATTCATAGGTCATAATGTGTTGTCTGGCATCGTGTTGTGTATGCCAACTGCTTACATAATCTTACAGTTCTTTTATTTTATCTAGCATATAACTATTTTTGAACATACAAACTGAACCATGCAATTTAAAGCTTTAGCTACTAATTATCCATACATGTGCATTTATGATATAGACATTTATTGACATCATGAAGAAGGTGTATATTCCCTTATTGTGTAGATTTAGGGCCACACCTGAGAGTTTGAATTCATGGTCAAGGAGATGAAAATGTTAAGAAATGTCTTCAAGCTTAGGCTTCTGCAGAAAACTACTTAATACATGTTAACAGTGTTACAACTATTCATGGTAATCAGAAACATAACAGATTCAGAGATTATTCTTATATTGTTGAGACCATTGTCAACATTTTCACAATCTTCCATTTACAATCTATCTGACTAACTCTGCCTACACTGTGCTATTGTAGGAATGAGCGAATGAGCTCACGACATCATCAGAAGGTTGTTCTGGAATTCTGAAGCACTTATATAATATAGCTGACCTTCGAGCAGAATCTTGGATATTGGATAGAATCTTCCCAGGCTCTGAATAATGTGGGTTACGGCAAGAAATCTGGGAGAATCACGCGAGACATCCGGCGAGGTCATTCTCAAGGTTGGGAGCAATAGCTGCATTTCTAGCAAAGTTCTGAATGTCAAGGCAAGATTCTTGCTCATGAGTGGGAATAATTGCTCATTTTCATCCCTGATTATTACTTAATCTCACTTCTTTAATTTTCACTCTCTTGGATAGAAACAGGATGCTGAAAATACCCGATATGAAAGTCAGAGCGGTTACTTGGTGATTCCAGCTCATAGCTTTCTCTGCCAGACCTCCACCTTGGACACCCAGCATCAACATCACAGGGCACACTCCATCGGGAGTGACTGTACACACCCTTGTTTCCATGGATACCAGCAACTAACTTATGGCGGCCTCTGTCCGCCATTCGCCATTGTGGCACATCTCCAATCCACATACAATACAGTTCTGCACTGTAATGCTGCCACTTTGGGGCAGATCAGCAACAACCATTCCAATGTCGCTACAAGGCCAAGTTGCATACAGTGACAGGAACCCTTCTTTCCAGACTGGACTTGAGTAGTATCTCAGGACTGCTTGCTTACTCCCTCAGCATTCACTCACTTAACACCTGCCTTGCCTTGCTTTGCCCTGTCAGCCATCATATTTTTGCATTGCCTTTTGTTTAACATGGAAACAAAGCCAGGGAACTTCTCATGCTTGTCATGGGGGTGGACGTGTCACAACAAATGTCTTGTGCTATATTAATTTCACATTTACAACATGTGCTGGCATCCTACATGTCAAAATCATTGCATGTGCCTCAAAAATGTGGTCACATCTCTATGTTGAAGGGATGTATCCTTAGTTAAGGTGGCCTGTTGTCAGTCGGGGAGGGGTCCCCATGTCCTCAGTCAAGGGTGGTGTTCATGATCTTGAGACTTCCAAGCATTCACTTTGGAAGTCAAGGGAATGGGTCATGGTTAGTCCTTGTGGAGTGGAGGTGATCATTAACTTGCACCCACATTGCTGCCCATTCATTTTGATTTTTAAAATTATTTATTCACGAGCCGTCACTGGCTAGGCCAGCATTTATTGCCCATCCATAATTGCCTAGAGGGCAGTTAAGAATCAACCACATTGCTGTGGGTCTGGAGTCACATATAGGCCAGACCAGGTAAGGGTGGCGGATTCCTGCCTTAAAGGACATTAGTGAACCAGATGGGTTTTTTCAACAATCAACATGGTCATCATTCGACTCTTCCCGATTTTACTGAGTTAAGTTCCACCATTTGCTGTGGCGGAATTTAAACCCGGTTCCCCAGAACATTACCTGGGTCTCTAGATTAACAGTTGAGCAATAATTCCATGAGGCATTTGCCTCCCCAAAACTACTGAGCTGCTTTCTGTGTCCCAGGCTGGACAGGTATGATGCAATGTTTCCTTGATTCTAATTGCCAGGGTGAGGATGTTCTTGAATAGATTAATTACAGTGTGGAAACAGGCCCTTCGGCCCCACAAGTCCACACCGACCCGCAAACCACCCAGACGCATTCCCCTACATTTACCCTTTCACCTAATACTACAGGCAATTTAGCATGGCCAATTCACCTAACCTGCACATTTTTGGACTCTGGGAGGAAACCAGAGCACCCAGAGAAAACCCACACAGACACAGGGAGAATGTGCAAACTCCACACAGTCAGTCGCCTGAGGCGAGAATTGAACCCAGGTCTCTGGCGCTGTGAGGCAGCAGTGCTAACCATTGTGCCACCGTGCTGCCCACACTGTTCCTCTGTTACTCCACTCAGTGGCTCTTTTGCTTGAATGTCTCACATTATAGAACCCTCCACCAAACACTAGGGGTGGCACAGTGGCTCAGTGGTTAGCATTGCTACCTCACAGTGCCAGGGATCCAGGTTTGATTTCAGTCTCAGGTGACTGTGTGGAGTTTGCAAATTCTCCCCGTGTCTGCGTGGGTTTCCTCCGGGTGCTCCGGGTTCCTCCCACAATGCAAAAATGTACAGGTTAGGTGAATTGGCCATACTAAATTGCCCAATGTGTTCAGGGATGTGTAGGTTAGGTCCATTAGTTAGGAGTAAATATAGGATAATAGGTACGGAAATAGGTCTGGGTGAGTTACTCTTTGGAGGGTTGGTGTGGATTTGTTGGCCGAAGGGCCTGTTTCCATACTGTAGGGATTCTATATATAAAAAAAATGTGGCTTGCAGTGTCTAAAGAGGTATCCAGCTGGCCTCTAGTTGTGTTGGAAGACTGTCTGAACCCAGAAACTTGCGCAATTGGGGAGAATGTTCATGTGATTCGCCAAGTAATTTGCACACCATCTCACTTGAATTGATGATAAGCTGAGAAGAGTGTGATTGAGTGAGATTATTTACCCTGGGTATTGACAGATTTGATGCCATCCAACATGCTCTGTGCCAGAAAGAAAGATTCTGAATACTAAACTAATTTACTGTGAGAAATGTTACAGTGAAGTTGAGAGGAACGCTAAAGCAATAATAACTATTCAGAATTGGATCTGAACACTGCAAGTTTACAAGATTTATCAGCAACAGATGTAAGGAAATATATAAAGATCTCGAATTCATAATTATTGCAAGTCAGATTATATGTACAGATACTGGAGGAAAATATCTCAAAATCGCATTTGAAACAGATTGTACATAATTACGATTGATGACACGGAATAAACTAATTCTATTATATAAATGTCCATTCTGTTGTCCTATGTAAACTTAATTTAAATGTTTGAAAGACTGAAATCAGTTAGTGCTTCTCAAGACCAGGTAAGAAATGGTCAAATCACATTGAAGCATTAATTACAATACGCAAACAAGTTGGAGAATTTCTTTATGATTAATTGCTTTCTATCAATGTAGTATTTTTTCATAGAGGCACATAGATTTTTAAAAAGAAGCATTTTAGTGGAGTGCCACACTAATCTGGCAGAAATCTGCCAGGGGCAGCACAGTGGCTCAGTGGTTAGCATTGCTGCCTCACAGCGCCAGGGACTCTGATTTGATTCAAGCCTCGAGTGACTGTGTGGAGTTTGCACATTCTCCCCGTGTCTGCGTGTGTTTCCTCCGGGTGCTCCGGTTTCCTCCCACAATCCAAAGATGTGCAGGTTAGGTGAATTGGCCGTGCTAAATTGCCCATAGTATGCCTATATGTGTAGGTTAGGTGCATTAATCAGGGGTAAATATAGGATTATAGGGTCGGGGAATGGCTCTGGGTGGGTTGCTCTTTGGAAGGTAAGTGTGGACTTGTGCTAAGTGCCTGTTTCCATACTCTAAGGCCTCTGTGAAATTTATAGTATAATGATCAGACAACATTTGGTTTTGAAATGGCTCAGAGCTACCTCTGAGAAGTCGTGATCTGAGACTAACTGTATTTCACTTTAGCATAATTGGTTACTACCTGGCAATTGATCATTTCTACATTATTTTAACTGGAAAGTAGTTTGTGATTTGGAAAAAGCTAAGAGAGGGAGAAAATAGAAATTATATTTTCCTTAAGAAAATAAAAGAGACTTAACTCATGTTGTGTCTCCGTTACCTTGATGCTAGCTTGGGATTTCTATGGGCACCCCCCAAACTGATAGATCAGAATCGTGTGCGTAATGTCAGCGCAGCAGAATGGAGTGTTCCTGCCACATTTGCCTAATTTCCTTTCACCCCTAAGAGATATTCATTTTCAGAATTATTCCAAGAATTGTAATCACTGTGCGTGGTGGCACAGTGGTTATTACTGTCACCTCACAGTACGAGGGACCTGGGTTCAATTCCAGCCTTTAGTGACTGTCTGTTTAGAGTTTGCACATCCTCCCCATGTCTGTGTGGGTTTCACCAGGTGCTCTGGTTTCCTCCCACAGTCCACAGATGTGCAGTTTAGTTGGATTGGCCACAGTAAATCCAGGATTACAGGGATATGGGGCAGAGTCTGGCGGGATGCTCTTTGGAGGATCAGTGCAGACTGGATGGGCCAAATGGCTTTTTCCGTGCTGTAGGGATTCTCTGATAAAGGTACTTGCTTTTTCAGTGAAGCAGTTCTTGCCTTTGTACATTTGGCAGGTTTTGGAAGGATCAATAAAATTGGCCAGGAAGGATTAAACCTGAAAGACAGCTTTTGTCTGTAGCAAGCAATCTCATTATAATACTTCAATTTACACCCTCACTGCACAGAATGGGATTGTTGCCCAACCCCTGAAGCACCTTTGTTAAAGGCAGCCAGCTTGGATGCAAGTTAGAGTCAATGTTTGAAGTCAAAACATTGCAACTGACTTCAACTTACCCAGTTTTGGGTTTTGAATTAGCCTCATAACTTTAAATTTCAAAGGTGTTAAAATAGACTATTCCTAAGTTCAAACTGATTTTCAGTTGATATGCTTTTGTAATTTCATCTGTCCTTCACTTTGATTTAGGTTACATTACACATGCATATGTGGGAAAGAGAAACCTGGAGGTAATACTGTGAGAATTGAGTCAGATCCTTGTCACAAATTTCTAATAATTTTTGATATACTACATCAGAGACGAGATCTTCAACACATGACATTGAACAGTACATGTTTGTTATGACGTGGACGTGATCTGAAGGCTGTGTTAGAGTGTTCCAGTGTTAAAATGTAAGGAGAACTGGAGAATAAAGCTGGAGTGCTTGAAAATCTGTGGCAGAACTTTTCCTCTACCCTCTGGGCACTGAGCATCACTTGAGCAGAGTACAGGAGAGCATAACAAGTGGCAAGCGTCACACTTGGATGGCAAGGCCCGTGGAATGTTCCTCCCTCATACACTAATAGAAAGGGGATGTGCGGGTTCTGTCAAGAGGTGACAAGTCCCGGACCAAAGGCCAGTGCGAGGAGGTGATTCCCGGACCAGAGGTCGGTGCGAGGGGGTGAGTCCCCGACCAGAGGCCAGTGCGAGGAGGTGAGTCCCAGACCAGAGGCCGGTGCGAGGAGCTGAGTCCCCGACCAGAGGCCGGTGCGAAGGGGTGAGTCCCAGACCAGAGGCCGGTGCGAGGGGGTGAGTCCCAGACCAGAGGCCAGTGCGAAGGGGTGAGTCCCGGACCAGAGGCCGGTGCGAGGGGGTGAGTCCCGGACCAGAGGCAGGTGCGAAGGGGTGAGTCCCGGACCAGAGGCCGGTGCGAGGAGGTGAGTCCCGGACCAGAGGCCGGTGCGAGGAGGTGAGTCCCAGACCAGAGGCCGGTGCGAGGGGGTGAGTCCCGGACCAGAGGCCGGTGCGAGGGGGTGAGTCCCGGACCAGAGGCCAGTGCGAGGGGGTGAGTCCCGGACCAGAGGCCGGTGCGAGGAGGTGAGTCCCGGACCAGAGGCCGGTGCGAGGAGGCGAGTCCTGGACCAGAGGCCGGTGCGAGGGGGTGAGTCCCGGACCAGAGGCCAGTGCGAGGGGGTGAGTCCCGGACCAGAGGCTGGTGCGAGGAGGTGAGTCCTAGACCAGAGGCCGGTGCGAGGAGGTGAGTCCCAGACCAGAGGTCAGTGCGAGGGGGTGAGTCCCGGACCAGAGGCCGGTGCGAGGGGGTGAGTCCCAGACCAGAGGCTGGTGCGAGGAGGTGAGTCCCGGACCAGAGGCCGGTGCGAGGAGGTGAGTCCCAGACCAGAGGTCAGTGCGAGGAGGTGAATCCCCGACCAGAGGCCGGTGCGAGGGGGTGAGTCCCAGACCAGAGGTCGGTGCGAGGGGGTGAGTCCCAGACCAGAGGCCGGTGCGAGGGGGTGAGTCCCGGACCAGAGGTCGGTGCGAGGGTGTGAGTCCCCGACCAGAGGTCGGTGCGAGGAGGTGAGTCCCCGACCAGAGGCCGGTGCGAGGGGGTGAGTCCCAGACCAGAGGCCGGTGCGAGGGGGTGAGTCCCAGACCAGAGGCCGGTGCGAGGAGCTGAGTCCCCGACCAGAGGCCGGTGCGAGGAGCTGAGTCCCAGACCAGAGGCCGGTGCGAGGGGGTGAGTCCCAGAACAGAGGCCGGTGCAAGGGGGTGAGTCCCCCACCAGAGGCTGGTGTGAGGGGGTGAGTCCCAGACCAGAGGCCGGTGCGAGGAGCTGAGTCCCAGACCAGAGGTCAGTGCAAGGGGGTGAGTCCCGGACCAGAGGCCGGTGCGAGAGGGTGAGTCCCAGACCAGAGGCCGGTGCGAGGAGGTGAGTCCCGGACCAGAGGCCGGTGCGAGGAGCTGAGTCCCAGACCAGAGGCCGGTGCGAGGAGGTGAGTCCCGGACCAGAGGCCGGTGCGAAGGGGTGAGTCCCTGACCAGAGGCCGGTGCGAGGGGTTGAGTCCCAGACCAGAGGCCGGTGCGAGGAGGTGAGTCCCGGACCAGAGGCCGGTGCGAAGGGGTGAGTCCCTGACCAGAGGCCGGTGCGAGGGGGTGAGTCCCAGACCAGAGGCCGGTGCGAGGGGGTGAGTCCCGGACCAGAGGCCGGTGCGAGGGGGTGAGTCCCAGACCAGAGGCCGGTGCGAGGGGGTGAGTCCCGGACCAGAGGCCGGTGCGAGGAGGTGAGTCCCCGACCAGAGGCCGGTGCGAAGGGGTGAGTCCCTGACCAGAGGCCGGTGCGAGGGGGTGAGTCCCAGACCAGAGGCCGGTGCGAGGGGGTGAGTCCCAGACCAGAGGCCGGTGTGAGGGGGTGAGTCCCAGACCAGAGGCCAGTGCGAAGGGGTGAGTCCCGGACCAGAGGCCAGTGCGAAGGGGTGAGTCCCGGACCAGAGGCCGGTGCGAGGGGGTGAGTCCCGGACCAGAGGCAGGTGCGAAGGGGTGAGTCCCGGACCAGAGGCCGGTGCGAGGAGGTGAGTCCCGGACCAGAGGCCGGTGCGAGGAGGTGAGTCCCAGACCAGAGGCCGGTGCGAGGGGGTGAGTCCCGGACCAGAGGCCGGTGCGAGGGGGTGAGTCCCGGACCAGAGGCCAGTGCGAGGGGGTGAGTCCCGGACCAGAGGCTGGTGCGAGGAGGTGAGTCCCGGACCAGAGGCCGGTGCGAGGAGGCGAGTCCTGGACCAGAGGCCGGTGCGAGGGGGTGAGTCCCGGACCAGAGGCCAGTGCGAGGGGGTGAGTCCCGGACCAGAGGCTGGTGCGAGGAGGTGAGTCCTAGACCAGAGGCCGGTGCGAGGAGGTGAGTCCCAGACCAGAGGTCAGTGCGAGGGGGTGAGTCCCGGACCAGAGGCCGGTGCGAGGGGGTGAGTCCCAGACCAGAGGCTGGTGCGAGGAGGTGAGTCCCGGACCAGAGGCCGGTGCGAGGAGGTGAGTCCCAGACCAGAGGTCAGTGCGAGGAGGTGAATCACCGACCAGAGGCCGGTGCGAGGGGGTGAGTCCCAGACCAGAGGTCGGTGCGAGGGGGTGAGTCCCAGACCAGAGGCCGGTGCGAGGGGGTGAGTCCCGGACCAGAGGTCGGTGCGAGGGTGTGAGTCCCCGACCAGAGGTCGGTGCGAGGAGGTGAGTCCCCGACCAGAGGCCGGTGCGAGGGGGTGAGTCCCAGACCAGAGGCCGGTGCGAGGGGGTGAGTCCCAGACCAGAGGCCGGTGCGAGGAGCTGAGTCCCCGACCAGAGGCCGGTGCGAGGAGCTGAGTCCCAGACCAGAGGCCGGTGCGAGGGGGTGAGTCCCAGAACAGAGGCCGGTGCGAGGGGGTGAGTCCCCGACCAGAGGCTGGTGTGAGGGGGTGAGTCCCAGACCAGAGGCCGGTGCGAGGAGCTGAGTCCCAGACCAGAGGTCAGTGCAAGGGGGTGAGTCCCGGACCAGAGGCCGGTGCGAGAGGGTGAGTCCCAGACCAGAGGCCGGTGCGAGGAGGTGAGTCCCGGACCAGAGGCCGGTGCGAGGAGCTGAGTCCCAGACCAGAGGCCGGTGCGAGGAGGTGAGTCCCGGACCAGAGGCCGGTGCGAAGGGGTGAGTCCCTGACCAGAGGCCGGTGCGAGGGGGTGAGTCCCAGACCAGAGGCCGGTGCGAGGAGGTGAGTCCCGGACCAGAGGCCGGTGCGAAGGGGTGAGTCCCTGACCAGAGGCCGGTGCGAGGGGGTGAGTCCCAGACCAGAGGCCGGTGCGAGGGGGTGAGTCCCGGACCAGAGGCCGGTGCGAGGGGGTGAGTCCCAGACCAGAGGCCGGTGCGAGGGGGTGAGTCCCGGACCAGAGGCCGGTGCGAGGAGGTGAGTCCCCGACCAGAGGCCGGTGCGAAGGGGTGAGTCCCTGACCAGAGGCCGGTGCGAGGGGGTGAGTCCCAGACCAGAGGCCGGTGCGAGGGGGTGAGTCCCAGACCAGAGGCCGGTGCGAGGAGGTGAGTCCCCGACCAGAGGCCGGTGTGAGGGGGTGAGTCCCGGACCAGAGGCCGGTGCGAAGGGGTGAGTCCCAGACCAGAGGCCGGTGCGAGGAGGTGAGTCCCGGACCAGAGGCCGGTGCGAGGAGCTGAGTCCCAGACCAGAGGCCGGTGCGAAGGGGTGTGTCCCTGACCAGAGGCCGGTGCGAGGGGGTGAGTCCCAGACCAGAGGCCGGTGCGAGGAGGTGAGTCCCCGACCAGAGGTCGGTGCGAGGGGGTGAGACCCGGACCAGAGGCCGGTGCGAGGAGGTGAGTCCCGGACCAGAGGCCGGATCGAGGGGGTGAGTCCCCGACCAGAGGCCGGTGCGAGGGGGTGAGTCCCCGACCAGAGGCCAGTGCGAGGGGGTGAGTCCCAGACCAGAGGTCGGTGCAAGGAGGCAAGTCCTGGACCAGAGGTTGGTGCGGGGAGGCGGGTGCCAGACCAGAGGCCGGTGCGGAGAGGGGAGTCTCGGACCAGAGGCCAGTGTGGCGAGGTGAGTCTCGGACCAGACGGCTGGTGTGAGTAGGCGGGTCCTGGACCAGAGGCCCGTGCGGGAGACGAGTACCAGGCCAGGCCGGTGCGGGATGTCGAGTCCAGAAGCTGAGTCCTGGACTGGAGGGAGCTGCCGGGAGGTGAAGCCATTGCGGGGACTGGAGGCAAGGCCTCAAAGTTTGAAACCTGGCATGGTCCGGAAACTTGGCTCAGTCCAGTCTGAAAGCTAGGTGCTGGCAGGAAGTAGAGTGAAAAGGACTGTAATTTGAGTACTTTTATTTCCCATTTTATTCTTATGCTGGACTTTTATTTATTGTTCTTTCAATTTTGTAACAAATACTTAAGTATCTGTTCCTAGGTAACTTGTACCTAAGATGGTACGATAAACGGGGACATTGCAAACTTTTCATTGCACTCATTCAAGTGCACGTGATGATAAAGCTAACTCATTCATTCATTTGGAAGGCACTGGTGACACAGTCTTTAAATAGTTTTCAGGCAGAGGTCAAGCTTCTTGCCCACCAATATAGTCATGAGTAAAAGGACGGGGGGATCAGTAAGTCAATGGAGCTGAGGCCACAATCAGCTCAGCTGTGATCTTATTGAACAGTAGAGGAGGTATAAGGAGTAAATGACCTATACCTGTTGTCATATGGCCAATTTTCCTTACTTCCCTCCATTCTTATTAATAGATTAAAACCCACACCTTAAGGTTAAATGGGATACATTCCAGACGAAATCTAGAAGGTCAGAGGTGCTGTGGGCCATCAGCAATGATAGAATAGTCTTGGAGTTATAGAGATGTCCAGCATGGAAACAAATCCTTCAGTCCAACTCATCCATGCCGACCAGATATCCCAACCTAATCTATTTCTATTTGCCAGCACTTGGGCTCATATCCCGCTAAACCCTTCCTATTCATATACGCATCCACATACCTTTTAAATGTTGTAATTGCACCAGCCTCCACCACTTCCTCTGGCAGCTCATTCCATACACACACCACCCTCTGCATGAAAAAGTTGCCCATTAGCTTCATCTTATACCTTTCCCCTCTCACCCTAAACCTATGCCCTCTCATTCTGGACTCCCCTATCCCAAGGAAAAAGATTGTATCTATTTATCCTAACCATACCCCTTGTGATTTTATAAACCTCTATAAGATCACCGTTTAGCCTCTGACGCTCCAGGGAAAACAGCCCCAGCCTGTTCAGCCTCTCCCTGTAGTTCACATCTCCAACCCTGGCAACATACTTGTAAATTTTTTCTGAACCTGTTCAGGTTTCACAACATCCTTCCAATAGGAAGGTAACGAGAATTGCACACAATATTCCAAACGTGCCATAAACAATGTCCTGTACAGCTGCAAAATGACCTTCCAACTCCTATACTTAATACTCTGACCAATAAAGGAAAGCATACCAAACGCCTTCTTCACTATCCTATCTACCTGTGACTATACTTTCAAGGAGCTATGAACTGGCACTCCAAGGTCTCTTTGCTCAGCAACATATACTAGGATCTTACCATTAAGTGTATAAGTCCTGCTAAGATTTGCTTTTCCAGAATGCAGCAACTCACATTTATCTAAATTAAACTCCATCTGCCACTCCTTGACCCATTGGCCCATCTGATCAAGATCCCATTGCAATCTGGGGTAACCTTCTTCACTGTCCACTACACCTCCAATTTTGGTGTCATCTGAAAACCTACTAAGTATACCGCCTATGTTCACATCCAAATCATTTATCTTAATGATGAAAAGTAGTGGACCCAGCACCGATCCTTGTGGCACTCTACTGGTCACAGGCCTCCAGTCTGAAAAGCAACCCTCCACCACCACCCTCTGTCTTCTACCTTTGAGCCAGTTCTGTATCCAAATAGCTATTGTACCAGAGTTTGTAGAATTATGGTCCTAGATATTCCTTACTCAAAGTGAGTCACTCCAGAGGAAACTGCAGGCATATCTAAATATGAGATGTTAACCTGGTGATACTATAACTCAGGACTACACGTACACTTTATAGAAGAAATAGCATGTGATAGAAAGAGCTAGGTGTTCCAACAACCAGTGGATTAGATTTAAGCTCTACAGACCTGGGAAATACAGTCATGAATGGTGGTGGACAATTAAGCATTCAGCAGGAAGTGTGGACACCATAAACAGTTCCATCTTCAATAAAAGCTGATAAAGCACACACAAAAGTAAATGAATCATTACTATCACCTAATGTGGGCCCCCTCCATCACAGAATCAATCTTTTCCAAATTAACTCACTCCATGTGATATCTATGGACAGCGGAACACAATGGACACAGCCTGACAACATTCCAGCTGTAAACTGTGATCTAGAATTACCTGGGTTCCTCATCCAGCTACTTCATCACATCTCCCTGACAAAGTAGAAATTTGCACAAGTATATCTGTCCAAGAAAAATTGGGACCAATCCAATCTGGTTAATTCCAACCCCATCAATCTACATGCAATCATTAGCAATGTTATGGAAGGCATCAGTGACAGCAATTACCTGCTCACCGATAAACTATTTGCTGATACTTCAGTCTAACTTCAAATCTCATGCACCCTTGATTTAAACATAGAGTAAAGTGTTAGAAGTCAGGAGTAACAGTCATCAAGGAAGCGAGGAACTCTAGTATATCTGAAGTCACTGATAGTCAATTATAAACCTCTCCACTAGTTAGTGCTACATCTAGCACAAAGGAGGATATTTGTGGATTTTGAAGATTACTTATCTCAGTCCCAGGAGTTCCTCAGAATAGTGACCTAGTCCCAACTAGATTCAGCTGTTTTATATATGGCCTTCCTCCTTCTTAAGGTCAGAACTGAGAGATTGGTGCCGATGATTACAGTTTTCATTTCTATAAGATATGCTTCAGCAACTCAACAAGGCTTCAGTTACAGCCTCTCCCAAACCTGTGATCTCTGCTACTTGGAAGTTCAAAGGCAATGAGTGTTGGCAAGCAACCTCACCTCTGATTCATTTCCAAGTGACATAGCACCGTACCTTCAAAATATATCTCCATTCCTTCATTGTACCACTTTCTCAAGGGCAGTCAGAGACAGGCAATAACACCTTTGCCAGTGTGTCTACACTCTGTGAAGAAATAAATATGAAAATTCAATGTTATGTCCTCGAATTTCAAGAGCACCCTGTGCCCTACTTCCTTTGACTGTGATTGATGAGGTTTTAGGAACTCAGCATCAGGAGTCATCACATCCAGAAGGAAAGAAAAAAAGTAAAAGGAGCAAATTACATATTCTGATCTGACTAGTCTCTGAAACTTCAAGATGGAGGCCCAGTATGAACAGTACAGATATGACAAATACAGATATGATGGGTCTTCTGGACTGGGCTCCCCCTCTGGAAAGCCTGATGTGTTGTTGCAGGGAGTGATAGGAATCAAGAGGGCAGTTTAATGTGGAGAACATTTCTGCCCTTCCCAGGTCCACATTAAGAGTAAAGTGTTCTCCCAGGTGACTTTCCTGAATGCAGATTTTGATGGCTTTGGTTGCATCAGTGCAAGGCATATGAGTAGATGGCCTCAAGAATTTTATAGAACCTTTATTTGGAGTTACAAATGGTCTACAAGCTACATTGGGACCAGGTCAAGGATGTCTCTTTTTAGACCCACATGACAATAAGTCATTATCCAGTGGGTGTGAATGCATGTGTCTTACCTTTGGGATGCTGCTGCATTACGTAGTGCCCACTGAGAGTTAGCTGTCTTCCCAAAACTACCATAGATAGATAGAATGGTAGCTCTATCAACCTGACATATGTCAGAAATGAAAATCATCCTCCTGTGTTTTGATGTTGATGGTAGCTGACAGTGAGCAACCAACAGTGCAATTGTTTTTGATTATTTTTGTTGAGGTGCTCATCAACACAATAATGGTTAAAAAAAGAATTATTTTCCCTTTGTGCATTCAATATTGACTTCAAACACAGTCAGATCACTTTAGGCATGAATTATATGCAGAGCTGAATACAATGGTTCAATACATTTGATTCAATATTTTGTAAAATAGTTTTACATTCTGACTCGCATTCGTGCCTTTTCTTACAGTGGGTTCCTTTCTGTGTTTTATTATAGGTATAATCAGTTAGATAATTGAAAACTCAGTTGAGAACAAGTAAACAACATAAGTTGGAGGTGCAGGGGGGGAATATGCCAAAGTATAATGAGTTTTTCTGTCTTTTAGATTGAGGTTTTTTCCACTTTTTTGTTTCTCTTGCAGCAACTATGCTTTTTTTAAAAAGTTGTCCTCTTCAAATGTTATGGGGACTGAGGGACCCAGAAATGATCCTTCAATACATCTTGAAAGCAGGTCAAATATTTGTTCCCTTAAAATTCCAGACATTGGGCAGAAATAAAAGTTGTATTAGAACAATGAAAATGAGCAAACCACACAATCAAACAAGAAAATACCACCGACAACTTTGAATTTGCTGTCACAATTATCCATACAAAGGGGACAAGGCTTCCCCAACGAATAATGCTGGCCACCCCTTTCTGCATTCAGAAAAATGTTGTTCAAATTCACCAATGACAGGAAATAAAGGGAAGGAAGCCATGAAAGAAAGAGGCTGATGAATCAGTCAAGGAGTTATAAAAGAACCTTGGCCAAATTTCTTAAATCGGCAGATTATGACCTGCTTCCAAACCTCAGAAATTATTTACCACAGATTAGGCATGTGTTGAAGCGTGAGGTACAACAAATGTGGACTTATTAGTTGGATAGAGATGAATAGAAAACAGACCTTCCAGCCCAATGGTCCATTTTACTCCTCACTAATACTTCCCAAGCTGTTAAACATCTTTGGATATCCTGGAGCCAGGAAAGGCAAGTTACATTTATCTTTCTTGTTGTCTTGCCTACAGAATTGCTGCAGTTATAATTGATAGATCTTTTGCTCTCAATTATTACAGACTTTCATTGAAGTAACTAATTAAGAAGTGATTTATGATGGAAATTGCCCAGAAATAGAGCCTGTAGATGGAGGAATGTGCTAGATTACTCTCTCACTTACTTATTTCCATGATATTTGTCAAGAATCATTTCTGCTGGAGATCATTTCTGCACATTTGTGTATTTGAATAAACATCCAGGTTGTTTACAGTTAACTCAAGAGCTGGTTCTTAATGATAAAGAACAATCTGAATTTCCAGGCATATTGTTCATAGCAACATGAAATAAAAAAAAAGGAATCAAAGGACAAGATTGATCAACGAATTACAAACAAATCCTAATTCACCGAGAAACAAATAGCACTAATTCAACAGTGTAAAGAGATTGCCTTCAACAAGCCACAGAACCATAGTATTTGACAGTAGAGATGGAGGCCAGTCACCTTTGTGTCAATCCTACTCTTCAATAGATGGATCTAATACTGAGCGAAAGTGAGGACTGCACATGCTGGAGATTAGAGTCAAGAGTGTGGTGCTGGAAAAGCACAGCAAGTCAGGCAGCATCCAAGGAGCAGGAAAATCGACATTTCGGGCAAAGGTCCTTCATCAGGAATGAGGCTGGGAGGTTCGGGGGTGGAGAGATAAATGAGAGGGGGGTGGGTTGGGCATAAGGTAGCTGAGAGTGCAATAGGTGGGTGAAGATGATAGGTGGGAGAGGAGGGTGAAGCGGATAGGTGGGAAGGAAGATGGACAGATGGGACAGGTCAGGAGGATGGTGCTGAGCTGGAAGTTTGGAACTGGGTCAAGGTAGAGGGAGGGGAAATGAGGAAACTGGTGAAGTCCACATTGATGCCATGAGGTTGGAGGGTCCCGAGGCGGTTGATGACACATTATTCCTCCAGGTACCAGGTGGTAAGGGAGTGGTGATGGAGGAGGCCCAGGACCTGCATGTTCTTGGCAGAGTGGGAGGGGGAGTTAACGTATTCGCCCACGGGGCTGCGGGGTTGATTGGTGCGGGTGTCCCAGAGATGTTCTCTGAAGCGCTCTGTGAGTAGGCATCCTGTCTCCCCACTGTAGAGGAGACCACATCAGTTGCAACAGATACAGTGAATGACATGTGTGGAAGTGCAGGTGAAACAATGATGGATGTGGAAGGCTCCTTTGGGGCCTTGGACGGAGGTAAGGGAGGAGGTGTGGGCGCAGGTTTTGCAATTCCTGCAGTGGCAGGGGAAGGTGCTGGGAGGGGTGAGTGGGTTGGTGAGGGGCATGTACCTAACGAGGCAGTCACGAAAGGAACGGTCTTTATGGAAAGCAGATAGGGGTGAGGAGGGAAATATATCTCTGGTGGTGTCCATTTGTAGGTGGCAGATATGGCAGACTATGATGCGATGTATACGGAGGTTGGTGGGGTGGAAGGTGAGGACTGGGAGGGGGGTATCTATCCTTGTTGCTGTTGGAGGGGTGGGGTTCAAGAGCGGAGGTGCGGGATGTGGATGAGATGAACAGGAGGGCATCATTAACCACGTGGGAGGGGAAATTGCGGTCTTTAAAGAAGGAGGCCATCTGGTGTGTTCTGTGGTGGAACTGATCCTCCTGGGAGCAGATGCGGCAGAGGTGGAGGAACTGGGACTAAGGGATAGCATTTTTTTACAGGAGGCAGGGTGGGAGGAGGTGTAATCCAGGTAGCTGTGGGAGTTGTTGGGTTTGTAGAAAATGTCAGTGTTGAGTCAGTCATTGTTGATGGAGATGGAGAGGTTCAGGAAGGGAAGAGAGGTATCAGAGATGGTCCAGCTGAATTTAAGGTCGGGGTAGAAGTTGATGAACTGTTCAACCTCCTCATGGGAGCACGAGATGGCACCGATGCAGTCATCAATGTAGCGGAGAAAAAGGTGGGGAGTGGTGCCGGTGTAACTGCAGAAGGTCAGCTGTTCCACGTAGCCAACAAAGAGACAGACATAGCTGGGGCCCATGAGGGTGCCTATGGCTACCCCTTTCATCTGGGGGAAATGGGAGGATTCAAAGGAGAAATTGTTGAGGGTGAGGACCAGTTCAGCCAAAAGAATAAGAGTATCAGTAGAAGGGTACTGGTGGGGACGTCGGGAGAGGAAGAAATGGAGGGCTTGGAGGCCCTGGTCATGGCGGATGGAGGTGTAGAGGGACTGGATGTCCATGGTGAAGATGGGGCATTGAGGCCCAGGGAAACAGAATTCTTGGAGGAGCTGGAGGGCGTGGCTGGTGTCTTGAACATATGTGGGGAGTATAGGATAGTATCGAGGTAAGTGGAGATGAGTTCGGTGGGGCAGGAGAGGTCTAGTACGATAGGTTGGCCGGGGTAGTCAGGCTTGTGGATCTTGGGTAGGAGGTAGAACCGGGCGGTGTAGGGTTCCCAAACTATGAGGTTGGAAGCTGTGGGTGGGAGATCCCCTGAGGTGATGAGGTTGAGTACGGTCTAGCAGATGATGGTTTGGTAATGGGGGTGTGTGTGTGTGAGATCATGGTCAAGGGGGCAGTAGGAGGAAGAGTCTTCAAGTTGGTGCCTGGTTTCAGCAGTGTAGAGGTCAGTGCGCCACACTACCACTGCACCCTGCTTGTCTGCTGGTTTGATTGAGGGTGAGGTTGGAGCAGAGGGAGTGGAGGGCTGCGTATTGTGAGGGTGAGAGGTTGAAGTAGGGGAGGGGTGAACATGTTGAGGCGGTCAATGTCTCGGTGGCTTTTGGAAATAAAGTGGTTGAGGGCAGGGAACAGACAGGCATGGGGTGTTCAGGTGGATGGGTGTGTTGGAGGCAGGCAGGTCCTCGGAAAGTGGGCGTGAGTCTTGATTGAAAAGTAAGCTTGGAGGCAATGGAAGAACTGTTCGATGTCACAACATGTAATGAATTAGTTGTTGTGTGAATGGAAGGGAATGAATGCAGCCTGTAAAGACCGTTCCCTCTGTGACTACCTCGTCAGGTTCCCCAACAATCAACCCTCCCCTCCCAGCACCTTCCCCTGCCACTGCAGGAATTGCAAAACCTGTGTCTACATTCCTCCCCCCCCCCCCCGCCCCCCCCGCCCCCCCCCTCCCCGCTGCCCCCCTCACCTCCATCCAAGGCTCCAAAGGAACCTTCCACATCCATCAAAAGTTTCACCTGCACTCCCACACATTGTCATTTACTGTATCCATTGCTCCCAAGGCAGTATCCTGTACATTGGAGACTGGATGCCTACTTGCAGAGCGCTTCAGAGAACATCTCTGGGACACCCAACCCCACCACACCGTGGTCGAACACTTCAATTCTCCCTCCCACTCTGTCAAGGACATGTAGGTCCTGGTCCTCCTCCATCACCACCCCCTTACCACCCGACGCCTAGAAGAGGAACGCTTCATCTTTTGCCTTGGGACCCTCTAACCTCATGGCATCAATGTGGATTTCACCTGTTTCCTCATTTCCCATCCGCCCACCTTCCCCCAGTTCCAATCTTCCAGCTCAGCACTGCCCTCATGACCTGTCCTACCTGTCCATCTTCCTTCCCACCTAACCACTTCACCCTCCTCTCTGACCTATCACCTTCACCCCCACCTCCATCCACCTATTGCACTCTCAGCTCCTTTCCCCCACCCCGCCCCTCTCCTATTTATCTCTCCACCCCTGAGGCTCCCAGCCTCATTCCTGATGAAGGGCTTTTGCCCGAAATGTCGATTGTCCTGCTCCTCAGATGCTGCCTGACCTGCTGTGCTCTGTAGAACCACATTCTTCTGTCAAATATTTATCCAATTCCCTTAATTAGAACTTCCTCTGTTTTGAACATAGGCTGCAGAAGAGACATCCACACTCTGACAAAACTCTGCAGCTCTCTCAGTGCTGAATTACAATACATGTTATTGCAAGTAATTGAACATTATGTTGCATTGTACTGACAAGAAGGATGTGATCATGTTCTGCTACCATTGATGAGTTACTTTGCTGACACCAGTCCTTGATATATTTTTAAGATTTTACAAACTTATTGTTTTCCCTCTTTTATGGCCAAGGTCATATAATTCTCAACACTGACTTCCAACATTATATATCATAGAAATATCAATGCTATTATCTACACTATAGTGATGATAGAATGTTGTTCTTGCTGGTGTAAGAAAAATAAATCCTGTGTGATTGTGTGAGATTTTCAAATTGTTTTTTCTCCTGCTGGATCAAAATAAAAAACATTCCAGTGTTCTATCATAATTGTAGCTGATTGTGAATGGAACAGTGATTACATCCCTGCCAACAGCCATGGCAGATAAATTAACAATGGCATTTGCCTTTTGAAAGAACTGTGATAATATTTTATCAAAGAAACTGCAACAAGACTAAGAATACTGTATAAATCATGGTCTGAAATAATAATAGTTGGCGCACAGTTGCTGAACTGGATAATTGCACAACACAAACCAAACAAAAATAAATACATGGCCAGTTGATAAATGAATAGAAATTTAATTTGATTTTCAGGTCTTTTTTAAAACTAATCTTTTTCACTGGCAACGACACGTTAGTCAACATACACAACACAGGAAGCTAAATTGACCAGCCAACTGACCATCTCGGCTCAATTTACCAGGCTCATTTCTGGCTTTCCCTATAGAGTCCTAATTGAGGAATATTTAGGGTGAACATTTCAAGTTTGACTTGTACCCTGTACAAGTGAACTAGGCAATCTTCTTATACTGTTTAACAAGTACCATTTGTTTCCAGGTAAATTAGTTTTTGTTGTGTTTTACTGATCAATCTTGTCCTATGATTCCATCTTTTTCATTCCATGCTGCTAAGAACAATGTGCATGGAAGCTCAAATTGTTCTTTATCATTGAGAACCAGCTCTTCAGTTAACTGTAAACAACTGGGATTATGTTTATTCCAATACAGAAGCATACATAAATTGCCTTCGGCACAAATGATTCTTGAAAAACATCCTGGTAGTATTTCCCTATATTTTTCATTGAATCCAATAGCCTAAAAGTCTTATTGATTATTTTTGTTGCCATAGTTTTGAGGTATCTACATCCATGGGAACAGATCTTGAAATAGACAAAGTTTAATCATGTGTACTGAAGTATTATATTTAATTTGTGTCCATTTATTTTAAGAGGGTGACTATTATATAATAATAGATCATGGACGGCAAGCAATTTTTGCTTAAGTATACAAATTTTATCACTGAGAAGAAAATTACCCACCTTATATTGTCAATGTCCCCCATGCTTCCCAGATAGTTTGTATTTCCAACTGCAATGCTTGTTCTCAAGTGGTGTAATCTTAAACCATTTCTATTTGAAACATTTAAGGCATTGCACCACTAATTCATCTATCTACTCTATCCCTTTGCAATTTGTTACAAGTCAGCAATTTTATAGCCATTGCAGCACACCCCTATTGTAAGGACTGTTGAAGTGCAGAGAAGGGCTAGGAAGTAAGTTGAAACATGGACAAATTAAATCAAGAAAAAGTGTTCTCTGTTTTTTAGTGCAGTTAGATTTCTAGACCAGTGGCTCTTATTTTTTGCTTGGGATTTTTCATGGGTGTTTATTTAGGCTAACCATCCACAGTAGGATCTCTCACATCAGGGAGATTATGTAAAGATATTTATTAAGAAGCTTACTCATTTACTTTAGATTACCTGTTACTGGAGTTGTGCTGCAACGAGTTATTCTTAAAATGTCATAATAAGTAATTGTTTCACAATTAAACCAATAATTCATCATACAGAAAATTATTATGAATGGAAAAGATTTTATAGTTGATTTCCAAAATTGTCCAAATTATTATTAATGTACTGAGCAGAGAATTCTTTTGCAAATCAGTTTTGCTGTTCAGAGAATCCCTGTAGTGTGGAAGCAGGCCATTCAACCCATTGAATCCACACTAACCCTCCGAAGAGCATCCAACCCGGATCCACCCCTCCCCACTCTATCCCTGTAACCCTGCATTTCCCATGGCTAATCACCTGACATGCCCTGGACACCAGAGCAATTCAGCATGGTCAAAGTAACACAACATGCACACTGCAATTCAACCTCCCTCCATTTGTTGATCATATATATGTTAAGAGAGAAAGATGGTATAGACTTACATTGCTAAGGGCCTGCTGGATACTGACCTGACCAATATTTCTCTGTGAAAGTTGAGGCTGATTGTAAAATTCAGGCCATCGACGTAAAAGAGATTTTGGCAGAATTTCAAAATGGAAGTCCCGGCATTTACGCAACCTATGGTTGATCAGAATCTTGTTGGAATCTAAGGTGGTCTCATTTTAGTCTTCCACTTAAACATTTCCTGACCAATTAAAGTGAGCAACAACGATGATGAAACATTATTACATAAAACATGGCAAGATGGCAGTAGATTAAGACACTCCTATTTGAGCTCCTCTGCTCCACCTGTTCCTTTTCTTTCTTTTTCTTTTTTTACCTCTCTTTTACTCTCCCCTTAGCCCCAAAGGCAAATGCTGGAGTGGAAGAAGAAATGGGGGAGCAGGTCCTGGAACAGCGAGTCCCGGAGCAGTGTGTGATCAGTGAGTCCCAGGCAGAGTCTGGCCCAGGAGAGGCAATCCTGGAACTTACCTTGGAGCAGCTGAGTGCTGGTATGGAGCGGACTAGAAACTTGGAGCAGAGTGGGGATGGCTGTAAGTCTGGGGTTTGGTGCAGTTAGTCAGACTATGTGCAGACACCCTGTGCTGAGCTGCTACACTATAGTGTTTATTTGAACTTTTTTACCTGACTGTAATGTCAATCTTTTAACAATATCTTATTTCTAATTTATTTTTAAAACTCTGTTACGTAATGCAACTACTTTTTATTCCTCTTTTGTATCCAAGATTTGTACTAGGTACAGTTTTTCAGCAGCAGTGGCTGTAGCAAGTTGAAGGGCGGGAGCTTGGACGAGGGGTTTGCTGGGAGCGGTGAGTCACTGATTTGAGCTTTTATATTTGAAATCAGAGAGCAGAGGTTTCTAGTAAAGGAGGGACTTCTTTTTATTTCCGTCCAGCTATATAAGTCAGTGTTTTCTCAACCCGAGATCCAACTTTTGTAGGGCCTCCCACCCAACCACCTCCTCTAACCTTAAAGACCAGGGACATATCAGGTTAAGTGTCTCTGTTTTACTTTGTGACTAAGGGACTAGCAGGGATGGCAGTGCAGGGAGAACAATGTTCCTCCTGCATGATGTTTGAGGTCAGAGACACCAATAGTGTCCCATCCAAGTACATCTGCAGGACGTGCACCCAACTCTCACTCCTCCAAGACCATGTTAGGGAACTGGAGTGGGAGCTGGATGAACTTCGGATCATTCAGGAGGCAGAGATTGTGATAGATAAGAGTTACAGGGAAGTAGTTACTCCTAGGCAAGAAGTAAGCTGGGCGACTGTTTGAAGGGTTAAAACACAGTCAGTGGAGGGATCCCTTGTGGTCGTTCCCCTGAAAAACATGTATACCATTTTGGATACTGTTGAGAGAGACGACTTACCAGGGGCAAACAGTGGGGCCCAGGTCTCAGGCACAGAGCCTGTCCCTGTTGCACAGAATGGAAGGAGGGAAAGGAGGAGAGTGTTAGTCATTGGGGACTCAATAGTTAGAGGCTCAGATAGAAGGTTTGTTGGGAACGAACGAGACTCGTGGTTGGTGTGTTGCCTCCCAAGTACCAGGGTCCGTGATGTCTCTGATCATATCCTTGGGGTCCTGAAGGGAGAGGGTAACCAGCCTCAAATCGTTGTACATGTAGGTACCAACCACATAGGTAGAAAGAGGGATAGGGATGTAAGGAAGGATTTCAGGGAGCTAGGGTGGAAGCTGAGAGCTAGAACAAACAGAGTTGTTATCTCTGGTTTGTTACCCATGCCATGTGATAACAAGGCAAGGAATAGGGAGAGGTATCAGCTGAACACGTGGCTGCAAGGATGGTGCAGGAGGGAGGGTTTCAGGTACTGGGATAATTGGGTTCATTCTGGGGAGGGTGGGACTTGTACAAACAGGACGGTCTTCACTTGAAACAGAGGGGTACTAATATCCTGGGTGGGAAATTTGCTGGTGCTATTCGGGTGGGTTTAAAGTAGCATTCGGGGGATGGGAACTGGAGGTGTAGTTGCAGTACACAGGAGGATGAGAGTAGGAAGGACAGGGACAGGATTTCAGGGTCACAGGAATGTGCTGGCAGACAGTAAAGTGGTTTGAAGTGAGTCTACTTCAACGCCAGAGTATCCGAAATAAGGTAGGTGAGCTTGCAGCATGGATAGGTGCCTGGTAGTTCGCTGTTGTGGCCATTTTGGAGACATGGATAGAGCAGGGTGAGGAATGGATATTGCAGGTTCCAGGGTATAGATCTTTCATTAAAAACAGGCAAGGCGGTAAAAGAGGGGGAGGTGTGGCTGTGTTAGTCAAAGATAGTATAACAGTGTCTGAAAGAATTTTTGATGAGGGCTCGTCTACTGAGGTAGTGTGGGCTGAGGTTAGAAACAGGAGAGGAGAGGTCACATTCTTGGAGTTTTTTATAGGCCTCCGCAAAGTTCCAGGGAGGTGGAAGAGAGGATTAGCAACATTATTCTGGGTAGAAGTGAAATGAACAGGGTGGTCATTATGGGGGACTTTAACTTTCCCAACATTGATTGGAAATGTTATAGCTCGAGTACGTCGGATGGATCAGTTTTTGTCCAATGTGTACAGGAGGGTTTCCTGACACAGTATGTCGAAGGGCTGACAAGAGGGGAGGCCACACTGGATCTGGTGCTTGGTAATGAACCAGGCCAGGTGTTTGATTTAGTTGTAGGTGAACACTTTGGAGAGAGTGACCATAATTCAGTTACATTTAGTTTAGTGATGGAAAGGGATAAGTACATGCCACAGGTCAAGGGTTATTGATGGGGCAAGGGCAATAATAATGCAATTAGGCAAGAATTAGGATGCATAGAATGGGGTAGCAAAATTCAGGGGATGCAGACAATCGAAATGTGGAGCTGGTTTAAGGAACAGATATTGCGTGTCCTTGATAGGTATGTCCCTGTCAGGCAGGGAGGAAGTGATAAGGTAAGGGAACCGTGGGTTACTACAGAAATTGCATTTCTTATTAAGAAGAAGAAAGAGGCTTATGTGTTGATGAGGCAAGATGGTACAGGTGAGGCAATGGAGAGTTACAGATCAGCTAGGAAGGATTTAAAGACAGAGTTAAGAAGAGCTAAGATGACATGAGCAGTCTTTACCAGGGAGAATAAAGGAGAACCTGGGCGGCACGGTGGCACAGTGGTTAGCACTGCTGCCTCACAGCGCCAGAGACCTGGGTTCAATTCCCGCCTCCGGCGACTCTCTGTGTGGAGTTTGCACATTCTCCCCGTGTCTGCGTGAGTTTCCTCCGGGTGCTCCGGTTTCCTCCCACACTCCAAAGATGTGCAGGTCAGGTGAATTGGCCATGCTAAATTGCCCATAGTGTTAGGTAAGGGGTAGATGTAGATGTAGGGGTATGGGTGGGTTGCGCTTCGGCGGGGCGGTGTGGACTTGTTGGGCCGAAGGGCCTGTTTCCACACTGTAAGTAATCTAATCTAATCTAATCTAAATATCATGTGAGGAATAAAAGGGTAGGAATAGGGCCAGTCAAAGACAGAAGTGGGAAGTTGAGTGTGGACACTGTAGAGATCGGAGAGGTGCTAAACGAACATTTCTCATCGGTGTTCACTCAGGAAATGGAGGGTATTGTAGAGGAGAAGAATGAGGTATGAGATATTAGACTAGAAAGGATTGAGGTTGGTTACGCACAGGTGTTAGCAATTCTAGAAGGAGTGAAAGTAGACAAGTCCCCTGGGCCAGATGGGATTTATCCGAGGATTCTCTGGGAAGGTAGGGAGGAGATAGCGGTGCCTTTGGCTTTGATAGTTGAGTTGTCATTGTCTACAAGTTTAGTACCTGAGTACTGGAGGATTGCAAATGCTACGCCCTTGTTCAAGAAGGGCAGCAGAGATGACCCAGGTAATTATAGACCAGTGAGCCTTACTTCTGTTGTAGGAAAGATTTTGGAAAGGATTATAAGAGATAAGATTTATAATCATCGAGCACGCAACAATTTGATTTCATTTAGTCAACATGGTTTCATCAAGGGCAAGTCGTGTCTCACAAACCTCATTGAGTTTTTTGAGAAGGTAACCAAGCATGTAGATGAGGATATGGCAGTTGATGTGATATACTTGGACTTCAGTAAAGCCTTTGATAAGGTTCCACAAGGTAGGCTGTTGGAGAAAATGCAGAGGCATGGGATTGAGGATGATTTAGCAGTTTGGATTAGAAACTGGCTTTCTGAAAGAAGGCAGCGAGTGGTGGTTAATGGAAAATATTCAGTCTGGACTCCAGTTAGTAGTGATGTGCCACAAGGATCTGTTTTGGGACCACTGCTGTTTGTCATTTTTATAAATGACTTAGACGCAGGCATAGGTGAATGGATTAGTAAATTTGC
This sequence comes from Chiloscyllium punctatum, assembly GCF_047496795.1. Classification (NCBI taxonomy): domain Eukaryota; kingdom Metazoa; phylum Chordata; class Chondrichthyes; order Orectolobiformes; family Hemiscylliidae; genus Chiloscyllium; species Chiloscyllium punctatum. The sequence continues at coordinate 55,582,070 of NC_092746.1, read as the reverse complement.
AGACAACACTAAAGTCGGTGGAGTAGTGAACAGTGTGGAAGAATGTTACAGGTTGCAGGGGAACTTGGATAAACTGTAGAATTGGGCTGAGAGGTGACAAATGGAGTTCAATGCAGCTAAATATGAGGTGATGCACTTTGGGAAGAATAACAGGGTGGCAGAGTACTTGGTCAATGGAAAGATTCTTGGTAGTGTGGATGTGCAGAGGGATTCTTGGAGTCTATGTACATAGATCCCTGAAAGTTGCCACCCAGGTGGATAGTGCTGTTAAGAAGGCATCTGGTGTGTTAGGTTTCATTGGTAGAGGGATTGAGTTCTGGAACCGCAATATCATGCTGCAACTATACAAAATGCTAGTGCGGCCACACTTGGAATATTGTGTACAGTTCTGGTCGCCCCAATACAGGAAGGATGTGGAAACATTGGAAAAGGTGCAGAGGTGATTTACCAGGATATTCCCTGGTCTAGAGGGAAGGTCTTATGAGGAAAGGCTGAGAGACTTGGGTCTGTTCTCATTGGAAAGAAGAAAGCTAAGGGAGCATTTGATAGAGACATACAAGATGATCAGAGGATTAGATAGGGTAGACAGAGAGAGACGTTTTCCTAGGATGATGACGTAAGCTTGTACAAGAGGGCACAACTACAAATTGAGGGGTGATAGATTTAAGACAGATGTCAGAGGCAAGTTTTTTTAAGCAGTGAGTCGTAAGAGCATGGAATGCCCAACCTGCTAAGATAGTCAACTGAGCCACATTAGGGAAATTTCAACAATCCTTAGATGAGCACATGGATGATTTTGGGATAGTGTAGGGGGATGAGCTGAGAATAGTTCACAGGTCGGCGCAACATCAAGGGTGGAAGGGCCTGTTCTGCACTGTTTTGTTCTATGTTCTATCTTCTATGTTCTACTTGTACTGAAGATGATGCCATAAGTGGCAGACATGGTAAAAGCTTTTCACTTCTACAATGGCGTACACGTGACAACAAGGAATATTCTAGAGGATATTCTAAAACTGAGTAAAAAGTGTCAATTGCAACACTATTATCTTCATTCAAAAACCGAAGCCTTTTGTATTGATATGGTATCTATATCTGAGTGTCTCCTGAATCACCTTAGCTAGATGTGGGGTGTACTACCTTTAAAAGACAATATTGGTCAAATGATTAATAAAAAATGATGTTAAGTTGATATCATGATAAGTTTAAGCTGAGAAATGGATTGCAGCATCCTACAATTTATTTCATTTCAACTTGAAAAATTAATTTAAAAAATTGGGGTTCGAATGTGCAAAGCAGATTTTTAAAATTTTAATTACTTAATACTTAAATGAAATTCCGTTACTTTCTAGTTGAATTCTTTTGGGACTATTTTAATTCATGAACTTGCCTTTTGCCAATGTCTAAATCACAAGGAAGGAACTGGTATTTTACAGCATTTCATCTTATCACTCAACAATATTCTCGTGTATTTGACATATTGACCTCCTTTTTAATGGTTCCATACAATTTCTTCTTTCTATATACTTCAGCTTTGCTGAAAGTTATCAGCTTCACAGCAGCAATTATCAAACTTTTATGACCCATTCTTAAATGGTCCATTCATTTTTTTTCTGGATTAGTGGTGCTGGAAGAGCACAGCAGTTCAGGCAGCATCCAAGTAGCTTCGAAATCGACGTTTCGGGCAAAAGCCCTTCATCAGGAATAATAAGGGCTTTTGCCTGAAACGTTGATTTTGAAGCTCCTTGGATGCTGCCTGAACTGCTGTGCTCTTCCAGCACCACTAATCCACAAATCTGGTTTCCAGCATCTGCAGTCATTGTTTTTACCTCATTCATTTTTTTCACCTATTGTTGAAATGTATAAATAAAAACTAGACTGCTAGACCACTTCTGAAGAGCAGAATTGTAAAAGCTGCAACACATTCAAATCAGTGTGCAATTTAGTTAACAGCATCACTTTTGTTAATGGATTAGGCTGTTCTACACTTATCATGTTTCTCTCTGGATCCTAGTAATGAGCTCCATTAGAATATTCCATTAGAACATTCCTCTTACATTAGAGCAATAATTTAATCATTTCAATGTGTAAAGAGTTTGCACATCTTTGAATTAAATGCATCCATATTGCTAACACTGATTCTAAAAGTAGGAAATATAATACACAATGTTAGTTCTAGCTTTTCTATTGATTAGGATATCAGAGCAGGAATCCTGCACAAATCATCATGTAATTTGGATCTACATTTCACAGGTGGACAAGATGCAGTTTTTTTTTGTTATATGATTGGGAGGGTGAACAGCTATGGACACATGTCTTTTACACCACCACCTGTTTCATATTTTCCTTTTGAGTGCAGAATCGAGCCTCCATTTATCTGATTACTCCATAGACTTTCAGGTCATCTCAGAGATCCCCTTAAGGCCTAATGCCAGCCTTGTCTGTGGGATTTCTTGTTCAGCTTTGATACTGATATTACTTCTGTTCATTCTGTGGAACGGATAGTAAAATTCAAATTAAACCTTTCTCATCTTCTTCTTATTCTGACTGCCCTGTCAGTGAGAAGTCCAGGCCAGAGGTCCCGTTCTATGAGTGGGTCTCTATGAGGCTGGTGTTCAAGTTCTGACTGAGAAGATATTGGAGATAAATCAGGAATACCACTAACCATTCTACACCTTGTAAGGAGAAAACATTCAAGTCTATTCTAGAATACTGCTGTTCTTGTGCACCTCAAGTAGATTTGCATTTACCAGCCCCAACAGGAAGATTCCCAATCAAGGTGACATCCAACATGTTCACAACTATTCCTCTTTTCTGAACTATAGTGATTTATAAGAACCCAGCTTGAACATTTTCTTTCAGTTATATCTTTTTATTCTTCAACTATTCAAGATGGTGCTGGATTGTGGTGACAGTTGAAACCTTTCACTGTATTTTACTGCAGTATTCACGGTAAAATGCAAAGGACAATAATAAATCATTCAGTCGTTCTGTACCTTTGCAGCAATGTTAGTCTGCCAATGCAGTCAGATTTTGATTCACCTCTCTAATGCTCTGTTTAACATAGATGGGTCACTTCAGAGCCCAACGTTACAGCATTTCTTAAACATTTAAAAAACATTAAAGCCTTTGTTCTAATGACTTCAATAGTTTTTCTTCCCTTTGCTTCAACATCAATTGAGTGAAGGATGAGTGGCTAACAGGCTCTAATTTCTATTCATTTATGATTTCGATGACAAAGACAAGAAAACCATCTGTTACAGAACAGCCCTATTGATAGTCACAGAGGGCCAATCACATCAATATCATTCTAATCACTGATCAAACAGGTTTCAACAGCCACTCCAGTTTGGTGGTCACCTATTGTCATCGGTAAAGCCATTTATCCAATTATCCCTCAAAAGAAGTAACTAGAACAAATCTGAGGTGTCCCCATTGTGGGCAATAAACTCTGGCCATATATTTAACAGTCTGTGTCAGTTTAAAAAAAGGCCAAGAATATCACTGGCCCCATGATGGATTGCAGTACTTTTCTACAGTGATTATTTTACTGAAACATATAGTGGCACTCCTGACTCAGCTCCATCATTTTTGCAGTCAGAACCCGATCATAATTTGGAGATGGCGGTGTTGGACTGGGGTGTATAAAGTTAAAAATCACACAACACCAGGTTATAGTCCAACAGGTTTAAACTGTAAGTAAGCTTTAATTCTATTTTGCTATTCTCTCCCCAGAATGAAGAGAAATGCATGAGGGTAGGAAAGACTGCAGCTCGATTTAAGGCAACTATAAGGCACAAGCTCAAGCAAAGTACAGAAACAGTGTGAAAACCTATCAACATACCAACAGGCATCGACAGTTAGAGACCATCTGATCTGATCAGCCTATCTGACACAATCATGATAGTTCACACATCACAATTTACACTCTTTTCACCCTGCAAAGACAAAATAACATGTCTCATCATATAACTGCCCTATAAATACATCCCAATGCCTACTTGCTCGAGTATTCATTCCACTGTATTACAAGGGTGAATCTAAGTTGCATTCACACATAATCAGCAACATGGATATGCTCTCAAATTCAATTTTCATTGATTGACAGCACCAGAAGTGTGTGCTTTATTGTGAATTCCAATTTAAGTTTATTTGTGAAATATCTAATCCCTGGTTTTATCTCTGGAGACGGATGCACACAAACACCAACACGAAGATCTCTGTCTTTGCTGCATTTCCCTGAAAGGCATTCACCCTGGCCACATATACAATACTGCACTTATTCAATTTAAGCATCATCTAACAATGATTAACCTAATTTCCCAACACATTAAGATCCACAGAAGCAGTTGAGCACCATTTGCAGTCCTAGAACTCACGTGGATCTTCATGACCACTACATCTAGGTCATTAAAGATAAAAACACTCCAAACACTGTACTGACAAGAAACCACAGGTGACAAGCCTCTAGACAAATGCAAATCTATCTATAATGATGCTTTTGCACACATTCTGCCAGATCATTTTCAATCCATCTCACATTATTATCATGAACAACAGGGGCTTTAATCTTGCAGTGAAGATCTTACATGGAACCTTAAAAGCTTTTGGTGGCCTGAGCAAACAAAGGCTGAATTTTACACAGAAAGTGGAGATGGATTAAAAGATGGAGGAATATGTTTTTCAAATGAATAAATTCTTCTTCAGAAAGTTAGATGACATAATGACATATGTTGTTCCAAAATGAAGGTACAGAATGCAGCGACTACTTTTGTGATTGCAGTGAAAGTAGTCAACATAGAAAACAGAATTACACATAGACTAGGATTAAAAACGTCCCCCGAACCATCGGTTCTCCTGCTCCTCGGATTCTGCCTGACCTGCTGCACCTTTCCAGCTCCACACTTTTCGACTCTGATCTTCAGCATCTGCAGTCCTCACTTTCTCCTAGGATTAAACAAGTAAAACTCAGGTTATGTGGAATTATGATCTCTTATAGCAGTGCAAATAGAGAGCATTTTTCACAAACGTCAAGACTTCTGTCTCAACAAGAACCCAGTCTTTGAGGTATGTGTTACAAAAGCTAACATATAGGGAACTCTCAGACCATATCATACAATTAGTGGTGTTTTACCCAAAACCCACATCATGGTAGCAGATAGTGGTGGCAGCTGGTCATGGTAGTACGTTTGTAAGAAATGTTGATGATAGCAGTGGCAGCTGGGACGAATTTTACCAACCATCACTAAACTACGTGACATCCCTACCTTTGAATTAGGAAACTGGGGTTCAAGTGTCACCTGCTCCAAAGATGTATAGTAACATCTCTGAACAAGCTGATTAGAAATATACTTAATTAGTGATGAGTTCAGAGTTCGAGTTTACAACCAACAAACAAGACCAAAGTATCAAGCTCATTCTGAAGCACTGTAGCCTCAAAAGAGAAGAACATTTGTGAGTACTCTCTTAATTCAAACAAAAATGGGAGGCCACAGTTTATCTAATTTTAAAATAATGAGAGCTTTGCAAGACAGTTTGACACTGCAAGCAATACTTGGGTGAATGCAGCAAATTACAATGTTTGCTGTTGCTAATGCTTTATCTCAATCCAAACCTCCTGAGAAAATACCTGGTGATTCCGCCATTTTGTTTGTTTTCTAGAAATGCCACAAAATTCACAAAAATTCACATGACATTGTTCCAATCTCTCTTTAGATGACCATCAGAGATAGACATTGGTCTACAATAGTTAAAGTAGCAACAGCAGAAATCTTTTGCTTTATATCTGATTACAGCACATACTTTTCTAGCTCCATGAGAAGTACAGAAATAGCAATCTATTTATAAATTAAACGATACGTTTAACCTAAATTGCTTCAGCAGCAATTGCCTATTGCAATGAAAATATAATGTAGTGAGAATTCCCAAAATAAAATGGAAAACAAACACCTCAGTATGGATTGGCACTCTATTAACATCCTGTCAGAGTTTTAGTTATTTAAGGGAATTAATACATGGCTGAAAAGGAAAGGCAGGCAGTCAAATGTTCTATTACTTTAGGAAATGAAAGGTTGAGAAGAATCTCTTCATTGAGTATTTAAAATGATGACATCAAAAACACTTGGCAAAATTTCCTAATATTTAGAAGACAAATTTAAAGGTTAAGTAAGGATAGACAGGTTTGAGTTAATGCCATACAGGAAACATCCAGGTGAATGTTGGCCAAGGGTAAATTTTGCCAGAAAGTATTGTTTGGCTTCAAACTCATGGAAGATACTAAGGCAGTCATTTGGATTCCTGAAAAATACCCAGTTTTCCTCAGGCTACCTTGGACGTGTGGATGCTGGTATTTTTGGTGGTTTGCTCCTAGCCCTGTTTGTCCCAAAGGCCCCATTATTTCTGTTGCATGATTTTCTACAACACGGCTTTTCACGGGAACACAACTACAGTGTTATAGGAGAACTACCTATATTTACACTTTATTACTAGCTTTGGACACACAGAAAATTGGCAGGTAACTGGGTAGAAAAAAACCAGAACCACAAACTGACAATAAATGACTAACCCACAAAATATAGATACAATGCACTGTTAGATGAAGGAAGAAAATTCAAATCAATTATCACTGGACAGCAGCATATTCTGATTTCTACGGTTACCTCTATCAACAGGATCAGTTAAACATCAATGTCTTTTATGAACAATGATTGTCTCACCCATCAAAACAGTGTCCAACATTGCAAGATGTACAACTTACATTCAACAAGAGACATCAGTGCGTATAAAGTATGTAAGAAATCCAATTGCCAGGAGAAACACAACATACAACATAATGCTCTACAGCATCATGTTAAGAGTTGGCCAAGGAACAATAATTTATGTCCATGGTACACAAGAAGTCAATAAAGCTCAAGAGACTTCTGCAGTGTTACAGCTTACAGACTACAGTCAAACAATACATGTAGTCAATTTAGTAGACTATATGGATATCATTAAAAAACTGATGACTTTACCTCCATCCAAGTGATATATCCCAAAAAGAAAGGACACCATTCTCAAAATTAAATACTGACACTGCACTAATGCACATCTCATCCCTTTTCCATCATACATGATATGGGCTCAAGAAACTGGTACAGTACAGTACAGTCCATACAAAATAAGCTAACTGTTGAAAGTGGGCTGACATTCCAAGCATTAGTGTTATCCAATTTAACACTAATTGGATCATCAAAACAGATATCTGCAACCTTTTACATTATTGTAATGTCTGGGCAGACTACTTTTGGTTCTCCATGATGCAAAGTTCATGTATGCTCTCTGAATCTTGCTCCCTGTGTGGATGAGAGTAGGGGCTGTAGGGAGGATAAACATACTGACCACAGCACCGTGGGACTGAAAGCCATTGAACAAGGGGGGTGGAGAAAAAAAAGAAATATAGTGGTAATCACAGATATAATCGAATAAATACTGTCCCCGTGGCCAGGATCAAAGGTCCCAAAGACCATGTGCCTGCCCGGTTCCTCCACATTTAGAATATTGCTTCTAGGTTGCAGAGGAACTTGAAGTGGGAGGAGAAAGATCACATTGCCACGGTTCATATAGGTACTAATGATGTAGGTAGAAAGATGGTTTTGTGGACGGAATATGAACAGCAAAGGGCTAAATTAAAAGGCAGAACTAAAAAGGTAATAATCTAGGAATGTTACCTGAGCCACAAGCAAATTGGCACAGGGTCAACAAGATTAAACAAGTGCAAAACTTAGTGTGGGGGTAATGGATTCTAATTCAATGAACATTAACGCCAGTACTGGTGAAGGAGGGAGCTGCTCCAAAAGATGGGGTCCACCTGAATCATGCTGGGATCAGAATTCTGTCGAGTCACGTAACTAGGGTTGTGGATAGGGATTTAAACTAAATAGTGAGGGTGGTGGGTTTTTATTCTAATCTAACCTAGCCTCATCTAATCTAATTATAACATCAAAAGTAAAGGAAAAGATCAGATTGCAGGTTAGTGATGGGGATGATTGTTACAGATATAAATGAAGACAATGCAAAATATGTGAAATGTCATATTGTACCAAAGAGCCATAAAAGTACAGGAAAACCCAATAACAGAACAAACTTAAAAGCCTTGTACCTTAATGCACAAAGCACTTGGATTAAGGTGAATTAACTGACTGTTCAAATCAAGGTAAATCAAGGTCATGATGACTCTAAAATAGTCAAGGGTGGGGTTGCTCAGAAGTAGTTATTTAAGTTTTCAGAATAGTAATGGGATAGAGAGAATGTAAATGGTCAGGAATCCAACTTCAGGGACAGCAGATAAGGGGACAACTATGAGAAGGAGTGGCGGTCAATGCAGTATTGAGGATGTTTTACTTAGATGTGCACAGATTACAAAACAAGGCAAATGAGCTTGTAGCATTGATTGAAATTAGTAAGTACAATATTGTGTGACTGCAAGGGATTAGAGCTGGGAACTAAATATCCAAGGGAATGTGTCGTATCTGAAGGACAGGCAGGTGGGCAGAGGTGGTGAGGTTACCTTGTTAGCAAGAAATGAAATTAAATCGATAGCAATAGTCAGGATCAGGAGGTAGGTAAAAACAATGACTGCAGATGCTGGAAACCAGATTCTAGATTAGAGTGGTGCTGGAAAAGCATAGCAGTTCAGGCAGCATCCAAGGAGCAGGAAAAATCGACGTTTCTGCCAAAAGCCCTTCATCAAGAATAGAGGCAGAGTGCCTGCAGGGTGGAGAGATAAATGAGAGGAGGGTGGGGGTGGGGAGAAGTAGCATAGAGTACAATAGGTGAACGGGGGTGGGGATGGAGGTGATAGGTCAGGGAGGAGGGTGGAGTGGATAGGTGGAAAGGAAGATAGGCAGGTAGGACAGGTCATGGGGACAGTGCTGAGCTGGAAGTTTGGAACTGGGGAGAGGTGGGGGAAGGGGAAATGAGGAAACTGTTGAAGTCCACATTGATGCCCTGGGGTTGAAGTGTTCCGAGGCAGAAGATGAGGCGTTCTTCCTCCAGGCGTCTGGTGGTGAGGGAGTGGCGGTGAAGGAGGCCCAGGACCTCCATGTCCTCGGCAGAGTGGGAGGGGGAGTTGAATTGTTGGGCCACAGGGCAGTGTGGTTGAATGGTGTGGGTGTCCCGGAGATGTTCCCGAAAGCATCCAGTCTCCCCAATGTAGAGGAGACCGCATCGGGAGCAATGGATACAATAAATGATATTGGTGGATGTGCAGGTAAAACTTTTGATGGATGTGGAAGGCTCCTTTGGGTCCTTGGATGGAGGTGAGGGAGGAGGTGTGGGTGCAGGTTTTGCAATTCCTGCGGTGGCAGGGGAGGGTGCCAGGACGGGAGGGTGGGTTGTTGGGGGACGTGGACCTGAGGTAGAAAGGCCGTGTACGAAAGGTACAATTACAATAATCATGGGGGTCTTCAACATGCAGGTGGATTGAGAACACAAGGTTTGTATTTATCCCAAGTATAGGAATTAATTGAATGTATACAAAATAGTTTTCTTGTGGTAGAACTCACTAGAAACAGGGAATTCTGGTGAGTTTTGAGAAGATTTGTAGTTCAGGTTGAGGTCTTGGTTGTAGATTTGCTCGCTGAGCTGGAAGGTTCATTTCCAGACGTTTTGTCACCCTACTGGGTAACATCTTCAGTGAGCCTCAGGCAAAGTACTGCTGATAATTCTTGCTTTCTATTTATATGTTTGGGTTTCTTTGGGTTGCTGATGCAATTTCCTGTTGTGATGTCATTTCCTGTGGTGAAGTTACTTCCTGGTCTTTTTCTCAGGGGGTGGTAGATGGGGTCTAACTCGATGTGTTTTGTTGATAGGGTTCCAGTTGGAATGCCATGCTTCTAGGAATTCTTGTGTCTTTGTTTGGCTTGTGCTAGGATGGATGTGTTGTCCCAGTCGAAGTGATGTCCTTCCTCATCCATTTGTAAGGATAGTAGTGAGAGAGGGTCATGTCTTTTTGTGGCTAGTTGGTATTCATGTATCCTGGTGGCTAGTTTTAGAAGATTTTAAGAATTTATTTTTAGATATATAAAAAGAGAAAGGCAAGAGTAGATATTGGATTGCTGGAAAATGAGGCTGGAGAAGTAGTAATGGGGAACAAAGAAATGGTGGGGAAACTGAAGAGCTACTTTGCATCAGTCTTCATGGTAGAAGACACCACTAGCATAATAGAACTTCAAGAAGGCCAAAAGGCAGAGGTGAGTATAGTGGTCATCACTAAGGAGAAGATGTTGGGGAAGCTGAAAGGTCTGAAGATGGATAAATCACCTGGACCACATGGACTGTACATCAGAGATCAGAAGGAGATAGCTGAGGAGGTGATCTTTCAGGAATCATTAGATTCATGGGAGGGTCCTAGAAGGCCAGAAAATGGCCTATGTAACACCCTGTTTTAAAAGGGAGAAGGGCAGAAGATGGGAAATTATAGGCCACTTAGTCTGACTTCATTCCTTGGTGGGATTTTGTAGTCCATTATTAAGAATGAGATTGTGAAGTACTTGAAAGTGTATGGTAAAATAGGACCGAGTCAGTTTCATCAAGGGGAGGTCATACCTGGCAAATCTTTTATAATTCTTTGAGGATGTAACAAGCAAGTTAGACAAAGGAGAGCCAGTGGATATGATCTACTTGGATTTCCAGAAGGCCTTTGACAAGGTGCTGCACAGGAGGCTGCTGTCTAAGATAAGAGCCCACGGTGTTAGGGATAAAGTACTGGTAATGGATAAAGGACTGGCTGACTGGCAGAAGACAGAGAGTAGGGATAAAGGGTCTTTTTCAGGGTTATAAAGTGGAGGTTGACCCCCTTCTGATAATTAAACCCAACACACCTCATCTCATAATCTGTTAAAAGAAGTGTGCAAAGTAATATAGCCTACCTCTCATCTCCAATCTGTTGTAAAGGAGTGGTTAAAGGAAATGAAATCCTTTCACTCATTCTATACTCACCCAGTAACAATTTATTTATCTAACTCCAACATTAACAGAACCACTAACAAACTGAACAATTACCCTCTAAATACTAACTATTCATGAAGAAACAAAATTCAAATGATATGCTGTTTCAACAAGTACAAGTCCCACTTACACAAAAATAAAAATATTAGAATTTAGTTGGTCTAAATTACAGCCAGGATACATCTTCTGCGCCCTCTCCACTGATCTTTCAGGGAAAGCCTCCTCCTTTGAACTCTTGTATCAGGAGTATTAGCTCAGAGTGCCTCTGTACCTTTAATCAGACCATGACAGCTGAGAGAACTCATCTCTTCAGATGGCATTTTGCTGTCTGCTACTTTTCAAATACCCTCTTCTTTTATACTCTTGATGACCTATTAAATTCTTACAATAAGATTGGTTCTAGGCTGTCAAAAGCATCAGTGTTAAATTTAATTGGTCCTTACTCTCCAAGTGCCTGGTTTAAATTAATTGGCTAAATTTAAAAATATGTTGTCTTGGTAAAAATGCTGCTTTGCCTGCTCACATTGTATTCTGGATTAGTGGTGCTGGAAGACCGCAGCAGTTGAGGCAGCATCCAAGGAGCAGCGAAATCGACGTTTCGGGCAAAAGCCCTTCATCAGGAATAAAGGCAGAGAGCCTGAAGCGTGGAGAGATAAGATAGAGGAGGGTGGGGAGAAAGTAGCATAGAGTACAATGGGTGAGTGGGGGAGGGGATAAAGGTGATAGGTCAGGGAGGAGAGGGTGGAATGGATAGGTGGAAAAGGGAGATAGGCAGGACAAGTCATGGGGACAGTGCTGAGCTGGAAGTTTGGAACTAGGGTAAGGTGGGGGAAGGGGAAATGAGGAAACTGTTGAAGTTCACATTAATGCCCTGGGGTTGAAGTGTTCTGAGGCAGAAGATGAGGCTTTCTTCCTCCAGGCGTCTGGTGGTGAGGGAGCGGCTGTGAAGGAGGCCCAGGACCTCCACGTCCTCGGCAGAGTGGGAGGGGGAGTTGAAATGTTGGGCCACGGGGTGGTGTGGTTGGTTGGTGCGGGTGTCCCAGATATGTTCCCTAAAGCGCTCTGCTAGGAGGTGCCCAGTCTCCTCAATGTAGCGGAGACCGCATCAGGAGCAACGGATACAATAAATGATATTAGTGGATGTGCAAGTAAAACTTTGATGGATGTGGACATTATAGCCTTTTGATACAAATGTTTAAGTTCGAGCAATTGCCAACTGGCAAGCTGCTGCCCACAGACAGTCATTTGCAACTCTTTAAGCATTGAAGAAAAACATCATCTCTTAAAGGAACCACACACTCTTCACCTCCACCATCACCACCCCCCCCCGCCCCCTATCATTTTACAGACATCAAATCTAACATTTTGCCTTCCAAATAACAAATACTGTCCCCAACTTTGCAACATCAGGATGGCAATCAGTGACTAGTGGAGTTCCACAGGAGTCAGTGTCAGTACAATAACAATTCATGTTATACATTAACGATCAAGACAAAGGAATGAAGGATATTATTGCTACGTTTGAAGCTGACATAAAGATCGGTGGAGGTGCAGGTAGTATTGAGGAAGCAGAGAGGATGCACAGGACTTAGATTGTGAATCTTATCAGATCAAACGGATCGGTTGGAGAGGCAGTTAGAGGCAATGTGGAATTTACAAGAGCAAGGGGATGTGATGGATGGCAGTTATAGGAAGGGGGAAAGTCTCAGATACAGTCACATAAATGGGTTAATTCCAGGAAAGGTAAGAGAGGTAGGCAGGTAGTACAGGAGTCTTCTGTGGCTAAACCCATTTCAAACAAGTATGTTGTTCTGGAAAATGTAGGGGGCGATGGATTCTCAGGGGAACTTGGCACGAACAGCCAAGGTTCTGCTATTGAGACTGGCTCTAATGTAATGAGAGATATGTTGGGTTCCAAACGATCGATTGTGTTTGGGGACTCTCTAGTCCAAGGTACAGACAGGCGATTCTGTGGCCAGCAGCGAAAAATCAGAATGGTGTGTTGTTTCCCTGGTGCTAGGATCAAGGATGTTTCAGAGAGAGTGCAGAATGTTCTCAAGGGGGAGAGGGACCAGAAGGAGGTCATTCTACACATTGGAACCAACGACATAGGAAGGGAAAAGGTTGAGATTCTGAAGGGAGATTACAGAAAGTTAGGCAGGAATTTAAAAAGAAGGTCCTCGAGAGTAGTAATATCTGGATTACTCCCGATGCTATGAGCTAGTGAGGACAAGAATAGCAGGATAGAGCAGATGAATGCATGGCTGAGGAGCTGGTGTATGAGAGAAGGATTCACATTTTTCGATCATTGGAATCTCTTTTGGGGTAGAAGTGACCTGTACAAGAAGGACAGATTGCACCTAAATTGGAAGGGGACTACAACTGCTCGTCAAGATTTAAACTAGTAAGGTGTGTGTGTGTTTGGGGGGGGGGGAGGTTGTGGAGGGAGCGGTGTGTGTGGATGTGGAGACCCAGAGAGATAGTGAGGAAAGATTTCAATCTGAGACTGGTACAGTTGAGAACAAAGGCGAGTCAAACAGTCAGGGCTGGCAGGGACAAAGCAGAGAATAAGGTAGGACTGATAAATTTAATTGCATTTATTTCAATGCAACAGGTCTAATAGGGAAGGCAGATGAACTCAGGGCATGGTTAGGAACATGGGACTGGGATATCATAGCAATTACAGAAACATGGCTCAGGGATGGACAGGACTGGCAGCTTAATGTTCTAGAATAAAAATGTTACAGGAAGGACAGAAAGGGAGGCAAGAGAGGAGGGGGGTGGCGTTTTTGGTAAGGGATAGCCATTACAGTTGTACTGAGGGAGGGTATTCCTGGAAATACATCTAGGGGAGTTAATTGGGTGGAACGGTGTAATAAGAAAGGGATGATCGCCTTATTGGGATTGCATTATAGATCCCCTGATAAGTCAGAGGGAAATTGAGAACAAATTTGTAAGGCAATCTCAGTTATCTGTAAGAATAATAGGGTGGTTATGGTAGGAGATTTTAACTTTCCAAACACCAAGTGGGACTGCCATAGTGTTAAGGATTTAAATGCAGAGGGATTTGTTGAGTGTGTACACAAGAACATTTTCTGATTCAGTATGTGAATGTACCTACTAGAGAAGGTGCAAAACTTGACCTACCCTTGGGAAATAAGGAAGGGCATGTGAATGAGGTGTCAGTGGGGGAGCAACTTTGGGGCCAGCGACCATAATTCTATTTGTTTTAAAATCGTGATGGAATAGGATAGACCAGAACTAAAAGTTGAAGTTTTAAATTGGAGAAAGGCCAATTTTGATGGTATTAGGCAAGAACTTTCTGAAGCTGATTGGGTGCTGATGTTCGCAGGTAAAGGGATGGCTGGAAAAAGGGAAGCCTTCAGAAATGAGATAATGAGAGTCCAGAGAAAGTATATTCCTGTCAGGGTGAAAGGAAAGGTTGGTAGGTATAGGGAATGCTGGATGACTAAAGAAATTAAGTGTTTGGTTAAGATAAAGAAGGAAGCATACGTCAGGTATAGACAGGATAGATCGAGTGAATCCTTAGAAGAATATAAAGGCAGTAGGAATATACTTAATAGAGAAATCAGGAGGGCAAAAAGGGGACATGAGATAGCTTTGACAAATAGAGTTAAGGAGAATCCAAAGGGGTTTTACAAATACATTAAGGACAAAAAGTTAACTAAGGAGAGAATAGGGCCCCTCAAAGATCAGCAAGGTGGCCTTTATGTGGAGCCGCAGGAGATGGGGCAGATACTAAACGAGTATTTTGCATCAGTATTTACTGTGGAAAAGGACATGGAAGACATAGAATGTAGGGAAATAGATGGTGATATCTTGAAAAATAAATGTCCATATTACAGAGGAGGAAGTGCTGGATGTCTTGAAACGCATAAAAGTGGATAAATCCTCAGGACCTGATCAGGTATACCCTAGAACTCTGTGGGAAGCTAGAGGAGTGATTGCTGGGCCTCTTACTGAGATATTTGTATCATCGATAATCACAGGTGAAGTGCCGGAAGACTGGAGGTTGGCTAACGTGGTGTCACTATTTAAGAAGGTTGGTAAGGACAAGCCAGGGAACTATAGACCAGTGAGCCTGACGTCGGTGGTGGACAAGTTATTGGAGGGAATCCTGAAGGACAGAATGTACATGTATTTGGAAGGGCAAGGACTGATTAGGGATAGTCAACATGGCTTTATGCATGGGAAATCATGTCTCACAAACTTGATTGAGTTTTTTGAAGAAGTAACAAAGAGAATTAATGAGGGCGAGAGGTAGATGTGATTTATATGGACTTCAGTAAGGCGTTTGACAAGATTACCTATAGGAGACTGGTGAGCAAGGTTAGATCTCATGGAATACAGGGAGAACTCTCCATTTGGATACAGAACTGGCTCAAAGGTAGAAGACAGAGGGTGGTGGTGGAGGGGTGTTCTTCAGACTGGAGGCCTGTGACCCGTGGAGTGTCACAAGGATCGGTGCTGGGTCCACTATTTTTCATCGTTATATAAATGATTTGGATGTGCGCATAAGAGGTATAGTTAGAAGATTGGTGATGACACCAAAATTGGAGGTGTAGTGGATAGCGAAGAAGGTTACCTCAGATTACAACAGGATCTTGATCAGATGGGCCAATGGGCTGAGGAGTGGCAGATGATGTTTAATTTAGATAAATGTGAGGTGCTGCATTTTGGGAAACCAAACCTTAACAGGACTTATATACTTAACGGTAATGTCCGAGGGAGTGTTGCTGAACAAAGAGACCTTGGAGTGCAGATTCATAACTCCTTGAAATTGGAGTCACAGGTAGATAGGATAGTGAAGAAGGCGTTTGGTATGCTTTCCTTTATTGGTCAGAGTATTGAGTACAGGAGTTGGGAGGTCATGTTGCGGCTGTACAGGACATTGGTTAGGCCACTGTTGGAATATTGCGTGCAATTCTGGTCTCCTTCCTATCGGAAAGATGTTGTGAAACGTGAAAGGGTTCAGAAAAGATTTACAAGCATGCTGCCGTGGTTGGAGGATTTGAGCTATAAGGAGAGGCTGAACAGGCTGGGACTGTTTTCCCTGGAGCATCAGAGGCTGAGGGGTGACCTTTTACAGCTTTATAAAATCATGAGGGGCATGGATAGAATAAATAGACAAGGTATTTTCCCTGAGTTGGGGGAGTCCAGAACTAGAGGGCATAGGTTTAGGGCGAGAGGGGAAAGATATAAAAGAGACCTAAGGGGCAACATTTTCACTCAGAGGGTGGGGGTATGTGTATGGAATGAGCTGCCAAAGGAAGTGGTGGAGGCTAGTGCAATGGCAACATTTAAAAGGCACCTGGATGGGTATATGAATAGGAAGGGTTTGGAGGGATATGGGCCAGGTGCTGGCAGGTGGGACTAGATTGGGTTGGGATATCGGGTCGGTATGGACAAGTTGGGTCCAAGCAGGGTCTGTTTCTGTGCTGTATGTCTCTATGACTCTATGAGGTGAGGAGAATGACCAGGAGAAGTGGCAGATGGAATATAATTTGGAAAAGTGTGAGGTTATCCATTTTGATCAGAAGAATAGAGGTGTATACTATTTTCTAAATAGGAATAGGCTTCGGAAATCTGAAGCACAAAGGGATTTGACAGTCTTAGTTCAGGATTTGCTTAAGGTTAACGTGCAGGTTTAGTTGTTAGTTAGGATGGCCAATGAAATGCTAGCATCAATTTCAAGAACAGGACGTATTGCTCAGGCTGTCTAAGGCTCTGGTCAGAATGTATCTGTGATATTGTGAGCAGTTTTGCATTCTGTATGTAAGGAAGGATATGCTGGTATTGGAGGGGGTCCAGAACGGATTTACAAGAATGATCCCAGGGATGAAGGGCTTGTTATTTGAGGAATAGCTGAGAACTCTGAGTCTGTAGTCAATGAGTTTAGGAAGATGAAGGGGAATGTCATTGAAATATACAGAAAACTGAGTTGTCTAAATGGAGTGGACATGGAGAAGGTGTTTCCACTAGTAGGAGAGAGTAGGACTGGAAGGCACAACCTCAGAGTAAAGGATGTTCCTTTCAAACTGAGGTGAGAAGGAATTTCTTCAGCTGCGGGGTGATGAATCTGTAGCACTCATTGCCACAAAGTGGCCAAGTCACTGAGTTTATTTAAGACAGAGATAGATAGGTTCTTGTTTGGTAAGGAGATCAAAAGTTATGGGAAGAAGGCAGGAGAATGGGATTGAGAAACCATTTGGCCATGATCGAATGGAGGAGGGGACTCTTTGGGCTGAATGACCTAATTCTGTTCTTATATCTTATGGTGTCATATTGTTACAAATTATTACAACTTATGAGGCAACAAATATGTCTATTGCAATATCAAAGATTCCAGACCTTGGCATCAATCTCATACTTTTGGTCTCAGTCAGGCTTAGCAAATCCAGGAAGCTATGTGAGACGATTACCAGATACAACAAATCAAAACGATTATCATCAGTAGGGGGGGCAAACACATTCAACATTGTCTCCTGGTATGGCCGATATGTGACTCCAAACCCATAGCAATGTGGTTGACTTTTACTACCCTCTGGACAAGTAGAGATGGACAATAAATGCTGGCCTGGTCAGTGGTCCCAAATCCTGTGAACCATTATCTTAAAAGTTACCTCTTCTTCCCACTGCCCCAGTCCAAAAGTCTTAAAAATGTACTGTTAGCACCGTAAAATCCACGGTAGTCATGTGCACAGCAACTTGCCAAGCTTTCGGATAGCTATGTTAAATCCACATGCTATTCCTAGAGCAATGATTTACGTTCACAAGCAGCTCTCATGTTTCACAGTTTTTTCCTCCACACTCTCACCAGCCGCTGCATATGCTTGTCACATTGTTAGAAAGAAGGGAGAAAATGTTACGCCTGATCAACAGGCATGCAGTCAGTTATGCTGACTTGAACCAGTACAAAGTATTTGAGACTGTCACAAGAACACATAGGTACTTGGAAAGATACTGTGTCCTTGTGACCAGCCCAGTCATATGACATTGTAATGAGTAATAGTCTGCCTGTGAAGAGATATGCAACATACATAAATTACATATGATTAATCATTCATCACACAGGATGACGAAAATGATACAGGAGGTATTATGTCAATTCCAGACAACAAGCAGACATCTATGATAAATGATGCATGTCCAGTTGCAGTACACTGCAGAATGAAACTTTATCATACATTCACCACAGTGTTATCTTAATATGTAGAGATAATGCATCTATAACATATCCTTGTACATACTAATTGGAACAGGGTTTCCATTATTTCCAGAAAAAAAAGAGATATTGCATTGTTGCTAGATTCCAGATCAAACAGTGTATCTTCAATATATCTTTCAAACCCATGACCACTTCCAGCTAGAAGGATAAGGGCAGCAGATATATGGGAACACCACCAAGTTACCCTCCAAGCCACTCACCATCCTGACTTGAAAATATATCGCTGTTCCTTCACTGTCACTGGGTCAACCTCCTGGATTCCCTCCCTAATGGCATTCTGGGTCAACTGAAAGCAGGTGGTCTGCAGCATTTCAATAGGGCAGCTCACAACCACCTTCTCTAGGGCTACTGGTATCGGTAATAAATGCTTGCCAGCCAGCTATGCCCACATTCCACAAATGAATACATTTTTAAAAATCACAAGAAGCTATGTTGTGGTATAAAGGTACCATCTCACTTTCAATAGCATTTGCTGTTGTTGCAGTAACAGTAGCAAGCACAGAAACCAGACTCATGTGGAAGTTTGACACCTTAGGCATAGGTGGTCAGTGTTGTTCATAAACTTCAAGGCATCTTCCTCAACAAGAACCCAGTACACACGGTATCATCATGGGAGGGGAATTGAGGCTATTGCACATTGGTGTGGGACCCTGATAGTTTGCAACTCTCTGTTAGTGTTGCAGTGTCAGCCAGTCATGAGTATCATCAATTCACTCCATTGAGGCAGGCAGGCAGCGATTAGTCTAATTTAAGCCATTTTTAGAATGCACTGGCATTATCACAGCATTAAAATAATCCTTACCCTGAGACTAGAGGCTGGCAGAAACTTCTCAGCTGTGTTCCAGTGACAGATCGGAGAGTCATTACTGCTTCCTCTCATTGGCTCAATAATTGAAGCACAGTTGTGAAAAGGTCATGTCTAAAGTCATTTCTGACAGCTGGCTGTCAGTGAGTGCTGCAGGCCCTCTCATTGGTTCACCTGCATTGAGAACATACTCGCCATCTTTCATTGGACAGTGAACACAGCCATATAGGGTCTATTGGGAGCCCACCTTGTGTATCGTTCCATCACATTACCTTGACAATAAGCTTACGTTCAGGATGTGCATGTGGCCCTCATCCACCAACTTCATAATTCTGTCAAGAAAATGATATTTAAGACTTATAGGACAGGACCTCCCTTTTATGAAATCATATTTGGTAATATAATTTTTTCCACAATCCAAGCAATTAAGTAAATCATTAATATCTACTCTCTTATTCTCCCATACCACCAGATAGAACACAGACATCGAGTTCTAATGTGAAAATCAGAATGATGATCTAATGACACCAGCTCTCTGCTTGTTCCTCCATCTCAGGGCACACTCTATGGTCTGCAGCTGCTTGCACCTTATGTCAATTGACACTGCCATTTGCCATGTGCCAGTCCCACTCCATCATCTTGGCGCATCTCTGATTCATTTGCAATACTATCTATACCAAAGTGGAGCATATTGGCACCTTTCATTACAATCTTCAACAAGGAAATTTTGTGTGCAAGGGTAGGTATTCATCTTACTGATTGGACCATCTCCATCTCAGCTGCTCACTCACTCTCTTAATGCACAATCACTTTGTGCCTATCTGGATGCTCACAGCTCCCCTGCCTTCTCTTTGCACCCTTAGCTAGACCTTAAACGCTCGTAGTACTTCTGTCTTGCCTTGCTGTTTATTGTAGACACAACGCCAGACAGAGATGTTGTGAAACTTGAAAGAGTTCAGAAAAGATTTTCAAGGGTGTTGCCAGGGTTGGAGGATATGAGCTACAGGGAGAGGCTGAACAGGCTTGGGCTGTTTTCCCTGGAGCGTCGGAGGCTGAGGGGTGACCTTATAAAGGTTTACAAAATTATGAGGGGCATGGATAGGATAAATAGACAAAGTCTTTTCCCTGGAGTCGGGGAGTCCAGAACTAGAGGGCATAGGTTTAGGGTGAGAGGGGAAAGATATAAAAGAGACCTAAGGGGCAACTTTTTCACGCAGAGGGTGGTACGTGTATGGAATGAGCTGCCAGAGGTTGTGGTGGAGGCTGGTACAATTGCAACATTTAAGAGGCATTTGGATGGGTATATGAATAGGAAGGGTTTGGAGGGATATGGGCTGGGACTAGATTGGGTTGGGATTTCTGGTCGGCATGGATGGGTTGGACCGAAGGGTCTGTTTCCATGCTGTACATCTCTCTGACTCTATGACTCTACGAGCTATGTCAATCTTACAACTACAGCCGCCTATGCATCCAACACATCGTATAAGCATCAACAACATGGCCATGTCTCAAAGTCAAACAAGAGTAGTCCTCAGATAGAAAGTGAGGATTGCAGATGCTAGAGATCAGAATCGAGAGTGTGGTGTTGGATAAGCACAACAAGTCAGGCTGCATCCAAGGAACAGGAGAATCAATGTTTCGGGCATTAGCCCTTCATCAGAGATCAGGAAGAGTAGTCCTCAGTCAAGTCATGGGAGGTCTTGCCATAAGTTTGGGGTCCCAATACAATCCATTAAGGATCCATTTCTGTGACCAATCCAGGGTCTCGGGCACAGTCAGTCATTTCCTTGAGATGGTTTGGGGACTTAGCTATTGTTAGTCCAGCAGGACCAGAGCACACAGTCAGGGGATTGTCAGTCTCAATCTGCATGGAGAGCAGGCAGGGGTCTGATCAGTCATCAGGCGAGGGATGTTCATCCAAGTGTTCAGTTGGGGTGGGGTATTTGTCAGTCTTGGTGGTTCAGCAAAATGAACACTAAGGGGTAGGATATCAGGGGACATTTTTGTGAGGGGACTCCCCATTGAGAATGGAAGGCAGTAACTCCATTTGCAAAGGGGACAAGGATAATGAATGGGGGGGAGTGGCATTCAACGTTAGGGGAGGAGGCAGTAGTGCATGGGAGGACATGGGATGTGGAAAAGTGGAGAGGTTATGGGTAGTCACTTGCACTGTGACTTTGATGAGGGGTTGGTGTATTCAGATGGTGGACAGGACTTATGCTATAGTGACAGGGCTTGGGTAAAGAATTAGAGTTGGATGTGTAACTCCAGGTAGTGAGGGTCATATGTGGGGGATCGGTAATGGTGCATGGTAGAAATGGACACATGAGGGAGGGGGGGACACTCATGTCCAGGCAAAGCCTGAGACTCGAGGTATCCAGCATTCCTTGCGTTGCTTTCCATGATCGTTCAATTCCTAAATGTGGCCTACAATTGGAAAATAGCTGCACCCACAATTGAATGGATGGAGTCAGTGCTCTCTTTTCTGAGCCAAACAACAGACTTAACGTTTGAGCAATGGGAGACCCTTCAAAGACCAAATGTAACAAGCATGCAGTCGCAGAGTATCTTTGCATGCAGGTTGAATTTATTTGCAGATCATATCATCGCACATGTGAAATTTATGCACTGTATAACGGTGTGGGGTGCAAATACTGGTCATAAACAATGTGGATCATGTCATTGATCCTCACAGATTGAAGACAGACATACCTGTGAAGACAGAATGTAATCACAGGTGACCTTAAAAGAGGCATCTGTTGGCCACGAAGTACACATTATGAAAGATATTACAGGCTGAATATGGGCATGGAATTGATTCCCTCTCAAGCTGAACTGTAAACAAAAAGTAATACACTCTTACTTACAATTATGTCTTTCATGGGAGCTGGGAGGAGAAGGCATTGAAACATGAAAGGCTCCTTTATCCATGGAGGTGCAAACCCATGGAGGTTACCTACTGCTCATTCTGCTGAAGGAACTATATGAAGGAACAGCAGGGACTTCATCCCATTAGAGTGGCACTGCCTTCAGATAATTGATTGGGATGAACCAAATGGTGAAAGTGACAATAGAGGAGAATCTCAGACTGTGAGGGAGACAGTCTGAGACAACTACCTCATAACCTAACAAATTTCACTCTTCCTAGTTTGAAGAAGTGAACACATTTGGGGGAAATAATCCAACCGCTGTATTTTAATTTTCCACTTTAAAATAGTTGTTCGATAAAAGTTTGGAAGATGTTGAATAGGAGTCTGAAAAGATGAGAAAGGGTTAATTCTTGATTGAGTACAGTAAGCATGGTGCACTGTAATAATATCATAAGGGCCTGATGGTAAAGTAAAATAGGATCTTATGGGAGATAGAACTAAAGCTAAGTCCTCCAAACATTCCTTGTAATAATGTGCAGCTAATTCCTATAGCCTATAATGAGTTGCAATAAACCTGTTTCCGCTACAAGTGGAAGTGTTCTCATTGGACCCTCACACACATGAGACTATGTTAGCCCCTAAAAAAAATCTATAAACTTGGACAGTACAGATGGTAGGTCCCACAACAAACTCCATCGAGGAACCTACAACACCATTAAAAGACTGATTGAAAGGATGTTAATTTAACATGTTATCTTAAGAAATCAATCCTGGATAATATCATTGTTGTCATAACTGCAACTTATGACTGCTGACTGTAATCCTTCTTTAATTCCTGCATGGCTTTGGGACAATTGCAAACTTTCCACAGATGCATAGATGTTTGGTGGACCGTGTACATCATTATTGCGGGTATTTATTTCTGACAGCACTGTCTCACATGTGACTTGCAACTCTTTGTGAGTACTGTGCAGCCCCATCTGATCTTGCAAATCTGTCATTTTCCCCAGAATTGTACTGAACTTAAGCCAATGCTTCTGTAGCCAGTCCTGCACAGCCTGATCTATTTTATGGAGGAATTGCTCCAGATCTTCCTGCAAATTTTGTATTAGATTGATGATATAAAGTTTGTGATTCATCCAGCTTCCTATCTTGCTCTTTCAGCTCTTAATTAATCTTAATGAGTTGAACGAAGATATTCACTAAAGACTTCATCATCTTAGACATGTTATTCTCAAGATTAGATTCATCCTAAGCTTGTCATCTCAAATTCAATTTTCTTTTCCCAGTAGAAAGCTGCCACTAAGTCAAAACATATTAAATATTTCATTCTTCTTTCATATTTAGATTGGTGAGTGTTTCTTAAAGCTTCTGTTGCAGTTTCTGTAGTGTCTCTGATTCCATGAATTGTGTGAGATTCACAGTATGCTGGTATACCTATACACCATTATGGTGTCCATAATGCAGAATACCTCCAACATTCAAGAGAATTGACTGCAGTTACACTCCAGCACTATTGATACCGTACATGAAATTGGTGAAGCATTGTAAATACTTTTAATCAACCTTTTCAGACATGCTAATGACACATGTCAGGGGCAGGTGGGACTTGCACCCAGATCTCCTGGGCCAGAGGGAGGGATACTACTATTTTACCTCAAGACCCTCTGCACTATCCTAAGTTGAAAGATTTCCTTCTGTAGGTTTTTCATGGCTTCCCATGTCTGTGGGTACATGTTATTTAACTTGAAGATACTCCTTGTATGCAGTCTGTTTGGCTCACTGTGCAGCTCTTTGCAGCTCCCTCAGCCTCTGTTCCAGTGCATTGCCTCTACCACCAGCAAAACTAGTTGAAAGCTGAAGGTTTTCTTGGTGCATGCAGAAGGTCACACCTTCCATGTGTCTTATTATAGTGTGTTCTAATGGTTGTGTTAACCATGGAGTTTGTAGTTACAACCTGTAAGCTGCATTGACCTGCGAGACTCATTTCATACATACATCCAACCTTTACTGATTCTCTGATGCTAAAAGTCTTTAGTTTATCCATAAAACCTTTCTGGAAAGCTTCTTTAGGCATAAATGTGGTCACTAATTCAACAATTTTGTTTGCTAGCTCCCAATCTGAAAAAAAATTACAAAGTGGGCCCTTTTCTCTGCATCAGCTCATGAAGTGCTCTATGTGTCAGCTTCTGTCAAAGTAACATGAATTCGAGTTGACAATCTGCAATCAGGCCAAAGTGCATGAGAAAGACCTTGATGTTTTTGTTCATTACTTGGTACGAGAGTGCTGACACTGCAACTTGTTAGTGTTATGACAAATTTCTATTACAAAGCCAATTTAAATTAGTTGAGAAAGGCATTTGATCAGGTGTGTTAACTTTAAAAAAACTAAGCCCTTTAAACAACTGACAACAAACTCCACTCCAAGACAGTTGCCAAGATGGTTAAAGGACTTTATTGCCAGCACTCATTTTATATCATCGCTCAGGTTAGTTCTACATTGGGAAGGCTGCATTTACACCCTTTTAAAGCTTTAATGGGGGAATTCATACATGAGTCCCTTGTTCACTGTTTGACTACACAATCAATGGTAAAAGCAAGATGTCTAAGGCCTATCTGCACTCATTCAACTGGAGCAATACATACCGAATATAGCCCACAATTCCGGACAGCACTAAACATTAAACACTTTTAGTTAACAATTTCAAGCTAAATTTTATTATCATTACTTCATCTCCATTTTAAACTTAATCATGCAGGGTTGAATCATATATTATTTCAGCTATATGCCAGATATATTGAGGTTTTTGAAGGGCTTTTCATCTCCTCATCTGCACCAAAAGTAACAGCTGTGCCTCCCACTTACATCTCCCCTGATACCTGCCTCTGTCTCAATCCAGGAGGAAAACAGCTCCCAATTGGGCAGAAAGAGTCAAAATAAATGTTGGGCTGCTCAACATTCAGCTCTTCACATTATGTGGAGTGCATCCTAACTCTGACTGCCCTGCACAGCTGACTGACAGTGTCCAAGCCCCTGAAATGGTATCGGAGGCTGCCCTTAACTCACTGTACTGGAACTTCCGACTGAAGGCTATCCTCCTTGACGTGGCAGGGAACTGCAGGTAACCATACAAGCTTCCTGGCTTTTTGTCTGTGCTAAAGGGTTAAGAAAGACTGAAGAAAAATGACCGTGGTAGATCAGGCTGGGGGGGCAAAGCACAAAACAGCAAGACAGTATGATCTAAGGCAGGAATGCTGTGAGAATCAAGGTAAACTCAGAGGCAATGAGCACTTTGCCAGAGAGCAAATAAGCAGGTAATGCAGACTGGCCCAGTTCATGAACTGGATGTGTCTCTCTGAGCATAATATCCTTGCTGCAGTGTTACAATGATAGTTACCAGTGCACTTGAAGATAGTTAGTTACCAGTGTAGCCTGAAATGCAGCACTGAAGTGCAGGAGTGTTCTGTAAGTGGATTGGACATGTAGCATGAGGGTTCTTAGATACAAGCACATGGTGGATGTCAATATCCATGGATATGGGGTGTATGTTGCTGGTGCCCATACAGTGTCCCCTGAGATGTTTACGCCTGGTGACCAACATGGAATTCCTTTGGAGTAAGGGATGAGCTGAAGTTAAAAACAGAAACAAAAACTGAAGTTGCTGGAAAAGCAGAGGAGGTCTGGCAGCATCCATGAAGAGAAATCATTGTTAACATTTTAGGTCCAGTGACCCTTCCTCAGAGCTGATGGTAGTGAGGAAAATGTTGGTTTATATGCAGAAGATAGGGTGGGGGTAGGGGGTAAGGAGGGAATAATAGGTGGGTTTAGAGCCAAAAGAGAGAGAACAGTTGGACAAACAAATGAATCAATACCGGTCTCGCTAGAAGGGCGAATAGCTGATCATAGAGACTGTAAATGACGAGCAATAGGTAGTGTGTAATGGCAGACTATGTGATAACAAGGCCTGGTGTGCGGGGGCTTGGACATAGAAGAGTTCAAGCCCAAAAGTTATTGAACTCAATAATGAGTCCAGAAGGCTGCAGAGTCCCCAAGTGGAAAATGAAGTGTTGTTTTTCTGGCTTATGCTGGAGCACTGCAGCAAGCCTGAGACAGAGAAGTTGACCAGGGAACAGGTTGGTGTGTTAAAGTGGTGGGCAACTGGAAGCTCCAGGTCTTTTTTGCAGGCAGGACGTAGATGTTCTGTGAAGCAGTCACAGTCTACGCTTCGTTTCTCCAATGGAGAATTGACCACACTGTGAGCAGTGAATGCAGTAGGCTAGATTGTGAGAAGTGCAGGTAAGGTGCTGCATCACCTGGAAGATATGCTTGGGCCCCTGGATACTGAGGAGTGAGGAGGCAAATGGGCAGGTGTTAAAATGTCAGCAGTTGGAGGGGAAGGTACCGTGGGGCGGTGGGGGAGTGGGGTGTGTTGGGAGTGAAGGAAGAGTGGACCAAGGTATCCCAGAGGGAATGGTTCCTGCTGTAGGCAGACAAGGGAAGACAGGGGAGGGAATAGGTGTCTGACAGTGATATCTCGCTGGAGGTGGTGGGAATGGTGGCTAATAATCTTCTGAATGTGGATGCTGGTGGGATGATAGGTAAGGACAAAGGAACCCTATCGCTGTTGCAGGAGGGAAGAGGGGGATGAGGGTGGAAGTGCGGGAGATGGGTCGGGCATGGTTGAGGGCCCTGTTGATAATGGTGCTGGGGAATCCTCGGTTGAGGAAGAAGATGGACATTTCCGAGGCTCCTTGTCGAAGTTGACCTCATTGGAACATAGGCGACAGAGATGGAGGAACTGGGAGAATGGAATGGAGTCTTTACAGGAAGTAGGATGTGAGGCTGCATAGTCCAGGTAGGTGTGGGAGTCAGTGGGTTTACAGTGGATATCAGTGGCCAGTTTGTCTCCAGAATCAGAACCAGAGATATCGAATAAAGAACGGGAAGAATCAGAGATAGACCAGGTGAAAGTGAGGTCATGGAGGAAATTGGAAGTGAAATCGATGGAACTTTTCCAATTCCAGATGAGAGAGGGAAGCAGCACAGGTGATGTCATCGCTATATGAGATAAAGAGTTGTGGGTGGTGGCCAGAATAGGACCAGAACGAGGAATGTTCCACATACCCCACAAAGAGACAGGCAAAACTGGGGCCCACACAAGTACCAATGGCCACCCCTCTGACCTGAAGAAAATGAGAGGAGTTAAAAGAGATGTTGAGGGTGAGGACTAGGTCGGTGAAGTGGAGGAGTGCGGTAGTGAGTGGGGATGATTCAGGCCTTTGCTGCAGGAAGAGGTGGAGAGCCCTGAGACTATCCTGGTGGGGGATGAATGTGTAAAGGGTTGCACCTCCATGGCAAAGGGGAGCCTGCTGGAGCCTGCAAACTGGAAATTCCGAAACTGGCGTAATGCATCAGAGGAATCCTGGATGTATGTGGGCAGAGACTGGACCAGGGGAGAAAAGACTGAGTCAGGGTAGGAATATAGAACATAGAACATAGAACAATACAGCACAGAACAGGCCCTTTGGCCCACCATGTTGTGCCGAACATTTGTCTTAGCTTAAGCACCCATCCATGTACCTATCCAATTGCCGCTTAAAGGTTGCCAATGATTCTGACTCTGCCACTCCCACAGGCATCGCATTCCATGCCCTCACCACTCTCTGGGTAAAGAACCTACCCCTGACATCTACCCTATACCTTCCACTCTTCACCTTAAATTTATGTCCCCTTGTAACACTTTCCCCTTGTACCCAGGGAAAAAGTTTCTGACTGTCTACTCTATCTATTCCTCTGATCATTTTATAAACCTCTATCAAGTCACCCCCATCCTTCGCTGTTCCAATGAGAAAAGGCCTAGCACTCTCAACCTATTCTCCATTCCAGGCAACATCCTGGTAAATCTCCTCTGCACCCTCTCCAAAGCTTCCACATCTTTCCGAAAGTGAGGTGACCAGAACTGCACACAGTACTCCAAATGTGGCCTTACCAAGGTCCTATACAGCTGCAACATCACCTCACGACTCTTGAATTCAATCCCTCTGCTAATGAACGCTAATACACCATAGGCCTTCTTACAAGCTCTATCCACCTGAGTGGCAACTTTCAAAGATCTATGAACATAGACCCCAAGATCCCTCTGCTCCTCCACCTTACTAAGAACCCTACCGTTAACCCTGTATTCCGCATTCTTATTTGTCCTTCCAAAATGGACAACCTCACACTTGACAGGGTTGAACTCCATCTGCCACTCCTCAGCCCAGCTCTGCATCATATCTAAGTCCCTTTGCAGCTGATAACAGCCCTCCTCACTATCCACAACTCCATCAATCTTCGTATCTTCTGCAAATTTACTGACCCACCCTTCGACTCCCTCTTCCAAGTCATTAATAAAAATTACAAACAGCAGAGGACCCAGAACTGGTCCCTGTGGAACTCCACTTGTAACTGGGCTCCAGGCTGAATATTTACCATCTACCACCACTCTCTGACTTCGACCGGTTAGCCAGTTCTCTATCCACCTGGCCAAATTTCCCTCTATCCCATGCCTCCTGATTTTCCGCATAAACCTACCATGGGGAACCTTATCAAATGCCTTACTAAAAGTCATGTACACTACATCCACTGCTCTACCCTCATCCACATGCTTGGTCATCTCCTCAAAGAATTCAATAAGACTTGTAAAGCAAGACCTATCCTTCACAAATCCGTGCTGGCTGTCCCTAATCAAGCAGTGTCTTTCCAGATACTCATAAATCCTATCCCTCAGTATCCTTTCCATTACTTTGCCTACCACCGAAGTAAGACTAACTGGCCTGTAATTCCCGGGGTTATCCCTATTCCCTTTTTTGAACAGAGGCACAACATTCACCACTCTCCAGTCCCCTGGTACCGCCCCCATTGACAGTGAAGACAAAAAGATCATTGCCAACGGTTCTGCAATTTCCTCTCTTGCTTCCCACATAATCCTAGGATATATCCCGTCAGGCCCGGGGGACTTATCTATCCTCAAGTTGTTCAAAATGTCCAACACATCTTCCTTCCTAATAAGTATCTCCTCTAGCTTACCAGTCTGTTTCACACTCTCCTCTTCAACAATACGGTCCCTCTCGTTTGTAAATACTGAAGAAAAGTACTCATTCAAGACCTCTCCTATCTCTTTCGACTGAATACACAGTCTCCCACTACTGTCCTTGATCGGACCTACCCTCGTTCTCGTCATTCTCATGTTTCTCACATACACATAAAATGCCTTGGGGTTATCCTTGATCCTATCCGCCAAAGATTTTTCATGCCCTCTCTTAGCTCTCCTAATCCCTTTCTTCAGCTCCCTTCTGGCTATCCTGTATCCCTCCAATGCTCTGTCTGAACCTTGTTTCCTCAACCTTATGTAAGCCTCCTTCTTCCTCCTTACAAGACATTCAACCTCCCTCATCAACCGAGGTTCCCTCACACGAACATCTCTTTCCTGCCTGACAGGTACATACATATCAAGGACACGTCGTATCTGTTCCTTGAAAAAGTTCCACATTTCAACGACATCCTTCCCTGACAGCCTATGGTCCCAACTTATGCTCCTCAGATCCTGTCTTACAGCATCGTATTTACCCTTCTCCCAATTGTAAAACCTATCCTGTTGCACGCACCTATCTCTCTCCATAACCAAGATGAAAGTCACAGAATTGTGGTCACCATCACCAAAATGCTCACCCACTAACAAGCCTATCACTTGTCCCGGTTCGTTACCAAGTACCAAATCCAATATGGCCTCCCCTCTGGTCGGATAATCTACATACTGAGTTAGAAAAGCTTCCTGGACACACTGCAAAAACACCGCCCCATCCAATCTACTTGATCAAAAGAGCTTCCAATCAATATTTGGGAAGTTGAAATCGCCCATGACTACTACACTGTGGCTTCTGCACCTTTCCAAAATCTGTTTCCCAATCTGTTTCTCCACATCTCGGCTGCTATTGGGGGGCCTATAGTAAACACCCAACAAGGTGACTGCTCCTTCCCTATTTCTGACTTCAGCCCATACTACCTCCAAAGGCAGATCCCCCTCGAACTGCCTTTCTGCAGCCGTTATACCATTTCTAATTAGCAACGCCACCCCCCTTCCTTTTTTACTACCCTCCCTAATCTTACTGAAACATCTGTAACTCGGAACCTCCAACAACCATTCCTGTCCCTCTTCTATCCACGTTTCCGTGATGGCCACAACATCGTAGTCCCAAGTACCGATCCGCGCCTTAAGTTCACCCACCTTATTTCTGATACTCCTTGCATTAAAGTATACACACTTGAGCCCATCTCTGTGTCCGCAAGTATTCCCTGGTAAGTGCTACCTTCTCCACAGCCTCCCTACATTCTTGGACATCCTGAAAAACAGCTAACCTACTTGCTGGACTACAAGTCCAGATCCCATCCCCCTGCCAAATTAGTTGAAATCCCCCCGAAGAGTGCTGGCAAACCTACCTCCCAGGATATTGGTGCCCTTCTGGTTCAGGTGCAACCCGTCCTACTTGTACAGGTCCCACTTCCCCAGAATGCAGTCCAATTGTCCAAATATCTGAAGCCCTCCCTCCTACACCATCCTTGCAGCCACGTGTTCAACTGCACTCTCTCCCTATTTCTTGCCTCACTGTCACGTGGCAACGGCAACAACCCAGAGATGACGATTCTGTCCGTCCTAGCTTTTAGCTTCCAGCCTAACTCCTTGAGCTCCTGAATGACCTCCCCACCCCTCTTCCTACCTATGTCGTTGGTGCCAACATGCACCACAACTTCTGGCTTCACACCCTCCCCCTTAAGGATTCTGAAGACACGGTCTGGGACATTTCGGACCCTGGCACCCGGGAGGCAACAAACCATCAGAAAGTCTCGCCTATGTCCACAGAACCGCCTGTCCGTCCCTCTAACTATAGAGTCTCCTATAACTAGCACTCTCCTCCTCTCCCCCTTTCCCTTCTGAGCCTCAGAGCCAGACCTCGTGCCAGAGACCCGGTCACTGCAGCTTACCCCTGCTAGGCCGTCCCCCCCCCAACAGTATCCAAAGCGGTATACTTATTGTTGAGGGGAATGACCACAGGGGATCCCTGCACTGCCTGCTTCCTCTCCTTCCCACTCTAACTGTTACCCAGCTACCTCTGTTCTCTGGCGTAACTATGTCCCTGTAGCTTCGATCGATCACCCTCTCAGCCTCTTGAATAATGCTCAGTTCATCCAACTCCAGTTCCAGTTCCCTAACACATTCTGTAAGGAGCAGGAGCTGACTGCACTTCCTGCAGATGAAGTCGGCAGGAGCATCGGTGGTCAACCCTATCTCAAACATCCTGCAGGAGGAACATTCCACTGCCTGCGCTGCCATTACTCTACACTTAGTCTCCAAAACAAGAACACTGAGTAGCTTACCTGTGGACTTTAAAGTTAGGTTAGAGGAGGAGGATGGGAGGGATCTAGAACACACCCACTCAAATATCAATCACTTACCTTCCCGACCAGCTCTGCGCTCCAACTTCACTTCCTCTCAGCTCGCGCCGCTCTCTGCTGTGAAAAGGGAGGAGTTCTGTGGGGCAGGAGCAACCTGAAACAATGGGTCTGGCTGGGCAGTTCTAGTTATGGATTTTCGGAAGAAAGTAGAAGCGGGCTGTGCGGGGCTCGGAGACTACCAGCTTGGGGGTAGTTAGGGGGACATCACCAGATGTAATGAGGTCAGTGACTGTCGTTGATACAATTGCCTGGTGTGCCAAGATGGGATCATGGTCCAGGGAGAGATAGGTGGAGGTATCTCAGATCTATGTGCAATCCCCCTACCCCACACACCCGACCTTGTTATCACATTGTCTGCCATTACACACTACCTATTGTTAGCCACTAACAATCTCCATGAACAGCTATTCACCCTCCCAACCAGATTGTTATCCACTCCTTTGTGTTTCCAACTGTCTTCTCTCTGTTTGCCTCCATCCCCACCTATCTGTATTCCTTACCCCCTCTCCCCACCCTATCTTCTACATATAAACTGATATTTTCTTAGCTACCATCAGCTGTCAGGAACAGTCATCGGACCCAAAACATTAATGCTGATTTCTCTTCACAGATACTGCCAGACCTGCTGAACTTTTCCAGCAATTTGTTTTTGTTTCTGATGTTTACAACATCCGCAATTTCAGGTTTTATTTAATGAGCTGAAGTTGCCAGGTACCTGCTCCGGTGTCAAGAATTCCTGATGTGAAAATGTCCAGCCTGTTTGGTAAGATGGGTGGCCGAATATTAGTGAGACATGTTCGACTGTTAATAAAGCATTTTAAGAAACTAAAATCCCCCTTAACTTGCAATTCGTAAAATCTCACCTCGCCACTCGTCAAAAAACATTAAAGTTGGAGTGAAATACTCCTCATGTTGAGATGGACCTCACTGGACTTCTCATCCAATTCTGCCACAAATTTTGCCATAGCTCACATGACTCACACCCCTATAGGACTCCACGCACAGTCTTCAAAATCAACAAAAATGAAACACAGTTATTCAAGACAAATGAGGCTGTAGACCGCACCAAAATTAATGAAAGAGTACAAGTATGCCTGCAAGACAGGTCAACATTCCTGATTAATTTACTTTCAAAACCAAAAATATTTAGCTGGCAGAACGAAACCTATTACATAGAGGGCATGCAAATTGTGACGAGCTGTCAATGAGGGACACAAGGGATGCCTTGAGGGTGGAGATGTACATTAAAAAGGACAGACTTTTAAGACTGTGGATCTACTTTCCGTAATGTGATGAGATTAGTGTGGTCAGTGCTCAGGGATAATAACTAGACAGTGCCCACTTGCAGCACATTAACTCATGCGAGCAGCATCTGAAATCAACAAACTAGCACAACAGCATTTACCAGGAGCGGTAACCACAGTCACAGCATCCATATGGATAACTGTATAAAAGCAAGTTTTATTTTATTTGAAACCATTATTTATTACTCCATTATGACCATAAAATTGTAGCTGTGAGTTGTTGCTTGAGGCTTCAATCTATAAAGGAATTAGGAATGTAGTATCTGTATGTTTTAACCAACATCATTAGTCATCAAATTCAGGCATGTGTTTCAGTTATTGTTTTATCACCTGCATGAACATGAAACAAATGCAAATCAAATTGATGCTTCACTACTTACTGCTGATTAGCCCTAATCATACACTGTAATCTTCAATTTTAACTAAACCCCAAATTAATGTTTTCCATTGTGTTGATACTAAAGCATGCTCTTCTAACTTCTAAACAGATGCTGTGCTAATTTTCCTACGTAACGCTTTGCCTACAGAAGTTTATTAAGGAATCATATTCAAGCATGAATAGTTTTGTAGAACAGCATTATTGCTCGTAGCGTGCTCATTATAACATTTTTAATTAAGAAAATCATGAAGTACTCTAGGTTTTTCATATCACAAGTAAATAGTATTCATTGCAAACTTAGATGCAATGTAAGGATGACTTATTAGAGTAGATTTTCAGCAGTCTTATACATAGACATGCCTCACTGGGTATAACATCATTTCTGATGGCAATCATATATCCTACATCTGCACAGGCATGGAAAATCAGTAGCAAAAATATTTGAATTCTTTACTTATTTATAATGTAACTAAACACTAGCCCAGATAATCCAAAAAGGCTTGGAAACTTTATTTTCAATTGAATTAAAAATTAACCCCTTTTAGACGAGGTTCCTGGGCAAGGGCCTCCTGCTTACAACCCTGTTCAGGAATCTACAAATTCAATTGCAATGCTAATCTCTGTACAATCACACCCCTTTCTGCAGCAGTCTGCATGCTGTGTTCTGTGTTTTACACGTGGATTTTAATATTTAAAAGTTTGCTGATGACATAACACTAGATGGGATTTTGGGTCATGAGGAGGACATAAAGAGGCTTCAGGGCAATTTAGACAAATTCAGTGAAGGAGCAAATGCATGCCAGATGCAGTATAACATAGATAAATGTGAAGTTGTTCATTTTTGTTGGAAAACAGAAATCATAATAAAGTGGCAAAGATTGATGTACAAAGGGACACAATTATGTTGGCATTTATTGCAGGAGATTTTAAATACTGGAGTAATGAAATCTCACTGTAGTTATCAAAGGGCTTGGTGAGGGCATACCTGGAGTATTGTGCACAGCTTTGGTCTCTTTACCCAATAAAAAATAAACTTGCCTATGAGAGAGTGCATTGAAGGTTCAGGTTTAGGTTTTGTTGTTCGAGGACAGATTGGGTCGACTGAGCCTGTGTTCACTAAAGTTTAGAAAAATAACAGGGGAATCTCATTGAAACATGCTCAATTCTGACAGTTGTGAACAGACTGGATACAGGGATGATATTTCCCCAGGCACTGGTGGGGGAGGGCAGTGGATTCCACAGCAAAGGAGCCCAATCTCAGAATATAGGGGAGACCGTTTCGGATTGAGCCGAAGAGATAGTTACACTCAGCGGGTGATGACCCTCTAGAATTCTCCACCACAGAAGGCTCTGGAGATGAACTACTTGAATATTACTTAACAGAAATAGGTTGATTTCTAGAGGCTAAAGGAGAGAATGGGAGAATGGTGTTAAGATAGTTGACCAAACATGGTCACGCTGAATGGTGGAGGGAGCTTGATGAGTTATCTACTCCTTTATTCCATATTTCTATGTTTCCAAATTCTAGCTTTATTAAGGCAGATGTGGAAGCCTTCTCTACTTTATTTTGAGCAGGGAGAATAGCAATTAAAGTGACCTGTCCAATATTGGTTGTTATTACTGTAGAGTAAGTTTTCAGGGAAAGTGCACAAGGTTTATTCCATCTTGTCTTTTGATTACAAGGCAGTAAAAATGAATATATTAACAACATACCAGTTCATGCTGGACGTGTAAAATATCCATACTCGCAGGAAACATAGAATGTGAAAGAGTTAAGCAATTTACTTTTGACCTGTGAGCAGGAACATAAAAGGTAGAAGCCAATTACGAAAACAGTTAAATAATTCTCCTTTGGAGGTAAACCCCATCCCATTCTCAATAAGAATGGAACTAGAGGAATAGAGAGTGGTTGGGTCCAGGTGGGCAGTCACCCTGGCTGATCTACAAACTCTTGTTCCAGGGAACAAAAACCTTCCTGTAGTTATCCCCAACCAACTTGCAACTCGCACTAATCAGGTGAGGAGGAAAATAGGAAACTGAACAGCTAATGGGAGAAAGAGAAATGCTAGAAGCCCTTCTCAGATCAGAAAGGGTGTTGGAGATAAAAAGGGAGGCCAGGAAGCCTGCAACTTTAAAAGAGGGCATGCCTGGGCCAAGTGCTGGTGTTACAGCAGAAACCAGTGGAATTTATCAGGACCCTTACACCCTGTAAGAAAAATGGAAGTCAATCAGACAGCATTGGAGATGAGGCTATACCTCTGACTGCTCTTGCAAATTACTGAAAATGCAACTCAGAGATGTTAAACAAAACCTTAAGTGTTACTGGGATTTTGCAGCCAAAGTAGCAAGGCCATATTTTACAAGGATGAGAGAAACAAGCCTGTCGTAATAATGAAGGATATTAGGATCAGTCAAAGTTTGGTGCTGGAAAAAGACATGACTTTCCCACCAGCAAATGTAATAAGTACCAAGGTGCTTGTAAAAGGGATTGAAGGAGTGATGTCATTGCCCTTTACTGGGTAAATCTGGAGTGTGACCTAACAATGGGACCAGCAGCTGTGGGGGGTCACCCCAAGTTAGCCCGTGGACAGAGTCAACATTATCTTAAACCAAGACCTGCAGGGATTAATGTGCCCAGTGGATTCTGAGAAGCTCATGGAGGTCAGGGAGACCAAACATCTACAGGAGATAATGCTTAGAGATTTCCCTGACTCTGTGATTACCCAATTTGTGACCAGAAAAACTCAGCAAGTGGACACTGAGGTGACACTGCAAACAGACGACCCTATGGTCTAGTTGTTTTTCAAATTGTTTTTCAGGACTCCAAGGAGGTAATAAGCAAAACTTCCTCAGTAGCAGCCCTGCAGGCTGACACAATGTTAAGAACACAAATTTAGACTGCTCATCCTACAATGAAAGCAAAAGATGTGCCTGAATGCAGTTACATTAAAATGAGGTGCAGATGAAAAGATGGAGACTCCCTCAGACAACTGCAGATTTGAAGTGAGCATTGAATTACCAGCTAGCGGTACTGCTGAGGTGTCAAAGGAAAATATTACTGTTAGCTCATGAGATTCCCTTGACTAAACTTGTTGGTATATTGTAAACCCAGGCTCATATTAAGCAGCATTTTTACTGGCCACAGATCCACAGGGATGTAAATGAGACTTTGCAAGACCAATCATACCTGCCGGTTTGTGGAAAACTCCAGCCTGGTATAAAATCTGCACTTTTCATTCCCTTGTTGGCTTCTGGGGAACAGTCAGGAAGGATACAGTGGACTTTGTGGAACCCCTGACCAAAACAAGAAGCAGACTATCCTCCACCATCAACAACATGGCTATTCGTTTCTCATAGGTTCTTTCCCAAAGAACCTGCCAAAATAGTGGTGTGCGAATTGATCCAGTTCTTTCCAGGTATGGTCTGCCACTAGGATCCAGTTAGATCAAAGTTTATATGATGTGTCCAAAATCACAGGAGGTTCTGATACAGTAGTACCAGAACCTGGAAAAAATTGCTAGGAGCATGAGTATCCCACAACATTCCCCCCCCCCCCCCCCCCCACCCCCACCCCCGACCTGAATGAAAGATTTTTTCTGTTCACCACCAAGAACTCATCCAATGAATCCATCAGTTTTTACTCCATTTGAATTAAGTTACAGGAAATAAATGCAAAGGCAAACTCCTGTCACTGCATCTCTATTGGCCTAATCCCCAGACTAGTACAACAGTTGACTTCAAGTACCTCAGCTTCCATACTCACATAGTTGAGATTAGTTAGTTTTAAAATATTAGATTCAGACTCAACCTTTTCCCTTTCAGACTAGATGTAAGATTCAATCACATTGTAGTCACTGTTATCCCAGAGTGCCTTAACTCGGAGGTCATTCATTAATCTTGTGACATTACACACTGCCAAGTCTCATATTACCTGTTCTCTGGTCATTTCCAAAAAGAGCTGCTCTAAGAAACTATGTTGACAATATTCTATGAATTTTTCATTCACATGACTACTACCAATCTGATTTTTCCAGTTTATATGCTGACTAATGGTCCCCAAGTTTATTGATGTTCCTGTTGTCACATGTACCCAATATTTCTTCTTGTAGACTTTGTCCCACATTGTGGTTACTGTTAATGGGCCTGTGTATCACTCCCAATCACAACTTCTTTTCCTTACCATTTCCCATGTCCACCCAAACTGATCAAGACAAATGCCATTTTTAGCTACTGCATAAATGCCATCTTTGATTAACAGCCCTCCCCCTTTACCACACATAACTTTCTCCTTTTCTTGAATGTCATATACCTCTCAATATTCAGGGCCCAATTCTTGGCATCCTGCAGCCATATCTTCATAATGGCTATCAGATCATATTTATTTATTCCTGTGTATTCCATGAATTCACTTGCGTTGTTTTGAATGTTGTCAGCATTCAAATATGCAGTCTTTGGTTTCGTCTTGTAATTCTCCTTTGGAACATAAGACTAGAACATAAAGGAAAAAAAATTAAGCTATTCAGATTATCAGGTTTGCTCTGCCATTTGATCAAGATTGATATGTTTCTAAATTTCATTCTCCTCCCATCTTCCTGCAACCCTTGATCCCCTCACTAATGAAAACCTGCCTATCACTGTCTTTAATACACTCAATGGCTTGGCCTCCACAGCCTTTTGTGACAATGAAATGCGCTGACTCATCACCCTCTGGCTGAAGAAATTCTTCCTCATCTCAGTTCTAAAGGTATGGGAGGTACCGATGTTGGACTGGAGTGGACAAGGACAGAAGTCACACGACACCAAGTTATAGTCCAACAGGGTTATTTGAAATCATAAGCTTTTGGAGAGCTGCTCCTTTATCAGGTGAAGTTAAGCAAAGCACACAGGCACAGAGTTTATCGGCAGAGAGATCAAAAGATCGTACAAATAGTGTGAGTGGAGTATTGACAAGCTGAATATCAAGTCTCTGCAAGTGAGTAAAGTGTCAACAGCTGAATAGCAAGTGAAGGGATGACCTATGACCTGGTTAATTTAGGCAGCGAGATAATTGCAAAGAATTAAAAATAAGATGGTGCTAGAGACAAACTAAATGGCTGGAATAACACGGTAGGTATGAGAGTTGCACACTGAGGGTCTAACCAAAGTAACAAGCAATCCAAACTGCACAAACTAATTAAGGTAGAGAGATCACAACAAGTTATCAAGGTAATGCTCTCAGAACAAGATAGTAAGAAAGATTTTACAGATACAGAATGGTATGGTGGGGTCTCATGTAGTGTGATATGAACCCAAGATCACAGTTAAGGCAGTCTTCATGGGTAAGGATCTTGGCTATCAGTTTCTGCTCCACAATTCTTGGTTGGATATTTCAAAGGCCGCTTTGGAGGACGTTTACACGAAGATCGGAAGCTGAATGTCCTTGCCCACTGAAGTGTTCCCCAACTGGAAGGGAACATTCTTGTCTGGCTATTGTTACGCTGTGTCCATTAATCTGTTATTGTAGCATATGCATGGTCTTGCCAATGCCT
The DNA here is from genome assembly GCF_047496795.1 of Chiloscyllium punctatum. Lineage (NCBI taxonomy): Eukaryota > Metazoa > Chordata > Chondrichthyes > Orectolobiformes > Hemiscylliidae > Chiloscyllium > Chiloscyllium punctatum. Next base: position 55,543,456 of record NC_092746.1, on the reverse strand, counting down.
CGGGGCATCATTGCCTGCAGCGTATGAGGTAGACAACTTTGGCCGAGTTACATGAGTACCTGCCGTACACGTGGTGGTTGGTGTTCCCTTGTGTGGTGGTAGGATCCATGTCAATGAACTGATGTGTCTTGCAGAGATTGCCATGGCAAGGTTGTGGGGTGTTATAGTCGATGTTGTCCTAAAGGCTGAACAGCTTGCTGTGAACAATGGTCTTTTTAATATATGACGGTTGTTTGAAGACAAGAAGTGGAGATGGAGGGATGATCGTGGCAAGATGTTTGTTGTCATCGATGACATATTGAAGGCTGTGAAGAGCAATTCTAAAGAGTCATCCTTTCACTCTGAGTTTATGCCCTCAGGCCATAGTATCTCCTACTATTGGAATATCTTCTCCACATCCACTATATCCAGAACTGTCAGTTTCCTGTACAGTTTAATGAGATCATTTCACATCCTTTTAAACTCCATTGAACACTATGTCACAGAGTTCTCACATGCTGCTTATATGAGAAGTCCTTCATCTCCGGGATCATTTTTGTAAAGCTCTTCTGGGCCCTCTCCATGTGCAACAAATCCTTCCTTATATAGGGGCACAAATCTGCTCACAATATTCCAAATGCAGTCTGAGCACAGCCTTATACATAATCAGTTTTACATCCATGCTCTTGTATTCTAGCTCTTCCGAAATTAATACTTAACATTGTATTTGCCTTCCTAGTGAACAACTCAACCTATATGAAAACCTTGAGATAATCCTGATCCAGGACTCCTCAGTTAAGTTGAGAGAACTTGACTGGAAAATTGCAGAGGTTGGTGTCTTGGATTGTTTTACATATTTCACTCAGTCAAATCCAGCTGTCCCTGACCAGTGCACAAATTGAAGACCCTGTCTTAAGTAATGCGTCTCCTTCCTATTACAAATAATCCAGGTTATTTTTCCCTTCCCTGATGTGTTGCAATGTCTTTAGTTTAGCCTCCAGTTCATAAACTCTGAGTTGAAGCTACCTTAATGTCAAATGTTTACTGCAGATATGTTTGTTCTGGGTTTAAATGGCATCCAGCAGCTCTCATATGCTGCAGCCTTGACACATCATCTGAACTTAATGAATCTTAACTATTGAATTATATCATTCACTGTTATGAATGTTGCTCTTTGCATATCTTAATAGCATTATGACTAATAATTCTGGTCTCCTTCCTATCGGAAAGATGTTGTGAAACTTGAAAGGGTTCAGAAAAGATTTACAAGGATGTTGCCAGGGTTGGAGGACCTGAGCTACAGGGAGAGGCTGAACAGGCTAGGGCTGTTTTCCCTGGAGTGTCGGAGTCTGAGGGGAGACCTTATAAAGGTTTACAAAATTATGAGGGGCATGGATAGGATAAATAGACAAAGTCTTTTCCCTGGGGTTGGGGAGTGCAGAACTAGAGGGCATAGGTTTAGGGTGAGAGGGGAAAGATATAAAAGAGACCTAAGGGGCAACTTTTTCACACAGAGAGTGGTACGTGTATGGAATGAGCTGCCAGAGGATGTGGTGGAGGCTGGTACAATTGCAACATTTAAGAGGCATTTGGATGAGTATATAAATAGGAAGGGTTTGGAGGGATATGGGCCGGGTGCTGGCAGGTGGGCCTAGATTGGTTGGGCTATCTGGTCGGCAAGGACGGGTTGGACCGAAGGGTCTGTTTCCATGCTGTACATCTCTATGACTCTATGACTCTAATTTGAATATATTTACATTTCAAATAAGAAAGACCTTAACCACACCTTAGCCTGAACCATCTTAACCAGAGACTCACCAAACAGGTGGACTACAGTGGTTCAAGAAGGCAGCTCACCACCATCTTCTCAAGAATAACTAGGAATGGACAATAAATACCGGTCAGGCAGTGACACCACATCCTACAATGAATAAATAAAAATAATGACTATGCAGTAGAGTAAGAACAAATCTCAATAAATCTAATCAACTCACTTTTCTGTTAACTAAAAACCAGCCTGTTTAAATTGATTCCTTTTAAAACATAATTCAATATAATTTGGGAGAAATGTATCTACAAGGGAAGGGATACTTTTAGTTTACCCTATTGTGTTCAAATGCGGGGAGGTGGGTGAATAAAGAAAAAGAGCCAATTTGTCCCTCCTCCCCTGAGAACATACCAATCTGGGGTGTTCCACTTGGGGCTGTAGCAAAAAGGGCAACTGGGGACATGTGCTAATAGTTGTAGGTCTGCTGAGGAGGGGGGCAGTGGGGAAATACATCAGCACAGTGTCCAGTCAAGGTGAGGGTGATTGGGTCCACCAGATGGTAAAAGTATTGGTGCATAGTGAAGAGTTTAAGGCTGGTTGTGGGTAGTGTGTTGGATCTGGCAATGGTGGGGGAGAATATCTCATGTCAAACCAGTTGGAGGGAGTTTTGGGCTTGGCATCTGTCAGACTGGCAGTGGGTTGGGAGAGGATATCCAGTCCAAGTTGGCAGGGCATGGGAATTGGGGGCGGAATTAGTGGACTCACTCAGTAACGTATTGGGTATTTACTTTAGTCCAGGGGTTAGGATAGGTTTTTAATGCTCTAACATTTCTTGTGTAACTAGTGCATAGGACTTACATTCCAAATTCTTGAACTTCCTCGACAATTTTGGAAAGTTCAAGGTGCAGGAGATTTGCACACCTCAAAATTCAATTTCCTATGCGATTCCTTGGGAGTCGGCTGTGCGTTTTTCCCTATGGTACCTGCATGCAACCTCAGTCTACATTGCTTGAACAACTGTCTAGCCATCCGAATATCTGAGCTAATGTGCTTTTACTTCTAAAATTAACAAAATGTATGTTCTACTGCAAAAAAAACTAGCCTGTACAGTCAGAGTGCAGCTGAGCACCTATTTTTCAATCGCTGTGTGTAGAGTAAAGGCATTTTAGAGAGATTGGAAATGGTTCACAGCCGAGTCAATCATTCCATATTTTGCTTTGAATAAATGGAATCAGCTAATCAAAGTTAATTTAAAATGATTTACATTCCCTGCCTTAATCATGAGAAATGAGTCATTTGATGTATTCAAATGACATGATGTATTACAGTGGTGGCAGTAACATGCAGGGAATATTCAGTTGGATGAGATACAACAAATGACAGTTTAATGAAGTGGAAGTTTATACATGGGTTGCAGTGTACAAAAAGGTTACATGAATCTTTCTGCAGTCATATAGCTTGACCAACTGAGGATCATCAACGAATATTAAGAGGAGAAGCCAAATGTGCAGCACGACAGGCCATGCAGGCAGTGGTGTCTTCATAATTAATTGATAATGTGAAAGAGTATCAGAGCTGTAACACACGGTGTAATAGCAAAGGGGATTATGATATTTGAATAAAATGTTTTAGGATCTATAAATATAGTAAGGCAAATGTTTAAGCTTCTTTGAAACATAGAAACATAGAAAAAACATACCCCTTGATCCCTTTAGCAACAAGGGTCATGCCCAGCTCCCTGTTGAATATATCTAATGAACTGGCCCCCACAGCTTTGTGAGAGAGAGAATTCCACAAGTTCACAAGTCTCTGAGTGAGGATGTTCTTCCTCATCTTAGTCCTGAATGGCTTACCTTTATTTGTAGACTGTGACCCCTAGTTCTGGAATTTCCCAGCATCAGGAACATTTTTCCTGCATCTAGCCTGTCCACTCCCATCAGGATTTTATATGTTTCCATGAGATCCCCCTCCCCTCCACTTATTCTTCTAAATTCTAGTGAGTACAAGCCCAGTCGATGTACAATGATACAGACAATGGCACATTGCTATCAGCGGCTAATTTTGCTTCAATGAAGTACAGCAACAAATAATGAAATATTGGGAGCAATGATTTTCAACAAACCTGCAGATTTCTTATACGAAAATAATAGCCAACAGGTTTTCAGAAAGGAGAAGATTCTGCCTGTCTCAATTCTCTTACATTTTTCAGATGAGATTCATGTAAGATGTAGGACAACCTAATGGCAAAGTGATGTGGAAACTGGCCTTTGATTGTAGTGCAAAGCAAGTAATCTTGATTACAAATTAAGTGAATATCAGGCAACATAAAACAGGCGGCCAATAAGTACTGCAGATTTTGTGCTACTGCCTGGGATAAATTTCTATCACATAAAATCCACACTATCAGAAACCTCTATTGAAGCTTTACATGAAATTCTGTCATAGCAGATTAAAGGTGGATAAGCAATACATTGAAGGTGAGGATAGAATTTAATGGAATGATATCAGATAAAGACGTTTTATTGATTTGAAGCCCAGGGATTAGTTTTGGGGAATTACTATTTCTGATCTATATCAATGCACTAACTTCAGATACAAGTTTAAAGTTGGCAAATTGTGCAGATACCTGTGTGGGGTAGGAGCCTGAGAATCTGGTGAAGCAGCCAAGAGACTGCAGAAAGACTGAGACAATATTTGCAAGCAATGGAAATTAACTCATGAAATTCAATACACATGGGTCTGTGGGATAATATGAACTTTCAGTGGAAACTTTGACTGCTTCCTGGACCCTCTCAGGATGGAATCCTATTAGTGCCTAAACAAGGTGAGCTATGTGAAAAATGGGCTATGGCAGAATTATGTGAAAAGTCGAGCGAGGCCCATGTTGATGTCAGGATAAATCTGCTTCATCTTTTAACTAGGTTCTGTGCATTGAGGAGAGGTTCTCATGATGCAGTAGCAAGTTACCTAAAAATGGGGACAAGTATTAACTTGCAGTTTCTTTCGCCAGAGATGCTGTCTGAATTACACGTCTTAATGTTACACCAAGATTTTTTTAGGGTCCTTATATTTCACTCTTATATTAGAAATCCAAGGTTTGTTATCTGAAAGATTAGGTGCTGATGTTTCTAAAATAATGAGAATACTTGACTTGGTCCAAGTAGATACAGAGGAACTTTGAGTATCTGGCATTCGATAAACCAAATTTTGGATTACCCTAACAAGATCACAAGGCCCCAATGTGTGGCTAACTATGTTATCTGGCATTGAATATTCAAATTCGATTAACTGAACAAAATACTCCTCGCCCATGTCCTTTGGATATTCGAGGTTCCTCTGCACACCACTTAAGCTCGATAGAATAGGTAGGACAAAGGGATATAAATGATATAATCTTAGATTATAATCATAAATTTCTGGAGCATGTTAGCAGGAATTAATAAGAACCTAACTAAGCAACAAATATATCAACATACAGAAGATAATTTCAGGTTGAAGCATGTTTATCAGATACATTTATCGCTCGTTTGGGTGTCTTCAGTGTTTGAAGAGGAACCAGTTTTCCAGGACACTGTATGGATGCATGAAGAAATATCCATAATTTCATTGACAAGTTTTGAGACCATTTGCTTGGAAGCACATGAAGCACACTTAGAGACCTTTCTACCTGTTGACTATTGAATTGTTCCTTGGCACTTGCAGTGACCTGAAAATCTTTACAGTCAAACCTCCTAATCCAGTATCATCATCTTCAAACCCAATTAGTTCCTGTACTTTTCCATTTTCAGCTTGAGCCAATGTTATCACTCTTTCCTCAGCTGGCTGGAAAGCAGCCTGACATACTGAGGACATGCTCCTTGGCAAACTGCTGCCATTCAAACAGGGCAGAGCAGCACCCATCCATCCACAGAGGATGAAACATGAAGTCTGGTGGGAATGCTCCAATTTAGAAGCTTGCAACCCCTCAGACTACCACATGATAGATTTTTTTCCCTAGCTGCTACTTTTAAAAATGAATGGTTCTGAATATCATATAGGACATTTCACACAGCCTATTCATTGTGCTGCCATCTCTAAACTTTGAGTTGTGTTGAACCTCTTAAGTTTCCTGGTGTTGTGCTCAATACCGAGCTTTCAGCAGCTCTCAAAGTTTTAGAACCAGAGCACCATTGAAATGATACTGCACAGAAAGGGGCTATTCAGCCCACCTTGGCCAGGCCAACCCAAAGAGCCCCAGATGCCCTTTCTAATCACCTCTCCCTGCACAGGGCCCACAGCACGACAGTTTACAGCAATTAAGGTGCAGATCCAGGTACTTTTTCTAAGAGTTTTGGGTCCATGCCTCCATCACCAACTCAGGCAGTGATTTCCAGACATCCTCACACTCTGTGTAAAAATATTTCTCCTCCCATCCCCTCTAGTCCTTCTGCCACTTAGCTTTAATCTATGATCCCTAATTTTTGAACTCGCTGCCAAGGGGAAGCAGGCTCCTTCTGTCTATCTATCTCTACCCGCTTTTGACTGTTTGTAACATTGTCCACCAGGAAATCAATGCAGCTCTCTATTCTGAGGGTACTGTGAATTTTTGGTATGCTGTGCTCATAGTGTTTTCAAATCACATCTGTGTCAGGAAAATCAGCACTTTACCTGAAAGGATGGAATGCAGGAAGAAGTTACCTCATTTCAGACACCTTAGAATTGTAATCAGAACAGAAGTAATCACTCTGAGGGATATGGGTCTCTGCATGAATTCAGTTTTGATCATTAGAACAAATTTCCCTAAGATAACAGGACAGTTTCTGTAATTAAAATGTATCATTATGATTAAGGATCGCAGATACAGATTCATTGGGTTTGACTTGCACTGTCTCATTTGAAGCATTATAGGCTAGTTTACTTGATGAATTGGAGATTTGACTATAATTTTTCAACATTAGATCTGATTTCATGCCAGGAAAGGAACAATTTACTGAATAAAATAGATTCTGGCAATTCTAACTGATGCTGACCTGCTAAATACATGTAGCTAAGATTTAATCAGCAAAAGCTCTTTGGGGTTTACCATTTACACAGGGCAACTCTGTTATTTGTGGTGAAATCACTCAATACCCAATAAGATTAATGTCAAATATTAAAGTTGTGAGTTCTAATAGGAGAAAAAGAGCTATTTTATTTTAAAATCAAAACTTACTCCAGCAATGTTTCACAATAGTCTTGGGTTGCAGGAATGTAGGGAAGATTAGGATTGCTCAAGCATGGGAGAAGGCTGGTGATAGAGACTTCTGTCAATTGTAATGGCAAAACCTCCATAAGATGCTGTAGCTCTAACTCCCATATGGTAGGCAGCTTAGAGAACAGCCTGGCCAGTGAATGGAAAGGCAAGATTAGTTCCCAGCAATTGGGAAGTTTGGGAGAGGTGGAAGCTGGAGCCTTGTGATTGAGCCAGGGATGTACATTGGCATCAGAATATGGGAAACCAATGCAGCAGTCCTTAACCATAAATTACTCACTCAGAGCCCAAATTAAATGTATTAATTAGGCATCCCATCTCACAATGGGAAATGGTGACACCAAATATCCACTGTTGGATAAATGGCTGTGGGTATGTTTGTCATGGGTTAGAGTTATATTCTACGCATTGGACTCTTTAACTTATTCCACAAACCACACCCCCCAACCCTCAGGCATCCTTTTGTAGATGTTCGTGATAGGCCGGGGGTGGGTTTGTGATCAGGGGAGTGATGGCTTACATTAAAGCCAATGTGTAATAGGCAGCATCTGTTTGGTACTTTCCCTTTGAAATTTAGTTGTTTTGCATAGCAAGATTAATCAGTGTGCAATCCCTTTACATCCTTTTTAATTGTGTGTTGTGCCTCAAAGAACAAGCTCTATGTAATACCTTCTAGGATGCTGCATGGATGGACACCTTTAGGAAAACAATAATCTGTTGCTTTTACAGTTACATGCAAGGGGAGATGGGTCAAAATAATTTACAAACAGGCAGAACCTCTAAGAAAAAAGACAGATTTCTGTAGCATCTTAATTCAGCTAAACAACTTAAACTGTTCCAGAAAATAATCCTGTAGATGTAATTCTAAATTTGCGATTAAACCAGTTCATTTTCCACATCTAATATTGCCACATAGATTAAAAGATAACATCCAGGCAGTGCTTTACTGTCAAATGAGACATCTTTCAAGTGAGATATTAAACCAATATCCTACTTCATAATATTATCTTATCCTTGAGTAAGGCGAATGTCTGAATGTTTTTATAATGCAACTATAAAGTATCAAATAGATCGCAGATGCAGCTAAATAATAAGATCTCCTCTCTCTGCTTTTCACTACGAATATCAAGGCAAATACTTATTTTGCTGAAACATTTTTGTTGACACCATTTTATATCCTGTTTGCTAGTTATTTGGAATATTTCCATAGCAAGATGTTTTGATCGTCTGCTGGTTTTATAATGTAATCAAATTTGCTGTGTTTTAAAGATGATTTTGTTCTCTCTATCCCTTCTTTAAATAATACTACAAACATAATTAGGTGCCTTTAATATATTTAAGGCGATGCTTTATAAATGTCTGTTGAACAGCGGAGGAATAATGAGGAGGAAGTTTTGGTATACTTGGAGGGGCAGTACCTTTCATGGCCACCTCTGTGAAGACCCTACGAGAATTCTTCACTGTCACATTTCTGTTGAACTGAAGATGAACACATTGCATGGTATCACTGACTCTACAGAAGCCTTAACTCATGCTACCTTTGGGCAAATCTTACCAGCACATTTGGTTATCATGCATACCAAAGACTATGAGACCATATGATGTAGAAGCAGAATTAGACCAATCAGCCCATTGAGTCTGCTCTGCCATTTGATCATGGTTGATATGTTCTCACTGAGGTACCCCTGCATTACATAGAATATAGAACATAGGGCCTGTACTGTGCTGTACTGTTCTTCAGCCCTTGATGTTGTGTCAACCTTTTCTCCTACTTTAAGATCAAAGTAACCAACATACCCTTCAATTTACTGTCATCCATGTCTCTATCCAAGAGTTGCTTAAATGTACTAAATGTTTCTGACTCTACTACCATCGCTGGCAGTGCATTCCACGCACCCACCAATCTTTATGTGAAGAATCATCCTCTGACATCTCCCCTAAACCTTCCTCCAATCATCTTAAAGTTATGCCCCCCTGTCAGACCCATTTCTTCCCTGGGGAAAAGTCTCTGACAACTCACTCTATCTATGCCTTGCATTATCTTGTACACCTCGATCAAGGCGCCTTTCATCCTTCTTTGCTCCAGTAAGAAAAGCCTTAGCTCCCTCAACCTTTCTACATAAAAATGCCTTCCAATCCAGGCAGCATCCTGGTAAATCTCCTGTGCATCATCTCTAAAGCTTTCGCATCCTGCCTATAATGAGGCAACCAGAACAGAATACAATATTTCAAATGTAGTCTAACCAGTGCAAGCCAACACACCATACACCTTCTTAACAACCCTACCAAGCGGATGGCAACTTTAAGGGATCTATGGACATCGACCTCAAGATCCCTCCGCTCCTCCACTCTGCCAAGAATCCTGCCTTTAACCCTGTATTCTGCATTCAAATTCAATCTTCCAAAATGAATCACTTCACACCTTTCCTGCTTGAACTCCACCCCCCACTTATCAGCCCAGCTCTGCATTCTGTCAATATCCAGTTGCAACCTACAACAGCCTGCCACACTATCCACAACTACATCAATCTTTGTGTCTTTGGCAAACTTACTAGACCACCCTTCCCCTTCCTCATCCAAGCACTCTCCTGTAACCTCTGATCACCTTGCTAATCAAGGAAGTACCTATCTTTGTCTTAAATGCACTCAGTGACCTGGACTCCATAGGCTTCTGTAGCAATGAATTCCACAGATTAACTGGCCTCTGGTTGAAGAAATTCCTCCTCAACTCAGTTCTAAAGGGTTATCTGAGGCTGTGCCTGGGTCCCAGTCTCTCCTATTAGTAGAAACCTCTTCTCCACATCCACTCTACTGAGGCCTCTCAATATTCTCTCGTTTTTAATGGGACCCCCCCCCCCATCCTTCTAAACTCCACCAAATATAGACCCAGTGTCCTCAATTACTCTTCATATTAAGCCTTTCATCCCTTGGTACATTCTTGTAAATCTCCTTTGGACTTCCTTCAAGACCAGTATATCCTTCCTAAGATACAGGGCCCAAAATTGCTCACAATATTCAAAATGTGGTCTGACCAGAGCCTTATATAACCTAAGCAGTGCATCCCATGCTTCTGCATACAAGCTGTTTTGAAATGAATGCTAGCATTGACTTTGCCTTCCTAACTGCCAACTGAACCCACGTGTTAGCCTTAAGAGAATCCAGAACTAGAACTCCCAAGTTCCTTGGTGCTTCAAATTTACAATGCTTTTTCCCATTTAGAAAATACAGTCTGTCTCTATTCTTCCTATTAAAGTGCATAATCCCACAGTTTCCAGATTGAATTCTATCTGCTATTTCTTTGCCCACTCTCCTAACCTGTCCAAGTCCTTTTGCAGCCTCCAGCTTCCTCAACACTATCTGTCCTTCCATCTATCCTTGTGTCATTTGCAAAATGCCCTCAGTTCCTTTGTCCAGATTGTTAATGTATAATGTGAATCATTGTAGTCCTAACACTGACCTCTACGGAACTCCACTAGTCATCAGTTGCCATCCTGAAAATGACTCTTTATCCCCACTTTCTGCCTTCTGACAATCAGCTAGTCCTCTATCCATGTCAGTACCTGCCCCTAAAGTGGAGCATCAGAGGCTGAGGGGTGACCTTATAGAGATTTATAAAATCAGGGGGAGCATGGATAGGATAAATAGACAAGGCATTTTTCTTGGGTTGGTGGAACAGGTTAAAGGTGAGAAGGGAAAGATTTAAAAGGGGCCTAAGGGGCAATGTTTTCATGCATAGGGTGGTGAGTGTATGGAATGAGCTGCCAGAGTAAGTGGTGGAGGCTTGTACTATTGCAACATTTAAAAGGCATCTGGTTGGGTGTTTGAAGTGGAAGGGTTTAGAGGGATATGGGCCAAGTGCTGGCAAATAGGACTAGAATAATTTTGGATATCTGGTCAGCATGGATGAGTTGGAATGAAGGGTCTGTTCCCATGCTGTATATCTCCATGACTCTATGATCTCACCTTGACAAACTTGTGCTGACTCAACCCTATTTTACCATGCATTTCCAAGTACTCTGCTATCTCATCCTTAATATTGGGCTTTAAAATCTTATCAATGATCAAGGTCTGGCTAACTGGTCTACAATTTCCTGTATTCTGTCTCCCTTCCTTCTTAAACATGGGTGTTACATTAACTATTTCCTGTTCTCTGGGACCTCCCTGACTCCAGTGATCCCTGAAAGATCACCACCAATGCCTCCACAATCTCTTTTGCTATCTCTTTCAAAGCTCAGAGGTGTAGTGCATCAGCTTCGGGTGATTTATCCATCTTCAGACCTTTCAGTTTGCCCAGCATGTTATCCTAAGTGATGTCCACTATATTCACTTCTATCCCTTAACTCTGAAGAAGTTCTGGTATGCTGCTGGAGTCTTCTACTGGCAAAACTGCTGCAAAGTATCTATTCAGTTCCTCCACCATTTCTTTGGTCCTCATTACTTCTTCTCCAGCCTTATTTTCCACTGGTCCAAGGTCCACTCTTGCCAGTCTTATCTTTTACATTTCTAAAACAAACTCTTGTAACCTTCTTTTATTTTACTAGATAGCTTATCCTTATATTTCATCTCTCACTCCCCCCACCCCACAGACACACACACATACACACACACACACAAACAGTGTTTTAGTTATTCTTTGGGCTTCCCACTAACCTTCGCAGAATTCTCTGCTTTGTCTTTTGCTCTTACTCTATCCTTGAGTTCTGTGGTCAACTATGGTTGCTTTGTCCTCCCTTTAGTATGTTTGTTCTTCATTGGGATGAATTTCTGCCGTGCCTTCTGAATTACCCCCAGAAATTCCTGCCATTATTGCTCCACAGTCTTCCCTGCTAGACTCCCTATCTAATCAACTCTGGCCAGTTCCTCCCTCATGTCTTTCTAGTTACCTTAACTCAACCGTAATTGAGTTACATTTGGTCCAGCTTCTCTTTCTCAAACTACCGAGTAAATTCTAAAATGTCATGGTCACTGTCCCCTAAAGGTTTTATTCACCTTAAGTGCCCTAATCAAGTCTGCCTCATTACGTATCACCAAATTCAGAACTGCGTGTTCCCTTGAGAGCTTTAAAACAAGCTGCTCGAATAAAAAAATCTCGTAGATATCCCACAAATTCCATTTCTTGGGATTCATTACCAATCTGAATTTCCCAATGCACTTATATAATGAAGTCTGTCGTGATTATTACAATTGTGCCCTTCCTACGTGCTTTTTCTATCTCCCAATTTATTTTCTGCCCCACATCCTGACTACTGTTGGGAGGCCGGAATATATCTCTCATCAGGGTCTTTCTTACTTTGTGGATTCTCAACTCTACCCACACAGTTTCTATACCATAAAACCCTATATTGCTTCCCGCTGTTGATTTAGTTATATTTCTTAGTAACAAAATAACCCCAACCCTCTGCCGATCTGCCTGCATTTTCAATAGGATGCGTATTCTTGGGTATTGCTTTCCCAATTCAGATCTCCTTGCAAGCATGTCTCAGTGATACTCCCAATTTCAATCTGCACTACATTTACCTTGTTTCACATATTGTGCATATTTAGGTGTAACATCCTGAGTTCTGTGTTGACTGCCTCCCTTTTCAAAGTTGTTCCTTTATCTGCTGTGCCTGAAGCTAGGATCCTGACACTTTCCATACTCTCTGTCCTATTACGGATTTTGCAAACATCTTTAAGAACCCCTCCTGAGCCCTTTGTCCCTGTAGGTTTTTGCATAATTTTACAAATAATTTCCAAAAATTAGGATATAGGAAAACCCAGCTGCTAATCTTTTGCTCCTGAACAGTGCTGCAGGCAAACCTCTCTATGGTTTTCCTGATATCTATACAGCAAGCTGACTGGGTCTGAAGAAGGTGTAACAATACAAATACCAGCAAATGGATGCTGCAGACCGCTGCAGTCAAACCTCCCCTTATAATATCAGGTGCAGTTCACAGAAAACACTAAAATATGGCTTTACTACTCTTATTATATTGCAGAATGTTGCACTCTTCAATAGAGGCTGTGTTGGTGTTAAGACATCTCCTTACTTGTTGTGATATATGTCATTAAAAAATAGCAGCATCCTTTACACTTAATATTCTCATTCCTTCATCACTGTTTGATATAACATGACATGTTCTTACCTCCCTTAGCTAAATTTGGCTGTGGGGCCTTCAGTGTACAAGCTAGGCACGCTGAGGGTTCATTGATCAATTGTCCACACAGACTAGTAGTTTTCTGTCAGCCAGGAATCAGAGTTTAGATGTTCGAACTGTCAGGAGCAGATGCAGTAAGAGTCAAATTCACAACCTGCAGCCTACATCGTGCAGTAAGTTTGATTGAATGCACATGCATCATTCAACAAAATTCAAATGAAACTTCTTTAGAATGAGATTACAGGAAGTTTCAGTCATAAGATGCTGCTACTCAGCCTCTCTTCCTCCATCCTTTATTATATGCAGACTGTGCCTGATGATGAGAATCATATTACAGCGTCTGATTTGATGGGGTTTCTGCACCCTTACTTTAAGAACACATTGGCATAGTGCACTACTTCCTCCCTTACCATCTACACAGCTACTCTGTTTGGGCAGTGCCTTGGATGTCAAAGCAGGGTACCCCTCGTTTTCTTTATCTCCTCCTCCAGCATCTTCAAAGGGGCATCAGTGAACTGTTGAGCCTGTTCTATCTTCCTGATTGCCACAAATGTCTTTTGCTAAAATAAAGGGCTTTATATCTGTTGCATGTTCTCCAGACAACAGTCATGTCTTTGCTGTGACTTTGTTGAAATTGATAGAGGCTACATAACTAATTCAAGCCCAAAGCAATATTGGTACAGATTGATTTCTATCCCAAACAATAGTCCTGCAGTGACACCAGATTTTCTGCTTCCTAATGTGCAAGTTTTCCACATTGACATGTTTTACTCATGTCAGAAGTTCACTAACCTTTGAACATTCCTCTCGATGAGTCCTCAAGGTTGCATGAATCATCTAAACACTGGATGGAATTTATTGGCTGTTAATTGGTTTCTGTCCACTGGCTGGAGAGTGGGTGACATCACTGTCACAGACATTTCCAGATGGTATTAGATTCTAGGTGCTGCAAGGCAGATTCTCCATTTCTGAGAATTGCTGGGCAGAGGCTGGCAGTTCTTCAGAAGCAACAGCCCCACCCTGAGTAGTAGCTGCTGCCAGTACTGCAGTAAGCACCAGAAGAACGCTTGTAGCTGTATAACCCTGAATAGAGTTAACAGGGACAGGCCCACCAAGATCAGTCAGGCAAGCTGCTTCTAGGGTAGGGAAGGAGGGTTGCTGTAAAGGGAATAGAGATGTCTTCACATGTGGTCAGCCCTTATTTCTGGCAGGACCCTCTGTTGGGCAAAGGGTACATCATCAGGAGAGACTGCTCCAACAGATCACAAGCAGAGCAGTCAGAGTATACCTTGCAGCTTGTATATATTGCATAAAACCCTGACTCTATTGAAGTTCCCTGGCCCACAACCTCTGGTTGAATATCCGCGATAATGGGCTTTAAGTGGCCAATTCTTGGCTCCTTCTGCTCCAGGTGGGAATGCTGTTCCTTTCCTGCCACGGACTTAATGGGTGAAGTTGGAAAACAGTCAACACACCACTCTGTGCCTCTCTGTACCATTCTTCCAGCTCTTCCATGTCTTGATGTGAGTGACTGGGGATACATTAATATTTGCATATTGTTCTTCTGCATCCATGAAAATTGCAAAGAATTCACTATCTGTGTCAAAAAATAAGCAGTGAAACAATCAAAATAGCCCTCACATATATATTCAAGGCAGGATCCAATCCTGTTGACAAGAGCACAGATGAGAGAATTAAGCTCCAATGTTATACTGCTATCTTTGATGTACATTCTTATCTGGTAAAGCATTTCATTTGGGAGTAGAAGCTTACAGAATTTACTTAGACACAGAATCAAAAGATGTCTGTATCAGAAATCAGATAATATTGAAATACAAATTTCTACAGAGTCAATTGTTCACTTTTAGCAAAATTTTCAGGACACAACATTCCTCAACCATCAAAATTCTATATAAAAACTCGGGAATTTTGAAGCCGTTATGTGGAACTTCTTAAGCCAAACTCTTTATTTATTCATGAAGTGATACGACTGCCCAGTGCAGATTATGCTGCGTGGACTGTACTCTATTTTCTTTCACAACTGCCTTACGGGTCCCCAGTGAGTGTGATAATGTTTGGTGGCTTCCTCGTGTTCTGACTTGAATGATATAATTACTGGAACAACATTCCTCAGCGAAAATACGACAGGCTCAGTTTGCTGAAAATAAAAATGGCCAACGAGATGACATTGACGGATCATGTCACACCACACCTACTGTAAGGCATATCTGTAGCAAATGCAGTTCTAACAATCATTTAATCACCCAAACAAAGCAGGCATCGATAAAGCACAACAATATTTTAACATTGATTGACTTTGTACAGAATTTGCATTTTACATGCAGATTTGAACTGAAGAAGATTGATTTTTATATGCTAGTAAAATTTCAACATGAATTTGAGGAAGAGAAGTAACTAGATCATGGAGCTGGTGACCTAGTGGTATTATCATCAGGCTATTAATCTGGAGATCGAGGCAATATTCCGGAGGCTTGAGTTCATTTCCTAACAAATCAATAAAAATCTGGAATTGGAAAACTAATGATGATCATGAAATTTAGGGAAGGAAACTACTATCCTAACCTGGTCCACAACAACATGGTTGATTCTCAGTTGCCCTTTGGGCCTAATCAGCGATGCCCACATCCTGTGAATGAATATAAAAATCTTTGCCCATGGGAAAACCGATTAAATCTGAATATTTGTAGTCATACTTATTCAATCATGCAATGTATATACCTGTGAAGCCCGTCCCAGTGGAACAGTTCCGTTCCATAACAGCACTGACGCCCGTGCCCCAAGAACTGAAAGTCATCCCTCCCACACCAATCTTAAAGCCATGCACTTAAGTCTTTGACTTTATTTAGCTTATGCTAATTTATTTGTTTAAAATCTTTCAATTGAAACTCCTTTCCAGTCCAATCAATGTCCTTTTGACCAGCTTGGACAATGTTAAATGGATCTCTCCCACCCATTCTAAGTTCTTATCCAGTCCTGAGAAGATATCTTTAATCTTGATGTCAGGTAAACAATATGACCTTTAGGACTCATCCTCATGACAAAAAAAAAGCATCTATTCCCAAATTATAGAGCCCTATACCATTACTATGTTCATATTACTTCTATCCAACTGAATGGTTCACTGCACCACATTGCAGTGGTCAATTCACTCATCCTCATAAATTGGCCAAAGCTGTTCACATTATTTACTTCTAGAAGATTTTGCATCCCTAAGTTGCAAAGCTATTCTAGCTAAAACTGATATAGTAAACTTGAGACCAGCCATCTTCCTTAAGCCTGCTCTGAAGAAAGGAAAACATCAAGAACCATAATGCTAAATTGGGCGCTAATACATTTAGTTACTGTGGGAGAAGGAAAAAATCACTTTTCCTACAGATCACTAGCTTACAGAAACTATGGTTGGCTTTAGTCAAAGAGGACCTACTCATTATGCCACCGTGACCTCAACTTGGTCACACTCAGGAACAGACAGTAAAAGAGACAATACCTAAGCCGTTGCTGACTGAAGGGACATGTTAGGTAAAACAGGGTAAAAACAAGAACTGCAGATGCTGGAAACTAGAGTCTAGATTAGAAAGAGTCTGGAAAAGCACAGCAGGTCAGGCAGCACCCGAGGAGCAAGAAAATTGACGTTTCAGGCAAAAGCCCTTCATCAGGAAAAGATGCAGGGTGCCTGCAGAGTGGAGAAATAAATGAGAGGGAAGTGGGGTTGAGGAGAAAGTAGCATAGAATACAATAGGTGAATGGGGGTGGGATGGAGGTGATAGATCAGAGAGGAGGGTGGGGAAGGTAGCATAGAGTACAATGGGTGAATGGGGGTGGGGATGAAGGTTATAGGTCAGAGAAGAGGGTGGAGTGGATAGGTGGAAAGGAAGATAAGCAGGTAGGACAGGTCATGAGGACAGTGCTGAGCTGGAAGATTGGAGCTGGGGTGAGGTGGGGGAAGGGGAAATGAGGAAAGTGGTGAAATCCACATTGATGCCCTGGGATTGAAGTGTTCTGAGACGGAAGAGGAGGCATTCTTCCTCCAGCCATCGGGTGGTGAGGGAGCGGCGGTGGAGGAGGCCCAGGACCTGCATGTCCTCGGCAGAGTGGGAGGGGGAGTTGAAATGTTGGGCCACAGGGCAGTGTGGTTGAATAGTGCGGGTGTCCTGGAGGTGTTCCCTAAAGGGCTCTGCTAGGAGGCGTCCAGTCTCCCCAATGTAGAGGAGACCGCATCGGGAGCAATGGATACAATAAATGATATTGGTGGATGTGCAGGTGAAACTTTGAATGTGGAAGGTTCCTTTGGGGCCTTGAATGGAGGTGAGGGAGGAGGTGTGGGCGCAGGTTTTGCAATTTCTGCGGTGGCAGGGGAGGGTGCCAGGAAGGGAGGATAGGTTGCTGGGGGGCGTGGACCTGACCAGGTAGTTACGGAGGGAATGGTCTTTGCGGAAAGCAGAAGTGGATGGGGAAGGAAATATATCCCTGGTGGTGGGGTCCGTTTGGAGGTGGCGGAAATGTCGTCGGATGATGTGATTTATGCGAAGGTTGGTAGGGTGGAAGGTGAGCACCAGGGGAGTTCTGTCCTTGTTATGGTTGGAGGGGTGGGGTCTGAGGGCGGAGGTGCAGGATGGGGACGAGATGCATTGGAGGGCATCTTTGACCACGTGGGAAGGGAAATTGCGGTCTCAAAAGAAGGAGGCCATCTGTTGTGTTCTGTGGTGGAACTGGTTCTCCTGGTAAAAACAATGACTGCAGATGCTGGAAACCAGTTTCTGGATTAGTGGTGTTGGAAGAGCACAGCAGTTCAGGCAGCATCCAAGTGGTTCTCCTGGGAGCAGATACGGTGGAGGCGGAGGAATTGGGAATATGGGATGGCATTTTTGCGGGAGTTAGGGTGGGAAGAGGTGTAATCCAGGTATCTGTGGGAGTCGGTGGGTTTGTAAAAAATGTCAGTGTCAAGTTGGTTGTCATTATTGGAAATGGAGAGGTCCAGGAGGAGGAGGGAGGTGTCAGAGATGGTCCAGGTAAATTTAAGGTCGGGGTGGAATGTGTTGGTGAAGTTGAAGGGACATGTTACCTAGATGGCCTGCTAATAAGATTCACTGCCTCACAACAGCATTGCAGCTCCTGAATCTGCAGGGACACTCCCTGTCTCCCCAGGAACCCAGTCACTACAATGCCCATGCAGACTAAATGGCACCAGGATACTTGAGATGAATGCTCACTGCCCAATGAAATTATAGCAGCCAGGATGCTGAATATTAGCACCTATTTCTGTAGATTAACTAACCTCCTGTTGCCATTGTTAACCGATCAATACCACCAGGCGGGCAGCATTGTCCTTCTCAAAACCTACAAAATACTCGAAGGATACTTAATGGGTGGCATGGTGGCTCAGTAGTTAACACTACTGTCTCACAGTGCTAGACACCTGGGTTCGATTCCAACCTCAGGTGACTGTCTGTGTGGAGTTTGTACATTCTCTCTGTCGGGTGCTCTGGCTTCCTCCCACAATCCAAAGATGTGCAGGTTTGGTAAATTGACAATGCTAAATTGCCCATAGTGCATTAGTCAGGGGTAAATATAGGGTAGAGGAATGGATCTGTGTGGGTTATGCTTTGGAAGGTCAGTGTGGACTTGTTGGGCTGAAAGGCCTATTTCCACACTGTAGGGAATCTAATGTGATTGAAACTGTATTGTCTTATAAATAGCATTGACCTATTGTAACCCTATAATAACTGACTGTACCTGGAGCTCGGTGAAGAGGGCTGAGACTCATTTGTATAGACTGCCAATTCTGTGTACGAGCAGTCAAATCCTCTTCCCACGATATCGTGAAATAATCCAGGGTGTGTCTCAATTTCACAAGGTCTGCATATGGGCTTTATTTATCCAACTAAGATGGACCCTCAGCACCTGAAATGGAACATGATTCTATTTTCCATAAACTGGAGATCATCCAAAGCCAACTAAAAGGGCAGCAATGTAGCACTAGCATCCAGCATTGTGAAAGGTGGTGGAGGGGTTTGAAACTTTAGATAAAATAGAGTTATGGAAAACAGTGCATGGTGGCACAGTGGTTAGCACTGCTGCCTCACAGCGCCAGAGACCCGGGTTCAATTCCCGACTCAGGCGACTGACAGTATGGAGTTTGCACATTCTCTCTGTGTCTGCGTGCTCTGGTTTCCTCCCACAGTCCAAAGATATGCAGGTCAGGTGAATTGACCATGCTAAATTGCCATAGTGTTAGGTAAAGGGGTAAATGTAGGGGAATGGGTGGGTTGCGCTTCGGCCGGTCAGTGTGGACTTGTTGGGCCGAAGGGCCTGTTTCCACACTGTAAGTAATCTAATCTAGTTGTATATTAAAATATAAATAAATCCCCTTCTTCTTCAACTGTTACAGGGAGATGTTTTTCTTTTTTATTTACATGTGATTGACAACTGGCAGCCAGACTGCAATGGTACCCCGGAGTTAAGTTCTTGCCACAGACATGACTCCTGCTGACAACATTATAATGGTGTTGTCTTCAGAGAATTTCATTGGGTCAGTGATGCACAAGTTGTTAGTGAAATATTAACACATTGGAGGCCCTGCCAGGATTCTGCCAATGTAACTGTTTGGGATGAAGTGCACGTCTGGATGGAGCCATCTGTGGTGGCACGGTGGCTCAATGGTTAGCACAGCTACCTCACAGCCCCAGGGACCCAGGTTCGATTCTAGCCTTGGAGACTGTCTGTGTGGAATTTGCACATTCTCCCCATGTCTGTGTGGGTTTCCTTCCACAATTCAAAGATGTGCAGGTTGGGTGAATTGACTATGCTAAATTGCCCATGGTGTTTAGAAATGCATAGGTTAGGAGCATTAGTCAGGGGTAAATGTAGGGGAAATGGCTCTGGGCAGGTTACTCTTCAGAGGGTCGATGTGGACTTTGTTGGGCTAAAGTGCCTGTTTCCACACAGTAGGGATTCTATAGTCCAAAACTGAGGCATTAATCTCATTGTTGTCAGTTTCTTAATGAGGTTGGAGGAGCTGGCCTGATGTTTTGGAAAAGCAGAAAACATCCCTATTGTTACACAAATGATTCCAAAGGCCTGAATGTGTAAGACCTATCTCCAAACATGGCAGCTCTCGCTTTTATGGCATTGAACAGGGAGAAATGGATGAAGGTTTGAAATTATACCTTGCTGACTCATAAAGGCAATTATCTTTGCTGTAGGTTACCCTTTAAGAGAAAAAAAGGTATCCTTTTGGATTTCATCCCCGGATGCCTTCGGAAGAGGTCAGATGCCCTTTGAGATTGTTAAAAGTGAATGTGCATTAAGTTCATAACTTCATTGAATTTGACAAGTTCATTGGAGCTGTCGAAAGGAGGAGCCTGAAGAAGTCAGCTGCAGAGTTGACAAAAGGAGTCAAAGCATTTAAACTTTAATCGTGATGCTTAAAAAAAATGTTTGTAGTGTTAAAAAATGGTATACCTTGCTACTTTACCCAATCTGTTGGCCTACTTCTAAAGGCTATCATTACAGAACAGGTGCTGCCTGACTGACTTTACAATCTTTCATTATCACTGCAGGGTACTTTCCATTGTGATGTTTGATTTACCACTTCACAGTCATTATAAACACTTCGAGAGGGATGATGTATTCCAATGCTTGCTCTTTTTATATAGAGAATTAAAGGAAGTTACATATAGTGGGTGCATTCTTATCAATTAAGGAATTTTATTGGAATTACTGATTTCTTCAATAAACACTTAACTCATGGGGTATGCTGGGTGACTTGACATGGGTAAGTGGTGGTGGCTTGGATGCATCTGCTGGTATAAGTTCGCTTATGGCTAAAAATGACCATAAGAGTGGGTAGAGGGGCATAGGTTGACACAAGGGGTATATGGTTGTTGTTGCTGCCCGTGGCTGCATGTGACAAAAAAGCTCCTTGTGGTTTAAGCTAAAAGAAGATGGTTAATGAAAATTGTAGCTGATGCAGTACTTCATATCGCTCAAGTTATGGTTTTCACAGATCGATAACAAAGTCCTCTGAAAATCACAATAGAGTCTGAATAAGTTGGGGCTCAAAAGCAGACAGTCAGATTCTTCTTTTTTTGGATAAGAGTACCTCAGATAGGAACCGTCAGATTTGAAATTTCCTGTTTGAATATGAAATAGAAAGGGAAAGCTTGATGCACCTTAGGTGAGACCTTTTAAATAATTATAATCACATTTTAGAGTAGACATATTTATACAATAATAGTACTTTATATTGTATTAGTTATTGGGAAATTAGATTTCTGTGGGCAGAGACTGATTTTGATAAACACCCTTGGAGAACTGAAAACAACAAATGCTGAAGATTACAGCAGGTCAGGCAGCATCCAAGGAGAGAGAGCAAGCTAATGTTTTGAGTCTGGATGACAGTTGATCGGAGCTAAAGTGAAATGTGGAGGGGCCAGCATTTATGTTACAGTTAGGGGCGGGGGGGGGGAGGGGAAGTCTGGGGGTAGTGGGTGTAGGGTGCTGGTGGAGAATGAATGTTGGTTGTTCAGATTAAGTGATTGGAATGTGAGAATAGCAGAACAATGATGTGTCTACCTGCCAGACTGAAAGAAAGCAGACAGTCCCACTGGAGTGGCAGTAGGGGAGGGAAGACATGAGAAAGTAACAAAGCTGAAAAAAAGGGCAAAAAGTAGGAGAATGTAACAAGGAAAACTAAAAGAAAGGGAAGAATTTGGACCTGGTTCACAATTTGAAGGTGTCAAACTCAATATTCAGGCCAGAAGGCTGAAAAGTGCCAAGTCTGCAGATGAGATGTTGTTCCTCCAGTTTGCACTATGATTCGCTGGAGCATTGCAGCATGCTGAGGACAGACAAGTGGGCATATGAACAGGAGACTGTGTTAAAATGACTGGCCATGGGAAGGCCAGGGTCCTGCTTGTGCAGGGACCAGACGTGTTCTGCAAAGTGGTCACCCAGTCTGCATTTGATTCACCAATGTAGAGTTGGTCACATTGGGTGCAGCGAATACGAAATAGAAGATTGGAGAAGGGACAGGTGAAACGCTGCTTCGCCTGATTAGGGATAGTCAACATGGCTTTATGCTGGGAAATTGTGTCTCACAAACTTGATTGAGCTTTTTTGAAAAGTAATAAAGAAGGTTGCTGAGGGTAGAGAGGTGGACATGATCTACATGGACTTCAGTAAGGCATCCACAAGGTTCCTCATGGGAGGCTGATCAGCAAGTTTAGATCTCACGGAATACAGGGAGAACTAGCCAGTTGGATACAGAACTGGCTCAAAGGTAGAAGACAGAAAGTGGTAATGGAGGGTTGTTTTTCAGACTGGAGGCCTGTGACCAGTGGAGTGCTACAAGGATCGGTGCTAGGTCCACTACTTTTTATCATTTATATAAATGATTTGGATATGAACATTAGAGATATAGTTAGTAAGTTTGCAGATGACACCAAATTGGAGGTGTAGCAGATAGCGGAGAAGGTTATCTCAGGTTACAAAGGGATCTTGATCAGATGGGCCAATGGGCTGAGGAGTGGCAGATGGATAAATTAGATTAGATAAATGTGAGGTGCTGCATTTTGGGAAAGCAAATCTTAGCAGGATTTATACACTTAATGGTAAGGTCATAGGGAGTGTTGAACAAAGAGACCTTGAAGTGCAGATTCATAGCTCCTTGAAAGTAGAGTCGCAGGTAGATAGGATAGTGAAGGAGGCGTTTGGTATGCTTTCCTTTATTGATCAGAACATTGAGTACAGGAGTTGGGAGGTCATGTTGCAGCTGTACAGGACATTGATTAAGCCACTTTTGGAATATTGCCTGCAATTCTGGTCTCCTTCCTATTGGAAGGATGTTGTGAAATTCGAAATGGTTCAGAAAAGATTTACAAGGATGTTGCCAGGGTTGGAGGATTTAGCTATAGGGAGAGGCTAGGGCTGTTTTCACTGGAGCATCAAAGGCAGAGGGGTGACCTTATAGAGGTTTATAAAATCATGAGGGGCATGCATGGGATAAGTAGACAAAAATCTCTTCCCTGGGGTCGGGGAGTCCAGAACTAGAAGGCATAGGTTTAAGGTGAGAGGGAAAAAATATAAAAGGGACCTAAGGGGCAACTTTTTCATGCAGAGAGTGGTGCATGTATGGAATGAGCTGCCAGAGGAAGTGGTGGAGGCTAGTACAATTGCAACAGTTAAAAAGGCATCTGGATGGATATATATATAGGAAGGTTTTAGAGGGACATGGGCCAAGTGCTGGCAAATTGGACTGGATTAGGTTGGGATATCTTGTCGGCATGGACAAGTTGGACTGGAGAGTCTGTTTCTGTGCTGTACATGTCTATGACTCTATGACGTTTATGACCTTGAAAGACTGTTTAGGCCCTTGGATGATTAGCAGAGAGGAGATGAAGGGGCAGGTGTTGTACCTTCCGTGGTTACATGGGAAGGTGCCGTGGGGAGAGGCCATGGTGTTTCTGGTTGCGGAATGGACTAGGGTGTCCCGAAGGGAATGACCCCTGCAAAATGCAAGCAGGGGCATGAGGGTAATATGGTGGTGGTGTTCTGCTAGTTTGAAGTTTGTTATTTAGCATGGGTTAGAAGGAAAGTACAAACAAGGTCACCTTATAAGAGTGCCAAGAGACAAATAACATAGCACAGGGGCTGAAACAATTGTGAAACAGGGTCACTATGACCTCAAGAGAATAAACAACCTCTGCTTCACAACCTAACAAACAACCTTAAGAAGAAAGGAAGAATGGCAGAGAATAATGACAAGACAACGGAGAGAAAGAGGTCATGTCTAAGAGAAACTTTTTTTAAGTGTCTCGATAAAGCTGTAAAAGTGATTTAATCTCATTTCTATCAATGGGATTTGAATTGGCGTCATCTTATTTAGTTAAGAGAATTAATATATAAAGTATTTAAAATAGTGACAATATAGTCGATACTGGTATCAAACTTCTGTTTTAAACCATCTTCCAGCAGGCAGATACCGAAATCGGTACTGAATACTGGTTTGGATACTGTTGGAGGGGATAGCCACTCAGGGGAGAACAACAGCAGCAGCCAGGCCTGTGGCACCACAACTGGTTCTGCTGTGGAGCAGGGTCAGGCAAAGTCCAAGCGAGCGTTAGTATGAAGGGTCTCACTACACAGAGGCAATGACAGGCATTTCTGTGGACACAATCGAGACTCCAGGACAGCATGTTGTCTTCCTGGCGCCAGGATCAAGGATGTCTCTGAGCTGGTGAGCAGCCAGAGGTCATTGTATCAATGACATAGGCAGGAAAAAGGATGAGGTCCTGAAGAGCGATTATAGAGAGCTAGCCATACGGTTAAAATGCAGGATCTCAAGGGTGATACTTTCTGGACTACTTCCGGTACCACATGTTAGTGAGAGTAGGAATAAGAAGATTGCAGATGAGTGTGTGGTTTGAGGGCCAGTGCTAGGAGCAGGGACTCAGATTCTTGGATCATTGCGATCTCTTTGGGGGCAGAGGTGACCTGTACAAGAGGGACTGGATACAGCTGAACTGGAAGGGAACCAATACCCTGGTGGGGAGATTTGCTAGAGCCATTGGGTAGGGTTTAAACTAGTCTGGCAGTGGCGTGGCATCCAAAGTAGTATGGAGACAAAAGAGAAAGTTGAAGACAGTACAGAGATTAATGGGAGCAAGTCAAATAGTAAAGGTAGTGTTGGTAATCCTAGTACTAGACAGGGCAGGCAAGAGCACGACAGAAAGCAAGGGAAGTCTGGGTTAAATTGCATTTATTTCAATACAAGAGGCTGACAGGTAAGGCAAATGGACTTGGAACATGGATGGGCACATGGGTCTGTGATATTTTAGCTATTACAGAAACGTAATAGGGAGGGAGGGACAGGACTGGCAACTCGATATTCCAGGGTATAGATGCTTAGGTAAGATAGAAGAGGAAGCAAGAGAGGTGGGAAGTTGCATTTTTGATTAGGGAGAACATCACAGCAGAAGGGAAGACATTCTTGAGGGTTCATTCACTGAGTCTGTATTGGTAGAATTGAGGAATAAAAAAAGGGGGAGATCACTTTGATAATATTGTACTATAGGACCCCCAATACATAGTGGGGGATTGAGGAGTAAATATGTAAGATGATCAGAGATAGCTGCAAGCATAATAGGTTTGTAATAATAAGGGATTTTAACTTTCCTAACATCAACTGCGACTGCCATAGTGTTAAAGGCTTGGATGGAGAGAAATCTGTTAAGTGGGTTCAGGAAGAATTTCTCTTGCAGTATGTAGATGGCCCGACTGGAGAAGGGCCAAACCTTGACCTCCCCATGGGAAATAAGGCAGGGCAAGTGACAGAAATGTTAGTAAGTGAGCACTTGGGACTAGTGACCATACTTCTAATAGTTTTAATACAGTTATAGAAAAGAATGGATCTGGTCCACAAGTTAAAGTTCTAAATTGGAACAAGGCCAATTTTGATAGTCTTAGACAGGAACATTCATAAGTTGATTGGCGGAGGCTGTTTTCAGGCAAAGGGATGTCTGGTAAGAGGGAGGTTTTCAAAAGTGAGTAAAGGAGGATAAGGGCCAGCATATTCCTGTTTGAATGAAGGAAAAGGCTGGCAACAGTAGGGAACCCTGGATGATTAGAGTTATTGAGGCCCTGGGCTTGGAAAAGAAGGAGGCATATGACATGTATAGGAAGCTGGGATCAAGTGAATTCCTTGAGGAGGATAGAAGGTGTCAGAGTACACTTAGGAGAGAAATCAGGAGGGTGAAAAGAGAACACAAGATGGCATTGACAGATAAGATAAAGGAGAAGCCAAAGAGATTCCATAGGTATCAAGGAAGAAACAGCAGGGCATCTTGAAAGAAATTGTTCCATTGTACGCAGCATGGATTCATGAAGGGCAGGTTATGCTTCACAAATCTCTTTGGAAGTCTTTCAAGACACTTCAAGCAAGGTGGACAACAGGGACCCAGTGGATGTGGTTTACCTAGATTTCCAAAAGGCCTTTGACAAGGTGCTGCACATGAGGTTGCTGCATAAGAGAAGAATGCATGGTGTTAGGAGTGGAGTATTAGCATGGATAGAGGATTAGTTGACTGACAGGAAGCAAAGAGTGGGGATAAATGAGTGCTATTCTGGCTGGCAATCAGTAACTAGTGAAGTGCTTCAGGAATCGGTGTTGGGATACTTGATTATTTGCAATTTATATTGATGATTTGGAGTTGGGGACCCCATATACGATGTCAAAATTTGTGGATGACACTAAGATGAGTGGCAGAACAAAGTGTGCAGAGAGGCTGTTTCCCTGGAGCGTCAGAGGCTGAGGGGTGACCTTATAGAGGTTTACAAAATTGAGGGGCTTGGATCGGGTAAATAGACAAAATCTATTCCCTGGGGTCGGGGAGTCCAGAACTAGAGGGCATAGGTTTAGGGTGAGAGGAGAAAGATATAAAAGAGACCTACGGGGCAACTTTTTCACACAGAGGGTGGTACATGTATGGAATGAGCTGCCAGAGAAAGTGGTGGAGGCTGGTACATTTGCAACATTTAAGAGGCATTTGGATGGGTATATGAATAGGAAGGGTTTGGAGGGGTATGGGCTGGATGCTGGCAGGTGGGACTAGATTGGGTTGGGATATCTGGTCGGTACGGACCGAAGGATCTGTTTCCATGCTGTACTTCTTTATGACTCTGTGACTGTGAAACTTTGCAGAGGAACATAGATACATTGAGTAAGTGGGCAAAGGTATGGCAGATGGAATGCAATGCTAGTAAATATGAAGTAGGAATAAGAGCAGAATAGATTATTACTTGAAAGGTAAAATGTTGCAGCATGCTGCTGTGCAGAGGGATCTGGGTGTCCTTGTACATGAATCACAGAAGATTGGTGTGCAGGTAAAACAAGTAAATAGGAAGGCAAATGGACTTTGTCTTTCATTGCTAAAGGGGTTGGGTTTAAAAACTGAGAGATAATATTACAATTGTACAAGGTGCTGGTGAGGTCACACCTGGAGTACTGTGTGCACATTTGGTCTTCTTACTTAAGAAAGGATGTACTGGCACTGGAGGGTTGTAGCCGAGGTTCACTGGGTTGATTCCAGAGTTGAGGGGATTGGCTTATGAGGAGAGGTTGAGTAGATAAGGTTTATGTTCATTGGAATTCAGAAGAATGAGGAGGGATCTTACCGAAACAAAAGTTATGAAAGGGTTAGATAAGATAGATGTAAAGAGGATGTTTCCACTGACAGGTGAAACTTGGACAAAAGGGCATAGCCTCAAGATTAGAGGGAGCAGATTTAAAACTGAACTGAGAAGGAACTTCTTCACCCAGAGGATTGTTAACCTATGGAATGCCTTGCCCTGGGAGTAGTTGATGCTACTTCAGTAATCACTTTTAAAGATAAGGTAGATACTTTTTAAAAAAAAAGGAATTAAGGAATATGATGAAAATGTGGGTAAGTGGAGGTGAGCCCACAAAAAAATTAACCATGATCTTATTGAGAGGAGGAGCAGGCCCTAAGGGCCAGACGGCCTACTTCTGCTCCTAGTTCATATGTTCTAAGTACATAAAAGGGTAAAAGAGTAACTAGGGTGAGAATAAGACCCCTTTAAGGATCAATAAGATCATCTACATGCAGAGCCACAAGAGATGGGTGAGATTTTAAATGAATATTTCTCATCAGTATTTACTTTGGAGAAAGGTATGGCAGCTAGGGAACTTGGGGAAATAAACAGTGATGTCTTGAAGACAGTCCACATTACAGAAGACATGGCAAATGGAATTGAATTGAATTGAATTGAATTTATTGTCACATGTACCGAGACATAATGAAAAGTTTTGTCTTGCAAGCAATACAGGCAGATGACATAGTTAAATAGCATAGGTAAGTAAATAATAGGTAAATAGCAGCAAAAACAAAAACACAGGTACAGACGAATGTTAAGAGTTTGTGAGTCCATTCGGTATTCTAACAGCAGTAGGGTAGAAACTGTTTAGAAACCGGCTGGTGTGTATATTTAGGCTTCTGTACCTTCTACCTGATGGTAGAGTCTGAAGAAAAGCATTGCCAGGGTGGGATGGATCTTTGAGAAGACTGGCGGCCTTTCCTTGACAGTGAGCCTGGTAGATGGATTCTAGAGATGGGAGGTTGGCCTTTGTGATTGGTGCTGGAAGTTTGTTTAAGATAGATAAATCCTCAGGGACTGATGAAGTGTATCCCAGGACTTTGTAGGAGATTAGGGAGGAAACTGAGGGTCCTTTAGCAGAGATATTTGCATCATCGACAGCCACGGGTGAAGTGCCTGAAGATTGAAGGGTGGCTGATGTTGTGCCACCATTTAAGAAAAGCTGCAGGGAAATGCCTAGGGACTACAGACCGGTCAGCCTAACATGCATGGTGGGTAAGTTGTTAGAGGGGTTTCTGAGAGACAGGATCTAAAGGCATTTGGAGAGGCAAGGACTGGTTTGAGATAATCAGCATGGCTTTGTGCATGGGAAATCATGCCACACGAATTTGACTGAGTTTTTGGAAGGGGTGACCAAAAAAGTGGATGCAGGCAATGTGATAAACATTGTCTACATGGATTTTAGCAAGGCCTTTGGTAAGGTACCGTGTGGTAGGTTGTTGAGTAAGGTTAAATTTCACGGGATCGAGAGAGAGCTAGACAATTGGATACAAAACTGGCTTGACGGTAGAAGACAGAGGGCAGCGGTAGGGGGTTGTTTTTCAGACTGGAGGCCTGTGACCAGTGGTCTGCCAGAGGGAGAGTTGATGGATCCATTGTTATTTATACAAATGACTTGGATGAGAATTTAGGAGATATAGTTGGTAAGTTTGTGGATGACACTATGATTGGTAATATAGTGGACAGTGAAGAAGGCTATCTGGGAATGTGGTGAAATGTTGCTCAACTGGGCCAATGGGCTGACGTTTGGCAGATGGAGTTTAATTTAAATAACTGCAAGGTATTACATTTTGGTAAGGCAAACCAGGGCAGGATGTACACAGTCAATGGTAGTTCCTGGGGAGTGTTATAGAACAAAGAGATCTAGGAGTACAGGTTCATAGCTCCTTGAAAGTGGAGTCACAAATAGACAGGGTAATGAAGAAGGCTTTTGGCATGCCAGCTTTCATTGGTCAGAGCATTGAGTGAAGGAGATGGGACATCTTGTTGCAGTTGCAGAAGACCTTGGTGAGGTCACATTTGGTGGATGGCGTGCAGTTGTGGTCGCCCTATTATAGAAAGGATATTATGAAACTAGAAGGAGTGCAGAGAAGATTTACTAGGATGCTACTTGGACTGGAAGGTTTGAGTTCTAAAGACAGCCTGCATCGGTTGGGACATTTTTCCCCTGGAATGTAGAAGACTGAGGAGTGACCTTATAGAGGTAGGCAAAATCATGAGGGGCATGAATAAGGTAGTAGCGGACAGATTTTCCCCATGATAGGGGAGACTAAAACTAGAGGGCAGAGGTTTAAGGTAAGAGGGGAAAGATACAAAAGGGTCCGAGGGGGCAATTTTGTTTCACAAAGAGGGTGGTGAATGTTTGGAATGGGACAGCGTGGACATGTTAGGCTGAATGGCCTATTTTCATACTGTAGACTTCTATGACTCCCAAGTTGTAAATGTTAAACAGAGAGACTGTGTTTGTCTGACCTTTCAATGTTGGGTAAGAGGGAAGCCTGAAGTTATCAATTTTGTCATAGAATTGTGGTGTTAGGTTTAACTATGAATAACTTTATAAATAACTTTATATTAGAGTTAATATTTAAAATATGTTATAAAAATTGGTAAAAAGTATCATCCTTTCAAACCTTCTGTACTGAGGTTGGCAAGGATCGTGTTGCATTACAGAATTTGAAACGTCATTAGTAATAAGCAAATTTATGATGCAGCTGGCAAATGTCTGGGAAGGGACATAACAGTCAGTTTTGCAATGTGGTCAATAAAATGCATTGTAAGAGCCCAAGGATAGGTGATAGGGGGTCTGGCAACATTACATAATCATGGGAGGACCTCGGGTTGTCCATGAAGTTGTTCATCATTGTTCATGTATTCATAGGATTGGATATGTAGGTCTGAAGAGATGTGACAAAGACTGATGTTAATGTCGGATTTAACCATTGTAACGCAGTATGTATAAATATCCTGTACTTTTTTGGGAAAGGCAGAGTGTCATAGAGACCTCTCCCACGGTGCATTGGTAAGGATCTTTGACTAAAGATTGATCTGTGCAGCTGAACGGGAGACACAGACTCCTCTTTAAATCCTTCTCCAACTGTGGTCATGGGTTTGTGTTGGGATGCAGCATGGAAGATCTGAGGGGCCATTGGAGATGGATGCTGGGGTATGATGTTACAGGGGTTTGCCTTGGGAGTGAGAGAGGTGAAAATTGGAGGCCTGTTGTTTTATTGTTTCTTTACCTTTCTTTGACAGAGCTTCCACCCAGCTCACCTACACACCAGGCAGCTCCTGAACTCACTCCAGGGTTGACCAACATGACTTTGATAAAAACTGCACCACTCCTCCACACAGAACAAAAGAACTAGGAGAAGGAGGAGCCAATTCAGCCCCTCAAACCTCCTCCACCATTCAATATAATCATTGTTATCTCATTTCAGCCCCAGCTTCAATTTCATGCCTACAATCCATAACCCTTTTAATGAATTACTAATTAAAAATCTGACTATCTCCTCCTTAAATTAGATTAGATTACTTATAGTGTGGAAACAGGCCCTTTGGCCCAACAAGTCCACACCGACCCTCCGAAGCGCACCCACCCAGACCCATTCCCCTATATTTACCCCTGCACCTGACACTACGGGCAATTTAGTGTGGCCAATTCACCTAATCTGCACATTTTTGGACTGTGGGAGGAAACCGGAGCACCCAGAGGAAACCCACGCAGACACGGGGAGAATGTGCAAACGTATGTATTCACTATGTATGTGAACGTATGTGAAATGTATTCACTAACCACGGCAATCTGGGGTAATGAATTCCACAGATTCACAACCCTTTGAGAGAAGTAATTTCTTCTCTGCTCTGTTTTAATTCTGCCCCCCCTTAGACAAAAACTATGACCTCTCATTCTACGTTGCCCACAAGGGGAAATATCCTTTCGATATCTACTCTGTCAATCCCCGTAGCATAAAGTGAGGACTGCAGAATTCCTGATGAAGAGCTTATGCTCAAAACATCGACTCTCCTGCTCCTCGGATGCTGCCTGACTGGCTGTGCTTTTCCAGCATCGCAATCTTCAATCCCCTGTAGTATCTCACATATCTTGACTGAATCTCCTATTATTCTTCTAAACTCCAGAGTGTATAGGCCTAAATTGCACAATCTTTCCTCATAAGACAAGCCTTCACCTCTGGAATTAATCTCGTGAAACTTTTCTGAAATGCCCCCAATGCAATTACAGCCTTCCTCAAGTCGGGAAGCTACACGGTATTCCAGACGCAGTCTCTCCAATGCCTTGTACAATTGCAACTTCTATATTCCATTCCTTTAGCAATAAATGCCAAAATTCCATTCTCCCTCCTTATTATCTGTTGTACCTGCACACTAGGTTTCTGCAGCTCATATATGAGGATACCCAGATCCCTCTGCACCAAAAGATTTTGAAGGTTCTCTCCATTTGGATAAGAAATTGACTTTTCATTCTTCTGACCAAAATGGATGACTTCATATTTATCCACATTGAAATCCATCTGCCAAAGTTTGGCCTATTCACCTAGCCTATCCTTTATAGAGTTATTTCTTCATTGCAAATTTCCACCTATTTTCATGTCAATTCAAAATTTGTCTGTCATACTTTCTATCCCCACATCCAAGTTATTAATTTAGATGCTAAATGGTTGGGGCCCAAGAATCAAACTAATGGTGTGCACCCCATTAGTGATAGCTTGCCAACGAGGAAAAGACCCATTCTCTGCTTTCTGTTGGTTAACCAATCCTTTATCCAAGCTAATATGTTAGCTCAACCCTATATGATCTTAGAAGCATTAGACTAGGACTCTCGATTACAAACATAGTGATACGACCATAACACCACCATGTAGCTCCTCAGGCCCTTTATCCAGGGTTGGATTGAACAGGAGTCCAATAAAAACTGGTTTGACACAGGCATCTGTCTGAGTTTAGTTGCATTGCGACTGTATGCCCATGACCATATTATCTGGGTATCTGTATGATCCCAATGAATGTGGCTAAACAATCATGTGGCTGCTATGATCACCTATCAAATCCTGATGCTGCACTTGGCTACATTATCTGTTGTGCAAATATAAAAATATTGGCAATTTTATTATAACAGAAATTCACTTAGAATTGCAAAAGTAGGCTTCTAGCTTATTGTCTTGACTGATGTTTAGGATTGGTTACTCATTATAACAAATGATAGCAATGGACATGAAAATCAGCTGGTCTTTACAAAAGTTAGTTGACTCATAATGCTAGTCTTATACGTGGGCATCAAATTGAAGTAATCTCTAGCTGAAAACAATTGTGTATGCGAGTACATGTATTGTAAGGTAGATAAGCAATCATGAATTTGTGACTGTACTATGGTCTGACTTCGATAAAAATGATCCCCAAGATTTTTGAATTTGTAGAAATTAAGGTTTTTTTTCAGTAATGTGTACTACTGAGAAAACAGAGCACATCAGGATCAGTACATTGATAGACATTTTGCATAGCTCCACAGTTGCTAAGGAAACAAATGAAGCCCAAAACAACCCTAAGTGCCTCCAATCGTGTTGAGAACATGATGCACACATTAATGCTCATACTCTGACGACTGGTAATTTCCATTGGTGTTCTCTTAAAAATAATGAAATAAGAAACTTTAAAATGTCATGTTCATGCATATGGCTCTAAATCCATTGACACTTAAAACTAAAACAAAACAGAAAATTATTCAGTTCAGTTGGACTTTGTCTTGAATTTTAAGAAATATAAAATGTTCCACGCTGTTTAAATTGGTGTTGGAATATTCTGAGTAACTTGCATTATCTCTAGTGATTTGAAATCCAGATTTTCACAAAATATCTCTAACAAGTTTTGATTTCTCTGACAGAGCAGAGCATTTCCTTTCAACTCCTCGCTTTTGCTCTTCAAAGCCTAAATCTTTTCAGAGATCTTAATGTTTGGTATTGGTTCCCTAACAGCCAAAGATTGCTTTTACAAGCCAGTATTTGAGTAAGACAAATGTTAGTTCTCACTTGCCAAGCCAAGCCTGGATGTTGTCCAGATCTTACTGCATGGACTGCTTTAACATCTGAGGAGTTGTAAATTGCAACGAACATTGTTCAATCATCACTGAAAAACCTCAGCCGGTCTGGCAGCATCTGTGGAAGGAAATCACTCCACAGATGCTGTCAGATCTGCTGAGTTTTTTCTAGTAATTTCTATTATTTTCTTTGATTTACAGCATCTGTAGTTCTTTTGATTTTTATTGTTCAATCATCTCCATGTCTGATTTTATGATGAATGGAGCATCGTTAATGAAGCAGTGGAAAATAGTTGGGTTAAGGACACCACATGAGTAACTGCTACCATGGTGGGACTGGGATGATTGACCTCCAATTAACTTCCTTTTTGACAGGTCTGAGTCCAACTAATAGAGACATATTCCTCTGATTCCCACTGAGTTCAGTTTTACTAGGGGTCCTTAATGCATTCAATGTGACGTGTGTTTTCACAATGTTTAACATCATTTTAAACCATGGAATCATGAAAACAGCTGCATCCAGAAAATTGACGTCCCTAGTCCCTTACACCACCCCATTCCCCCACCCCCAGGGGAAAGTTAATTAGTATTGAGAGTGTCCACTATTTCTCTTGGCAGGAATTTAAGGTCCCAGCTGTACATTGTCCATGTCTCCAATATTTATAGGAGGACAGCTAACACTGCTGCCTTGTTGGCCCAGAAGCTCGGTGTGGGGTTTGAGGTCTCTTCCATCAAAGACACCATTCCTCAGATGTTGAAAGCCAGCACTGGCCAAGTGGGGGCAATGCTGAGTTTCATCATCAATGTATGTCCTCACTGAAGAGAGGTCCCCCAGTATAAGAGGATTGTTCCACATTGGCCAATACACAGAATGCATCTGGATAGTCAGGGGATAATACTAATGATGGGCATGCTGACAGGAAAACCCATGCTGCTGAAAGATTTGTTAATGATAACAGAAGTGTTAAAAAGATTCAGGTAGAACAGTCAATAATATAATCCAAAATATTTCAAAACCAGTTTCTACAATGAAAATATAATACAAATTATTAGTTACAATATATTGCCATATCGCATATGGGTCTGAAAGAATCAGAAAGCCTTGATATAGAGGGGTATCCACCATGATGATATTATGTCGACTTGAAGGCAGATCGATTTAGGAAATCAAAAGAATGAAATCGAACATTCAGCTGCTCCTCAGACTCTGGAACTAGTTGTTGCAATTCAATAAAGCACTACTTAAAGTGGATGTTGAGACCAAATGTATTACCTAGTGACGTGCAGACTTGACTTGACTGCACACTCAGTCTACCTAACATGCAGCAATTGCTATCTTAAGGTTGAAAACAAATAAGGTAAAAAAAACTCTCAAAGTATGAGAGAAGTGATCAGCACTGGTCCTGGTACAATATTTCATATCACTCATAAGCGCTATAGAGAAAATTATTACAGCATCTGATAGCTTTAGAATATAAACACTAATCAATTCAGCATCTTCAAAATTAATTTTGAGCTATGAAAGATGACGTTTTGATGAATTATACCATTAATAAATTGAAAAGTGACATCTTATATTTTAGTTGTTTTGACTAGGGATCTTATTTTGTGTCATAGCCAAAGTACATTTACAAATGTCAATCTTAAAATTGCAGAGAGATGCACAACATTTACTAAATGGCACCAACAGATTTCCTGTGACTCATACACCAGAAGACATGTTGGGTATCTGTCCTGTAACTAGCACCCTGTGTGTGCTGGCTAGGCAGTAGCAGTAGGGGCAGTGAGGCATCAAGCTCTTGATTTGAAATTTCTGCAATGTTGCTGGCATAGTTGATTTTAAATAAAGGATGCAGAGTGATATCACTGTGGCTATGTCTTCATCCTTAAGATTTGCACTGGGAGGACATTTGCTCCCAAGACTGACAAGGTCAATCGGATGTCAGAGACTGCTGACTCCCTCCATTTTAGCGGATCAGTCAAAGGTAGTCTGCTAGGACCTCAAGAAACTATTTGGTTAATTTTACTGGCAATCCCCATCCCATATCTAGACAATGGGGAGATGCAGTGCACTCACATTGTATTGTGCCTGAATTTGACACCTCTGATCCAGGCTGGCCTCCAGACACCACAACATTTCTCCTCTAACTTGGATGTCCACAAGCAGTAGAATCAGGCAATTGTCACTTGTGTATTTAAACAAGTTGAATCTGGAAATATAGATGGTTCAGCTGACTGCTTGAGGAAAGAAATCAACTAGGCGAAAGTGAGGACTGCAGATGCTGGAAACCAGAGTTTAGATCAGAGTGGTGCTGGAAAAGCACAGTAGGTGCTTTTCCAGCCTCCAGGGTGGAGGGATAAAAAAAAATGTGTGTGCATGTGAGTGAGTGAGTGAGTGAGTGAGTGTGACAGAGAGAGAGAGAGAGAGAGTGTTTGGTATACACGTTTCTAGTTTTATAGGGAACACGTGGGAAAGTGGAGTTGAGGTTTATCTTCCTGATGAAGGGCTTTTGCCCGAAACGTTGATTTTCCTGCTCCTTGGATGCTGCTTGACCTGCTGTGCTTTTCCAGCACCACTCTGATCTAAAAACTGCTTGAGTAAAAGTTGACCATCCAATTTGCCCTGGGCTGAGGAAGGCAGATGTAACACAGCCACATTGTTTCAGATCAGATAATATCATGAAGCTTTTATTTTAATCAGCATTCTGTTCGAAAATGCTGCTTGACCCCACTCAACTATTCGAAAAGTAAAGACGTTTCTGACTGGCTCTTGTAGCAGTTGCTTTTTACATTGCTATGGTTACTGAGAATTTCAGCTGAATGAACTTTACATAGTGCTAGTGAATTTTGTGCTAACTACAAGGACAATCTCCTCATAGAAACCTGCTTCAATGTTTGGTATACACATTGCTACTGAAAGTTAAGGTGCCAGTGGGGGAAACAGGTGACACAGCTTATCAAGCTGTTCTGAGAAATTAATTCTGATTTTGTTTTATTTCCAATGGTTTGGGTCAGTGACAATTGCTTGGCTTGCAACCGTCCAATTGCCTCAGCGTCTCCAGTTCTTTCCCCTTCCTTTATTTTAGGTGTGACTGCAACTGCCATTGTTTCTCTCTCCTGATTTGGGGGAGTCAATGCTGGACTAGGGTGTACAAAGTTAAAAGTCACACAACATCAGGTTATAATCCAGCAGGTTTATTTGGAAGTACAAGCTCTCAGAGCGCTGTCTCTTCATCAGGTAACTAGTGGGGCAGGACCATAGGACACAGAATTTATACTAAAAGATCAAAGTATAATAGAATTGATGCAATGTATTGAACAAAATTAGATTGCTGTTAAGTATTTAATCACTTAGAATAAGATTACAGGTTTCCTCTTTGAAGTCACATTCCCGAGATAACTTAAGGTTTTATATTTAAAAAATGACATCTCAGTTCAGACACTACGCTAAAGGTGTAAGGTTAGCGACTGTTTGTATCCAAACCTTGAGTCAGAATGGTTCTTTTTCCAAAGTTGGAACTGCTATAATGTCACATGGACTGACTGCCTACAGATTGTATGCTTTTTGAACAAAATTGAATGTATCTGCAAAAGCAAATTCACCCCATCGACTTATATGTGAGTGCGCGTGCATGTGAGTGAGTGAGAGAGTGTGAAGGAGAGAGGGAGAGTATGTGTGAGTGTACGCATGGGAGAGTGGGCATATGTGTGTGCTTGATAGAGTGTTGCGCGAGTGTGATGAATTATTTGCCTGTGAAAGGGTGTGCATGTGAGTGTGGGTATCTGAGAAAGAGTGTGTATATGGGAGAGGATCTGTGTGAGTGTGTGTGTGTGATTGTGTGTGTGCATGGTGCAGTGGGGTCACCTGCTGTGTGACACAAACCCAAGATCCCGGTTGATGCCATCCTCATTGGTACAGAACTGTTCAGAGAGGAGGAATGCAACGGACATCTGAAGGTGCTGAAGGATGCCCTCATAAGAACAGAATATGATGCGCAACTCATTGATCACCAGTTCTGATGTGCCCCAGCGAGAAACCAAAATGACCTCCTCAGGAGACAGACACGGGATACATCTGATAGGGTGCCTTATATAAGTCATAGAACCATAGAGATGTACAGCATGGAAACAGACCCTTCAGTCTAATGCGTCAATGACAACCAGATATCCTAACCTAACCTATTCCTATTTGCCAGCACTTAACCCATATCACTCTAAACCATTCCTATTCATATACCCATCCAGATGCCTTTTAAATGTTGTAATTGTATCAGCCTCCGCCACTTCCGCTGGCAGCTCATTCCATACACGCACCACCATCTGCGTGAAGACGTTGTCCCTTAGATCTCTTTCAAATCTTTCCCCTCTCACCCTAAATCTATGCCCTCTAGTTCTGGACTCCCCCACCCCAGGGAAAAGGCTGTATCTACTTATTCTATCCATGCCCCTCATGATTTTATAAACCTTGAGAAGGTCACCCCTTAGCCTCTGACGCTCCAAGGAAAACAGCCCTGGCCCATTCAACCTCTTCCCTATAGATCAATTCCTCCAATTCTGGCAACATTCTTGTAAATCTTTTCTGAACCCTTTCAAGTTTCACAACATCCTTCCGATAGGAAGGAAATCAGAATTGCAAGCAATATACCAAAGATGGCCAAACCAATGTCCTGTACAGCCACAACGTGACCTCCCAACTCCTATACTCAATGTTCTGACCAATAAAGGAAAGCATACCAAAAGCCTTAATCACTATCCTACCTACCTGTGACTCCACTTTCAAGGAACTATGAGCCTGCACTCTAAGGTCTCTTTGTTCAGCAACACTCTCTAGGACATTACCATAAAGCATGTAAGTCCTGCTCTGATTTGGTTTTTCAAAATGCAGTACCTCGCATTTATTTAATTAAACTCCAACTGCCACTCATTCGCCCATTGGACCATCTGACCAAGGTCCCTTTGTACTCTGAGGTAACCTTCTTTGCAAACCACTGCACCTCCAATTTTGGTGTCAACTGCAAACTTCCTAACTATACCTCCTATGTTCCCATCCAAATAATTTATATAAATGATGAAAAGTCATGGACCCAGCACCAATCCTTGTTGCACTCCACTGGTCACAGGCCTCCAGTCTGAAAAACAGCCCTCCACCACTATCCTCTGTCTTCTACCTTTGAGTCAGTTCTATATCCAAATAACCAGTTCTCCCTGTATTCCATGTGATCTAACCTTGCTAACCAGTCTCCCATGGGGAACCTTGTTGAACACTTTACTGAAGTCCATATAGATCATGCCTACCACTTTGTACTCATCTATCCTATTTGTAAATTCTTCAACAAACTCATTCAAGTTCATGCAACATGATTTCCCACACACAAAGCCATGTTGATTATCCATAATCGGTTCTTGTCATTCCAAATACATGTACATCCTGTCCCTCAGAATTCCCTCCAATAACCTGCCCACCACCAATGTCAGGCTCACCGGTCTATAGTTTCCTGGCTTGTCCTTACCACCTTTCTTAAATAATGGCACCACGTTAACCAACCTCCAGTCTTCCGGCACCTCACCGGTGACTATTGATAATAAAAATAGAGTCATAGAGTCGTAGAGATGTACAGCACGGTCCAACTTGTCCATGTTGACCAGATATCCCAACCCAATCTATTCGCACCTGCCAGCACCCGGCCCATATCCCTCCAAACCCTTCCTATTCATATACCCATCCAGGTGCATTTTAAATGTTGCAATTATACTAACCTCCACCACTTCCTCTGACAGCCCATTCCACATACGCACCACCCTCTGCGTGAAAATGTTGCCCCTTAGGTCACTTTTATATCTTTTCCCTCTCACCTCAACCTATGCCCTCTAGTTCTGGACTCTCCCACCCCAGGGAAAAGACCTTGTCTATTTATCCTTTCAATGCCCCTCATGATTTTATAAATCTCTATAAGGTCACCGCTCAGCCTCGATGTTCCAAGGAAAACAGTACTAACCTATTCAACCTCCCCCTATAGCTCAAATCCTCCAACCCTGGCAACATCCCTGTGAATCTTTCCTGAACCCTTTCAAATTTCACAACATCCTTCCAATATGAAGGAGACAAGAATTGCAAACAATATTCCAAAAGTGGCCCAACTAATGTCCTGTACAGCCGCTACATGACTTCCCAACTCCTGTACTCAATACTCTGACCAAATAGAGGAAAGCATACCAAACACCTTCTTCACTATGCTATCTACCCGTGACTCCACTTTCAAGGAGCTATGAACCTGCACTCCAAGGTCTCTTTGTTCAGCAACACTGCCTAGGACCTTACCATTAAATGTGTAAGTCCTGCTAAGATTTGCTTTCCCAAAATGCAGCACCTCGCATTTATCTAAATTAAACTCCATCTGCCACACCTCAGCCCATTGGCCCATCTGGTCAAGATCCTGTTGTAACCTGAGGTAACCCTGTTCACTGTCCACTACAGCTCCAATTTTGGTGTCATCTACAAACTTACTAACTATACCTATTAAGCTCACATCCAAATCATTTACATGAATGACGATTATTGGCATTCAAAGAGGCTTTTAAGGTCTAACTGCAGTCTTCTATTCCATTGTGCAGATTGCTGAGGTGCCAAAAAGGGGTTTGCCAAGGATACCCTGTGGCATAGAGCTACTTTCCTCACTCAGCACAATGACATTCCCGCGCATCTCACACCCTGCACTTGCCCTTCGGCCAGCCCTGTTCACTGATGCCCATGCCAAGGTCATTCAGGTAGAAGCTGGACCCTCAAGGTCCAAAGTTCTGAGTATCCTGCAATGAAAGGGGTCCTTCAGTATCCCTCATTGAAGGTCAATGCTACATAGTGCAACTAGTGAGGTAGAGATACCTATAGCTCTGGGCCAGGCAAAGGCTAACACACAGCAGGCATCCTGGCTATGTACAGTGGACATTAGCTGACTTTTCTGTGGAATATTGGATAGCTTGGTTAATGAAGTTGACTCAGACTACTCAGTTTTGTTGTGGATTTTATTTTGCTATCAGTATCAAGAAGATGTTGTGATGGTTAGTTACAGAGGGATTGTAGAGTGCTGCACGTGGTGGGTGAATGGATGGAGAGAGGGTCTGTGTGACTGTGAATGTGATCACCTCTGATGGATGCGGTGATCACTGACATACCATTGGAAAGAGGCTGTGTTGTGTACTTCTCCCCCTTCAATGCTCC
This sequence comes from Chiloscyllium punctatum, assembly GCF_047496795.1. Taxonomy (NCBI): domain Eukaryota; kingdom Metazoa; phylum Chordata; class Chondrichthyes; order Orectolobiformes; family Hemiscylliidae; genus Chiloscyllium; species Chiloscyllium punctatum. The sequence goes on along the minus strand of NC_092746.1, from coordinate 55,502,884 downwards.
TCACTATGCTCCTCCCTGTGCTTGGTTCATGGTGTTCAGATTTTGCAGATACAGCTGATCAAGATAAATGGTGTCAAATGCTCCAGTGAATATGGAAAGGCTCCTCCAGTGTGGGTCAAACAGCAGAAATGTTGCTAGAGTTTCCTAAGAATCTACCGGATAACATCTCCGAATCTCTCATGACATACATGAAATTCAGGTATATGCGCATTACGTACTAGACGGAGGTTAGATAACCAGTGGACAGTCCTTATCAAACAATTGATGCATTCCCTTCTCTTTGCACACAGAGAGGGTCTAGTAACCATTCTCATACATTAGTGGACAGTACACAATGAGAGATTGGAGATGTGGCTGCTAATATCTTGAAAGAGCCTGATGCAAGACTATGCTCATTACTAAAGATATTGTCAATGCCATTCTTGTCCTGTTTTGAAAGTGGCTACAGCAAGTGGTAGCCTTTAAAAAGCATCAGTACAGTACAGTAAAGCACAGACATCATGCAGACAGTTCCTTGCTCAAAGGGGTTTGGGAAAATTGTTCCCTTCAGATATTGGATGGACATGGCTTCCTCTTGAGATACATTCTCCTTTCTCCTCTTCAAGTAGCCTGTCCTGTATCTAAAAGCGAGGACAGACAGGGTCGTCATCTCTGGGTTGTTGCCGGTGCCACGTGACAGTGAGGCAAGGAATAGGGAGAGAGTGCAGTTGAACATGTGGCTGCAAGGAAGGTGTAGGAGAGAGGGCTTCAGGTATTTGGACAATTGGACTGCATTCTGGGGAAGGTGGGACCTGTACAAGTAGGACGGGTTGCACCTGAACCAGAAGGGCACCGATATCCTGGGAGGTAGGTTTGCGAGCACTCTTCGGGGGGATTTAAACTAATTTGGCAGGGGGATGGGATCCAGACTTGTAGTCCAGCAAGTAGTTTAGCTGTTTTTCAGGATGTCCAAGAATGTAGGGAGGCTGTGGAGAAGGTAGCACTTACCAGGGAATACTTGCGGACACAGAGATGGGTTCAAGTGCGTATACTTTAACACAAGGAGTATCAGAAATAAGGTGGGTGAACTTAGGGCGTGGATCGGTACCTGGGACTACGATGTTGTGGCCATCACGGAAACGTGGGTAGATGAGGGACAGGAATGGCTGTTGGAGGTTCCTGGTTACAGATGTTTCAGTAAGATTAGGGAGGGTAGTAAAAATGGAGGGGGGGTGGGCGTTGCTAATTAGAAATGGTATAACGGCTGCAGAAAGGCAGTTCGAGGGGGATCTGCCTTTGGAGGTGGTATGGGCTGAAGTCAGAAATAGGAAAGGAGCAGTCACCTTTGTTGGGTGTTTACCATAGGCCCCCCAATAGCAACAGAGATGTGGAGAAACAGATTTTGGAAAGGTGCAGAAGCCACAGGGTAGGAGTCATGGGTGATTTCAACTTCCCAAATATTGATTGGAAGCTCTTCAGATCAAGTAGATTGGACGGAGCAGTGTTTTTGCAGTGTGTCCAGGAAGCTTTTCTAACTCAGTATGTAGATTGTCCGACCAGAGGGGAGGCCATATTGGATTTGGTACTTGGTAATGAACCGGGGCAAGTGATAGGCTTGTTAGTAGGTGAGCATTTTGGTGATGGTGACCACAATTCTGTGACTTTCATCTTGGTTATGGAGAGAGATAGGTGCGTGCAACAGGGCAGGCTTTACAATTGGGGGAAGGGTAAATACGATGTTGCAAGACAGGATCTGAAGAGCATAAATTGGGAGCACAGGCTGTCAGGGAAGGATGTCGTGGAAATGTGGAACTTTTTCAAGGAACAGATACGATGTGTCCTTGATATGTATGTACCTGTCAGGCAGGAAAGAGATGGTCGTGTGAGGGAACCTTGGTTGACGATGGAGGTTGAATGTCTTGCAAAGAGGAAGAAGGAGGCTTACATAAGGTTGAGGAAACAAGGTTCAGACAGAGTGTTGGAAGGATACAGGATAGCCAGGAGGGAGCTGAAGAAAGGGATTAGAAGAGCTAAGAGAGGGCTTGAAAAATCTTTGGCTGGTTGGATCAAGGATAACCCCAAGGCCTTTTATGCATATGTGAGAAACATGAGAATGACGAAAACGAGAGTAGGTCCAATCAAGGACAATAGTGGGAGACTGTGCATTGAGTCGGAAGAGATAGGAGAGGTCTTGAATGAGGACTTTTCTTCAGTATTTCCAAATGAGAGGGACCGTATTGTTGAAGAGGAGAGTATGAAACGGACTAGTAAGCTAGAGGAGATACTTGTTAGGAAGGAGGATGTGTTGGGCATTTTGAAAAACTTGAGGATAGACAAGTCCCCAGGGCCTGACGGGATATATCCTAGGATTATGTGGGAAGAAAGAGAGGAAATTGCAGAACCGTGGGCAATGATCTTTTCGTCTTCACTGTCAATGGGGGTGGTGCCAGGGGACTGGAGAGTGGCGAATGTTGTGCCCCTGTTCAAAAAAGGGAATAGGGATAACCCCAGGAATTACAGGCCAGTTAGTCTTACTTCGGTGGTAGGCAAAGTAAGGGTACTGAGGGATAGGATTTGAGTATCTGGAAAGACACTGCTTGATTAGGGACAGCCAGCACAGATTTGTGAGGGGTAGGTCTTGCCTTACAAGTCTTATTGAATTCTTTGAGGAGGTGACCAAGCATGTGGATGAGGGTAAAGCAGTGGATGTAGTGTACATGGATTTTAGTAAGGCATTTGATAAGGTTCCCCATGGTAGGCTTATGCAGAAAATCAGGAGGTATGGGATAGTGGGATGTTTGGCCAGTTGGATAGAGAACTGGCTAACCAGTCGAAGTCAGAGAGTGGTGGGAGATGGTAAATATTCAGCCTGGAGCCCAGTTACAAGTGGAGTTCTGCAGGGATCAGTTCTGGGTCCTCTGCTGTTTGTAATTTTTATTAATGACTTGGAAGAGGGAGTCGAAGGGTGGGTCAGTAAATTTGCAGAAGATACGAAGATTGGTGGAGTTGTGGATAGTGAGGAGGGCTGTTATCAGCTGCAAAGAGACTTAGATATATATGATGCAGAGCTGGGCTGAGTTGGCAGATGGAGTTCAACCCTGTCAAGTGTGAGGTTGTCCATTTTGGAAGGACAAATAAGAATGCGAAATATAGGGTTAACGGTAGGGTTCTTAGTAAGGTGGAGGAGCAGAGGGATCTTGGGGTCTATGTTCATAGATCTTTGAAAGTAGCCACTCAGGTGGATAGAGCTTGTAAGAAGGCCTATGGTGTATTAGCGTTCATTAGCAGAGGGATTGAATTCAAGAGTCGTGAGGTGATGTTGCAGCTGTATAGGACCTTGGTAAGGCCACATTTGGAGTACTGTGTGCAGTTCTGGTCGCCTCATTTTAGGAAAGATGTGGAAGCTTTGGAGAGGGTGCAGAGGAGATTTATCAGGAATAGAGAATAGGTCGTACAAGGATAGGTTGAGAGGGCTAGGCCTTTTCTCATTGGAACGGCGAAGGATGAGGGGTGACTTGATAAAGGTTTAAAAGATGATTAGGGGAATAGATAGAGTAGACAGTCAGAAACCTTTTCCCCGGGTACAACCGAGTGTTACAAGGGGACATAAATTTAAGGTGAAGGGTGGAAGGTATATGGGGGATGTCAGGGGTAGGTTCTTTACCCAGAGAGTGGTGGGGGCATGGAATGCGTTGCCTGTGGGAGTGGCAGAGTCAGAATCATTGGTGACCTTTAAGCGGCAATTGGATAGGTACATGGATAGGTGCTTAAGCTAGGACAAATGTTCGGCACGACATCGTGGGCCGAAGGGCCTGTTCTGTGCTGTATTGTTCTATGTTCTATGTTCTATGTTCTAATTTGTTCATTCTCCCTGTTTCCTGCAGGCCATGGAAGATTGAAATCTGTGCATCCATGACTGGGAGGAGCTGATCGGAGCAGTTCTGTTGAAGTGAGAAACAAGGACAATCGGTGACAGCTGTGTCACTTGCTGCAGGCATCAACAATTTTAAATTGCAGTGGAAATCCCCACACACCTCTTCAAATTCAACAACCATGTAGAAATCAATCAGCAAAGTCGCTCATGATATTTTGCAAGTCAGCATTTCATTTAAGAATAAAGGTAAAGTCACCACGGTTATACAAGACCATAAGCATGCTCTGTCATTAGACAGAGCCGAGTGGCGGTGGTTTAACCTGAGGGTCACCATACCTCAGGTGAGGGGAGAGGTTGTGAAAAAGGGTCAGCCAGTATGGGAAGTAAACCCATGCTGCTGACATCATTCTGCATCAGAAACCAGCTATCTGAGCTAACCAACACCCGATAATTAGTTACATGTCAGACAGGTGGAATATGGGGAAGGGAAGATTAGAAGAATGCAGTATTTAAGATGTGTGTGAACAAGAAGCAAGATTTACATTCACCTAATCCTTTTCACAGCTTTATAATGTCCCAGAATGTTTTACAGCATATTGCAGCAGAGACTACTTTTTTAAAAAATGCAACGTAAGAAACTTGACTCAGTTTCTGTACACCAAAGTTTCAGAAATAGCAACATAATCATGACCAGATTTGCTCTAACTAATATCGATTGAGGCTAGGAGACAAGGCGTGAAATCAGTGCAGTGAATTATTTGGAGGAAAGTGAGAAAACTAAGTGGCAAAGATTACTGCTACATTCCCATCCTCACCTCAAGTCAATCTATCAGCTTCTTCTTTGCTGTCCATTGCCTTTCAATAAGTGTGGGGACATGTACCTGGCAAACTAATCAATTTCTCTTGATGCGTCTGCTAGCAATACAGAGTTTCAGGGCAATCTGTATGAATTGATTTTGGTTAAACAATAGCTAACTCTTGAGGTTAAAAATCACACAACACCAGGTTATAGTCCAACAGGTTTAAGCTCGTGTGCTTCCAATTAAACCTGTTGGACTATAACCTGGTGTTGTGTGATTTTTAACTTTGTACACCCCAGTCCAATACCGGCATCTCCAGATCAGAACTCTTGAGGCTACTGTTTACAGCTAGTGATGGACTTACCCTGCAGTACCTCCACTCTTTCCAACTCAATACTGATGGGTTTGTACTTAGCAGTGGAGATCTGGCGCATATATTGGGACATATCCTACTGTTCCAGCAGAGGTTTCGCTGCTCACAAGGTGGTCTCCTTCACACTGGCAAGACCAAACTTTGTGGGCCACCTCCAATCTGTGGCAGGAATGACCTTGACCTTTCAGTTGCTTGCCATTTCAATAAACCATCTTGCTCTCATGCCAACATTTCTGTCCTGGCCCTGTTGTAGTGGTTCAACAAAGCACATCCCAAACCTGAGAAACAACATCTCCTTTTCTACTTTGGTGCATTACAGCCTCAAGGACTCAATAATGAAACTCATAACTTCAGAGCCTGACCATATTATGTATATTCTCTAGTTTTCTTACATTGTCCACCCTCCCACCTCCATGCCCTTAACTTGTTTGTATTTTAATGACTTTGTTCTCAGTAAAGAGGACATATTTCTCCAGTTTCACACCTTAATTTACACTAACTTTCCATCTCAATTTCTCTTTCAGGACAATTAACAACCATTTTGTCTTTTGTACTGGGCCTCCACACCATCTGTTCCCTTACACCCTTCACATCAGTCAAAATTATATAAACAAAAACTACTTTCCAATTCCGTTCCATTCTGAAAAAGAGCGTGAAAGTGGACTCAAAATATTAACAATGTTTCTCTCTCCACAGAGACGACCAGACCTGCTGAGTTTCATTGTGTTGCACACTGACCGAGGTGGCAGATACTAAGAGGGCCACTAGTTCAAATATCATATCGATCTGCATACTTAGAACAGATACTTCCTGTAGCATTCACCTCAGCAACGTTATTTAAACATTTTCTGTGCAACAGCTACTCAGATTGTTTGCAGCCTGGAACGTAAGTGCTGAAGAGATTCAGTCCAATATGTAAGCTGTTTCCTGCCAGGCATTTCAGCTTGCTTTTGCAGAGCAGATCCATGATAGCCACATCTTCTAATCCCATTGCACAGCACACACACTTACCTCATGTTTATTATAATCACTTATTATATTCTGCTTAACACTCAAGGCACATCCAAAAATATCAATGTGTAGTTTTAGGAATTAACTATTGGTGAGAAACAAAAGCCCCTCCTTTAGTTATAATTCCAAAAGGCTATGTTTGGTTTATAAAATGTAATTCATTCATAGACAATAGGGGAAAATCACGAGTATGATTGTTTTTGCAGCTTGCTTGGCAGTTACCTTTGAAATCAGCTGACGTTGAGGATTTGATTTGATTTGATTTGATTTATTGTCATGTGTACCGAAGTATAGTGAAAAGCTTTGTTTATGAGCAGTACAAGCAGATCATAGTAAGCAAGGACATACAGATCATAGTGTCAAAAAAAAAGTTGGACAGAGGCATACAGGTTACATGGCACAGGGCGACTACTAGGAAAGATCAACATTAACAAGATCAACGTTATTTGAAGTCACAAGAGCCCATTGATCAGTCTAATAACAGCTGGGAAAAAGTTGTTCCTGAGCTTGCTGGTGCATGTGTTCCAGCTTCTGTACATTCTGCCTGACGGAAGAGGTTGTAGGAGAGTGTTACTGGGGTAGGATGGGTCTTTGATGATGTTGGCAGCCTTTCCATGATAACGAGAGGTGTAACTGGAGTCCATGGATGGAAGGTTGGCTTCTGTGATGGTCTGGGCTGTGCACACCGTCTTCTGTAGTTTCTTATGGTCCTGGGCAGAGCAGTTGCCGTAACAGGTCATCATGCACCCTGACAGTATGCTTTCTAAAGTGCACCTGCAAACGTTGGTGAGGATCCTAATGGACATGCGAAATTTCCTGAGCCGCCTGAGGAAGAAGAGGTGTTGCTGTGCGCCTTGACTGTCACATCTAAATGGGAATTCCAGGACAGGTTGCTGGTTATTGTCACTTGGAGGAACTTGACGCTCTCCACCCTCTCAACCTCAGTTTCATTGATGAGATACGGGTGTATTCTCCTCCTTTCTTTCTGAAGTCAATGATCAAGTTCTTTAGTTTTGCCAACACTGAAAGAGAGGTTGTTCTCATTGTACCACATCACCAAGCCCTCTATTTCCTTTCTGTATTCTGCCTTGTCGTTATATAACATGTGACCAGGAGCCATTGCACAGCCTTGCAAGCAAAGCAGTGAAGTTGTGCTTTATGGTCACAATAGTTGATGAACCTCTATAACAAATCTGTGCGTTGAGTAACCTTGTCACCTAGCTTCAAATAAATAAAGTATATTCGTCATCCAGCTGTGAGACCTGTAAGTTTGTGAAAGCAAACTGTTACCACACCTTGCTGATTAGTGGTATTTTCTCTAAGTCAAAGTGAAGGCAGTAATGGGAGTTTGACAACCAGAAGAAGAGCCTCTGACCAGATTCAAATCAGTAAAAAGCTGTATGCACAATGAAATTCCAGGAGGTAGAATTGTTCAACAAATAATTCTGGTTGAAAAATGAATCCAAGATTTGTGAATTGGCTGGATCGGTGGTTCATGTGAGCAATGAGTTTGTTTTGAAGTGGTTTGTAGAAGCTACAGGACCATCGATTTGTCCTGCGATGCCATTCCCACACTCATGATAGAAGTACATATTAAAAAGCAAAATGAGGAAACAAAAAGCTAAATTGCAGCCCAAAACAGAAGGAAAACAAATATAACAGTTGCAATGCCAATTCTCCTCATGCAGTAAAAAGGCTTTAAATGTCTTTTTAATCAACAACATTCATAAAAGATAATGAACATCAGGAAAATGACCATCAAGTTCCCCAGCATGAAGTGGAGGGCCTCAGATGAATTTTGACATTTAAACAAGGGATGGAACTTTAATTTTTATATTTAGTGATTAGAGAACCAGATAAACAAACAATGATAATAAAAGATAGCCATTGAAAATGAAGGGTTGCTAAAAGTCAACGCTTTGAGCCTGTGTGTGGAGGATAGCAAGAACTGTGCTGTGCGATGGAACATGCTGGTAGATCAGTTACACACACAAAAAAATTCAGAATTCACGATTTGGAGCTTATCTTACAAGCAACAACCGCAAGAATAAATTGATCGGTCCATCAGCAGGTGTCATGGCAGGATTGTGATTTCTGAGAAGCTGAATTGAAGTGGTATCTGGAGTGGCTTACAGATTCAATGCCAATCAAAGCCTTCCAAAAAGACCTTTAAGAGAAAAAGGTCATGATATTGACGCACTGCTAAAAGATGTCAGAAAATATAAAGACGTTGTGGCCAGACAACAATACATGCAAGCGTTAAGTACCACGTCACCCCCCAGTATTAAATCAGCCAGGATGCAGAAACAAGACAGCACAATAAAATGCAACCAAACAAAAAAACAAAGCAGAATGCTGACAGCAACAGAGAGTGCACCAGAAACCCCCATACCTGCCAGCAAATACATGACATCTGCAGCAAGATACCCCAACAATAAGATTCAAAGTGGTAAAGTCATCAATCTGAATATCAAACAGTCGGTCCACATTATGAATGCAGCACTCTGTGTGAACAAAGTTAAACAGTGAGAAGCTTTGCTACTATTAGCATCATATGCCCAAAGAAAACCAGAAAACATAAGATAAGATTACAACAAAATTGATATTGGAGCAGCTACAAATATTGTAGCAGTCAGAATCCTGAGTGATATGTGTCTGGATCACTGAAATCAAAAATACGACCTACAACAGCCAAACTAACAATGGGGCACCCATTTGCTTTATTAATTGATTGATACCTTAACATGGAAATGCAGTTAGGGCAGTCCAGCCTGATAGCCATATGCCTTTTTTCTGGTGAACATAAAAAGGTCCATCAGTAGAAAGTTACCAATGTTAACAGAATATGGAATTGTAGCCATTTACAAGACCACCAATATACCAATATGACAAATGAAGGTGAGAATACTAGCACTGAGTCAGATAATGACTACAACAGAATTTGATAGATTAGATTCCCTACAGTATGGAAACAGGTCCTTTGGCCCAACAAGTGCACACCAACCCTCCGAAGAGTAACCCACCCAGACCCATTCCCTTCCCTATATTTACCCCTGACTCATGCACATAACACAATGGGCAATTTAGCAAGGCCAATTCACCTGAGCTGGTCAGGTCCTAAATGATATAGCTGCTAGATTGGGTCTGCTGCAGCTGGTGAAGGAACCATCAAGAAGGAAAGAACATACTTGACCTCAACCTTGCCAATCTGCTGGCTGCAGATACATCTGCCCATAACAGTATCAGTAAGTGCGACCACCTCACAGTCATTGTGGAGACAAAGTCCTGACTTCACATTGAAAATAACCTCCATTGTATTGTGTGGCATTATCACTGTGCTAAATGGAACAGATGTCAAACAGTAGCAGCAGTGTGTTCTATCTACAAGATGCACTGTAGAAAGTTACCTTCGATCCTTAGCAAATTCCAAATCCAAGACTACTTCCATTTTGAAGAACAAGGGCAGCAGATACATGGGAGCACCCCCACCTTCAAATTCCCCTCCAAGCCAGTCACCACTCTGCATGGAAATATATCATTGTACCTTCATTGTTGCTGGGTCAAAATCCTAGAATTCCCTCCCTAAAGGCATTGTGAGTCAACCCATAGCAGATGGACTGCAGCAGTTCAAGAAAGCAGCTCACCATTACCTTCTCTAGGGCAACAAGGAACAGACAATAAATGCTGGTCAGCCAGTGATGCCCATGTCCCAAGGGTGATTAATTTTTAAACAAGCTTTAGAATATGCATCATACAAGATAGCAAACCAATGGCATTTGGCTTTGAAAATCGACTCTAAACATGACCTAATTATTCATGTGTCACATACTCTGGTATCATTTGGAGTCACAATATTCCATATGTAATTTTTCAGTAAGCTTACCTTTGTAGAGGCTGATCACAACCATTGAAAATGATTTAGCACAAGCTACTGGTGAGTGCACCAACTTGTCTATTCCAACTTCCAAAAAGAGGATATGATTTCATTGCCTGTTATAAGCTGGTTGGCAAAAAGATTACTTCAGACATACTGAACAAGTTACCAAATTCCGAAAGAGATCAAGGAGGTTTCACAAGTACATGTTGTAGACATTGAGGTAGGAGATGTGCTCAAGGTTCATCTGATGCATTTTGGACAACACATATATAACCAATTTCCAGAAGAAACAGCAAATGAACCATCATAGAAGGCTTGATGGAAAGTAATTTAAAAAAAGGCTGACAACATTACAAAAATTGTTCCAGACACACTCAGAAATTTCTAGCCATAGATCAATGGACTGTATTTCAGGAAACACATTCAATAATAGGAGCAAAAGTGAAATAGTGTCCATTGACCAATATATGGGACCTTATTGACTCAACTCTCAGGTTCCGGAGAATTTGCATCATTAGGAGATTATCTAATTAAAGACAGGCAGGAGAATGAAAAAAAAACATGTCTACTGTGGAGGAGAAACTATAGCAGGATGAAAATAACAGCTTTCTAATAACATTCTGGGTGCCCTTCACCAGGCGCAGATGGCTACACATGCTGTTTGGCACATCCCTGGCTCCAGAGGAATATCAACAGAGGCAACATGCTATACTCAGTGATTTCACCAAAGTGAAGCTACAGTGCATGATCTGTTAGTGTATAGTTATCGAGGCACATTAGAACAAGCCATTGCGATCACAATCAAAATTTAGTGAGTCAGTTAGACAGAGCCCACCAGAGGAATCTGAAACTGAACCAGATAAAATGAAAAATAAAGATGTCAAGTACATAGTCCATATCATGACAGCAAAATATGTTTGGCTGGATCCTGAAACATTGACAGCTGTCATAGCTATAGACAAACAAATGAAAAAACAGCGAAACAATTTGCTGGATCTTCTAACAATTTGGCACAATTCTTGCCTTAAATTGTTGCTGGAGCATGAACCATTATGCTAATTCATAGCCAAGAATATACAGTGGTATCAGACACAGATCAAGATGAAGTGATCACTAAAATCAAGAAATGAGTCATGGTGAAATTGTGAGATGAGCTAAGAGGAAAAAAGGAAGCATACATAAGGTCTAGGTGATTGAAAACAGACAAAGCTTTTGAAGAATATCAGGAAAGTAGGACCAATCTGAAACGAGGAATTAAGAGGGCTAAAAGGGGTCATGAAATATCTTTAGCAAACGGTTAAGGAAAATTCCAAAGCCTTTTATTCAGACATAAGGAGCAAGAGGGTAACTAGAGAGAGAGTTGGCCCACTCAAGGACAAAGGAGGGAAGTTATGCATGAAGTCAGAGAAAGTGGGTGAGATTCTTAATGAATATTTTGCATCAGTATTCAGCGAGGAGTGGGACAAGACGGATGTTCAGGTTAGGGATAGATGCTTGATTAGTCTAGGTGAAGTTGCATAAAGAGGGAGGAAGTGTTGGGTATTCTAAATGGCAATAAAAGGTGGACAAATCTCCAGGTCTGGGTGGGATCTATCCCAGTTACTGAGGGAGACAAGAAAGGAAATAGCTGGGGCCTTAACAGATATTTTTGCAGCATCCTTAATCACGGGTGAGGTCTCGGAGGACTGGAGAATTGCTAATGTTGTCCCTTTGTTTAAGAAGGGCAGCAGGAATAATCCAGGTAATTATAGACTGGTGAGCCTAATGCAAGTGGTAGGGAAACTGCTGGAGAAGATACTGAGGGATAGGATCTATTCCCATTTAGAAGAAAATGGGATTATCAGTGAAAGGCAACATGATTTTGTGCAGGGAAAGTCACGTCTTATCAACTTAATAGAATTCTTTGAGGAAGTGACAAAGTTGCTTGATGAGGGAAGGGATGTAGATGTCATATACATGGACTTCAGTAAGGTATTTGATAAGGTTGCCTATGATAGGCTGATGAAGAAAGTGAAGTTACACGGGGTCCAAGGTGTATTAGCTAGATGGATAGAGAACTGGCTGGGCAACAGGAGACAGAGTAGTAGTGAAAGGGAGTTTCTCAAAATAGAGAATTGTGACCAGTGGTGTTCCACAGGGATCCGTGCTGGGGCCATTGTTATTTGTGATATACATAAATGATCTGGAGGAAGGTGTAGGTGGTCTGATTAGATTGGTGGAGTAGCAGATATTGAAGGGGACTGTCAGAGAATGCAGCAGAATATAGATAGACTGGAGAGTTGGGCAGAGAAATGGCAAATGGAGTTCAATCCAGGCAAATGCGAGGTGATGCTTTTTGGAAGATCCAATTCAAGAACAAACTACATGGTAAATGGAAAAGCCCTGGGGAAAATTCGTGTACAGAGAGACATGGGTGTTCAAGTCCATTGTACCCTGAAGGTGGCAATGCAGATCGATAGAGTGGTCAAGAAGGTATACGGCACGCTTTCCTTCATCGGATGGGGTATTGAATACAAGAGTTAGCAGGTCAGGTTACAGTTGTACAGGACTTTGGTTTGGCCACATTTCCATACTGTTCTGGTTGCCACATTACCAGAAGGATGTGGATACTTTAGAAACAGTGCAGAGGAGGTTGACCAGGATGTTGCCTGGTAGAGAGGGCACCAGCTATGAAGACAGATTGAGTAGATTAGGATTATTTTAATGAAAAAGACAAAAGGTTGAGGGGGGACCTGATTGAAGTCCACAAAATCATGTGAGGTATAGAGGTGGAGAGGAAGAAGCTTTTACCCAGAATGGGGGACTCAGTTACTAGGGGTCATAAATTCAAAGTGAGAGGGGAAAAGTTTAAGGGAGATATGCGTGGAAAATTCTTTTTACAGAGATTGGCGAGTGCTTGGAATGAGTTGCCAATGGAGATGGTAGAGGCGGAAACGATAGCATCATTTAAGATGTATCGAGATAAATACATGAACGGGCAGGGAGCAGAGGGATACAGATAGTTAGAAAATAGATGACAGGTTTAGATAGAGGATTTGGATCAGCGCAGGTTTGGAGGGCCGCAGGGCCTGCCCTGTGCTGTAATTTTAATTGTTCTTTGCTCTTTGTTCAATGGTGAACCACTATAACAACAATATTGAAGTCACACAGCAGTGTCACTCCAACAAGATAGTACTTGCAGCGACTTTACTGCAGCAAACCAAATTGCTGCATTTGCATCTAAGGCATGAACACAAACAGAATAATACTATGCTTAGATCGAGAATGAATATCTAGCCATTGTCCTTTCTTGTGAACATTTTCATAAATACCAACTTGGAAGAGACAAAATAACAGCTGAGTCCAGCCTGTAATGCACAATCTGGTCTGATAAAGGGCTTATGCCTGAAATGTCGACTCTCCTGCTCCTTGAATACTGCCTGACCTGCTGTGCTTTCCCGATGGCATACTTTTTGACTCTGATCTCCAGCATCTTCTGTGCTCACTTTCTCCTAGTCTGTGTGCATAAGAATGTTTGATGATTAACTTGTCAGTATTTCTGGAGGCATAATTCTTTTAAAACAGGATGAGAATTTGAATTTTTTTAGACTGAGAGAGTTTTAGGAGTGAACAAAGTAAACATTAAGAAGCATGAGTTTAATTTCAGTTTGGAAGGTTATGTTTTTGGTTCAAATGTAAGTTCCAGACCTGCTTGGTTAGGAGGGGGTTATATGAACCTGAAAAAGTCTTAGCTCAGTAGTGTAAGTAATAATGAAAATGCTATCAAGGTCTGAAGACAGGAAAATGAAAGGAAGAGTTAGGTTAAACCTCAAGATGTGATAGACACGCAAGCTCCCTGTAGTAGCTGAGCATTGCAAAATAATAGTGTTGGAAAAGATCATATTGTATATTTACTATGTATTGGCTCCATAGCAGCAAGTCTGGGCAGTTGCGCTAATAAGGTCAGGGCATTGTAAATGCACTTTTCAAGGACTAGCCACATATTGATCGAGGTTGTCTAGTACTGTAGGTCAAGGTGATGGATGGATAATGGTCAGTCCTTTGGGTCAATCCGCAGAAACTAAGGAGGAAGGGTAAATGAAGAGAATATGTGCACATATTGCCATAGGACAGATCCTCAACAGGTTAGACAGTGGGACTGCAGCTGGGAAAGAGAGCAATACAATTATGAAGGGGTCTAGCAGAAAAGCATGGCTGGGAAGGGTAAAATATGGAGTTGGGGAGAGATGTGGTAATCCATATACAGAATCACCCTGGTTTTAAGAGGAAGATAATGGTGTTGTGTGGGGGGCTTGGAGGGTGGAGAAGTGTGGGTCAGTTTGGCAGTGTGGAATAACATCAGAATTGTCACCTCAAATGCCAGGGCTGGGTGGGCAGACTTAGGCATTTGTAGATGGGGGGGGGGGGAGATGATGAGGAGGTTCTGGGGACTTGGTGAATTGCGACGCCTGTGGAGTTAATGAGATGGGAAGCGGATGTGGAAAATAATCAGATATATAGGGCAGCATGGTGGCTCAGTGGTTAGCACTGCTGCTTCACAGTGCCAGAGACCTGCATTCAATTGCAGTCTTGGGTGACTGTCTGTGTGGAGTTTGCACGTTCTTCTGGTGGGTTTCTTCCTGGTGTTCCGGTTTCCTCCCATAATCCAAAAGGTATTTAGGTTCAGTGGATTAGCCATGGTAAATCTGTGGTTCTGGGGATGGGGGGTTTGGAGGGGTGCTGGATCTAGGTGGGATATTTTTCAGAGGGTCAGTGCAAACTTAATGGGCTTAGTAGCCTCTTTCTGCACTTTAGGGATTCTATGATTCTAATAATATAAAAGATACCTGTATACAGTACCTACAAGCTAAGAACACACAAGTGATAAGTTAGGCATTTAAGGAAATGATAGCGGCACAGTGGTTAGCACTGTTGCCTCTTAGCACTAGGGACCAGTGTTCAATTCCAGCCCCAGGTAACTGTCTATGTGGAGTTTGCACAATCGCCCTGTGTCTGCATGGGCTTCCTCCGGGTGCTCTGGTTTCCTCCTACAGTCTAAAGATGTGCAGGTTAGGTGAATTGGCCATGCTAAATTTCTCATAGTATTCAGGGATGTGTAGGTTAGGGGTAAATGTAGAGTAGTAAGGGAATGGGTCTGGGTGGGTTACTCTTTGGAGAGTTGGTGTGGATTTGTTGGGCCTAATGGCCTGGTTCCACACTGTAGGGATTCCATGAATAAAGTCTGGGAGGATTGTTACACCACCCAAATCTGAAATTCTTCAATTTTAAACTCTTAAAAATATTCTTATTTCTGTGTGAATAGTTTTTGCAACTATCCTAATGCACACATGTTCTCATTCTTATTGCATGAGATGTCTGCTTGGAAATACAAGGGGATGTTTGATATCAATTCCAGAATGAGAAAATAACCAGGATGTAGAACTTGTGAGCAGCGGTCTATCTAGCATTGCACAGTGTAGCATGCAGCATGTATTATGAAGTATTGCAATGATATTTCCCATTGTAATTGTTGTTGACCCTTTGGAACAACTCTGTTTGCTGACTAATTTTGTCATTCATTGTCAAATAAATATTTTTCAGTCCAGTTTTCCAGTATGGGTGGGAGACTGGCACAGTTGTGCAAGCCAACACAAAACCACAGCACTACCTGTGAACAACTTATTGCAATTAACTGAAAGATGCCTAAAATCCTTTGTTCTCCTTTAAGTTGAAAATAATTTCTTCACTGAAGTAGAAAATGCTTCAGTTCACAGTATTTGCAACCTTCTGATTTATCAGAATAACAGAGATAAAAATGAACAGTTGCTTTACTCTTTTGTGCAGGTTTTACCTTAACCAATGGTCAATTTTTCCTTTCATTTTTATTTCAAATTTGACAGGATTATCCCAGGTTTCCCATTAATTTCAGTTCAATTTGTTACCAGCATTGAAGGTTTCTATCAGGTACCTTCAGAACTATTGATCTGTAATCTGTCTTCATCATTTAAAGACCAGATACCTTTAAATTATTAATGCAGTCACAGAAACCATCCAGAGTTGTCGCCAAACCATCTAATCTCATACATATGTATTGTTCTTTCTAGAGAAGTAGGGATTTAGGAGGAGGATCGGCTCATTCAGTCCTCGGAGATTGTTCCATTGCTCAATTAGAACAATTATTTCAACATTCTACTTGCCTTTTGTTTTGTGCCTGTTCACAAGTTTTTATTAATTCCTGTACTTGGACTTCTAAATCTCTCTGCTTTTTCATAGATTCTGGTTTTGCACAATTTGAGAAATACACCAATAGGGTTTCCTCTCAGCCCCCATTATAAAGTTGTAACACATCTTGTATGTGTTAGTTCTGTTGCAATCATCTTGGATGCCCCCAATAGGTTCTTTCTATGAATTTTGGGTGTACCTGCAACACATGGACTGCAGCAGTTCGAAAAGGTAGCTCACCACCAATTTCTCAAGGATAACTAGGGATGGGCAATAAATGCGAGTCCAGCCAGTGACGCTCACATTCCAGGAGAGAATGTATTTTAAAAGTCCCCTTTGCTCGTATTAATCTAGATATTGATACTATGTGAGGAAGGATGCACACATGTATCTTAAAAGGTAGAAGATGGTATCTGTCTTAGTTAAATAGTAAATATTTAATACATCATACTATAACTAGTTACATTGCATCCAAGACACATACCGTATATACTCGAATAATAATTGATCTCATGTAAAAGTCACCCCTATTTTCAGCCAAATAACCTGGAATTTTCCATATACCGCATGTAAAATAGACCCTCGTTCTTCACAGATAACAGGTCAATGTTTATGAGTCAGTATGCCAGCCGTCACATCCCGCTCCAGCTTTCCAGTCTGCCAGTCGTTCTGCTCCATTCCTGGTCTTCCAGTCTGCTAGCTGTTGTGTTCTGGTCCAGGTTTTCATTATTACCATAACTTCTTTTGCCTTTATTTGTTATGAGATAAACTGGTCTTCTGCTAATGATACGGTATGAATTTTGACGGGCATGAATATCGGCCCTTTAAAAGTAGTAATTGTGTTATAAATGTTACCTTAAAAAGTAGTCTAAAAATTCAACTGTTTCTTGTGAGGCTATCGTTGCAATGACATATTAAGTACATAAACACAGAAAGTGCTGGAGAAACTCAGCACGCTTGGCAGCACATGCAGGGAAAGAAACAGAACTGACATTTCAAATGGTGTTAACACTAAGGACAATCGTTGAAACATAAGGGTGACAATATGGTACACTCTATGACATTTTTTGTGGCAGTATAGATCTCATTGTGTAACTACTGTACCTGTCTGCGTAGTTTCTGCACTAGACCATGAGCCAGTTCAATGGTGGGTAAAACTAATTGCCCGGGAGATAGTTAAAACTTGGTGGCATGGGTCAACTCCAGGTTGCATAGAAAATCTCCATAAAATAAAGGAATCATGACAGAAACATGCATTCATAACAATGTTTTTCACTGGCACTGGATGTCTCAAGTGCTTTACTGTGAATGGGGTACTTTTGAAGTTGGATCACTTTTGTAATTTTGCAAACAGAACAGACTTTGGCCACAGTGAAATGCATAAACAACAGTGTGATAAGGATTTGTTTTGTCATTTGATTGAAAAATGTTACCCAGGCAACTTTGGTAACTTCTCTATTCTTTCTAATTCACATCCATTGGAGAGGGCAGACAGGTTATTGGTTGTTGGCATCACATCTCACCCAAAAGACAACACCTCCAACAGTAAAGCAGTCTTTCAGTACTGCATTGATACATCAGCCTAGATTTTATCTGATCAAATCCTGGAATGGGACTTTAGTGCACCTTAACCTTCTGAGTCAGAGGTCAGAGTGCTATTACTGTGCCATAGCTGCCAGCTGTACACTAACAGATCCTGGGCATTCACCTACATGATGCATTAGTTGTGGTCACTCAAAGGAAACAAATTTGTTTTGGTTCAGGAAGGCCCACACAAAGCAACACAATCAATCTCATTCTTCACTGAGGAGGACTACAATCTGAGGAAAACTTCTGGCTCAATGCTCCTGCTTGTCTCTACCAGGAAGCAATTAAATAAATGTGCTTTTCTTTTTCAGTGACCTTTCTTAATTCAAATTGCATTATCTCTATATCTCCAGCATTACTGAAACCTAATGGATAAAGGTTAAGAGTCACAGGCACCTTGACAGCCATTAAGAAATCTGTCCTATTGTCCTGTTTTGGTGTTGCAGTTGTGTCTGTAGATTTGATGGATTTCAGTTCAACTTCAAAAACAGTTCACCCATTGGCCCTCCATGAATTTCAAGTGAGGGAATTACTCCCTGAAAAATCTCTGTGGAAGTTATATCCTGCTGAGAAGCCTTTCTCCTTTCCAGCCCACCTCTTCCAGTAGCTGTCCTTCTGTTTGGTTTCTCTTTGTGTTTTCAGTCACGTTTAATTCCTGAGAATGCCACACTTGTGTCTGGAAGTAACTTGCTTCAACACAAGCGCTTAAATGAACAAAAAAACAATTCAGTGCTAGACAGATAACTCCCTGCTGACAATTCAGCGCTGAAATTGGTTGAGGCCAACAGTGTGAAATAAGCTCATGGCAAATTGGCAACTAAATGTCCATGATGTCAGTTTTAATTTTCCATTGACTTTGAAAATGTTGCTTAGGTTTTTAATTTCAAGTAAAAGTGATGATGAAACTCAGAAAGGAGATTGCAAAGGAACCGGAAAGATCATTCTGTGAATTTCAGTGGAAATTCATCCTGGTGAAGAATCAGCTGCTGATCATACAATGCTGCTCTAGACTCGTTTCATTCCCTCAAAATTATAACTGAATAGAAATAATCTGCAAAAACACACAGTTCTACCCAACTGACAGAAGAAATAATCCATCACCTAAGCTGTAAGTAGATCAGGATCCCTTCAAAGGAGCATCACGGGGAGTCGTATTCTATTTGATCTTTTTATTGCAAAAATAATGCAGCTATAATTACTATACAAAAAGGTTCACATTCTGTTCTGTAAAATCTTTCCAATGAGAAAAACAAAACACAAATGATACGTTGGAATTGTATATCCTCCAGAGCTACCTTGCAGTTGCAAATAACAAGGGTATTTTTACCTCATGCAGAAAGAAAAAAATACATTTGAGACAACAAGGGGATCTGAAAACTTAATTATACTTTGGCCAAAAGAATTTAGACAGTGGTCTTTCCCCACGGTGCCTTGGCAACAGCTGCCCTGAACTTTAGTGTGTCCCTCAGCACATGGTCCTGGACCTTGGAATGTGCTAGTCTGCATCACTCTGCCAGGGTCAACTCTTTGCTCTGGAAGACCAAGAAGTTTTGGGCAGACCAAAGAATGTCTTTCACCAAGTTGATGGTCCTCCAGGAGCAATTGATACTTGTCTCAAAGTGCGTCTTGGGGAACAGCCCGGAGAGTACAGAGTCCTACATCGCGGAGCTGCTCAGGTCAAATCTTGACAAAAAACCACTGCATCTCTTTGCAGACTTCCTTTGCAAAGGCACCTTCCAGAAGATGCGTGACAGTTTCAACCCCTCTGCAGCTGCTTTGAGGGCAGCATGTGATGGTACACAGACACCAGGTGTGCATGAAGAATCTGACTGACAGTGTCTTTCTCACTATCAGCCAAGTCTTGTCTTGGTGCTTGATGGGGAGCTCTGGTGATGAGGTATTCTGCCAAATGACTTTGACAGTCCACTTAGTGAATAAGTCAACAGCATCCACCCCCTCCTTTTCCTGACTATGTGGTAACAAGACCACAAAGACACAGGTTGAATCAAAAGGAGAAGATAAGGATCTAAGGAGTAACCTTTTCACACAGAGGGTGGTGCATGTATGGAATGAGCTGCCTAAAGAAGTGGTGGAGGCTGGTATAATTACAAAATTTAAAAGGTATCTGGGAGGTGTGTATGAAAAGGAAGGGTGTAGAGGGATATGGGCCAAATGCTGGCAAATGAGACTCGAGCTGGATAGTCTGGGATTTTTTTGACGAAGTGTAGGAGTTTGAGAGGTGACCTTATAGAGGTTTATAAAATCATGAGGGGCATGGATAAGGTGAATGTCAAATGTCTTTTCCCTAGGTTGGTGGATTTCAAGACCAGGGGACATATTTTCAAATTAAGAGACAAAAGATTTAAAAAAGACATGAGGGGTAATTTGTTTTTACACAGACAGTGTTTTGTGTATGGAATGAACTTCCAGAGGAAGTGGTGGATGTGGGTACAGTTACAACGTTTAAAAAAAAATTCGGAGAAGTACATGTTTGGAGGGATATGGACCAAGTACAGCCAGATAGGAATAGTTTAGTTTGGGATTATGATTGGCTAGTTGGATAGAAGGGTCAGTTTCTGTGCTGACTGATTCTATTACTCTAAGAGTCTCGGTGGGGGAGTTGCATTACTGGTCAGAGAGGATATCACAGTTGTGTTGAGGGAGGACACCATGCAGGGATCTTGCAGTGAAGCATTATAGGTAGAGCTCAGGAATAGGAAGGATGCAGTGACAATGCTGGGATTGTACTACAGACCTCCCAGCTGCCAGCGGGAGATAGGAGATATGTAGTCAGATTCTGGAAAGACGTGAAAACAACAGTGTTGTTGAACTGGGTGATTTTAACTTCCCTCATATTGACTGGGACTCATTTAGTGTCAGAGGTTTGGACAGTGAGCAATTTGTGAAGTGTGTCTATGAGGTTTTTTGGAATAATAGAAACAGTCTGAATGGGTGGGGTCAAGCTCCCTCAGAATCTGGATTTTAGTTTTAGTTTTTCAGTCACAGTTGCATTGCCTTTGCCAAGGGTGTGGTAAATCTTGAAATCTTCAAATTTGCAGATGAACCTAAGCTGGGTCACAGAAGACCAAGAATAGCGGTAGAAGGGTGCTTTTTGGAATGAAGATCAGTAACTATTGCAGATTGTTTAATTACTAAGCAGCAACTGTTCCAATATAACAACATCTCATGAACATACCCTTGGCAAAGGCAATACAGTAGAGTAGATTGTCTCACATGCATTTCTAGCAGGAGGAAGAGAACCCAAGTTTTTTTTAGCAGTAACAGGGAGAGGATAATAGTTTCAACATCTAGCTTCAAGTCTCCAGCAACTGTGACTGAAAAACTAAAACTAAAATCTAGGTTCTGTGGGAGTTTGACCCCACCCATTCAGGCTGCTTCTATTATTCCAACTTAAAAAAAGCAAACTCTAAGACTTCATAAGCTGTTACTTTATTGGTTTAGAACAGACTGCTCAATACCTCTGTCTCAACCTTTCTTCATTTAAAAAAAAGGGCAAAATACACCTCTTAAAGCCATAATATTGTCACAAGTCACAGAGCAGACTGGACCTAGTTGGTAATAAGTTTGGACAAGATTTTGTAATCTGCATTTAGCAAATGAGACTGATAGCTAATTTCAGATTTCCTCCTTCTCCCCCTTCCACTTGTAGATGAGGGCGATGACACATGCAACCTACTTGCCAGAAGTATATAGTCATACATCTCCAAAAGATTCTAGCTAATTAAGTCATACAGAGCTGAACACAACTTGGCCAGAAAGCCATCACTTCTGGGAGGTTTACTCTTCTCAAAGGACTTGAGGTCCTCATCAGCTCTTCCAGAGATAATGGCTGCTCCACCCTCTCCTACATACTGTTGTCTAAGACTTCCATGATGGAGGACAGGAACAACTGGGAAGCTGCAATGTCTGTGGACTTTGTGTCAAATGTCTGTCATAAAAGCATTTGCTAATACACAGGACTTATAACATAGAACATAACAGCACAGTACAGGCCCTTCAGCCCCCAATGTTGTGCCGACCTTTGAAATCAATCTGAAGCCCATCTAACCTACACTATTCCATCATCATCATCATCATCCATATATTTATGCAATGACCATTTAAATGTTCTTAAAGTTGGCAAGTCTACTACTGTTGCAGGCAAGGCATTCTATGCCCTTACTAGTCTCTGAGTAAAGAGCCTACCTCTGATATCTGTCCTATATCTATCCCCTCACAATTAAAAGCTATTTCCCCTTGAGCTGGCTATTACCATCTGAGGAAAAAGGCTTTCACTGTCCATCCTAGCTAATCATCTGATCTTGTATGTCTCAATTAAGTCACCTCTTAAGCTTCTTCTCTCTAATGAAAACAGTCTCAAGTCTCTCAGCCTTTCCTCATATGACCTTCCCTCCACAACAGGCAACATCATGGTGAATCTCCTTTGCACCCTATCTAATGCTTCCACATCGCTCCCAGAATGCGGCGACCAGAACTGTACGGAATAGTCCAAGTGCAGTGACACCAGAGTTTTATACAGCTGGAACATGATCTCATGGCTCTGAAACACAATCCCTCTACCAATAAAAGCTAACACACTGTACATCTTCTTAATAACCCTATCAACCTGAGTGGCAACTTTCAGGGATCTATGCACATGGACACCAAGATCTCTCTGTGCACCCACACTACAAAAGAATCTTAACATTAGCCCAATACTTTGCATTTCTGTTACTCCTTTCAAAGGGAAGCACCTAACACCTTTCCAAATTAAACTCCATTTGCCACCTCTCAGCCCAGCTCTGCAGCTTATCTATGTCCCACTGTAACCTGCAATATCCTTCCACACTATCTACAACTCCACTGACATTAGCGTCATCTGCAAATGTACTAACCCATTCTTCTACACCCTCATCCAGGTTACTTATATAAATGACAAACAGCAGTGGCCCCAAAATAGATCCTTGCAGTACACCACTCATAACTGAACTCCAGGATGAACATTTCCCATCAACCACCTCTATCTTCTTGCAGCTTGCCAATTTCTGATCGAAACTGCTAAATCATGTTCAATCCCATGCCTCTGTATTTTCTGCAATAGCCTACCATGGAGAACCATATCAAACGCTTCATTGAAATCCATGTACATCACATCAACTGCTTTACCCTCATCTACCTGTTTGGTCACCTTCTCAAAGAACTCAATAAGGTTTGTGAGTCACGACCTACCCTTCACAAAACCGTGTTGACTATCCCTAACTTTTTCCTTTCTAGATGATTATAAATCCTAGCTCTTATAATCCTTACCAACACATTACCTACAAGCGAAGGAAGGCTCACTGGTCTATAATTACCAGGGTTGTTTCTATTCCCCTTCTTGAACAAGGGGACAACATTTGGTATCCTCCAGTCTTCTGGCACTTTTCCTGCAGACAATGATGACATAAAGATCAAAGCCAAAGGCTTTGCAATCTCCTCCCTAGCTTCCCAGAGAATCCAAGGATAAATCCCATCTGGCCCATGGAACTTAGGTATTTTCACACTTTTCAGAATTGCTAACACCTCCTTATGAACCTTAATCCCGTCTAGTCTAATAGCCTGTATCTCAGTTTTCTCCTCGACAATATTGTCTTTTTCCAGTGTGAATACTAATGAAAAATATTCATTTGGCACCTCCCCATCTCCTTGGACTCCATGCACAACTTCCCACTACTGTTCTTGATTGGCCCTAATCTTAGTCTAGTCATTCTTTAAATCCTGCCATACCAATAGAAAGCTTTAGGATTTTCCTTAATCCTACCTGCCAAAGGCTTTTCATGTCCCCTCCTTGCTTTTCTTAGTGCTCTCTTTAGGTATTTCCTGACTAACCTGTAACTCTCAAGTGCTCTAACTGAGCCTTTACATAAGCCTTCTTCTTCCTCTTGACAAGAGATTCAACTTCTTTAGTAAACTATAGCTCCCTCACTTGACATTCCCTCCCTGCCTGGCAGGTACATACTTATCAAGGACATACAGTAGCTGTTCCTTGAATAAGCTCCACATTTCAAGAGTGTCCATACCCTGCAGTTTCCTTCCCTATCCTTTGCATCCTAAATCTTGCCTAATCTCCTCATAATTGCCTTTCCCCCAGCTATAACTCTTGTTCTGCGGTATATACCTATCCCTTTCCATCGCTAAAGTAAAAGTAACTAAATTGTGGTCACTATCACCAATGTGCTCATCTACCTCCAAATCTAACACCTAGCCTGGTTCATTACCCAGTACCAAATCCAATGTGATAGCATTTCTTGTTGGCCTATCTACATACTGTGTCAGGAAACCCTCCTGCACATGCTGGACAAAAACGGACTCATCTAAAGTACTCCAATCATAGCATTTTCAGCCAATATTTGGAAAGTTAAAGCCCCCATAACAACTACTGTTACTTTCACTCCTATCAGACTGAGATGACGTTTCTGAGCTATCTTCTTCCTTGCTGTTGATCACAGAGTTCTCCCTGTACACCTTCTGTGAGAAATGCGAGCATATCTCATCCTGTTCCACGGAGTGGACCCTGGATCGGGAGATTATTGGAATCCTCTGAGAGAATGAGTGAGCCTTGCTGGCTGCTCACCTCCTGAAGATCCTTCTTGACATCACATCCTGTCGTCTGCAGCAGGAGTAGGTCCTGCATACTTTTCTGGAATTTGGACAGTTTCCCCCATCTGTCTCTTGCTTTCTGAACACTTTTGAGGATGTAGGACATCTTGATGTTCCCCTTGATTGTTTCGCACCAGTTTGCCAGACACTCAAAGAGGGGTGTCACAGTTTTCCAACCTGTGTAATCTCTTTTGAATTCCACAATGTTTTCCAAGGTCAAATGTTTCACATTCAGCTTCTATGTTCCCTTGCTAATCCATTGGTCTTTTTGTCAATGACAGCCAGCCAGCAGGAGGCAGTGGTCAGTGTAGAACAACAACTTAACATCAGTGGATCTGACCAATAATGCTCGGGGCACAAACAGGAAATCTATCATTGATTTTATTTTCAGCTATATAGTGTTCAAACAACATTGGTTGACTTCTTTCACCTGAGTACTGAGTTTGTGCTTTGTGGGCAGACCTCTTAAACATATGTTAACTGAAAAGTGACTAATAAATGAAAGCTCCTTTAACCCCATGGTGTTCATATTTATATAGGTGATAATAAATAAATCATTCATCATTCATTCATTCTTTCATTTATAGATGAGATCAATGCAGTCAGTTATTTTCTTTCACACATTGGAGGATGCAGTTCGTGTCCTGATGCTCTTAATTAGGGTCTTGAGGGAAATATGTTAATTTGATCAGCGTAAATCATAAGATGCTGTTCATGAACATGAATGGAACACTGCTGCTATACTGGCTAATGACGCAGAGGGTGACATTTAACTAAAGCAAAATAAGTTCACTTATGTGGCTTTGACGTATTTGGGGCATTATTTGAGATAGTAATGACCACAAAATATTTAATGATATTTATTCAAGAATGAAAAGAATGAACATAGACATATTTTACTGCCCCTTCTCTTTGCTGTGCTTCCAATGTGTTAATATTTGAAAATAAACTTAGATATACAACTGCTTAATTCATCGACTTTAGTGTGGTAATTAATGTGTTGTCCTGTTTGATGCATGCACAATAACTAATTGAAGTAAATTCTCAACAATACTATTTCAACACTTCTCAAATAAGTGCACTATTGGAATGGTGACTTATTTTATATATACTTTTCAAAATATGTCTACAAATAAATTGATTCAGTGCACATGAACACATGAACCTTCTGAAATTGCAGCAATTTAAAAACACACTAACTTCCACAGAAGGCATGGATGAAATTATTTAAAACCATTATACATAATAGTGGAAGCAGGCAATGCTGCCCAAAGTCTGCTCTGCTACTCAATGAGCTCATGGCTGATCTGATAATCTTCAACTCCACTTTCCTGCCTTTCTCACATTATCCTTGATTCCCTTACTGAATAAAAATCTCCATCTCCTTGAATATATTTAATAATGCAGTCTTACTTACTTCAATGGTTTAGCTAAGACTTGAATTGGTGTTAAATAAATAACGAAAGACTCTTATACAAGAGACATCAGTGGAATGTATCAATATCCAGTTCATACAAATCAAAGAGGTAACATCCTAGGCCCTTTCACAATGCATCAAAATATCTAAGTCTTTGATAATGCCCAGAGTCAGCATGGCCATCACACTTACTTTATGGTAGGGATTCTGTCACCTGGTACCAGCAATCACTAATTCATATTGAATTGGACAGATCAGAAAATTTCTTAAAATGGATAATTTTGCACTATTTCAATAAATGACCTTGCTCTCATGTTAACATTTCTGCCCACGGCCTGCTGCAATGTTCCAATGATAGACAAGGAAAGCTCAACTTACAACACATCAGCTTCCACTTAGGCACTTTAACAGACTCTAGGACTCAATTTTGATTTCAACAAACTTAGACTCCATTTGATGGCTGCTCTCCATTTTTCTTAATTTCTTTTCTCCATCCTTCCCCACAGGCTTGTCTTGTTTGTGTCTTGCTTACTTAGCTCTCAGCCAAGCAAATCCACTTTCACCTTTCCACACTTTAATCTATGAAATTTTACATCTCTATCTCTCCTACACCCCAGTTAGCAACCTCAACGTCTTTTGCACTGGGTCTCCGCACCAAATATTCCACTTGCTCCTCCTCCACCTCCGTCAAAATTATAAAACAAACCTTTTCTTGCCCCTTTAAGTTCTGATGAAAATTTATATCTGAGTGACATGTTAATTCTATTTCTATTTCATTACCAACTGTGCAACAGGTTTTCCCACAAGCATTATAAAATATCTCCACAATTACAATATGTTTGCACTCATGCTAACAGCACAGCTACTAGCAGTTTTTGTGGTGTTTACTTTGCCTGAGACCACAATCAGGCTTGACCAATCAAGCCCCATGAGCATAGATCTATTATCAGAATTTCACAATCAAACACAGAACAATAGAACACTATAACAAGTGTCAGGTTGTGTAAAGTGCAGCAGACCCTTATGATCCTGGTGATTCTTGAGATAGATTGAAGTGTCCATCCCTTGTTAATAAGTACCCACTCTTCAAATCTTTCAGGAGGGATGAACAGCTGTAGCACCTGTGGTTGATGGAGAATGTAAGCGTCATGGCTGCTCCTCAAGTATTGCTCACATCGAGGATTGGTGTGCTGAAGGAATGAAATCCCTGCTAATTGATGAAGAGACCTTGCATCCGGGGAATTTAGGAATGGCTGTGAGTCCATTTACTCCCTCACCTTGACCATGTTCCTCAGTTCAATTATTTGAGTATGGATGGGCCCACTCTGAAATTCCCAATTTCCCATCACAAGCTCTTTGTTCCTAGTAGAGTCACCCATGGCAGCAAAGTGATCACACCCAGTTTCTTTTATTACAAGGGATAACAGAAACACTGCCACAACATGTAAAACACCCTGCTGGCAACAAACTCACACCAAAGACAGTCCCTCATTACTACTTCTAATTGGTTCCAAAGTTGTTCTGGGTTTTATCTTCACCATTCTAAATCTATTCACTGCATTAATCATTTAATTTTTGAAGAAATAAATCTGAAATGAACCTATTATTACTTGGAGTAATTGCTCACTTGCCCTACTCACACAATGTAATTTAACACTGCATTCCAGAATGAACTAATATTCCTTGAACTACATTTCATATCTTGCTATGATTTCTTCCCAGGCATTTTGTTTCCTTCTTAAAGTCTGCTATCCAAAATATGCTTTGCATCTTACCTCCCTTCTTTCTCCTTCCAAGTAATGTGGATGACAGCTGACAAGCCAGTTAATAGGCACATGGTAGGAGGTAATCAGCAGGAGATTCATTTGCCTGAGATGATCTGAAAGTATGAAACTTCTTGGCTTCTGAAGTCAATGTTAAAACCTCCCTAATATGGGCATTTTGTCTTGCCCTGAAGCGTTTGATATTGTTCCCATCAGAGATACTTTTCTTTAGTGCTCAGTCAAAATATTAAATTTTAATTCTTAATTTAAAATATCCATGGGTTATAAATAGTGAATCAAGACACAATCTGGTAAGGAGTTAATAGCACTAATATTAAGGAGGTAAAATGTACTATCTAACTTTTTTACTGACACAGTAACTTCAGAATTTTCAAAGTATTATCCATCATAGAGATAACTAAAGGAGAACTCTGCTTGAAAGTGCTGCAGAAACCCAGCAGGTCTAGCAGCATCTGTAGAGAGAAAAACAGAGTTAACATTTCGAGTCCAGTGACCTTGCGTCAGAATTGTAAAAAGCTGGGAAAGGGTGGTATTTATGTTTAAGATGAATAAGGAAGGATAGTGAATAAAGCACATAAAGCCAGGGCCCAGAGAGAGAGAAAGAGAGAGAGAAAAAGGATAGGCAAATAAAGATATCAGTGATGATGAACGGTAGGAAGGGTGCTAGAGGTAAATATAAATATTTGAAAATGGATGGTTGCAACCTATCCGGACAGGATCTAAAGGTGAGGGACAAGGATATTGAACACAGAGAAGGTATTCATATTCTAAAATTGCTCAACTCCATGTTGCATCCTGAAAGCTGTAAGGTACCCAGGCGAAGATGAGGTGTTGGTTCCTCCAGCTTACATTGAGCTTCACTGCAGCAGTGTAGCAGGTCTGAGAGAAATGTTGCCATGGGAACATGGTGTATTGAAATTTGGAACTAAGAGTCCAATGATGACCATGAATTCATTGCTGAATGTTGGAAATGGCAGACGAATGTAAGCTTAGTGTTATTTTTATGGAAAG
This sequence comes from Chiloscyllium punctatum, assembly GCF_047496795.1. Taxonomy (NCBI): domain Eukaryota; kingdom Metazoa; phylum Chordata; class Chondrichthyes; order Orectolobiformes; family Hemiscylliidae; genus Chiloscyllium; species Chiloscyllium punctatum. The sequence continues at coordinate 55,474,331 of NC_092746.1, read as the reverse complement.
AGCAGAGATATTTAGCAAAGACATCACCCAGCCCAACGCAAGCAGCATATTCAGTAGACTAAACAGAATGAAGTGCAGATAAATGGCTGCTTCACCCAGAAGATGTGTCTGGGCTCATCATATTCAATTTTTAATTTGTTCACTAGATGAGCATGTCTCTGGCTAAGCTTGCACTTGTTACACATTTCAGAGAGAAGCTAACAGTCAACGACATTGTTGTGGACCTGGCATCACATGTAGGCCAGACTAGGTAATGGTGGTGGTTTCCTTCCCAAAAGGACATTAGTGAACCAGATGGAGTTTTCTAACAATCAACAATGAATTTATGGTCATTGTTGGGCTCTTAATTCCAGATTTTTATTGTTTTCAAATTCTACCGTCTATGATGGCAGCATTTGAACCTGAATCCTCAGCACTTTACTTGAGATTGTGAATTAACAATTAACAATCCAACAATAAACACTGGACAAGCACCTCCCCTAAATGAGTCCAGTGTTTTTTTTTACCTGAAGTATCATGTTTTGGAAACAGTTTTATTGCCTAATTGTATTTTAATTATTTTTTTTCCCCACTTTAGGATGTTGGTGCTGACATCCAACCAGTATGGATTACCTTTTTTAACCATAAAACAGTTCCAAACTTAATGTAAAATGATGATGGTTGACAATTATTCAAAAATTGAATAATTGTGCAGACACAAATATTTCAATGAAAAAATATCTCCTTCAAATATGTGATCAATTTTTGCAAAAAACAACAGCTTGCTTTCATTTGTTTATTTGATGTTGTAAAATGTCCTACAATTCAGAATTGCATTATTGTTGGATATTTGGGTAGACTTTGAATCAGTATATAGCACTCAAAGTTGTAATAAACATCAAACATTGTACAACTGATGTATTCCTACAGTTGTGCACAATAGTTCACTCTGCAGTATGCTTTATCACCGGATGATTTATACTCATTGTAAGAACTACACTTAAATAAAAGTGACAGCAATTTGACTGATTTTTACAAAAGGACAACAAAAATTCATTAATATATTGTCAGATCAAACCCATTTAACTCTGTGTTTGTCATTAGGAATTATTGTATTTGTTTTATATTGAAATGATTTAATTTACAGAATGTGTGTCCTACAAAATGTGATAACATCCTGAAAACAAAACCCAGCCGTGAATTTAAATGCAGTGCAGGATTCTGCCACTCCAACAAGTCAATTTCCAGTCCTGCAGAGGCAGGAGGGAGCCACACTGATTTTAGTCTCCTGGATATAGTCACCCATTCTATTTTTCATTTGTCAGTGTCAACTGAACTAGTGGGAGAAAACTTTGGCTATGGTGAGGAAAGGAGAAGACGTTTAATTGGCAGGAGTTGTTGGAATTGGAAGGCATAAGGTTGCTTGTCAAGCTGAGAGTAATTCCTGCTCCTGTTGGCATCACAACAGAAGGTTTCATATTTGCCACAAGGAATAGTTCTGTCTTCACCACAGCCACTGAGCAGTTCTTTGCATTATGGGGAAATTGTCTTCTTCTTGGGTAAAATTACATCAAGATGATATTGCTATTAAAAGGCTGTAACTTACATGCATTTATGAATCTCCATCTGTGTTTCATGGGCACATTGTTCACTTAAAGTTTTGGAAGTTAACATTGAAAGGATGGGGATTTGAGCAGTTAACAAATCTGTTAATTTATAAATGCCCACCTGCATATAATTTTTGCCGAACTGTTAGGGAATAGAATTACCATCTCATTTTAATTCATTCAGCCCAGAGTTGAATATTTTTAAAAAGCTTCAAATGTTTTGAGTACCCTAGTATAAGGAGACAAGGCAAAGCTTGTTGGGAAAAGGTGGTTCATCTATCATCTCTAACTTTCAACAATTCTTTTGTTGTTGTTGCACACATCTTTATTTTTAGTCAATCAGTATTGCTTTGATAATTACTGTTTCAAATTATCTCCTCCTGATTATCTTAAACTTTGAACACAATGTCCTGCATGATTAATTTCACAATTGTATGGACCCTGCAGTGTAATCAATGGACAGACAATCATAGACTATTTTACTTCATTCCTCAAGAGGTATGCTTGCAAACATTGCTTCAAAATGGACACTAAACAACTCAATAGAGGATAAAGCTCCACAAATATCCAATCCTCGATGTTGGGGTGCACAGCCCATCAGTGCAAATGATAAGTCTGAATAATTTGTAACAACCTTCAGCCAGAAGTGCTGAACAGATGATCCATCTCAGCTTTCTCCAGTGGTCCCTAACATCAGTAAAACCATTCTTTAGCCAATTTGATTCTCTCCATGTGATATCAAGAAACAACTGGAAACATTGGAATTTGCAATCTGACAGTAGCATTGAAGACTTGTGTTCTGGAGTTTGCCGCACCCCTAGCCAAACTGTTCCAGAACAGCTACAACATCGACATCAACATACCAATGTGAAAAGCTGCCCGGGTATGTCCTATACATAAAAAGTGGACAAATCCAAACAGTCTAATTATTTCCCCATCAGTCTATTCTTGACCATTAGTAAAGTAATAGAAAGTACCATTAACAATATTATCAAGCAACAGTTGATTAGCAATACCCTGCTCACTGCTCTGTTTGGGTTCCATCACGTCAATCAGCTGACAGGTAAAACAGTTTTTGTCAAAAGAAAACACTTTATCAGCAAAAGATACACATAAAACCAGAAGTTTATTAAGGGACACAGGAGCTACTCAAGCTCTTTTGCCACCAGAGGGGACAGTGAAATCTAAAGTGTGAATGAATAGGATAAGTGTACAAACTGTAATTGTAGTGGGATTTTTTTTATCTACAGTAGTGGCAATAAGAGTTGTTAAGAAATTGCCAGTTGGATGAAATTGACTTTCTCCTAAATGGGTGTGAAATTTATAGCTTTGTCAATAATGAGCGCAAGTCTGAATGAAGTTACAGAGTTAAAAATCACACAGCATCAGGTTAGACCCAACAGGTTTATTTGGAAATACAAGCTTTTGGAGCACTGCTCCTTCATCAGGGAACAAGTGATGTAGGATCATAGGGCACAGAATTTATAGCAAAAGATCAGAGTGTCATACACCGATGTAATATATTGAGCAATCCTAGATTGCTGTTAAGTTTTTCATCTTTTAGAATGGGCTGCAGGTTTCGCTTCATTAATACGCAAATCCCAGAACTTCTTTCAAGTCACATTCCCGGGATAACTAATTTTGTGTCAGGAAGATTTTTGTCAGGAATTTCCTCAGACTTACTTTGCCATTGTCATGACTTTGCTGTAAGTGTGTAAACAATGGTCCAGATTTTCCAATGGAATGACAGTCATTATTCAGATCGGACTTGCGGATGTGTTCCTTGCAGAAACACCATCACAACAGGCTCCAAAGAAATTGCCTGGGAAATTCCTGTAACCTTAGAACCCTCCAAAGAGTTTATTAAAATCAGAGTTTTTGCAAGTTTTTGATTAAATTAAATGCATAGTTTCTTTGGAAATGTTAGACTATTAAGTACATAGTCTAACTCCTGAGCAACTATGCTACTAACCCCCTACTTACCTCATTACCTGTGACTCTACCTTTTCAGGATACAACCCTTCTTATCCCTCGCCATCAGACCCAACCTCCCCTATGACCCAACACTCTACTTCCACCACTTCCCATTGGACTCAAGATTTCTCATACCCACCCTGACCTATCTAAACACAGCATCACTAACTAACCTCCTCGCTGCCTTTCACCCTGCTCACTTGACTCCTTACACCCTGGCATCCAAGCACAGTACCCAGTTGGCATCTTATTTGCCTGGCATCTTAACCCTTTACCTCCTGGAACCCTGACGTCATGCTTACATTATGTATTAGCATTTGGCTGCAGCTATCAAAGTGGCTGTTTGTGATTCCAGACCTTCATTTTTCAACATATGATAGCTGAGTGAAAGAGGACTATGGTTGCCTTTGTTGTAGTGTTCTGCTCCACTATGAGAGAACTGTCCAATGAAAATACAGTTCCACATTTTTGAAGGAGTACTGATCAGAATTGTCTCTCAGAAATGTGAAGTTCTCTCACAATAAAAACAAGGGACATTGTGGCAACATGCATGAGTTCGCCATTTCTCAGAAAATCCAGCCATACTTTTGGCAAAGTTATGATAAAGAACAAGAAGCAGCTCTGAGGAAGTTCACAATCACTATGCATTCAGTAACTTTCTGTTCCTAATAGACAATAGACAATAGACAATAGATGCAGGAGTAGGCCATTAAGCCCTTCGAGCCTGCACCGCCATTCAATATGATCATGGCTGATCATTCCCAATCAGTATCCTGTTCCAGCCTTATCTCCATAACCCTTGACTCCACTATCTTTAAGAGCTCTATCCAATACAACATTTGAACTTATAAATCAAATATGAGGGCATTATACAACTAACGTTTATCACAAAAAATCAAATATGGCACAAATCACAAGTTGGAAGTTACTGTTTATCTGTCAGTTGAATGCTATATTAAAACTACATTTATTGTCTTTAAAGATAGTCATGTGTTACTTTTAGTGTTTATGTGCTGCTACTTGTTAATTTTATGGATGGAAGTGCTCAGGTATAAAATACGTTAGCACTTTTACTGGGGTTGGGGAATATTTTCCTGTTGATAAATTTTAGCAAACGAGAAGTGAGAGTAAAGCAGTGCTCCCTCTTCTGCACACATCTGTTTAATGATTTAAAATGGCGAGTGAAGGAAATTACATTTGCTTGTATCAACATGTCTCAACAGTGTGTAGAATGTGCAGAAATTATAAGGCTCAATGATAACATCAAATTGACTGCTTCTTCTTATTCCTAATGAAGGGTTTTTGCCCAAAATATCAATTTTCCTGCTCCTCGGATGTTACCTGACCTGCTGTGCTTTTCCAGCACCACACTCTGAACCCTGCTTCCTATTATCTTTACTTCTTCTATCAGGTAACCACCATTTTTAATATTTGAGTCAAATTCTTTATAATTATGCAGAAATTGGCTTGGCATAGGCTAAATCGACATCATGGAGGACATTGACTGAAAACAGAATAGAAAGTAAAACTATCCCTTCAACTCTATAGGAGTTCCGTCACTCTCCAACTGAAAACTATAATAAAAGAGCTGTCTTTAATATAAATTAAAATTAAAGGAAATACAAAATGCACTAGCAATTTCATCTTTCAATTTACAAGTAATGAAAGCAAAACATTGCAGATGCCAGAAATTTGGAAAACAAACAAAATTTTGGAGAAATTCAGAAGGTCCAACAGCATCTGTTAATATTCTGAGTCTGCTGTGTCTCCTCTTAGAAAAAAATGACACAATTGCACAGAGTCCAGACTTCAGGCGGCAAAACTTTTGATTCATTTTCTTGGAATATCACACACACACACACATACACACACTTGTGATTAAGTCAGATGCTTTGTCAGTAGCCTCAGAAGAATTGCCATTAAGGGAGATCACATTACATACCCCAACAATTCCATAGTTTTCAAATTATATCACAGAGTAATCCTTCAAGAATTGTGAAAAATGTGCTTATACTGCAAATCAGGGCAGGACTTATTCACTTATGGTAGGGTCCAGAGGAGTGTTGCCAAAGAAAGAGACCTTGGAGTAGTGGTTCATAGTTCCTTGAAAGCAGAGTTGCAGGTAGACAGGATGAAGAAGGTATTTGGTATGCTTGTCTTTATTGGTTAGTGCATTAAGTATAGGAGTTAGGAGGTGATATTGCTGCTGTACAGGAAATTGCTTTGGCCCCTTTTTGAATATTATGTGCAATTCTAGTCTCCCTCCTACAAGAAAGATGTTGAGAAATTTAAAAGGGTTCAGAAAATACAAGGCTCAGCAAAGATTTGGATGTTGCCAGGGTTGAAGGGTTTGAGCTATAGGGAGAGGCTGAATAGGCTAGGGCTGTTTTACCTGCAATGTCAGAGGATGAGATGTGACCTTGCAGAAGTTTATGAAATCATGAGGGGCATGGATAGGGCAAATCGTCAAAGTCTTTTTCCTGGAGCAGGGGTATCCAAAACTAGAAGGTGTATTTTAATGGTGAGAGAGAAAAGATTTAAAAGTGATCTAAAGGACAACTTTATCGTGCAGAGGGTCGTGTGTGTATGGAATGAGCTGCCGTAAAGGTGGTGGAGGCTGGTACAATTGCTACATTTAAATGTATCTGAATGGGTCTATGAATAGGAAAGGTTTATAGGGATATGGACTAAATGCTAGCAAATGGGACGTAATTAATGTAAAATATCTGGTTGGCATGGACAAGTTGGACTGAAGGGTCTGTTTCCGTGCTATACATCTCTATGACTGTATGGCTCTATGAATGTGCTTTGCTGATCTGAAATAAAAATCAAAAGCAGAGGAAACACTCACCAGGTCTGGCAATGACAGTGAGGAGGGAGAAACTGAATTCAAGTTAACATTGCTTCTCTCTCCACTGGTGCTGAGGTCAGCTGAGCTTTTCTAGCAGTTTTTGAATTTCTTTTTGAATTTGCAGATTTTCAGCATTTGCTGTATTTTTCATCCCCCCACCCTCTGGTCATTTTGCAAAGACTGCAGCTTGTATTAATGTTTTAAAGGCAGTGCCAAAGTTTTCAGGCAATTCAATTAGGCGCATCTTTTTACACAGGATTCACGTGCAGGCTTGCGACATTGAAAATGTCCCTGAACAGATCAGGAAATGATAAATATTTGTCTCAAGATCCCACTCATGGGAATAATTTAATTTTAAGGTGCAAATCATTTTGAAGAAATTTTCAGTTGCTCTTACAGCTGACACTTTTCTATCAGATCTGAGCTGCATTACAACTCCACAGCTAGTCTGACGCACTGTGTGCCTTTATAGATCATATAATATGCCTATTAAATTGATTAATGAATGATTCCACACCAATTATTGTTGGGTATTTTGATTGGCTAATCAATTGTGACTTACTTTTAACACTAACCAAAGAACTACAAATGCTGGAAATCAGAAACAAAATCAGATATTGCTGGAAAAACTTAACAGGTATGGCAGCATCTGTAGAGAGAAAGCAGAGGCAATATTTCAGATCCAGTGAGACTTTTTCAAAATGGGTGTTGCCAAACCTGCTAAGTTTTTCTGGCAATTTATGATTTTGTTTGTAGGTTTAATACTTCCAAGTTGTGAAAATGAGGTACGAATAAATAAACTTGTTTCTGTAAATGTGCTAACAAAACCAATTCTCATCCAACACCTAATCACTAAGGATCAATGGAACCCTGTAAAAATCACGAACAATGTTCCTCATTTCTACAAAGTCAATTTCAGAAAGCCCTAAAGGGATTTGTAGAATCATAGATAATGTAACACAAGAAGCTATTCAACTCTGTGTCTGTGCTCTGACCATACTTTCAATTGGAGACACATCTGTCCTTTCCTCATGTCTCTTTCACAGACAGTTTCATAGCAAGCTGGATATTACATGCCCCTGCCAAGGTGTTTTAGGGAGCAGACATGTAAATTAGGGCAGGTGCCAGTCCACCATCTTTCCATACATTCTCCAAGCACACCACATTACATGGAGGGTGGGTAGGCACTGAAATTTGCAACCTCCCCACCATATGTCAATAAATCTTTAAGGGCCAACTGAGTCTGTTAAAATCTTCATTCACCCCAACCTTACACCACCCATACCATAACATGATTGCCATGGAGGCAGGCAAGCTGGAATGGGCAGCCTCTTTTTTCCTAAAGTTTATAAAACAATTTGATGGAAGTGATTGTTATCTCTTGAGGCTGCTTTCTGCCCACAGGGGGTAGCACTACCCAGAAGATAGTACACTCCCTTCCTTACGCTCCTCATGCAGTTAAAAATCCACCCCTCCAATCCCCTCATCTCTTCCTCCAAGGTGGTGAAACCCTGCCTGCCCAATGCCCCTAATTTACTAGATCTGGACTGTTAATGGGCCTCTGTTCTAAACCTGGCAGAAACCACTACAGAGCACTGTGCTGTGGGACTGTTGGAGCTTCTGGCTAATCAGACTGGAAGATCCAGAGGATGGGACTTCCTGCCACTAAGGGACAGACCACTCTGCACTGTTAGCCCACCAATAACACTATAGGGTGGCAGAGAAGATTGATTGTGCCCTTGTTGGCTTAACTTTGGCTTTTCTTCCAGGTGATTATTCCCCCAATTTCCTGACAAATGTATACCCAGTATTACTTTGAATTGAAGTTTTTGTCTTTGTTGCAATGTAAAGATCACCCTCTTTTGGACTTAAAAAAATTGGGAAAAGTTATTGCTCTAAATCGAGGAAACTTTGGAAGAAGATGTTGCAATTTTAAAATCAAGTTACTGGAACTCATTGTGAATTGTATCCACAATGTTATTTTATTTAAACAGTGGATGAGGATGTTACACCTCAGGGATGTATGTGTACATGTGTGTGTGAGAGAGAGGTAATTTGTATGGGTTTAGGAGCATAGTAACAACGTCTTGATTGGATAGTGGGCAAGTGGCTATACCTTGTATGAAGGAGAAACATCCAGCCTGTGAAAGATCCCTCTCCCCTCCTGTGTGGGGAAGTAATAGACAATCTCATGGTACCTGTTCTCACTCATTTCCCTGTAAACTACTTTCTGCAAATTCTGGTGTTGAAAGGAAAGGGGACGAAATCACTTTCGGTGACACTGAAAGGGCAATACCTCAAACAATGAATGGGAGACTGAGAATTGGGGCATCTACAATCTTGTGTCCTCATTAATGAGTCAAAGAAAAAAACTAAATGCTTGTGTTAGTCACCATTTTGCAATGGGCTGCATATTTGTCGTTACAACAACTGTAGGGAATGCTCTGTCTGCCACAGTCCCTTTGATATCATTGCCAGCTTTAATGCAACACAAGTGTATTGGCTCCAAATTTTATTTTATGCAGCAGAAAATGGTGCCACTGAAAGAAATTAGAAAAGCAATTGACCAAAAGGAGCATTCAGAAAGAGGTCTGGTAATTCAGCCATCTGCCCTTAATGTGATGAGTCGTGTAGCAAGGGGAGCAGTGAGGGATACAGCCAGCAGCAAGGACGGTGATGAAGGAAATGGTGAGGGAACATCCAGTGGTCAGCAGGACATTCAAATCTGAGAGGAGCAGCCAAAAACCTCTGTCACGATGGTATAATGTCACCACAGCATCAGCTGATGTGCATGAGCTCAGTGGCCATCTTTACTAGATATCTTGACATTGGCAGCACACATTCATTTTGTGATATTGTCATCTCCCGTACAATAGTGGTTCCTAGGAGTTGTTTGACCAATTTTATCTGCTGTGACTGGCAAATCATCTGTATGTACAAAATGAAGGTAGATCTTTCCTGTAGCCCTCTAACTCTGTTGGGGACAATAATCTAGAGACCACAAAATGATAAAATTAAATCATGGTTATCTATTGTACAAAAGCAGACACTTTTAAAATCCAATTCTGCATTTGTGCTGTAGCTAAAGCGAATACTTGAGACATTGCATTAAAATGATTGTCAATGGCTTATGATTTGTTTTAAATGTGAAAGCATTACCATACAAGTATTTATGAAATGTTCTTTCTCCAAAATTCAAAGACAAGGCTTCACATTCTATCTGAGCATAATTTTGCTCATTGACACTGACTGTCAGAAGCAAATGCAAGTGGTCTTTCCTCACCAGGGATTTTAGCACTCAATTCATATGGAGAGGTATGATAGGCTAGTTTAATCTTTTTGACACATTGCAATGTACAAATATTGTACCATTTTCCAGTTTACATTTGCAGAATTTGAATACTTGCCACAGTTCTTTATTGAGAACCCATCTTTGTCCAGTTTTTGACTACAAAATTATCATATATTTCACGTCTGTGTTTCTTCACCCAAAGTTTATGTTTTTCCAAAGATTAGAGCATCTTCTTCAACCTGTTATTATCAGTTTGCTAATTTGGCGCTAAAATAAGAATGTGATCCAAATAGTACACTATCCTTTGAAGTGTGTGTGAAATTTGGTTCATTATTCTTTAATATCTTCTGATGGCTGAACAAACACTAAATGGCAGCCTACAAAACTGAAATAGACCTATCATGTAATAATTGTCAAATATGGCTTAGAACCATCACCTAAATCAAAGACGCATCTGTCAGATATAATTCTGAAAAAGTCTGGTGTTCTGAGAACACTTTGAACAGATCCACCACACTTGTCACATGATCAGGTGTTTATATTCTAGTACTTGGTTGACAGTGCCTTTATAGTTCAAGTATATTTCCACATTACCATCTGCCTTTGTCTTGCCATTAGGGGGGAAGCCCAATTACTCTGATTAACTTTTATGACAAGTTTCTCCCTCTCAATTCTTTTCAACTCTCGTCCTATTTTCTCCCTTAGGCATAGGGCTCTGGACAACAGCTAGAGTAAACTAATCTAGTGTTTCTCTAAATCTATAATTTGGCTTTATATCCTCGAATCAGGTTGTTAGTTTCGTCAAACACACAACAGTACTTAACAATTGATCATCTTGTGTTGTGAGTTTCATTTCTGTGGAAAAAAGGCTGTTTTTTTTTCTTACCAGTTCCTTTCAAACTAGGCTGGTTGTTTGCCCTTCACTAAGATGATGGATACTGTTGCCCATTGCTACTTGTTGGTGACCAGAACTGTCACCTTTCTCATTAAGGGGATTTTAAAAATTCTATATCTTATTCATTCGAGATTTTATTTCTCTGATGTTGACACAAATTTTGACAGTATAGCAATTCAAGAATCACTCTGACTGATGTCCAATGGAGTCCTATTATCTAGAAATTTCCATTGGACATTCTTGTGCTTCTGATCTTATGAATCTCCATTGACTCCTCACTGACCCGTTGCTATATGACAAACATGTGCAGCAATTGTTATTTCCTTCCGCATTTTCTCTGTTTAATTTCTTTTCAGCAAGATGACCCTTCCTCTTGCAGTTGTAGTATGTTGGATTCACAAATGGACAACTCTGTGCTCAGTATTGGCTTAACTAACAGTAACAGGACTTTGTAACTATCTTCAGGAGACAGTGCTTTTGTTTACCCAACTGAAACTTATGTACTTCCACAGGTAATTGTTAACACTGCCTTCTTTGAGAAATGTTCCATGAGTGGTCTACGCAAAGATATTTCAAAGTAAATAGGAAGAAACTGTTCCTGTTCATAGTAGGCACAGGTCCCTTTTAAATTCCTGATGAAGGGCTTATGCCCAAAATGTCAATTCTCCTACTCCTTGGATGCTGCCTGACTGGCTGTGCTTTTCCAGCACCACACTTATCGACACTGGCTTGATATGACTCACAAAAGAACCAAAGGAAACATGAGAAATGCATTTTACACGGCACGTGTTTAGAATTTATAAAGTCATGGAGTCATAGAGTTATACAGCTTGGAAACAAACCTTTTGGTTAATATCCCAAACTGATCTAGTCCCATTTGCCAACATTTGGCTCATATCTCTCTAAACTCTTCTTATTCATATACACATCCAGATGCCTTTTAAATCTTGTGATTGTACCACCTTCCACCACTTCCTCTGGCAGCTCATTCCATACACGCACCACCCTCTGTGTAAACAAGTTGCCTGTTTGGGTCCCTTTAAAATCTTTCCCCCTCTCACCTTAAACCTATGTCCTCTAGTTTTGGACTCCATTCTGGAGGTAGATTCAAATGTGTCTCTTAAAAGTGAGCTAGATATGTGTTTGAAGAGAAAATATGCTGGGCTACAGAGAAATAGTCAAAGAGTGGGTGATTTGTCTTGGAGAGAGCACACCCACATTTAGTGGGTGGGGCATGTGAAATATATTGGGAGCTAGGTCACCTTCCCAACCCCGAGCTAAAGCCCAAGACACACCAAAATCAGCTGTCTGACCATCATATCAAAATAACTAAACAAGGATCATTTTAATTTGTTAAAACATCTAATGATCTGAATAATATGCTGCCTATACTATAACACAGCTGGCGAAGGCATTTGGGTGGGAATGGGTGGAAGGATGCAGGAATGGATGGGGTCAAATCATTCAAGGGTGCCCTGCATGTGGCAGAGCTGCCTTCCTCAAAATATCACCCAATTCCTTCCATGCCACCTGCTTTAGGCCCAGACCTGCACTCCCCTCTTACCTCTCCCCTTGCTCGAGGATCCCTCCCTGGACCAACATTGTAGACTTCCCTTTCCATTACATTCCTCAGGCTGCTTCCTGCATGCCAGGCAGCACCCACTACTGAGCGCTGTCATTACTGGCATTGATGGAAATGCCAGCCAAGCAGATTGGTCTGCAGCTCCAGAGGGCCGGATTTGCTCCCACTGAGAGGCAGAGGTGTTACGCAATTGAACCTACTCCCAGTGTATTAGGGCTGTGGAGCAGACATTCTCAGTATGAACAACCATGCTGCCAATTTTCCTTCTGTGGGGTTGAACAGATAATGCTGCCCCACAGCCCTAGATACAGCTCTATGATTCCACCGTGTGTGGGGTTTAGGCAATTCTTCTCCAATGCATGTCTCAATGGTTAGTGCTACTGCCTCATAGAACCAGGGTCTAGATTAGAGTGGTGCTGGAAAAGCACAGCAGGTCTGAGGAGCAGGAAAATCAATGTTTCAGGCAAAAGCCCTTCATCAGGAATAGAGGCAGAGTGCCTGCAGAGTGGAGAGATAGATGAAAGATGGGTGGGGTTGGGGAGAAAGTAGCATAGAGTACAATGGGTGAATGGGAGTGGGGGTGAAGGTGATAAGTCAGAGTGGAGGGAGGAGTGGTTAGGTGGAAAGAAAGATAGGCAGGTAGGACAGGTCATGAGGGTGGGCCTGAGTTGGAAGTTTGGAACTGGGGTGAGGTGACGGAAGGGGAAATGAGGAAACTGATGAAATCCACATTGATGCCCTGGGGTTGAAGTGTTCTGAGGTGGAAGATGAGGTGTTCTTCCTCCAGGCATCTGGTGGTGAGGGAGTGGCGGTGGAGGAGGCCCAGGACCTGCCTGTTCTCAGCAGTGTGGGAGAGGGAGTTGAAATGTTGGGCCACAGGGCGGTGGGGTTGATTGGTGCAAATGTCCTGGAGATGTTCCCTAAAGCGATCGACGAAGAGGCATCCAGTGGGTGGCACGGTGGCACAGTGGTTAGCACTGCTGCCTCACAGCACCAGAGACCCGGGTTCAATTCCCGCCTCAGGCGACTGACTGTGTGGAGTTTGCACGTTCTCCCCGTGTCTGCGTGGGTTTCCTCCGGGTGCTCCGGTTTCCTCCCACACTCCAAAGATGTGCAGGTCAGGTGAATTGGCCATGCTAAATTGCCTGTAGTGTTAGGTAAGTGGTAGATGTAGATGTAGGGGTATGGGTGGGTTACGCTTCGGCGGGGCGGTGTGGACTTGTTGGGCCGAAGGGCCTGTTTCCACACTGTAAGTAATCTAATCTAATCTAATCTAAGTAATCTAAAGTAATCTAATCTAATCTCCCCAATGTAGAGGAGACGCATCGGGAGCAACGGATACAATAAATGATATTGGTGGATGTGGGTGAAATGTTGATGGATGTGGAAGGCTCCTTTAGGGCCTTGGATGGAGGTGAGGAAGGAGGTGTGGGCACAAGTTTTGCAATTCTTGTAGTGGCAGGGGAGGGTGCCAGGACGGGAGGGTGGGTTGTTGGGGGGCATGGACCTGACCAGGTGATCATGGAGGGAATGGTCTTTGCCGAAGGTGGAAAGGGGTGGGGTGGGAATTATATCCCTGGTGGTGGGGTCCGTTTGGAGGTGGCGGAAATGTCGGCGGATGGTTTGGTTTATGCGAAGGTTGGTAGGGTGGAAGGTGAGCACCAGGGGTGTTCTGTCCTTGTTACGATTGGAGGGGTGGGGTTTGAGGGCAGAGGGGCGGGATGTGGATGAGATGCATTGGAGACATCTTTAACCACGTGGGAAGGGAAATAAAGAAGGAGGCCAGCTGGTCCGCCAACATTTCCGCCACCTCCAAACGGACCCCACCACCAGGGATATATTTCCTTTCCCACACATTTCCACTTTCTGCAAAGACCGTTCCCTCTGTGCCTACCTGGTCAGGTCCACGCCCTCCTACAACCCACCCTCCTGTCCTGGCACCCTCCCCTGCCACTACAAGAATTGCAAAACCTGCGCCCACACCTCCTCCCTCACCTCCATCCAAGGCATCAAAGGAGCCTTCCACATCCATCAACGTTTTACCTGCACATCCACTAATATCACTTATTATATCAGTTGCTCCCGATGCGGTCTCCTCTACATTGGAGAGACTGGACGCCTCCTAGCAGAGTGCTTTAGGGAACATCTCCGGGAGACCTGCACCAATCAACCACACCGCCCCGTGGCTCAACATTTCAACTGCCCCTCCCACTCTGCCGAGGACATGGAGGTCCTGGGCCTCCTCCACTGCTGCTCCCTCACCACCAGACGCCTGGAGGAAGAACGCCTCATCTTCCGCCTCGGAACACTTCAACCCCAGGGCATCAATGTGGTTTTCACCAGTTTCCTCATTTCCCCTTCCCCACCTCACCCCAGGCTCCAACCTTTCAGCTCAGTCCCGCCCTCATGACCTGTCCTACCTGCCTATCTTCCTTTCCACCTATCCACTCCACCCTCCACTCTGACCTATCACCTATTGTACTCTATGCTACTTTCTACCCACCTCCTCTCATTTATCTCTCCACCCTGCAGGCACTCTGCCTCTATTCCTGATGAAGGGCTTTTGCCCGAAATGTCGATTTTCTCGCTCCTCGGATGCTGCCTGACCTTCTGTGCTTTTCCAGCACCACTCTAATCTAGACTCTGGTTTCCAGCATCTGCTGTCCTTGTTTTTAACCTCATAGAACCAGGGACCTGGCTTTAATTCCCATCTTGGGCCACTGTCTGTGTGGAATTTGCACATTCTCTCTGTTTCTGTGTGGGTTTCCTCTGGGTGCTCTGGTTTTCTCCCACAGTCCAAAGATGTGCAGGTCAGGTGAGTTGGCCATGCTAAATTGCCCGTAGTGTTAGGTGCAATAGTCAGGGGTAAATGTGGGGAAATTGGTCTGGGTGCATTACTCTTTGGAGGGTCAGTGTGAACTTGTTAGGCCAAATGATCTGTTTCCACACTGTAGAGAATCTAATCTAACATGCTGAATGAAGCAGGCAAACAAGAGGGATGTGTCTCTGGTATTGTATGAGCTCCCTTTCTCCACATTTATTGTGTCTCTTTCCACTGATCCAACAAATTCCAGTTTGCCAAGTGCTTGGGGGTGCTGCTGATGACAATTTGAATGAAACATTTTTAGATTGAATCACAAAGATAATTTGACCCAAACTGTTTAATTGTCCAGTTGTTTCAAAACAACAGAAGTTATATTTACTATTAACTTCAATTGATTTGTTTTTGTGGCACTAAGAGGCAATTCTTCAAGGTACAGAATTTCAAAATATTTCATGTAAATAAGTCAATATTGCCAGGTTACATTTGCACTGCATTGTTCGAACAAATTTTAGCTTAAATGTTTATGAAATTATTAAATAAAAAATCAAATAATCTAGATACAAAAATACCAGCAAAACAATCTGCTGTATTTTAAATTACACATATTCTACGCAAGTATATAAAGATTTCAAATTTTGTTTTTCCCTCAGTTGTTCATTCTCTGAATGAGTTGCATTCTGCCCTTAATAATCACTAAGGATTAATATTATGCAAGAAGAAGAATCATTCCTAACCAGTTTGCGTGTTTTTTCTTAAATTTTCCATTCAAGTGTTTTCTGCACTTGCATCAAATATTTAAGAGCCCAGTAAATTTCACATCTCACACAAGAATGGCACTGAGGGCTATTTTGAATGCACACAGTGTAAAGTGGGAGCTCGGTGGAAAGGGGAGTTCAGTGAAGAAGAATGAAGATGTGCCTTCAGCCACCAAATAATTGACTCTTACTTTGGTATAACAGAAGAAAGTGATTGCTAATCATTTGTAATAAATACATTTTCAAGTTATATGTTTAAACTTTACAAGTATGGCAGGTTAGTTCAGCACAAATGGAATGTACATCCTGCAGCATGTGGGAAATCATGAACGCACCACGTGTCCTCAATAAAATCCTCAATGCCTGCAGAAACTTGAGCTCCCGGCTTCAGAATTGAAGCAACGGCTGGAGTCACTGTTTTATACCCATGAGGCAAAGAGCTATGTGGGCAGCATATTTAGAGGAGTGGTCACTCCACATGTTATGAGCATACAGGCAGAGAGGGAATGGATAACTATCTGATAGTCTGAAAGAACTTGGCTGGCAGTACAGGAGTCTTCTGAGTCTATCTTGCTGACATATAGATTTTCCATTCTGTATATGGATGAGGGTGATTAAGAGAGTGTAGCCAGAGCCAAGTCCATGATACCACAGGTGATTCAGCCTTACAGGAAGGCAGACGGAGAAGTGGAAGATGAATACAAATGGGGTTTTCCATAGTCAGGGGATCAGTCAGATATTTCTATGGCAGTAAACATTATTCCAGAATAGTGTGTTGCCTTCCTGGTGCCAGCTTGACTGTTTTGTGGGGAAGGGTGAACAGCCAGAGGTACCAAATACATAGGTAAGAAGAAGAATGAGGTGCTGAAAGAAGGTTTCAGTGAGTTAGGAGGAAAATTAATAAGTAGGATTCAAGAACAGTAATCTCAGGATCACTCCAAGTGCCACATGCTAATGAACATAGAAAAAGGAGGATTGATCAATTGAACATGTGTCTGAACAACTAGTGTAGAAGGGAGGATTTCAGATTTTTGCAGCATTCGAACTGTTCTCAGGTAGGTGAGAGCTGGACAAGATTGGTAAGTTAGATACTAACAGGACTTGGACTTTTATCCTCTTTACGAGTTTTGTTGTGTAT
The DNA here is from genome assembly GCF_047496795.1 of Chiloscyllium punctatum. NCBI lineage: Eukaryota > Metazoa > Chordata > Chondrichthyes > Orectolobiformes > Hemiscylliidae > Chiloscyllium > Chiloscyllium punctatum. The sequence continues at coordinate 55,457,434 of NC_092746.1, read as the reverse complement.
CTGGGAGGATTTTAAACCTGCCAGACAAGGGAAAGGGACCCTGTGAAATAACCCATATTGAAAGGAATTAAGCTAGTAACGGAAAGTGGAAAACTAGCAAATGAAGTTGAAAATAAAAACATGATCTGGAGATGCTGGTGTTGGACTGGAGTGTACAAAGTTAAAAACCACACAACGCCAGAGTCAGAGGCTGATAGCCAAGTTCGGTACCCATGAGGATGACCTCAACTGGGACCTTGGGCTCATGTCACACTACAGGTGACCCCATTGCACGATACACACACATAGACACTCCTACACACACAGATAGACAGACAGACAGACAGACACACACACACACAAGTTTGGGGGGTGAATTTGCACTTGCAGAATTATATTTTACTTTGCTCAAAAACTGCATGAATCCATGTAAGATTCTGTAAGTCAGTTTTTTAGATTAGAATCAGTCTGACCATTGTGGCACAGACAGTCTCACACAGGGCGGCTCACACCTTCAATGTGTTATCTGGGCCGACATGACACCAATTGTTAAAGTTCACTTGAGAAGGTAACTTTTAACAAAAGTTTTGCAATTTACATACAAAAGAACTGAAACCAACATGGTCATTCTAAAAAAATGAAAGACTTAATGAAAAATCCAGGTTTTTTAAATGTATAATTTCAGTTACATCACACTGTAAAAATGTCTGCTATAAATTCTGTGTCTTACAATGTTATTCTCCACAACCACCTGATGAAGGAGCAGAGCTTCGAAAGCTAGTGCTTCCAAATAAACCTGTTGCACTATAAACTGGTGTTGTGTGATTTTTAACTAAAAATAAAAACAGATAGTGCTGGAGAATCTCAGCAGGTCAGATGGCATCTGGGGAGCAATAAAAAGACTTAAAGTTTTGAGTCTGACATGTCTCTTCTTTAGAACTGTATTTTGCTTTTATTCCAGTGAAACTAGAAGGTAGGCAAAACGCAGGTGTGCATCAATTAAACTCAGAATGCAGAATAATGTCAAAAAGACAAAGTAACTTGCAGTCTAACAAATGCATGCAGCATCCACAACAAGGACGATGATTTAAGAGCATAAGTAGGGATAAATTGGTATGATCTAATTATCATTATAGAAACATAGCCACAGGGTGACGAAGAGTGGAACCTGAATATTTAAAGTTATTCAACTTTTAAGAAGGATAGGAAAAAGTCAGCCAGGTAGTTTTGTGCTGATCAGAAGGAGTGGGACCAGTACCTTAATAAGGGAGAGACACAAACTGGAAGAATAAAAAACGAAATACAATATATAACCTGTTTCAGCCAAGTTCAGAAACAGCAAGGGACAGAAACCATCAGTAGGAGTTGTTTGCAGGTCACCAATCAAGAGTTTTTTAAAAAAGAAAAGTAGCGGTAATGTAAAGCATTACAGTAGATTAGAGAAGCACATAATACGGGTAGTGCAGTTTTCACGAGTGTTTTCAGGCTGCCCATAGACTTACTAAACCTGGAGTATATTGGGATAATACATTGAAAGGTGCGATAGTATTTAGCTGATGGATAACTTTTAATAATTATTACATAATTTACAGCAACGATGCATTCCTTTAAGGTTAAAAAAGTCCCAATAAGACAATTATGGCTTACAAAGGAAGTCAAAGATTATGTAAATTGAAAGAATAATCTTATAAAATTGTCTGAAATTGTCATAAACCTGAGGATTGGAGACATTAAAGGATGACCAAGAAACTGATAAAGAAATAGTGAATATGAATGTAAAACATAAAACAAAAATGCACTACAAATGTTTCCAGAGGTGTATAAAAATTAAAGATTTGAATCAATGACATGCAGAATCAAGCAAATGTATAATGCAAGTAGAGAAATGACAGATAAGCTAAGTGGAGCAGGAATCAAGAAATCTCTCAGAATCAGAGATCCAAGATAATGAGAAGGATGAAAAATTGAAAGAAAGCAATATTAGTAAGTAAGTTGTGTTAGAATAACTGAAGAGAACGATGGTTGATTAGTCCCAGAATTTGATATTATACATCACAGAATATTGAAAGAGATGCTGTGGAGATAATGGTGATCATCTCTGAAATTTTATAGATTTCTAGAATGGTTACCACAGATTGAAAAGAAGCACACATCACCTCACTATTTAAGAAGTGAGGGAAAAATAATTGGGAAACCAGAGACCTGTTAAACTTTCATCAGAAGTAGTGAAAGTGATAGAATCTATTCTGAAGGAAATTATTAATAAACATAGAGTTAGCAATAATCTGATTGTGAGTATGGATTTGTAAATCACAAATTAAGTTTGTTGAATTTGCTTTAGTGTATTATTAACAAAATTTATAAGGGGAGTTGATAGTCCTGGTGTATTGAGATTATCAGAAGGTTTTTGATGTAATCCCCCATAAAAAGATGGTTTAACAAAATTCAGGTGCATGAATGGAAGGTAATATACTGTCCTAGATTAAGGGCAGGCTGTGATTAGTTCAGAACTGAAACGATCAGTACCTGGGTCCAACTGTTCAGAATATGTATCAATGATTTGAACTTGGAAACCAAAAGTAATATTTTCACATTTTGAAAAATACAAAGTGGAAACGTTTAAGAGCTTCAAAAGAATTTGGACAGATTTATTGGGCAGGAATATGGCAAACAGAATATGTGTAGAAATGTGAGGTTATTTGGTCGAAAGAACAGATGTGGACAAAACTTTTATATGTTAAGAGGTTAGAAAATGTGATGCACAAAGGAATCTTTGTGTTCTTGTCCATCAGCAGTGAGGCAATTCTAATGAAACGTTAGCCTTTATCACAAGAGGATTTGAGTCCAATTTGTTTCTGTTGTGTCAAACCTTGGTTAGATATTACCTGGAGTATTGTAAGCAGTTTGGTCCCCGAAACATAAGAAGAATAACATTCCCAGAGAAGAAGTGCAAAAAGGGTTCATCACACTTGTTCCTGGGAGGTGGAACTTCCTCTGAAGAGAGATTGGACAAAATTGACTTGTATCCTCCAGAACTTTGATGAATAAAATGATCTCATATAAACTTACAAATTGGGTCAAAATGTAAACAGAGTGGATGCAAGTAGGATACTCTCTGTGGTAGCAAATCTAGAACTACTGAATATAACTTAAAAATCATTAGAAACCAATTAAGATAAAGATGAGCTTTTTTTTAATGTGGCAAGTTGCATTTTATTTTTGGATTCTTTTCCCAGTCGGCTGTGGGAACTTAGTAATTGAGAATGTTTAAAGTAGAGATTGATAGATTTCTAATTACCAAAGATATAAAAGGATATGGGGATAATGGGGAAAAAACTATTAAAGTGAATGATCAAGCATGATCGCATTGAATGGCAGAACAATTTTGACTGGATGAATAGCCGACTCCTGCCCTTACATCCTTATGTTTCAAAGTACTACAGATCTCAATTGAAAAGTGAAAATGCTGAATTTACACAGCAGGTCTGCCAATATCTGCAACAGAATAGGTTTTGTTTAATATTAGCTCTACTGGACCTTAATTTCAGAATTATATCTGCATTTCAATTGCTCACCTATTTGATCTCCAGCTGATGTTTTAATGTAAAGAATAGACCAAACAGATCAACTCCAGCTTTTTCCTTCTTTTACTTTACTGAATTAATTCTCATTTTGTATCTCCTCTGAGTGTATATGTTTCTTTCAGATGAAGTGTACTTCTATGAGAATTCACAGGTTGCAGTCTATTGTAGGATATTTGGAACATTCTTGGTTACAATCCCTTGGATCTCACTCATGAAATTAACTGACACTACCACCTTTTCGACGACCAGTCTAATATGTCTTGGCAACTTCTTCTCTTCACGTACACAAGAGTCCCTACAACAATACCTGTGGAGAATCTGAAAGGTTTGTGCTGTGGAAATAGTTTGAAGTAAAATGAATAGCAATCAAAGCAATTGGAAAGAAGATGGGCTACAGACAAATAAATGTAAAGTGATGGGCATGAAATGAATTTGTTTCACTGTTTGTAGCACACTATCTGAGCTTCACAAATGTAATCCATGTCATTGGCCACTTCAACTGGATCCTGCGTGGTATAATTTATGGGAATGATCAGGACACAATTATTTTTTGAGGGCTCTTGATTCGATTTTCTTGACAGCTGTTTTGAGATTTTCAGGGGCTTCTATTTGTTTCAGGAGCTCTATTTTTAGTGTCACCAACTCCTTTATTAGGCAATGCAGTCTCATAGTAACATTACCTTTTGTATTTGAGCTGAAATATGGGGTATATGGACTTGCACAAAAAATAGAATTAAGCAGAATCAGAAGGATTTAACAATATATTCAGAATAAAGTTAAAAATCGCACAACACCAAGTTATTGTCCAACAGTTAAAAATCACACAACACCAGGTTGACTACCACCTAATGAAGGAGCATCATTCTGAAAGCTAGTGTGCTTTCAATTAAACCTGTTGGACTATACCTGGTGTTGTGTGAATTTTTACTTTGTACACCCCAGTCCAACACCGGCATCTCCAAATCATTGTCCAACAGGTTTAATTGGAAGCATACTAGCCCACAGACAACCTCACAATGCTACACTTCTCCAGCTTCCATCCAAAACACATTAAAGCAGCCATCCCCTATGGACAAGCTCTATGCGTACACCGGATCTGCTCATATGAGGAGGAACGTGACAGGCACCTGAAAGTACTCAGGGATGCCCTCTCAAAAATGGGGTCTGATGCTCAACTCATCGACTGCCAGCTCTGATGTGCCACAGCAAGGAACCGTAATGACCTCCTCAGGAGACAGACACGTGCTGCAACCGACAGGGTACCCTTCGTTGTTCAGTACGTCCCAGGAGCTGAAAATCTACGCCATGTTCTTCGTGACCTGCAACACATTATCAATGAGGATGAGCACCTCGTCAAGACCTTCCCCCACACCTCCACTGCTTGCCTTTATATAACCACCAAACCTCAAACAAATCATTGTTTGTAGCAAGCTTCCCAGCTCTCAAGACAATTCCATACAACCCTGTCATGGTAGGCACTGCAAGATGAGTCAGAGTGTGGACATGGATATCACCATTACACATGGGGACACCTCCCACCATGTACATGGCAGGTACTCATGTGACTCAGCCAACGTTGTCTATCTTATACGTTGCAGGCAAGGATGCCCTGAGGCATGATACATTGGGGAAACCGAGCAAAGGCTAGGACAACGGATGAATGGGCACCACACAACAATCAACAGACAGAGTGTTCCCTCCCATTTTTGGAACACTTCAGTGGTCCAGGACATTCGATCTCAGACCTTTGGGTGACCATCCTCCAAGGCAGACTTCGGGACAGGCAGCAGTGGAAAGTGGCTGATAGCTAAGTTTGGTACCCATAGGGAGGGCCTCAACCAGAACCTTGGGTTCATTGTACATTACAGGTGACCACCATTGCGCTATACATACACACACAGACACTCCTACACACACACTCACACACAGACGCGCAAACACAGGCACTCTTATACACACGCATACACATGGACATACATATACACAGACACTCACACACGCCCTTAGAGCCACACTCACTCCCACACTCACACAGGCATCCTCTCAGAGACATAGACCACTCTACACTCATGTACACACATATACACTCTCTCACAGACACTCCATAACCCCCCACCCCAGACATGCACACACACTCCCACACTCACACATTCACCCCCTCACAGATTTAAGACACTCTACACTCACTACACACACATATACACTCTCTCTCACACTCACAACCCCCAATCCCGACAGACACACACACAGACAGATACAAAGACCCACATGCACACATATGTTTTGTGGGGTGAATTTGTACTTGCAGAGTTACATTGTATTTTGCTCAAAAACTGCATGAATTCATATAAAACTCTGAGCTCAAAAACTGCAGGAATTCATGTAAACTCTGTTATTTCACTTTTTAGATTAGAATCAATCTAAACATTATGGCATAGACAGAGAACACAGGGGGCCAACACCTTCAACATATTGTCTAGCTATCACCAATTGTTACAGTTAACCTGAGAATGCAACTTTTACAAAAAGGTTTTGTGATTTACACATGAAAGAAGTGAAACTATCATGGTTTTTGAATAGATGAAAGACTCAACAGACAATCAATGTATTTTTCAATATATAATTTCAGTTACATCACACTGTAAATTTTTGCTATAAATTCTGTGTCTTAAAATTGTGTCCCTCACAATCACCTGCTGAAGGAGCAGTGCTCTGAAAGTTAGTGCTTCCAATTAAACCTGTTGGACTATAACCTGGTGTTGTGTGATTTTTAACTTTGTGCACCCCAGTCCAACACCGGCATCTCTAAGTCATATTCAGTAATAATATACTCAATAAACAAAATGTTCTAGTGAACCTAAAATTATAACACAGAAGGAAACAATAAATACAAACACCACAATATTTATAATAGTGTGAGATAGTTAGCATAAGTTATAAATTCAGCTGCTGATGTTCTGGACACATGGACATTGCAGGTATATTTGGGCTAAGTGCAATCCCATTTCCACTTCACCTTCTGTGTTCGTCTTAAGTTGGGACAATGGCTTCCGTGGACGACACAAACTCCAATGAGGTGGAAACAAGAATGAGCAGGAGAAGCATGAGAATGAGAAGATAAGGAAGAATTGCAAAATCTCAGGTTCATGATTCATCTGAAAGATAGATGACAATCTAGAGGCCCAGGGTGAAAAGGAGCACCAGAGAGTAGGATTGTTAACCATCAGAGGCTTGCCAATAAGCATAATGCAGCCAAACAAACTTTACAGCGTGCCCAGACATTGGTAGCCATTTCATTCCATTCATGCCCATCTCTATCATCAAGCTTTACTCACTTGCATTGATCTCAGGAAGTTACTTAGTCAGATATGACACTGGATCCAAGTCCAGGAGACAATGCCCAAGCTGCTAGAATCCTCCGTGATCTCCATTCTGGCAGCTTTTGTCAGGCTGGGAGGTCTTGTATTGCCATCAGCTGGCATAAGAACCTCTTGGCTGTTGCTGGAAACCCAGAGGAGGGATTGTCATAGGCAAACTGTGGGATTGCCTTGATTTCTCTTTCTGATATGTGAGCATTATGATATTTCCCTGCTGTCCAGAGTGACACTTGTGTTTGTTATGCTGTAGCATCTTTCACAATTTATAGCATTGACTTTGTTTCTCTCTCCACCCTTCTCGAGAATTTCTCCAAATAACTGTCTTTGAATCCAGACAAAATTCACATTTTAAATTTCCGTGAGTATCTGCATTATGAACCGTCGTCCTTCTCAGCTCTGAGATTGGGCAATTCATCAATCACAGACTAGTTTCAGGTGCCATTTTAGATAATGCGCAGCACCGATACCTCTGGGACACAGCCTCCTGGCTTCAATCACTATTGAGTGAGCAGCCCATCCTTCCTCCCCACTGATGTATGTCAGGAACACAAGGATGCCAAGGGCCTAAAGACTTGTGTTATGGACCAGACCAGACCCCCTCAAAACATTTCAAGAAAGCAGCCCAGACCCTAACTTTGCTAATTGCTTTAAGCAGGTGTAGAGCAGATATTCTAGGAGAGAGGCAGCTGGTCAAACCACTTAGTTTTAAACAAAATAGAATTATTTACTAAATTACCAAATGAAACACAAACAAAAGAGAACAGAATACACAATAACTTAACCTATCCGAAAACCCAACAGATTACCCAAGCTTAATGATGCTGTTCCAAATACTTGCAGCAATCCCCATAAATGTACTTTGGCACAAAAGGTAAAATCAAAGACAGGGTCTTACAGGAGGGGAGAGATAGAGAAAGAGAAAGAGCGAGAGAGAGAGAGGATCAGCCTGAATCTGCTTCTTTGGGTCCAGCAGCTTCAAAACTGACTGACAGCTTTTAATGAACAGTCAGACTGCTAAACAAAAGCAAACCAAACCAGACAAAAGCCGAGCTGGGAGAACTGGCCACTCCCCTTTCATTGCACAACTGTTTTCTCCCTTAAAAATTTGACGGCTTTTTGCCTAGGGCAGTATCTGTTAGCTATAATCAAATTGGCCCTAAAATCCACCCAAGCTAGACTATTCAGAATCGTTGCTTTTACGACCTCTCTGAGAAAAAAAGCCAAGGACAGCATATCCTTGTTAAAGGAACAGCAACAGCATACTTTACCCAACATACCTTCCATATACTGAATTCCCATTCTCATAAACATTGATTAACAATCATATCTATCTTTAAATGAGTTGCCTAGAGTACTTATTTTTACATTTACTATACATTTCTTCCATATCTCTCCTACTCCTTCTCCTCAAGTCTTTGACTTAATTCAAATATTTTAATAAGTAGGTCAAAAATATCTGTGAGCGGGTATAGATATACAAGAAATACAGTTGGTGATCTTGCGTTTTCTCTGCAGACTTATGTTATATCAGAGAGTCAATTAGTCTGGTGTCCTGATCATAAATCTTAAACTGGCAATACAAGACCAAGGAATCGGTCGGAGATAGTGGATCTTTGTGACACACGGTGGTGTCTGATTCTGTTCTGGTGGAGCAGTTAGTTTGAGCAGTAAGAATAACAACTGGATAGGCTGGAACAATGCAGTGAGGTGACATAGTTCTGATGGATAAGGCCATTAGTTGAGTGTGAAAAGTACAATCGGTGATTCTCAGGTAGTTGCTCTCTAACATGACCTTACCCAGGTCAGGCTGACCAATTGTAAACACAGTTTTGGTGCCGTAATGTTTACTACAGTTCTGTACCTGTATGTTCCAGAATTGGCAGTCCTTGGGCTAAGAGCATCTCAGCAAACATGAGACAGTTTAAAAGTCCAGTGTCATTGCAAGTGAGTGGTAAAAATCTCCTATGGACCTCTTACAACTGTTTCAGTGGACATTGATGTCAATCCTCCTAACCTCAAACAATCACAAGTAGCAATTGATGATATTGAGATAAGGATGATCTTTGTAGCAGGACATACACACTTAATGGTAAGGTCCTAGGGACTGTTGCTAAACAAAGAGACCTTGTAGTGCAGGTTCATAGCTCCTTGAAAATAGATTCGCAGGTAGCTAGGATAGTGAAGAAGGCGTTTGGTATGCTTTCCTTCATTGGGCAGACTATTGAGAATAGGAGTTGGGAGGTCATATTGCAACTGTACAGGACATTGGTTAGGCCACTTTTGGAATATTGCATGCAATTCTGGACTCCTTCCTATCGGAAAGATGTTGCGAAACTTGAAAGGGTTCAGAAAAAATTTACAAGGATGTTACCAGGGTTGGAGGATTTGAGCTATAGGGAGAGGTTGAACAGGCTAGGGCATTTTCCCTGGAGCATCGGAGGCTGAGGGGTGACCTTACAAAATCATGAGGGGCATGGATAGGAAATCATGAGGGGCATGGATAGGAAAAATAGACCAGGCCTTTTCCCTGGGGTGTGGGAGTCCAGAACTAGAGGGCATAGGTTTAGGGTGAGAGGGGAAAGATATGAAAGAGACCTAAGGGGCAACTTTTTCACACAGAGGGTGGTGCATGTGGGCTGCCAGAGGATGTGGTGGAGGTTGGTACAATTGCAACATTTAAAAGGCATCAGTATGGGTATATGAATAGGAAGGGTTTGAAGGGATATGAGCCAGGTGCTGGCAGGTGGGACAAGATTGGGTTGGGATATCTGGTCGGCATGGGCGAGTTGGACCGAAAGGTCTAATTCCGTGTTGCACATCTCGATGACTTTATGTACTTGGCCAACCTGGCTCAAGGTAACTATAGCAGGAGATTCTGTCCTAATGAGAGGCTCCCATTGAGTATTTTGGTGAATCCTATGCAGGATTCTGTTCCACTAAGAAGAAGGGAATTACCATTTACTTGTTGAAAACCAATGAATCTTTGACAATAGAGAATTGCTGCCTGTCATACAAGTAAGTTAATGGCATGATTTGCAAACTGAACTCAAGGACAGGCAATAAATGCTGACCAGCCAGTAATGCCCATGTCCCACAAGTGAATTTAAAAAAACTCCAGACCATCCTTGGTTGCAGTATTTACGTAAAATGTTGCACCCAGATCCTTGTTGATGAGGTTCTGTTTATTTGCTGAAGCTGGCCAAGACAATGTGTTTTACAAAATGCAAGAAAGTCCTTCAAGCACCATTGTCATGTGTGAGTTCATAAACCGTGACTCTGGAAAGAGCAGCTGCCAACATCAGATACTTGCTTTGGACAAACGGAATCTCATATGAGAATCTCATAAATCTTAATCAAAAGCATTGTGTATGAGGAGGCAATTTTGCTAACTTTTTCTCATCATTATGAATACCAAACATTTACAATTAGACTCAATAATGACATCGACACCCAGAGTGTAATCAGAAAATGGTCCATTCGCACAAGTAACTTTTAAAGACAGCTGTTTGATGGGTGTCTACCAGGTTTCCATAGCTCATAAAGGTCCTACAGTATAATATAAAAGTTTTCAATATCTTTCTGGCTTTCCCATAAGAAGGACTTCCTCAATTCCTGTGGTTGAGGTGTCATTAGCAGTAATAGTGAGATTTAATGGATTGTAATGGGATAAAGTATGAGTCGAGGTCAGCATGTCCATAGTTTGATGGAAGGTCATCTGTTGCTGTGCATTCCAATAATAGACTTGTGTATTCTTGAAAAGAATTGATCTGTAATAGAGGCAAGATGTGGTCAAAAGCTAGCCAATTGATTCACCATATCCTGAAATGTTTGCAAATCATGCACCAGCTTTGGAGTCAAGAAATCTTTAACCATCTTTATTTTTCACGGATTGGTTTGTAGCTGGACTTGCAAATGCTGTGATCTTGGAAATAAATGGAATTCCTAGAAAATTGACATTTGTCATGCAACGTAAAACCTACAACGCAAACATTTCAGGATAATATGTACTGTCTTTTCATGGAGTGGGATTGGCTCAATTGGATCCAGCTTCATAAACGTTCTATTCATGGGAAGTTTAGCAACATTCAGACATTAGGATGAATTTCTCCAGCAATGCTTTGTTTAGCAGAGATCCATACAAACTTGTATGAAGCCATTGAGCTTGGGGACTGCGATCATCCCTGTGCACCATTCTGTAGGTTTAGACACAGAGGAAATAATGCGCATATTGACCATGTCTCCAATTTTCTCTTTACAAGTTCTGTCAGTCGATGAGGCATTTTCACAGATATAACAAGACAGACAGTTGTAAGAAATCTCTCGTTGCCCAGATCAGAAAACAATTTGGAATACTGGTGCTGAAAGACACTTTCACAGTGTACGTGAGGCCTGCACTCTGTGGAAGAGGTTAAGGGTAAAGCACGCCTTCTTACACAGTAAGGGAGATTGCTGGTTACCAATGATGTATTCTTTCTCTTTATATGTTTTCTTGAATGCCAATACAATGTCCTATATCCCTTTCCTGTAGGTTCAGTACATCTGGCTGCACACAGTTTGAAATCAGATGATAAAATATCCATCTCTACTATAATCATGAGGTATCATCTGAGATAATTTACACTGGCACCAGTATCGAGTTTAAATTAAGTTGAATAACCATTTACACAGGTGACCTCTGTCAAATAGACGTCAGGTAACCGTTTAATTTATTCTGTGTCAGAGAAATATAGGATTTTCTTAAATAGCTGCTCTTGATGTGAGTTTTATTCCCATGCAGTATTGACCTGCTTTTCAAGGTTCTGTTCCAAGATGTGATTGTACATATTGAATTGGAAACATTTTAATTGTTGCATGGTATGTTCTTCAGACTGCAGCACATCATCAAGAATATCTTTTGCTGCAGACTACATTATATGCAGACCTGCTGGACAGTATTGTCATGGCTGATGTTGGATTTTGGAACTATAACTGTGACAAGACACAATCATATTAGATTGGGTCGCATTTTGCATTGCTATCCAGATGGGAGGTATTTTTGTTGAACTATTTTCTTGCTAATCAGTTCATGAAGTTTGTTGATTATTTTCTTGATTTGGAAGAATATTGGGATCAATGGAAAACAAAGATTGTCAAAACATTTCTGATTCCAAAGCTAGTGTATGGTCCACAACAGTTTCAGGATATGGTGAATCAATTGGATAGTTTTGGATCACACCTCACCTCTACCACACATCAATTCTCTTTAAGGCATCACAAAGCCTGGTACTGGGGTGCACAGCAACAAATGACCTTCTATACAATTATGGACCTGCTGAACTCGACTGAATCTTTTTGACCTCCTTTACTTCATTTTGTTATCTTGTACCATTCTCAGTAGATTAAAGGTGTTGAATATTTGAAATTGTTATTAGAGTCATAAAACTAAAAACATTTGAAGCTTCTGATTTTATTTAGTGCTTTTTTCAAAGTAAAGTTAGGTATCTCTTTACCAATACGGCACCTTCAAAGAACAAACTGAAGCTTTCCTTTCCCAAGTTGAAAGAGTTTCGTAAAATCTGTTGGTAGACCTTTTTCAAAAAAAACTTTGCTCGATAAGCTTCAATGACACAGAAAGTGCTGGAGGAACTCAACAAGTCTGGCAGTATCTGTGGAAAGAGAAACAGAGGCTAAGGTTTTGAGTCCAGTGTGACTCTTCTTCAGAATCTCTAGAAGATTCAATTATTTTTTGATTATTAAATATGGCTGCCATGACTTTTGGTATTAGAACTTGTTTGCCATTGAAAAAGACCTGTTGTGATGTACCCAATTTTGCCCCTGTATGGAAAAAAAAGAACAAATCTTCTCAAGTACTTCTTTAACCCTGTCAGGACATCCCTGTATAATGATCTTTTGAAAGTCTTTAATTGTTGATCTTTAGAAGTTGTGAACTGCAACTGTTCATTTTGGGGCTGGGCAAAGTGTAATGAATTAATCTTGAGAATGCCTTTAACATCATAGTCTAGAGCTTCATAGATTATATGTCTATGTTATGCAGTCGGTTACCAAGATGGTCTGTAATGGAAATATATCCAGATGAGATTGGGTGTAGGGTGCTGATGCGATAGTCTGGGGGAAATCTCTCTCCATAGATGCTGCCTGATCCACTGTGATCTCCAGTATTTGTTGCTTTCAGTACAGATTCCAGCATCTGCAAAACTTTTCACCTGAAATAAAACTTGATTCTCCTATTAAAAGAAAACTAGTAACATATTGGCACTAGGCTGTATATAACTAATATTTTTTTCTTGTGTTGCCTTTTCAGAACATCATGATAATGTTTGTAAAAAGCTTCTTATCACATTATAATGACAACAATGTTTAAGGCAAACAACAAGAAAATTTAGGTCATCTTCTGAAATTTGCTTTTTGCTTAGTTGACTCTGATCCTTATTGATGTGTGTGTATTTTTCACTTTATTTACACTTTCCTTACTGCCAAGGTTGTGGTGTTGTCCCATCATGTTGGGCAATTATGGTTTGTTTGGCCTTTAGAACCCAGATTTCCTGCACATGTATGACCAAGGTCCCTTGGTGCCAAATGCTTTGTAAATATCATGAAAGGTTAGGCAGATTTTGAATAGTTGTACAAGCTACATCTGTTACAAATTTTATTCATTTAGTGCATCTTTCAATAGCATTGGCTGCACCTAATTTGTATCATCGATAGTCACAGGTGAGGTGCCGGAGGACTGTAGGTTGGTTAACGTGGTGCCACTGTTTAAGAAGGGTGGTAAGGACAGGCCAGGGAACGATAGACCAGTGAGCCTGACGTCAGTGGTGGGCAAATTGTTGGATGGAATCCTGAGGGACAGAATGTACATGTATTTGGGAAGGCAAGGACTGATTAGGGATAGGCTTTGTGCATGGGAAATCATGTCTCACAAACTTGATAGTGTTTTTTGAAGAAGTAACAAAGAGGATTGATGAGGGCAGAGCAGTAGATGTGATCTATATGGACTTCAGTAAGGTGTTCGACAAGGTTCCCCTGGGACACTGCTGAGCAAGGTTAGATCTCATGGAATACAGGGAGAACTCACCATTTGGATACAGAACTGGGTCAAAAGTAGAAGACAGAGAATGGTGGTGGAGGGTTGTTTTTAAGACTGGAGGATTGTGACCAGTGGAGTGCTACAAGGATCGGTGCTGGATGCACTACTTTTCATCATTTATATAAATGATTTGGATGTGAGCATAAGAGGCATAGTTAGAAGGTTGGTGATGACACCAAAATTGGATGTTTAGTGGACAGCGAAGAAGGTTACCTCAGATTACAACAGGATCTTGATCAGATGGGCAATGGGTGAGAAGTGGCAGATGGAGTTTAATTTAGATAAATGTGTAGTGCTGCATTTTGGGAAAACAAATCTTAGCAGGACTTATACACTTAATGGTAAGGTCTTAAGGAGTGTTGCTGAACAAAGAGACCTTGGAGTGCAAGTTCATGGCTCCTTGAAAGTGGAGTCGCAGGTAGATAGGATAATGAAGAAAGCATTTGGTATGCTTTCCTTTATTGGTTAGAGTATTGAGTACAGGAGTTGGGAGGTCATGTTGCAGCCGTTCAGGACATTGGTTAGGCCACTGTTGGAATATTGCGTGCAATTCTGGTCTCATTCCTAATTGGAAAGATGTTGTGAAACTTGAAAGAATTCAGAAAAGATTTACAAGGATGTTGCCAGAGTTGGAGGATTTGAGCTATAGGGAGAGGCTGAACAGGCTGGGGCTGTTTTCCCCTGGAGCGTCAGAGGCTAAGGGGTGACCTTATAGAGGTTTATAAAATCATGAGGGGCATGGATAGGATAAATAGACAAGGTCTTTTCCCTGGAGTGGCGGAGTCCAGAACTAGAGGGAATAGGCTTAGGGTGAGAGGGGAAAGACATAAAAGAGACTTAAGGGGCAGCTTTTTCACACAGAGGGTGGTACACGTTTGGAATGAGTTGCCAAAGTGGTGGAGGCTAGTACAACTGCAACATTTAAAAGACATCTGGATGGGTATATGAATAGGAAGGGTTTGGAGGGATGTGGGCCAGGTGCTGGCAGGTGGGACTCGATTGTGTTGGGATGTCTGGGCGGCATGAACAAGTTGGACCAAAGGGCCTGTTTCCATGCTGTACATCTCTATGACTCTAAATTATGTGGGGGCATACTATGAACACCTGATACTGCATATATAGGCAGACCATTTATCTCCAACTGAAAGTATCAAACTGTAAGATAAACACATGTCAAGTCTCAGTCCAAACAAGCAAAACTATTGGCAGAGTCTGAACTATAGTCATGCATAAAATGGCTTTAGTTTTGTCAACCCCTAGCTGTAGAATCTCCAACAAGATTTGATGTCTGAGAGATCATCAATTGGTATGGCAACCATTGTGTACCCACTGGTTGTGGCAGAGAGGTCAAATAGCTTTTCAGGGCCTTGTTTTGTGCTAACTTCACAATGGAGATAGCTGCTACTTTAAATGTGAAATATTGGTCTTTTGTAAAATTGATTCTCATAATTTATACTGTGTGATTTCTAAATAAAACGCTTCAAGGATTAGTTTTATTCTGTAAGTAAAATATGCCAAGGCTGAGTTGGCCTGAGACAACTTTGCGCTTTCATACCATGAGCCAGTACACGAGTGAACTGCTGACACATACACAATGTCAGACACAATTATCAGTGAAGTGATTATCTAGAGCCATCTGGCAAGATGATGTGTCAAATCTTTTTAAATAGAATGAAACGTTTCAGGGGAAAAATTGGAAAACAGATCTTCGGAGAACTGAACACAGCTGAAAATGAGTGACATGGGCAAGATAAAGCTTGAAAACAGCCAGGCAGGCATATTTATATTTTATATTCACCTTAATGCTTAAGGAAGTTCATTCCTTAATGAAAGAAAGAAAACAAATAGTGACTAAAGATGAAGCCATTGTAATTGCTGCAGATAAATTTTAAGATTTAAGATTGTATGAATTTTAGTTAGACTCTCTGCTCAATACAATAGATGTGTCTGGTCAAAAAAATACTGGCACTAATTTACAGTGAAACAAACATTTTTCTGCATCTTTGATTCCTTCAGCTGAAATGTCATTTACATCTGTTTCAAAGTCAAAATGCACACAGGTTTTGTGCCTGAAATGATAAATTATTCTTCAGAACAAGTCCATGTCCATCTCTTATGTTTACACCATCCTTTCATTGTATGTAACTCTTCTTACCAAGGATTCACTCTTTATTTCAATCAGTATTGCCTGAAATGCAAATTGTTTCACTTTGCAGTAAACAAAACAAATTGAGAAAATTCTCTTAAACAAGCTACATAAGTGATGGCATTTAGTGCATGGCTGCATCAACAATTCTGTAGGTGTGGTTTCAAACGAACAGTATTACGCCAAATGTTTAGTTGTTAAAGAGCATAACAGCAACTGCATAAAAAAAAGGATCTTGTGACTATATATCTAATTTTTATGCTGATTTACCACCATGTGAAAATTGAGTTCTGGGCATTAGTTAGATTTGGTAATGTCTATAGTGGTTTACAAATTCTCACATAGGTTTTAAGACATCATTAAGCCATTCATGCAAATGCAGTAAAAGCTTTAATGTAGACAATAATTTAGGTTGACTGCAAATTCTGTATAATTACTTTGTGTATCTACAGTCTTTACTACTTTTCTATCAGGCCATATTCTATGCCAGTTGACGACGATAAGTTTGACTGAAAATGTGTCAGTTAATGTCATTGTACATATCACTCAGATGCAAATAAAGAGTTTGAGCCTAAAATTCCAAACTCTGAGGTTGTATAACTGACACTAGGATTGTGAGTGTCACACAGCACTGACTATCGCGAAAGCAAACAGAGTGGATTTAATTAAAATGAGGTTAGGGCACCGACTTGCTGCAAGCTGCTGGGAAGTAAGGTCATCAGCTGTTAACATGGATATTGTGATCCTCAGCAACATTGGTTTAAGACTACTACATGTGGAAGGAAATCACATTAAGTCTTATAAATAAAATTTTTAAAGTGATTTGGTGATCAAGTCATTTTCCCGAAATGGACTCCTTCCAGATTACAGGAATGAAAACCTGCAGTCAGGGTTTGGTTTATCCAGGTCCTAGCAGATGTTCTGACTGTCCCTGATGACAGAATGGCCATAGAAATGTGACGCTAATTAAGGTTCCTTTAGAGAAATTATGTGAGCTTGGATTTGTGTACTTTGCACAAAGTAAACAACATGATTTAAGGTGGGATTTAGATCCATACTCACTTAGATCTTGGGCAGTTAGGGATATATTGTTTCCCAGTAGTTGTAAGATTAATTTATAGAAATGGTAGATGACATTGCGCTTAACAATAATATCTATCCTTATCTCCTTAAGCTCGGTGTTACCTACCACTTCTATAAACTGACCATGCAACCCCCTACGAAACAGAATTTATCCCTAACTGCCTAAGATCTAAATGAAGGCACTAAGATCTGGGTTAAATAGAAAACTAATGTTACTCTCCATTCTATGATATATTCTGATGAGAAATCTTTGTAGGAAACTTTACAAAGATATTAGAGGTGAATATTGTGGGAAATAGTGTTGGAAAGTTCAGGAATAAAGACATTAAGCTGATATCTCAACGTTTCCCATGCATATTTACTTTTCCCAGAGATAGATTACGTACGTTGTCAACAACCTGTTGGGGCAGTGATGGGAAGACCATTGAAGCGATGAAGAAGTCAATTAAAAGGTATTTTATAAAGTCAGCAGTAACACACAGTATCTAAACCTGATCAAGTTTAGAGAAGAACAGTGCACAGCAGGAAATTGAGAAGCATTCACAATGGGAGAAGCAGGAAGCCTGATGTCATCTGTAGGTGGAGCTTGCCTTTTACAGGAGTAACTCATTGAAAGTGCTGTTACTAACAGTGCTCAGGGCAGCAAGGGAACTGAAAGCTCCTCCAGCATAATTTGCAACCTCAAGCAGGTTAAATGACAATGATTTGTTGATGCTGCACAGGCATAGGGAAACTGAGGTATGCAAATGTTATTGGACTAGTAATCCAGACAGGCCCAGAAAGTGCTCTGTGGGACAATCCCCAGTATCGCTGAGTGACTTCTGGGTGACAAAAAGTATTGGCTGAAGACGAGACTGATAACACAAGTAAAAATCCCAACATGGAGTCAGATAAGAGCAAAGACCATTGCCATTCAATAACTAGGGTAACCACCGAACACTGTTTTGTCACAAATGTGGTGCTATTGTATCTACAGTTTTTGAATGGTATTGAGCGTAATGGTGGCTTTCTGGACACTGTGTTAAGGTAGAGTGAAACTGGCACTGGAGGTTGATACTGATCAACCATCATCTTCAGGAGAGGATCAGAGCCAGCAGAACATTCCCATCCAGCTATTGTAAGTGCCCATTGACCTTCGGACTGGGCAGAGAAGCACATAACACATCCATCCAGGTTCACATAGTGCAAGGCACACAGTGCCCCTGTGGTACCAGCTTGCACTTCTGGCAAACCCTGTCCCAGCAAGTAAATTCCTTTGCTTCACATAAAGCCAAGCTATTCCCACTTCTGCTTCATACTCTGACCTATTCAGCTCCTCATGCTCCATGTGTAATGGAGCATGAAGAACAATATCACATTTAGCAAGTAGTTAAAACAAACAGGTTAATTGCAATAAAGTTATTCATTAAGTCACGGTCATTAAGGTATAAGTGAATCCCATTCCGCATTCTCTTCCTTATATTGTAAACAGCATTAGCCATGTGGTTGGAGCAGGAGTGGAGACAAGTTCATTTCTCTGCTCTGGTGAATGTTTGTGGAACATTCTGCCTGGATTGCAGTCCTCCACACAGCCCCACCACACACAGCCCAACCTTCATTTAGATATGGATAGTCTCCAGCATCAGGGATCCATCAGTGACCAAGGAGAATACTCAAGACTGGGAAGCACTTTGAGGGGAATCTCTATTGCCTTTATTCTTGCTCCTGCTAATCATGAATGGGAGGACATGAAGTTCAAAGCCATTACTGCTCGAGACCAATCAACATTGATTAAGGGTTGCCAGTAAATTGGGGCCTGTGCACTGCATTGCGCCAACTTGCTATCCTGCCGTGTCTGATTGTCCATGAGGAGGGCCGCTGTTTTAATGGAGCAGATCATGTGCTTGTATATCTGAGACAGCACATCATCAATAATGGCAGAGATGGACATCTCCATCTTCTGTGTAAGATGATGTAATGACTCAGGAAATTGTGAAAGTTGGTCACACATTTCCCTTTGTTGCTCCAGAAGCACCTGCATATCTTCCCCCGAATCTCACCGACAGTTTGGAGCTGAGCGTGGCTAAAACTGTCTCTAGCTCTCTGATGAGGTCAAGCTACAGCAGGCACTGTCTTCATTACGTGTTCCTGTTCACATGTGAAATGCTTCTCACCTTTTGCCACTCAATATACCCGTTCCTGAGGCCCCACCAAGACGAATACATTTAGTTTAGTGGACGCTATGTGTAATGCATTTGACAGTGCGTAAAGTCATGCTTAAGGTGATAAGACTCTGCCCAGTAACTCTGTTGCTCCTTGCATAATGCTCCTTGGCCTGTTGAGTGTTTGTAGCAGTTCCCTTTATTTTGGAAGAAAAAGGCCCATGGCTACCAAATACCAGTTTGGCAAAAGCTCCTAATACTTACTGACGGGACTTTGGAAATATTGTCAAGACAACGATTTATCAAGGATGCAATCTTATTTTTGATGCTGGTTCCATATTTGTCAACCTAACCACATCTAAAATTTAATTAAAACAAGGTAATGCTGACTTCCATGACCCTAGCACATTTCTATTGAAGTGTGCATTGATTTGTCTTTGAGTTTGAGCACTTCCTAATCCAAGAACCCTACAGTTAAATTCAAACTGCAAATGTGAAAGTCATTTAAATTGATATGTAAAACTAGGTACCCTTTTTACCAAAGACAGATGTTATTAGATAAGTCAGTTTAGGCCCATTGCTTGACAACTCGAGATATAAATCCTAATAATATAGTTTTACCAACATGCCATGAAATTGGCATCTCCAGTTATGGATATTATGAATTCATTTATTCTAGATCTGGACAGCTAAAGCCCATCTTGTAAATAAACTAAGCTATTAAAACTGGCCTCATGATCATGTTTTTAATGGTTGGATTTTTGAATCCTGAAACTGCAAAAGTCATTTTAAATACATTTTAAGCAGATGCTGAAGCAGAATATTTATTGTATATCAGCAAATATTCAGGCAGACTTCTTTCTCTGTCGTATTTTTCATATGACATGAAAAATCTAGTTCAATTTAGAGGAAAAAGAGAATTAATTCATCCTTCTGTTCCTCTGTGATCCCAGAAAGCACTATGCTCAAACATCCTCCACTGCTGGTTTAGTGTCTGTAAATAAACATTGGGCAGCAATATAGAAGAAATGAACAGAAACTTTAGAGGCTTATACACAGATTTTCTGTAACAGCAGTGAGCACAAGGCAGAAAGAACGGTGGTGGGGTAGGCTGGGGGAAGGGAGTGGGGGGTCTTAACTGCCTGAAACGGCTGGGTTGCAGGTCAGATTAAATTGCAGACACCAATCTGCCTCCAAGCCACTCACCACCAGGTTTATAATAGGCTTGACAAGGATGGATGGTCAACTCATTGCCAGGCCTGATTTGGCAATTTAATTGCTTTAATAAGGCTGAAAGATTAAGTTTAGCTTCCCCTTGCAATGGAGTATACCAGCTCCCAGGCAAGCACGATAATTCATCTTTCCTTCAAGTACACTAGCTCAGAGAGTCATAGAGATGTATAGCATTGGAACAGACCCTCTAATCCAACCCATCCATGCCAACCAGATATCCTAAATTAATCTAGTCCCGTTTGCCAGCATTTGGCTCAGATCTCTCTAAAACCTTCCTATTCATATACCCATCCACATATCTTTAAATGTTGTAATTGTACCAGCCTCCACCACTCCCTTTGGCAGTTCATTTCATACACACACAACTCTCTGCTTGAAAAAAGTTGCCCCTTAGGTCCCTTTTTAAATCTTTCCCCCTCATTCTAAACCTATGCCCTCTAGTTTTGGAGTCCTCCAACCCTAGCCCCATCAATCCCAAGGAAAAGATGATGTCTTTTCACCCTATCCATGCCCCTTATGATTTTATAAACCTCTATAAAGTTACCCCCTCGCCTCTGACACTCAAACGAATATATTCTCAGCCTGTTCAGCCTCTTGTTATAGATCAAACCCTCCAACCCTGGCAATGTCCTTGTAAATCTTTTCTGAATCTTTTCAAGTTTAACAATGTCTTTCCTAAAGGTGGGAGACAGGAATTGAATGCAGTATTCCAAGAAGGGTCTAACCAATGTCCTGTACAGCTCCAACATGATCTCCCAACTCCTATACTCAAAGCACTTACAAATAAAGGCAAACATACCAAATGCCTTCTTCAATGTCCTGTCTATCTGCAACTCCACTTCCAAGGAACTATGTACCTGCTCTACAAGGTCAGTAACACTCTGCAAAACCTTACCATTAGATGGATAAGGCCTGTCCTGATTTCCCCTACCAAAACATAATACCTCACATTTATCTAAATTAAATTCCATCTGCCACCCCTGACCTGTTGTACTCTGAGATAACCTTCTTTACTGTCCACTCCATCACCAATTTTGGTCTCATCTGCAAATTTATTAACTATACCCCCTATGTTCACAACCAAATCATTTATATAAATGACATAAAGCAGTGAACCCAGCACCAAGCCTTGTGGCACACCACTGGTCACAGGCCTCCAGCCTGCAAAGCAACCCTCCACCACCACCCTCTATCTCCTATTTTTTAGCCAATTTTGTATCCAAGTAGCTAGTTCTCCCATATTCCAAAAGATCTAACCTTGTTAACCAGGTTGCCATGTGAACCCTTGTCAAACGCCTGACTGAAGTCCCTATAAACAATGTTTACCTCTCTGCCTTATTCAATTCTCTTTGTTACTACTTCAAAAAACTCAATCAAGTTTGTAAGACATGATTTCCCACACAGAAAGCTATGCTGACTATCCCTAATCAGTCCTTGCCTTTCCAAATACATGTACATCCTGTCCCTCAGGATTCCCTCCAATAACTTGCCCACCACTGATGGCAGGCACATCTGTCTATAGTTCGCTCGCTTTTCCTTAACATCTTTCTTAAATAATAGCATCATGTTAGCCAACCTCCAATCTTCCAGCACCTCACCTGTGACTATCGATGATTTTTGCAAGGCTTGTAAAGGTTTGTAGCTCAGGTTGAGGTTTAGGGTGTAGGTTTGCTCGCTGAGCTGTAGGTTTGATATCCAGACATTTTGTTACCTGGCTGGGTAACATCATCATAGATCTATCCCGGGACAGGCTAAGCAAAGACATGCCAAAGAATTCCTAGAGGCCTGGCACTCCAACCACAACGCCATAAACAAACACATAGATCTAGATACCATCTATCAACCCCTCAGAAAACGAACAGGAAATGACATCACCACAAACCCCAGGAACCCCATCCAGGACAAACATATAAATAGAAAGCAGGAGACAACAGCTTCGCTTCACTTGGAGGTTGCCACTGATGATGTTACCTAGCCATGTAACGAAACATCTGGATATCAAACCTACAGCTCAGCGAGCAAACCTACACCCTAAACTATCGATGATACAAATATCTCAACAAGGAGCCCAGCAATCACTTTCCTAGCTTTGCACAGATTCTTGGGCATATCTGACCACTTTTATGCATTTTAAGACATCTGTAATATGGACACTAAAGAAAGTGAATGTGGGGCAAATTCAATAATAACTTGCACAAAGACGCATGAAATCTTGTGTACTAGTGAGACAAATATACTTTTATTTAATATAAGGAGGATTCAACTGTGAAAAATCAGAATTTATTTCAAGTTCTGAGGACAGGCCTAGAGTGATTTATTTAAAAGATATAACTGAAAGTTCACTAAGAACATTGGAGATTGTTTTGAACAAGATTTCCCAGAAATCAGCATGATCAGTGAAAGCAGCTTGCTGTAGACCCTTCTTGGACTACTTTTGAATCGTGCGTATCTTGGAAAGGTTCTTGTTTTAACTAGCTGTGTGGGAAAATGCCTGCTAAGATCAAGCTGAGTTAGAGAGAAATATGCGATGAACAAAACTGCCCAGGTTTCTGAATTGAAAATTCTCTGTAACAGCTCAGGGTGAAACCCAGTTATTCTTTGGAAACAGTAATTGACAAAAATAGCTCAAGGCTGTATTTTTTTGAGCAAGCTATCTGTAGAAGACTTCAGAAACAATCAGTTATAATTAATTACTTAACACCCATCCGAGCAGAATACTTTGGGAGACCCTAGGTTTTATCCTTCTAACTTCAAAAATATACCTTTGTCCATAAGACTAGAAGAAATAGAATCAGGAGTAGACCATTCGGCACCTCAAGCCTGATCTGCCGTTCAATAGGATCATGACTTATCAACATTGCTCACATTCACTTTCCTGCCTTTTTCCATGTAACTCCTGATTCTCCACATGACAAGGGATTCCATAGACACTCAACCTCTTAAAGAGAGGAAATTTCTCCTCAGCCTTAAATTTGGACTCCTTTATTCTGAGATAATGTTCTCTGGTCCTTGACTATCCCCATCTAAGGTTTTGTTTTGAAAGCAAAGCCCTGCAGAGAAATCTGTTTTGTTCTTTCCCCCCCTCTTTTCCTGAAGAGTAGGGGGTTGCTTGTATGTTTTGGGGATAATTAGATGGATAAACATTTGGACTTCTGTTTATTCACTGTGTATGGAACTTATTTTTGCATCTGTACTGAATACGTTTTGTTTTGATAATAAACCCAGAACGTATTAAGAAATCTGCTTAATAAAGTCCTTTTCTGTTTAAAAATCTGATATAGATAAGGTATTTAATTGGCCATCTTGGTAACAGACGTAAGTGATTTTATTCTGTGTTGTGATCTGTGCAGTAAAGGGACTAGAGCAAATGGGCACTTTTTCAGCCTCAATCATAACACTGGGTAAGAAATTAACAAAAACAATCTGAAAAGACTGAAGTCTATCAACTATTTAAATCTCTCCACCTGATCTGCCTCAGATCTCCATTATGCGAAGTTTTTGTATTCTAGAACCTATCCCTCTGCCATTTTTGTTTAAACGCCAGAACATTTACATCTAAATGCACATCTATTTATCACAACAAAAAATAACTATTCATCTTTGTGTAATGTCTCAGGGTGCGGTTTCCTGAACACGTGCTCATAAGTAATGTTATCCCAATGGCTGGAGGGTGGTGGAAGCCAGCTTATTTTCACTGGTTGAGACTAAAAGTGGACTTGGAGCATTCTGAGTCCCATATGGGAGAACTGATAGGACTGTGAAGCATTCCACAGTGGGAAAGCTGGTTGTGCACTGGATAAGAGATAGCATCTGAAGAAACTTTCACTGCAATCGATCACTTTTGTGAGCTCATTGAACTTTTTCCAGTTCTGCTGCCAGGTCAGTTGCTTTCATTAACTTCCCTTTCTAGCCAATTCCATTCCCTTTGGAGGCAATGTCTGGACAGTCTACTTTTTTCCTACAAAAAGGTGACCTTTTCCTTCCTGCCTCGCTCCATTATTGTGGTCTCCAAAAGATACATCCATGAACACATAAGCCCTCTTTCTGTCCTGAAGCACCAGTTGCTTTACATCCAGTTATAGCCAATTGCAGGACTGATAATCAGAAACAGAAACCTATCATTGCAACTTCCCATTAACTGCCAATAGGAGCTAAAAGTGAGTAAGAATTTACATGTCAAAGTCCCTGTTCAGCACTCAGCCAGCCAGAAGCACACATCTCATTCAATTGAAAGTTACAATGAGGCAAATGAGGAGGCAGCATGATGTTTGTGTTCCCACCATAGTGGGACTGGGAACCATGATGCATGGTAACAGGTGTAGACAAATCTTCAGCTCTGAAAGGTAAAATATAATGGTAAAGGAACAAGTGAAAAACAAAGCATTGATTTGGGGAAGGTATAAATGAGAGGAACAGAAATTGAAATTGTAACATTTTTGAGCTTGATGTTACCTCTGAAGGGCTATGTGTCTAGCTCCTCAAGCTTCTGATGAGTGCTATCATAAGGGTGCAGGAGGCCAATGAGACACAGAGGCTAGAGTTAGAGCAGAGCTGAGAATTTGAATCACAGGTCATATTCTTACAGACTGAATGGAAGTGCTCAGCAAAGAAATCCTAAAGATTTAGGCTGTCCTCAGAGTACAGAGGAGTACACTGTGATCATTATGGTTCTGGCAGTGAGGGAAACCACTGATGGCAGAAACACAGGAAATGTGTTGCAGTTAGTCAAGGGCTTGTCAATCATGTTGAGGGGAACCTGGTCCGAAGGAAAATGAAGATATAAAATCACTGAATCATAAAGTTACAGTTCAGAAGTGGGTCACTCTGCTCTTGTTGCCTCTCCACCGCAGCAACTCACCAAGTCTCACTGTGCAGCCTTTGTGCTGGAAGCCTGTAATTTCTTTCTCTTCAGACACGTATCCATTTCTCTTTCGGAGCTGGAAGTGTAGTCAAGAACTGTTAGAGCTGGCAGACTTATAATCAATATTATTTGACAGCATATCTCCACAAATGGAGATTAAAAAAAAAACCGAGGAAGAGAAATGAAGAGTCAACTTCTGAGCTGGAGTAGCCAATTGGTCACTTAAGCCTGTGCTGCCATCAGCAAGAGCACAATTGATTTGATTACACCACATTCCTGCCTATTGTCAGGAATCACCCCACTTATAATAATTCAGGAAGCCTGATTGGAAAGGTACATCAAATTGAGCCATTGCTTATGTCGAACAAAGTCTAGTCTCAGCTTAGGACAGAACTATTCTGCAGACCCATCCTTTGGTCAGCTTTTTTTTAATTTAACCTACTATTCCTCATCAGCCTGTTCACAAATGTTATTACATACCCCTGGAGCAGGTAGGATTGGAACCCAGGCCTTCCAGGTCCAGGATAGGGACATTACCCAATAACACATGAAGACTCCTTATAAATATACATTTTTAGTGTTGGGGGGAAGCATGTGAATTCAAACAGAAGTCAAATGGTCTATCTCTGAGCTATACAAAGGACTAGGGGGTGAATCCCAGCAGGCCATTGCTTGTTACCAAGAGAACTCAGACATGACAAGCTCTTCAAGGAGATTAATTTGTGTTTTGCGAGGGGCCTTGCAGGAGTTACTGCATTCTTGCTCATCAAAAGTTTATTTAGCTCTGCTTTCAAAATATTCAAAGTCTCTGTTTCCACTGTCTTTTAAGAAAGAATGCTTCAAAGACTCATGATTCTGTAGTAGAAAGCATTTCTCCTCATTTCTATCCTAAATTGAAGCATGATTTGTTCCACCTAGAATCCCTACAGTGTGAAAACAGGCCCTTCAGCCCAACAAATTGACACCAACCCTCCAAAGACCATCCCACCCAGACCCATTCCCCTACCCTATTATCCTACATGCTCTACGTATTCTACATACCCTGACTAATGCACCCAACCTACACATCCCTGAACACTATGGGTAATTTAGTATGGCCAATCCACCCAACCTGCACATCTTTGGATTGTGGAAGGAAACCGGAGCATCCAAAGGAAATTCACACAGACACGGGAAGAATGTGCAAACTCCACACAGACAGTCACCTGAAAGTTGGAATCGAACCTGGGTCCCTGGGGCTATGAGGCAGCAGTGCTAACCCACCTCAATAGTCAGTCCGGAACTGCTTGGCCGCCACCAGCCATGAAGCTGCACCAGCCACCATCAATGCGGTGATCGATTATGTCATTTCCGCCCTCGCCGATGACCAGCTTGCAGCCACGGCTGCTCATGCCATCTCTGTGACTGCCGGCCAGACAACGGCCACCGCAACCACCAGCCAGACAACCGCTGCCGCAATCGTCACGAGATCCGTCACTACCGGGACCAACGCAAGGCTCAACCGAAAACACACTTCCGCACACCCTGCCCACTGTTGCAGCCGCCACAGCCGCTTCTGCCCCCTCGGACATCACCGCCACATGTTCAGCGACATCCCCCCCTCGCTGTCGGTTCCACAGCCACTTCCACCCCCTACCATTTCACCCACTCCACGTGTTTCGCTACTTCCTCCCCATGCATCATCACTGACGTCACATGTTCCACAACTTCCGCCCCCACAGCTGTTGTTGTCGCTACCACTTCCACCCCCCACTGATGTCACTCACCTGCATACTGCCAACACGCCCTCCACAGATCCTACTGTCACCATGCCTGCCCGCAGATCACCGAGGAGAACACTACTTCCACAAATGACTCCATCTCCATTCCCCCCACTACCACTCCCACTCCAGTTACAGGCTATGCCCCCACTCCCAGCTCCACATCTATACCAGATCCTAGCTCCCAGCCCTGCCAAGTTTTCACCATTCCCCCCAGACCTCCCCCACACTAAGGACGAACGATCAGTCCTCAGCAAAGGCCTTACCTTCATCCCCTCCATCCATGCACCAATGAATTCAATACGCATCCAAACGTCGAACACTTCTTCCGCCGCATGTGCCTCCAAGCTTACTTTTTTCATCAAGACTCTCACCCACCCTCTGAGGATCTCTTCTCCCACCTCCAATACTGCCCATCCACCTGGACACCCCATGCCAGTCTATTACCTATTCTCAATACCTTTATTTCCAACTTCCACCGAGACATTGATAGCCTCAACCTGTCTCCCTCCCTCCCCTACTCCAACTTCTCACCCACACAACACACAGCCCTCCATTCCCTCTGCTCCAAAAGCAATCTCACCATCAAACCAGCAGAAAAAGGGGGTGCAGTGGTAGTTTGGCGCACTGACCACTACACCGCTGAAGCCAGGCACCAGCTCGAAGACATCTCCTCCTACTGCCCCATCGGCCATGACCTCACACCCCCCCGTCATCGCCAAACCATCATCTCCCAGACTGTACACGACCTCATCACCTCAGGGGATCTCCTACCCACAGCTTCCAACCTCATAGTTCGGGAACCCCGCGCCATCCGGTTCTCTCTCCCATCCAGGATCCACAAGCCTGACTACCCCAGCCGACCCATCGTCTCAACTTGCTCCTGCCCCACCGAATTCATCTCTACATACCTTGATAATGTCCTATACACCCGGTCCAGGAACTCCCCACATACGTTCAGGACACCATCCATGCCCTCCAATTCCTCCAAGACCTCCGTTTCCCTGGCCCCCAATGCCTCATTTTCACCATGGACATCCAGTCCCTCTACACCTCCATCCACCATGACCAGGGCCTCCAATCCCTCCATTTCTTTCTCTTTCAATGTCCCCACCAGTACCCATCCACTGACACTCTCATTCGTTTGGCTGAACTGGTCCTCACCCTCAACACTTTCTCCTTTGAATCCTCCGACTTCTTCCAGACCAAAGGGGTAGCCATGGGCAACCGCATGGGCCCCAGCTATGCCTGTCTCTTTGTCGGTTACGTGGAACAGTCCACCTTTTGCAGTTACACCAGCACCACTCCCCACCTCTTCCTCCGCTACATTGATGACTGCATTGGTGCCATTACGTGCTACCACGAGGAGGTTGAGCAGTTCATCACCTTCACCAACACATTCCACCCTGACCTTGAATTCACCTGGACCATCTTTGACACCTCCCTCCCCTTCCTGGACCTCTCCATCTCCATCAATGATGACTGACTCAACACTGACATTTTTTACAGACCCACCAACTCCCATAGCTGCCTGGACTACACCTCATCCACCCTACCTCCTACAAAAATGCTATCCCTTATTCCCAATTCCTTCGCCTCTGCTGCATTTGCTCCCAGGAGGATCAGATGGCCTCCTTCTTTAAAGACCGCAATTTCCCCTCCCACGTGGTTGAAAATGCTATCCAGCGCATCTCATCCACGTCCTGCACCGCCGCCCTCAAACTCCTCCAACCGCAATAAGGGCAGAAATTCTCTGGTGCTCACCTTCCACCCCACCAATCGCATCATCAGCCGACATTTCCACCACCTTCAAACAGACCCCACCACCAGGAAGATATTTCCCTCCCAATCCCTGTCTGCTTTCCACAAAGACCATTCCCTCCGTAACTACCTGGTTAGGTCCACCCCCCGGCAACAACCCACCCTCCCCTCCTGGCACTTTCCCTGATACCGTAGGAAATCCAAAACCTGCATCCACACCGTTAACCCCCCTCACCTCCCTCCGTCCAAGGCCCTAGAAGAGCCTTCCACATTCATTAAAGTTTCACCTGCACTTCCACACATCTCATTTTTTTTGTATCCATTGCTCCCGATGCGGTCTCCTCTACACTGGGGAGACCAGATGCTTTCTCTAAGAGTGCTACAGAGAACATCTCCGGGTCACCCACATCAATCAACCCCACCACACCGTGGCTGAACATTTCAACTCCCCCTCCCACTCTGCCGAGGACATCCAGGTCCTAGGCCTCCTCCGCCACTCCCTCACCACCCGACGCCTGGAGGAAGAGCACCTCATCTTCCACCTCACGACACTTGAGTCCTATGGCATCAATGTGGACTTCACCAGCTTCTTCATTTCCCCTCCCCGCACCTTACCCCGTGCCAACTTTCCAGCTCAGCACCATCCTCATGACCTGTCCCACCTGTCAATCTTCCTTCCCACCTATCCACTCCACCCTCCTCTCCAACCGAGCACCATTACCCCCACCTCCATCCACCTCCATCTACCTCCAGAAGTACTGCACTCTCAGCTACTTCTTCCCAGCCCTAACCCCGCCCATTTATCACTCCACTCCTGAGGCTCCCAGCCTCATTCCGGATGAAACGCTTTTGCCCAAAACGTTGATTTTCCTGCTCCTCGGAAGCTGCCTGACCTGCTGTGCTTTTCCAGCACCATTCTAAACTTGACTCTAATCTCCAGCATCTGCAGTACCCACGTCTGCCTAGCAGTGCTAACTACTGAGCCAGCATGCTGCCCGTTGCTAGCAGCAACATGTGTTTAACTAAGCAGTTGATTCTTTTATTGAAGTTACAGGTCTGGAGGACAATTTGGTTTCTGTGGTGTATGTAAACTCCCAAAGGTACTTATGAAGTGCTACGCAATAGATTTGACAGCACAACTTTGGACTGAGGGAAGAAACCCACACAGACACGAAGAGAATGTGTAATCACATCAGGGCAATAGAACAGAATGCAGAATGTAGTGTTACAGCTACAGAGAAAGTGCAGAAAGAGATCAATTCTAATCTATGAGAGGTCCACTCAAAAGTCTGATGACAATGGGGAAGAAACTGTTCTTAAATCTGTTGGTACGCAATTTCAAACTTATGTATCTTCTGCCTAATGGAAGAAGGTGGTTTCCAGTGGGAACTTTTGGATTAACTTTAGCACACAGTCCTCTACATATTTACTGATGAAGTCTGTGATGGTAGTGGCTTAGTCGCTGAGTTCTTAAATATGGACCAGTCAACCAACTTCAAGCAGTCACGGAGGAGTCCACCATTACCTCAGCCAACACTGTGCAACTTCCTGTATCAGATCCTCACGCTTCAGTTTCTATTTGTAAGATAGGAAAATGAACACAGCCTTACGATCTGATTTTCCAAAATGCGGGCAGGGGATAGAGCAGTAGGTGATTTGATGACTGTGCAGCAATGACCCGGGGCTGTACTGATGGTATTTTGGTAGCACACTCATGATATTGGTCTAGTTGGCATCACCAGCTACGATGAAATGTTGTCCAAATCAATCCAATCCTTCTTCATTTGTCAGTCTTGCCATCCCAGGTATTAGTCTGGTAAATTTTCATTGCATTCCCTCTATAGCCAGAACATCCTTGATCAGCTAAGCAGACCAAAACTGCACACTATACATCAGATGTGGTCTCATCAAGGCCTTGTGTAATTACAGCAATACTTCCCTGTTCCTGTACACAAATCATTTGGCTATGAAATCCAACATTCTATTTCCTTCCTCCTCTACTTGCTTTATCTGTATGTTGATTTTCAGCAACTAGTGTACAAGGACACCTGAATCACATTGCACCTCCCTTGTTTCCAATCTATCACCATTCTGATTATAAACTACCTTCCTGCTTTTGCAATCAAAATGGATAGCCTCACCATTATCCACTTTACTATTCGTCAGCGATGCATTTGTCCACTCACTCAACTAGCAGTCCCCAAACCACAGGAACTGTTGCAGAGTTCACAGAATCTTGATAGATGACCATCATGGCACCGACAATTTGTATTATTCACCTTTTTTTTTTATATAGTATAGTAACAATTTAATGTCTGAGTTTCCAGTTAACATAAGATTAGGAATGAGAAATTAATTTACAAAATCAACTGAGAAGGGGCAGTGTGAACACAAAGGAAATTGAAATGAAACAAAAGAAGGTAAAATTGCAAATGTGCAAGTTATCATAGCAAGGATATTTAAAGTAGATTTTGTGGCATTCCTGTGTTGCCATGGAAGTTTGGGCTGCTTCTGGAAACAGAGGAGATAAACGGTCATGTGAACATGCACACGTATTAATGAGGAGTGGAAATGGACAATTCGACCTTTTAATCTTCCTCCATCATTCAACAAAATCGTTGATGACTCTTCTTTATAACAAAGCATCATACTGCATTTGAAACATTAACTCTGTTTCTCTCCACAGGTGCAGCCAGATCTGCTGAGTTTCTCCAGCATTCTCTTTCTTCGTTTCAAATTTCCGGCATCCATAATAATCGATTTTATTGAATAAGATTGACAGAGGAATAACTTTTTCACACAGAGGGTACTCATATATAGAATGAGCTACCAGAGGAAGTGGTAGAGGCACATACAATTACAACATTTAAAGAACATTTGGCTAGATATATGGATAGGAAAGGTATAGAAGGATATGAGCCAAATGTAGGCAACTGGGAGTAGATCAGTTCAGGAAACCTGGTCAGTTTGGCTGAGTTAGGCTGAGGCCTGTTTCCATGCTATATGCTACAACGACTCTCTGGTTCTAAGATTATAGCTGGTCTGCTTAAGTTTCAGATTCCACATTCCTATCCATCCTTGACAATCTTTAATTCCTTTTCCTCACAAGAAGCTATCTACCTCATGACCCATCTTCTCTCCCTTCTGAGGTAACATTCCAAAGTCTCACACTGTGTGTGGGATGTCACAGTGGCTCAGTGGTTAGTACTGCTGCCTCACAGTGTCAGGGATCTGAGTTCTACTCCAGCCTTGGATCACTGTCTGTGTGGAGCTTGCATGTTCTCCCCATATCTGTGTCAGTTTCCTCCCACAGTCACAAAGATGTGTAGGTTAGGTGTATTGGCCATACTGGGACTGTCTGTAGTGTTCAGGAATAAGTAGGCTAGGTGGACCACCCATCTTTGTTTGTGGGGTTATATAATACTGTTGGGGGTTGAGGCTGGGTCTGGAATGCACTTGAAGGGTCAGTGCAGATTCGATGGGCTGAATGGCCTCCTTCCACAATGTATGATAATATTTGAGAGTAAAACTTTCTCTGTATCTCTGTCCTAAAAGGGAACTACTAATTTTAAAATGGTGCCACTAGTTCTTAACTGACCCACAGGAGTAAACATTTTTTCCACATCCACTTTATAGTGCTCATTTGTGGCTGCGGTTTTTGAAGATAACAGTGAACTGGCTCTTAACAAGCAGGGGTTTGGGAATAAGTGAGTGCCTGTGCTTTAACAGTGCTTGTCAAAGTCATCACTTCCCTCAATTTCTTTGTCCCTGAATCCTTCCAGGGTCTGTCAGGGACATTTGGAAGATCTTTGTTTCGACTATTCAAAAATACATAAGCCAGTGACTGATTGTCTGCTAAAAATCTCAACTTGCCCTGTGCTGACATCAGTCTAAATGAATAGTGCCGAAGGGAGTGGGTATGGCTGGCTTCCAACAGTTGTAGCATGTTGTGGATTGTACACCTACAGCAATTAAGGCAGCTGTAGTTCACCCAGGAGTATTTATTAATAGTGAGGACTTTCATTCCAGCAATGTATAGCTGCCACATTGCTCTTGTTCTGTAGCAGTTCACTCTTCCAGATGTCTATGCACTTGAAGAAATAAGGGCTACCCACTTCAAATGTGACTGATGATTCCCTTAAGAATGCAATGGAATAAAGCCCAGCAGCATTACCAATAACGTCACCCGATTTGCTGTCTTACAACAGCAACTCAGTTAGTCCCGATCCACTGCACTTTCCTGGTTCTTTTTCCTCTTAAATACAAATCAAAACCCACTTTGAATACTGCAGTTGAATGTGCTCCCTCCTCTCAGTCCTGTAATACTGTGTATGAGGTGCTGTTGCTTATTTTGTTAACGCCTTTAATTGACATCCTCCACCAAGGGAAAAATTTCTCCAAGTTTGCCCTGACTGGTCTCTTAATGAATTTGAACATATCTATTAAATTTCCTCTCAACCTTCTCCTATTAAAACAGCCTCTGTTTCTCCAATCTATCCATTGAAACTTCAGGCTATGCGAATATATTTCCCTAAATTTCAGAAACTCTAATCTTCTGTGTCATTCCTAATTGCATGCTTTCTGAAATCCAGATACAATAGACAGTAGACCGCCTACCTATTCTGCTAGCTACATCCTTGAAAATCTCTTAACAGATTCTTTTAAACACAATTTTCCTTTAATTAAGTGGTACTGACTCGGTTTTGTGATTTTCCAATTGCCCTGATACCACATCCTTAACAGTAACAGTTTTGGTGCCACTCAAATCAAGCTAAATGGTTCACTGCTGTTTTCTCACTCCCATCTTTTCTGAATGGTAAAGTTACACTTGAATCTTTCAATTCACTGCGAATGTTCTAGAATCTGGAGAATCAAAACCAATGCATCCATTACCTTGGCAGCTCCTTTCTTAAAACTATGGTGTAGACCATCACATGAAGAAGGTAATACATCCTAAGGCCCTAAAGGAGCCTTCCACATCCATCAAAATTTTACCTCCACATCCACCAATATCATTTATTGTATCCGCTGCTCCCGATGCGGTCTCCTCTACATTGGGGAGACTGGGTGCCTCCTAGCAGAGCGCTTTAGGGAACATCTCCGGGACACCTGCACCAATCAACCACACTGCCCCGTGGCCCAACATTTCAACTCCCCCTCCCACTCTGCCAAGGTTATGGAGGTCCTGGGCCTCCTTCACTGCTGCTCCCTCACCACCAGACACCTGGAGGAAGAACGCCTCATCTTCCACCTCGGAACACTTCAACCCCAGGGCATCAATGTGGACTTCAACAGTTTCCTCATTTCCCCTTCCCCCACCTCACCCTAGTTTCAAACTTCCAGCTCAGCACTGTCCCCATGAATTGTCCGGATTTGTCCTACCTGCCTATGTCCTTTTCCACCTATCCACTCCACCCTCTCCTCCCTGACCTATCACCTTCATCCCCTCCCCCACTCACCTATTGTACTCTCTGCTATTTTCTCCCCACCCCCACCATCCTCTAGCTTATCTCTCCACACTTCAGGCTCTCTGCCTTTATTCCTGATGAAGGGCTTTTGCCCGAAACATTGATTTCAAAGCTCCTTGGATGCTACCTGAACTGCTGTGCTCTTCCAGCACCACTAATCCAGAATCTGGTTTCCAGCATCTGCAGTCATTGTTTTTACCTCGTTGATTTTAACCCTACTGCAAATCCTCTTGCAAAGATGCCTGCCTTGAAGAAGTTTTCCTCCTCTCTCTACAAGAATCTCAGGGAGTCCCTCTCCCACTGCAACTCCCAGGTCATTTCCTCTGCCCTGAAGCTCTTCAACTACGTCCTGAAACAAACTCGCTACCACAGCCACGTTTGCTTCCTCAGTGCCTGCCTCCGTAACCAGCTCATCCAACACGGACTCCAGACCACCTTTAAACCAGCAGAGTTCGGACCCGAACAGGGCAAACAGTACAGACTACTGATTCAAATACACCAGCAACAGTTCTCCTTCAAGATCCTCCGTTCCACGCTCGCAGCAATGCGCCGGCACCTAACCTCTCTACAGTCAGCCCTGCCTCAGCTGAGGGCCACACTCTCTCAGAATTGCAAAGGACCCACTCTGTATTACATCCTCAGGAGAATTCATACTCTCAACAAACAGTATTTCAATTCCATCTCAAACATCAAAAACTGTAAGTACAACAAACTTTTATCTACCCAACTCCATAACCAGCGTTCCTCAAACATTCCAGAAGATTCCCCTGGCCTCGGAAACTATTCAGACACCATTAGCCATGCGGCTGATACAGATGCCACCCCCACGCTGATTGATGATGTCACTTCCGCCCCAATCACAGCCACTCCCACAACCACTTCCGCCCCTCACAATTCCTCATGCATCACACGTGACATCACTTCCACCCCTCACATCATCGCTGATGCCACACGCTCAGTGACGTCCGCCACCCCTACTGCCGTGGTCACCACCACTTCCGCCCCCACCAGCGCCACTCACCTGCATTCTGCTGACACACCCCCCCCCCCCACAGACCCCACTGTCACTATCCCCACCCCCCAGAGCCCCGAGGGAACACTACCCCTGCTCATGACTCCACCCCTATTCCCCCCACATCACACCCACTCCAGTTACAGGTTCCGCCCCCATTCCCAGCTCCACACCCACACCAGATCCCAGCTCCCGGCCCTGCCGAGATTTCACCATCCCTCCAGACCTCCCCCAATGATCACTCCTCAGCAAAGGACTCACCTTCATCACCCTCCATCCACGCATCATTGAATTTTATACACGCCGTGACATCGAACAATTCTTCCGTCGCCTCCGCCTCCGAGTTTACTTTCACAATCAGGATTCCCGCCCACCGTCTGAGGACCCCTTCGCCCACCTCCAACACACTGCATCCACCTGGACACCCCGCGCTGGCCTATTACCTGCCCTCGACCTCTTCATTTCCAACTGCCGCCGGGATATTAACTGCCTCAACCTGTCTACCCCCCTCCCCCACTCCAACCTCTCACCCTCACAACGCACAGCCCTCCAATCCCTCTGCTCCAATTCCAACCTCACCATTAAGCCAGCGGATAAAGGGGGCGCAGTGGTAGTCTGGCGCACCGACCTCTACACCGCTGAAGCCAAATGCCAACTCGAGGACACCTCTTCCTACTGCTCCCTCGACCATGACCCCCCACCCCCATCACCAAACCATCATCTCCCAGACTATACAGAACCTCATCATCTCAGGAGATCTCCCACCCACAGCTTCCAACCTCATAGTCCGGGAACCCCGCACTGCCCGGTTCTACCTCCTTCCCAAGATCCACAAGCCTGACCACCCTGGCCGACCCATTGTCTCAGCATGCTCCTGCCTCACTGAACTCATCTCTACCTACCTCGACACTGTCCTATCCCCCCTAGTCCAGGAACTCCCCACATACGTTCGAGACACCACCCACGCCCTCCATCTCCTCCAAGACCTCCGTTTCCCTGGCCCCCAACACCTCATCTTCACCATGGATATCCAATCCCTCTACACCTCCATCCGCCATGACCAGGGCCTTCAAGCCCTCCGTTTTTTCCTCTCCAGACGTCCCCAACAGTACCCTTGCACCGACACTCTTATTCGTTTGGGCGAACTGGTCCTCACCCTTAACAATTTCTCCTTCGAATCCTCCCACTTCCTCCAGACCAAAGGGGTAGCCATGGGCACACGTATGGGCCCCAGCTATGCCTGTCTCTTTGTTGGCTACGTAGAACAGTTGATCTTCCGTAATTACACCAGCACCACTCCCCACCTCTTCCTCTGCTACATTGATGACGGCATTGGCGCCACCTCGTGCTCCCGCGAGGAGGTTGAGCAATTAATCAACTTTACCAACACATTCCACCCTGACCTTAAATTTACCTGGACCATCTCTGACACTTCCCTCCCCTTCCTGGACCTCTCCATCTCCATTAACGATGACCGACTTGACACTGACATTTTTTACAAACCCACCGATTCCCATAGCTACCTGGATTACACCTCTTCCCACCTTATCTCTTGCAAAAATGCCATTCCATATTCCCAATTCCTCCGCCTCCGCCGCATCTGCTCCCAGGAGGACCAGTTCCACCACAGAACATACCAGATGGCCTCCTTCTTTAGAGACCGCAATTTCCCTTCCCACGTGGTTAAAGATGCCCTCCAACGCATCTTGTCCATATCCCGCACCTCCGCCCTCAGACCCCACCCCTCCAACCGTAACAAGGACAGAACGCTCACCTTCCACCCTACCAACCTTAGCATAAACCAAATCATTCACCAACATTTCCGCCACCTCCAAAAAGACCCCACCACCTGGGATATATTTCCCTCCCCACCCCTTTCCACCTTCCGTAAAGACCGTTCCCTCCGTGACTACCTGGTCAGGTCCACGCCCCCCTACAACCCACCCTCCCATCCTGGCACCTTCCCCTGCCACCGCAGGAACTGTAAAACCTGTGCCCACACTTCCTCCCTCACCTCTATCCAAGGCCCTAAAGGAGCATTCCACATCCATCAAAGTTTTAACTGCACATCCACTAATATCATTTATTGTATCCGTTGCTCCCATTGCGGTCTCCTGTACATTGGGGAGACTGGGCGCCTCCTAGCAGAGCGCTTTAGGGAACATCTCCGGGACACCCACACCAATCAACCACACTGTCCCATGGCCCAACATTTCAACTCACCCTCCCACTCTGCCAAGGAGATGGAGGTTCTGGGCCTCCTTCACCGCCGCTCCCTCACCACCAGACGCCTGGAGGAAGAACGCCTCATCTTCCACCTCGGAACACTTCAACCCCAGGGCATCAATGTGGACTTCAACAGTTTCCTCATTTCCCCTTCCCCCACCTCACCCTAGTTTCAAACTTCCAGCTCAGCACTGTCCCCATGACTTGTCCAGACTTGTCCTACCTGCCTATGTCCTTTTCCACCTATCCATTCCACCCTCTCCTCCCTGACCTATCACCTTCATCCCCTCCCCCACTCACCCATTGTACTCTATGCTACTCTCTCCCCACCCCCACCCTCCTCTAGCTTATCTCTCCACGCTTCAGGCTCACTGTCTTTATTCCTCATGAAGGGCTTTTGCCCGAAACATCGATTTTGCTGCTCCTTGGATGCTGCCTGAACTGCTGTGCTCTTCCAGCACCACTAATCCAGAATCACATGAAGGAGGTTTAGCTATTATTAGCCCCATTAATTATTTAAAATACTTTTCCTTCCCAACGCTAATTACCTTGGATCTTCCGTTTTATTTGATCTCTGGCTGCCTAATATTTCTTGTACATTCTTTGTTTGCTCAACTGTAAAGGTAGACAAGAAAAACCTGTTAAATGTCTTCATCACTTTTTTTTACTTTCCTTTATAGTTTATCCTGTTTCTGTCAAGATCAGCACTTTAAGTAATTTCTCCCTTTAAAGTTTGTTAAAAGCTCTGTGTTTTTGTGCACTTACTTTTTTGTATTCTTTTCCTGCCTTTATCAATAAGTCACATGACTGTACATCCTCAGGAGATTGATCTGCACTGAGGCATCGTCATCATTATGGGTGATCTCAAATAGCTCATGGACATGTGTCCTCTGACAGTTAAAAGAATGAGGACTGTCAAAGTAAGAATGCTTGCAGTTATTGCTCTGTACATGATCATATTTCTGTCACTGTTGACATTGAGTAAAGATAATTGAATGTTACATGCCATGTCATTGTCTGATATTTTAATTTTGCCAACAGGTTCTGCTGGCTGCTACCCCCATTGTCGCTGACCTCCAACAGCTTCTACACTGCAGCCATTAATGGAAAACTCTGTAGTTATCTTCCTCTGCTTCTCTGCTTCTTTTCTTCATTCTTTTCTGGGACGGCCAGCATTTGTTGTGTAGCCCCAGTTGCCATTCAGCTCTGTGGTTTCTGGGTCATTTCAAAGGGTGGGTAGCTATGTCAGCCAGAAAGGGTAAGCAAGGCAGATTTCTGTCCCACATTGATGAGTTTTTGTGACATTTGATGCTAGTTTAATAGGGCAGAATCTTAAAATGGAGAGAATGACATGGGCTACAGTGGGAAATATGGCAGACATAAGCAAGAATTCCAGTGCTGCCTCTCCTGATGCCTGGAGAACATGCTGCATCTTTTTACTAAGTTAATTCAGCAGTGGTTAGCCGCCTGTTAATTTTTTTCTTTCTTTTTTTTTCTTTTTTTCTTTATTTTTTCTTTTTTTAGACCCCCCCCACACTACCACCTAAGTGCCATAGTGCTTTTTTTTCCCCAGCACCTATGGTGTGTGTGTGCAGGTGTGAGACACAGTGAGAGACACAAGGTGCATGAATCTTTATTGAGCCGCCTGTTAATGGTGATTACTGCTTGTTAACAGCCTTATTAGTGGCAAATCTTGCCTCGCTAATAGGCAGCTTCCCATCCAATTCAAGCAATATAAATGATGAGAATTCTCACCATGAAAACCAGAGCAGGTAATGAGCAAATGCAACTGAACGCTGGTGGTGAAGAATCCCCATGTTATTAACCACCCAACAGCTTCTCCGGGTACAATCT
The DNA here is from genome assembly GCF_047496795.1 of Chiloscyllium punctatum. Classification (NCBI taxonomy): domain Eukaryota; kingdom Metazoa; phylum Chordata; class Chondrichthyes; order Orectolobiformes; family Hemiscylliidae; genus Chiloscyllium; species Chiloscyllium punctatum. Next base: position 55,417,862 of record NC_092746.1, on the reverse strand, counting down.
ATGGGCATCAAAAGGTGCTGATAAGTGTGAGCCACTGTTAGTCTGTGAGGTCTGCGCAGAAAAGTTAAGGGGAAGGGGAGAGATGGACAAAGAGGAGAGCCCTGCTGCTGTGGGAAAGACACTTGGGAATCTACTCAAGGAGATTGCAGACAGCAGGCTGAAATAGTGACAGTTGTGAAGAGGGTAAGTATATTTATAAGTGTAATACGGTAAAATACGAATAGGATAAGGAGAACGCAGGAGGTGTGGGAATGTTTGTCCATGGTCAGGACCACTGTGGCTTCAAAGGGTGGGAGAGGAGTATGTGGGCTGTGTACCTTGTATGTAAAGGGCTAGGGCTCTAGGCGGATAGATAGAGGTTCATATATACAGATTTGAATCAAGTGGGCAAGAGCAAGTGAGGGGAGATGTTGCATGCAATAGTGAGAGCAGTAGAAGTGCAATAATAGAGATGGAGTGAATGAATGGTGTCAGAAAGTAGAGTGTAAAACTTTCCCTTGTGCAGTGAAGAAGACTATACTGCTGCCTGTAGTCCCAACCTGTGGAAACAGCACTGACTTAGTGGCAACTTTAGCCCAGACCACCACCGCCTGACGGTGTGACCTCCTCTGCTGGACCTTCAGGAAGCAGTTGGTATTCCTCTGCACTACTTCATCCATCAGGAGCTCCAGGACCCTGTTGGAGAACTATCGCCCTCTTCTAATTATGCAACATCTTCAGAATGAATGCCCATCACTAAGCAGGGCAACGCCAGAATGCCATTTCTCATCAGGATGCACAGAGGCCCTTCGTAAATGGAGGGAGTTAGGGATGCTGGTCTTTCAGGGATATCACTCAGTGAATGACAAATTTTTCTTCAAGTGCTGAGTGGGGCAGATGGGACTGGAGGCAGGTAAGAGGATGAGGTAGGTAGGTAGTTAATAAGGCAAACTTAATAAGATAATGCAAGTAAACTTTGGGACTCATGGGGATAAACTCTATGAATAAAAATCTATGAAACTGACACTTGGCCAAAAATATGTCAAATTCAGTCCCACGATCACTATTACTGAAACAAGCCTCTAATTTCAGATATTTATTGATCAATTGAATTTACGTTCTATCAAGAGCCATGGTGGGCATTAAATGTTTTACTCCATATCAATCATTATCCCTACTGGTCTAATAATATTACCACTGTGCTACCTTCTCCTCCCTACAAGGTTTATTATACAAACTCTTTATTCTCAAACATGGGGGAATAGAAGAGATCAATGAGTAAACATGGAATTGTTCACACAATGGATGGAAAGCCTTTGTTGGAGTAACTATGAGGAAGAAGCACAGCATTGCTTCAGGAAGAGCAGAAGTGTCATTCAATGCTGGATATATAGATGAGAATTCAAGATCATAGACAGAGAGGGATATGTGGAGTACAAGGTGAGAGAGGTGATGTGCTAGATTAGTCTTGCAAACGCAGACTAAGTGTGCATGGGTCTGATGCCAAACAGTGTGTACCACTTTCACATTTCCTGCCATGCTTATATCATTCATGTTCTTCCTCCGCTGCTCTCTGGACTCTGGCACAATGCTTCTACTGCTGATATTCTAAGGAATCTCCAATCATATCTTCTTTGAGCCAACAGTAAATCTGAAGCTCAATTGTGTCAGTGCAGAAGGTCATTCAGCCTCATCTTGCCTGAGCCAGGTCTCCAAATAAGCATCTCACTGGTGCCATTCTCCCTTCCTCTGCCAGTAACTCTGCACAAGTTTCCTTTTTAAGTAAAGATCTATACACGTAACATTTGCAAGTAACATTTATGTCTCACATAAGCCTGGTAATGACCATCTCCAGCAGGAGAGAATCCAACCAGCACCCTTTTGTTATTCAATTGTATTACTATTGCAGAATCTTTGACTGAAAGTTACAGTGTTGACCTGCTTCATAATAATTCTTTGATTCTGTGATATCATTGACCAAAAACTGAATTGGATCAGACAATATCTATATTGTGGTTACAAGAGCAAGGCATTTTGGGAATCCTGCAGTAAGTAACTCACCTTCTGACTCTCCAAAGCCTCTCTACCATTTACAAGACATAAATCAATAGTGTGATGTTACTCCCCACTTGCCTGGATGAGTACAGCTCCAACAACACTATCAACACCATTCAGGAAAAAGTAACTTGTTTGATTGGGACAATATCTAACACCCTCAACATTCAGTCCCTCCACCAGCTCACAATGGCAGCAATTTAGGCCGAATACAGAATGCACCTTTGCTTCTAAGACAACACATTTCAAACCCATAATGCCACCCCCTGCAAAATTCCCTTCTGAGCTACAGACCATTCAGACTTTGAAACATCTTGCTGCTCCTTCACTGTCATTGGGGCAAAATCCTGGCACTATCTTTCTAATGGCATTGTGGGTGTACCTACCCACCATAGACTGTAATGGTTTAAGAAGCGACTCACACCATCACCTTCTCAAGGACAACTAGAAGGAGGCAATCAGTGTTGGCCTAGTCAGCAATAACCACATCCCATGAATGAATTCTTAAAATGTGACTGTTAATTTTGCACAGAATTATGCTTTATAGAAGTTTTTTAGTCACCAAAGTAAAACAGACTGGTTTGTTATTGTTTGGGTTATTTTACAACCTTTGTTGTACAAGGACCAGATATTTACAATTCTCTATTGCTCGGCACCATCCCTGAATCTAAGGAAGACTGAAAAATTGTTGCCTATGCCTTTGCAATTTCCATTCCTAATTTTCTCAGTATCCTTGATTGCATTTAATTATTCTTAGTGCCTTGTCAACTATAAGCACAAACAACCGATCCAACACCACCACCTTATCCATTTTAAACTTACCTCGTGGCTGTATTTCCTTTGCTGTCACCATGACGGACTAATAATCTTTTCTATGATAAAGACAGATGCAAATTCTTCAATTAGTTTCTCACCTATGCCCTCTGCCTTCATGATTAAATTCATGATGTTATCTCTATTAGCCCTATTCCTCCTTTTTTCACTTCATTTTCACCTATTTATATCGTTATTGGATTCTTTGAGATTCCCTCATATGTTTGCTTCCAATTTCATTTCATACACCCTCCTTGGTCCTCTGGTTTGCTTTGCAAGACCCCTCCGAATCTTTCTTGTTCAGCCTAGTTCTTAATTGTATTTTCTTTTTGACATCTGCCATAAGCACACTTTTCCTCCTTTATCATAATTTCTAACCCTTTTATAATGTGGATGTTCTGGATTTGTTTTGTTTATCTTTCTATTTCAAGGCAATTCATGCCCACATTATCTCATCTTTGAAGGTAGCATATTGTTCAGATGCCATGTTTCCTGCCAACCTTTGTCTCCAATTTATTGAACCAAGATCCTTTCTTACCCTGTTGAAATTGGCATCTCCCAATTAATTATTTTTACTTTGGATTGTTTATTATCCTTTTCCATTGCCCCCTGAATAACTGCACAGAGGCCAAAATCCTGTCACCAAGTTGCTCTTTATTTACTAGTGCACAGTACACTGCCCAGAGTCAATTAGTGAGTGGTGGGAGAGGAACATTAAGTGTTAGGAGGCAGCTCCGGAACTAAACAATTTGTTTCCAGCTCTGAGACAAATAAGATAGTAGGTGATTTGAGACTGCCTCACAACTGAGTGAAGGGGAGAACAGATAGTGTTGCTGGTGCAGGGGAGGTTTAAGCTTCCTTAGCAAAAAACTAAAAGGACCCTTGCTGAAAACAACAAACACTGGAAATCACAGCAGGTTAGATAAAATCCATGGGGAAAGAGCAAGCTAACGTTTCAACTCTAGATGACTCTTCATCAGAGCAGCTCTGATGAAGAATTATCTAAACTCGAAATGTTAGCTTGCTCTTGCTCCATGGGTACTGTCTGACCCACTGTGATCTCCAGCACTTGCTGTTTTCAGTACAAATACAAGCATTTCGGCAATTTGCTCCTGAAATGACTTCTTTTTATACCTGTTTCTTCTGTATAATAGTGTAAGGATTTGAGAGGTTTAATGTGGAGGAGTGCCTTAAGTGCCACCAATATACTGATGTTGCATGGGCTTGATGAGGGGCAGTTAGGATCTTGGAGGAGTAAGATCTTCCACCTGAGTCTTTCCCATTGTCTCTGTCTCTGTAACAATATCTATCATATCAGTATAACGTGCTGCTCTCCAGAAAAAAAACTACATCTTGTCTGAAGAAAATGCCTCTTCTTACTAGACTGCCAAGTATTTCTTCCTCTACCACCCGAGACAAAGCAAGCATTGGAGATTACTGTACTGAAGTGGATAGTAACAGCAAATCTACTTTATAATGGACATATGTATGGAAAGCTTATACAACCAGATAAACAATGGTATAGATTGCTTATACAAAGTGGTGGCAAGTAGCATGGTTCTATTTAGCTGCCTCTTCCAACGCTGGCAGATGTTGAGCTCTGAGGATTTCTTCAGAAACAGCCTCAAGAAGGTTACTCATGCAAGGAATAAGCAGAAGGAAGAAATGAATGATCGAGGACCCTACAGAGGAGAACTCTGCAATGGTATAACCACAGTAGGATCTACAGAACAGCAAAGCATTTCAGAGCTGATAAAGGGTGTGCAGCCATGGGAAAGTGTTCAGAACTCCCAAGAGCTGGAGCACTAATCATGCCAAGGGGAGTTACAGACTGCATCCGGTGTTAATGGTCTGTAAAAGTGTCCAGAGCCAGGATTCCACTGGAAAGCAAATGGACATCAGAGACTTTGAGCAAAGTTAAAATCCTCATTGAGAAAGGGAAAACATAAAAAGTAGCGCAGGTTTATAAGTTGGTAAAGTGAAAAGTTAGACATTTATGGCGAATACAAAGAGAGCATCTCCACCACAGTGGGTAAGTGCCATGAGGCACAGCCATAGTAAAGGAAATCAGGCACCACAAAAGAATTTCAAAAGAGCTCTCAGCCCTGTGAATGTTGCGGTCAGAGTTAAAATAAAAAATAAGGTTTCAGACACCCAATCGGACAAAGTCTAATGGAAGCTGAAAATTAAGAGATTATCGAGGCTGCAGAACATGTAGGAAATCCATTATCAAACTCATGGTAATGGTCAGAAGAATTTATTCAAACTGCAGACAGCAGGAAACATCTAAAAAATACCATTAAAGTATCACAATCTATTCAGTGAAGCCATTAAGGATGCAAGAGTCACATATTAAAGTCAAAAGCATTGGGTTTAATTTAGTAAAGCTGTTAAGGAAACAAGAAATATTTATGAAATATTCAACTGACAGAATTCAACCAGCGAAAGTGCAAAAAAGGTATGGATCTTCAATTTTATTTGTAGAAGACAGGAATCATGTATTTTGGCTACAGATTGTGGGAAAACCCACCAGTAAAGCAGGACACAGTAACACTACTCATTCCTGAAGAAGGCCTTATGCCCGAAATGTCGATTCTCCTGCTCTTTGGATGCTGCCTGAACTGCTGTGTTTTTCCAGCAACACATTTTTCAACTCTGGTCTCCAGCATTTGCAGTCCTCACTTTCTCCACAGTAACACTACTGCAAAATTACAAGTCTTTTAAACATGCAACATCAATAATTACCATAGACTGACATGGAATTAGAAATAACATTCCCAGAACACTTATTTTGAGAGGTGAATCATGTCAGAAAAAATAAATTGATACACAATAGCTTCCAAGTTGGAAATAAAGCAGAAGCTGGAAAAATTAATATACTGGTGAAGAGTCATCCAGATTCAATGTCAGCTTGCTATCTCTCCATGGATGCTGCCTGACCCACTGTGATCTCCAGCACTTTCTGTTTTCAAGTGAATATAATTCTTGATGATTTGGGAGTATAGCTGATAGTCCTGAAACTTGCCATGATGTAAAATAAGGAGCAATGATTTGAAGAAGTAGTGAAAGCTTTCAATACTTATCCAAACTTCAGGACAAATACAACTCCTGAAAAAGCAAAATTTACCAGAAGATTTGCATATACAGGAGAATCTATAGACAATTAATTATTTCCAAAACAGAAAAGTGATGAGATAAAGTCAAAGTTCATTATAGGTCATATTGTTGTTGAAATTGCTGAGGAGGTGTTATCATAGTTATTACAGTCTGACAAATATTTGACTCCACAACAAGTCATATAAGTGGTGAATAAAACAAAAATCCAGAAGCAACATGGATCAATTCCAAAAGGAGAAGATCAAACTTGTCACAGAAGATCAGCAAAATCCATTCAGTTAGGCATGAAATCCTTAGAGATATGAGAGAAACTTATGCAGTGAATAGGGCAGACACCAAATATTAATGGCCACTGTCAGCATTGCAGAACAAGGAAACCTCACAAGAATATGCATTACCCCAGCTGCTATAAAAAAGATAAAGCAAAGAAGTGCAGATGCTGGACATCTGAAACAAAAACAGAAATTGCTAGAGACCCTGTCATGCACTAAGCTACATATTGTTTAAGAGCCTCTTTTTTTTGTTGAACTACTAAGTAGCTTGTCATTACTGCACTAGACTAAACAAACACTCCAATGAAATTTTGAGCAGCATTGTGGATTGCTCTCTCTATGACTCCAAATTAACATTTGTTTTTTTTTTCAATTTTCACTGAAATAATCCAATTCAGATGCAAGGCAATGCTACTTAGCTTAACATCTTAATAAAATGTAATTCCTAGTAGGGAGCCAGAAGAATCATGATTTATTACAAAGTGCTACAGTTTTGGCTAGTTTCACATTAATCCTATTCTTTATAAAAACCCATTGAATACATGACTGTGTTGCATGAGTCATACGACACTTTGATATTGATGTGCTAATGCATGTGGAAGTAGGGCTGCAACAATCATTATTGTTGTCCTGCTATAATCTAACTACAATCACTTGCCACTCAACTTCTAAAAGGTCAGACTCTAAGGTCTGCTGTTCTTTTGCATGTTTGTGGTTAACATTAATCCAAGTGCTGCTGTGATTCAATATTCTTTTAACAATTTCATTTCAGTAAAACATCAGCAGCACTGTGGAGCTTGCAAAAAGCCTGCCAGACTTTCAATTTAAATTGCTTGTTTCCATAAAAACAACTGGTTAATAATGAGCCCTCAACAAATAATGTATCCACAAAAATTAAACTGCCTTGTGTCTGCAGTCATGAATCACCAGCTTTTAAAGGTGAATTGCTTGTGAAATTGTATCCTTTGTTGTAAAATGAAGTAATCAGGCTTTTATACATGGCTTGGACAGGGTGGACGCTAGGAAATTGTTTCCGTTAGGCGAGGAGACTAGGACCTGTGGACACAGCCTTAGAATTAGAGGGGGTAAATTCAGAACAGAAATGCGGAGACATTTCTTCAGCCAGAGAGTGGTGGGCCTGTGGAATTCATTGCCGCAGAGTGCAGTGGAGGCTGGGATGCGAAATGTCTTAAAGGCAGAAATTGATAAATTCTTGATGTCACAAGGAATTAAGGGCTACGGGGAGAATGCGGGTAAGTGGAGTTGAAATGCCCATCAGCCATGATTGAGTGCCAGAGTGGGACTCGATGGGCCGAATGGTCTTACTTCCACTCCTATGTCTTATGGTCTTGTATGCTTTGAAGTCTCCATGTGAAGGAACTGTATCTTGCAAACCTGACTCAGTTGCACTAAGCCTTAAGATGGGCTTTTTCAAACAGTTCCAGGGGCATATAAAAGTGCAGAGCAGTTCATAACTTTACATAATCGAGTATCAATGGAGTTGACAACCTGTAGAAACATTGGACTCTAAGGTTTTCCTGCAAGGAAGGCTTTGGGAAGAAGGAGAGATGGAGTCATACTGCACAGAAACAGACCCTTTGGTCTAACTCGTCTGTGCTGATCAGACATCTCAATATGACCTAGTCCCATTTACCAGCATTTGACCCATATCCATCTAAACATTTCCTATTTGTGTACCCATCCAGATGCCTTTTAAATGTTGTAATCGTACCAGCCTCCACCACTTCCTCTGGCAGCTCGTCCTATACAAGCAACTCCCACTGAAAAAGTTGTCCCTCACATCCCTTTTAAACCTTTTTTGTCTCACCTAAACCTAAGCATTCTAGTTTTAGAATCCCCTCCACTAGGAAAAAGTGTCAGCACAAGAACTTGAATGGACAGCCATAAATGATTTAATTAATTAACATGAGTGTTCAAAATCTATGCCTTATCTTCAATCTCTATTCACCCCAGACAGTGGTAGCAAATTACTCCATCAGTACACTTGTAGACACAATTGGCACCACATCCAGAAATATCCATTCCACTAGCAGCAGTGTATATTATCCACACGATGCACTGCAGAAGCTTGTCAAATATCCTCAAATGCCACCTTCCAAACTCAGTACTACTTCCATCTAGAAGGAGAGGGATGCAGATACATTGGAACACTACCACCTGCAAGTTCCCCACCAAGCCACTCACCATCCTGACATGGAAATATATCAGCGTTCCTTCATTGTTGCTGAGTCAAAATCCTGGAATTCCCTCCCTAATGGCATTACTGGTCTACCTACAGCAAAGGACTACAGCGATTTAAGAAGTTAGTTAACCACCACCTTCTCAAGGGCAATTAGTTATGGGAAATAAGTGGTGGCCCAACCAGTGATGCCCATGGCCCACAAGGGTATAGATTAAACAAAAACACACTGCAAGGTTTAATATCCAATATCTTGATTTCCGTTGTAGCACTATAATTCTGAGTACAGTGGTGGAAACTTCAACTTCTGTCCTGCAAGCTTAGATGGATACCATGAAGATTGTGAATTATAGGGTGCAAAGGATGTTCCAGCAGTCCAACAATCTGAGCTGCAGCACATTATGAAGACTTCTGAAGCATTTTCCCAGGGCAATGGCAGTGGCAGTACCCAGGAAGATAGCATTTGTTCTCCCACTACCAGTCCCCCAGTGTCCTTGCAGTTACCCATCAACCAGCCATCAGAGACTACTACTACCAGTTCCAAAGTCATTCATTTTACAGCGTAGGCTTCTGGTACTTCCAGTCATCCTCTAAGGCCATGGGCAGTCTCCACTGAAAGTTTGTGGCCTTCATTGACTTTTCCTCAGCCACCAATATAGCATGATTTGCAGTACAACAGTTGCATGAGTACAAAGAAAACAAGGGAATAAGTGAAGGTTTTTAATTCAATTCAGCTATGGCTCAGTGAACACTATAAGTGACCAGACTGAGTTTCCAACTGTACTCTTATTCTTGAATACAAAAATCAAGACTTACACTCCAATGCACAGCTAGGGAGTAACATTGTTAAAAGTGCTACCTTTTCGATTAACCAAAGTGCAATCTACCTGTTCAGCAGATGTAAAGAATCAAGTCACTTGTAGATAAATGAATTCCTTTAAATAACACACATGGAGTGCGGGGTGGTCCACCCTGCTAATGAACTCAGTTGTGTAAGGTTAAGGGAGGTCATTAGCTGAAGTTCCAAACTTGCACAATTACAATCAAATCACAGCTGACTGACATCATAATCTGCCTATCCTGCAAACCTCTGGTGACATTTCATGATACATGTACCAATACTGTCACCTATGTCTTAACTGGGGTGCATCTGACATGAAGCAGGTGTATGCATTGAGTTGCATTTCGATTCCCAGATGGTATTTGTAGCATAAAGAAGCTGACTGTGATTTTATAACAGTTGAATTTTCAAGTGTGGCATCCCTTTTTAATTCTATAACAAAATCTTAGATAATTATCTGATTCTTTTATCCCTTCCCTATCTTTTATGATTGTTGGAGCCAGTTAGGTTAAACGTCCATTCCTCCCTTTGTGTGAACTAGGTTTTTGTCATTTCATCAATATTATAATCCCGACATGGCAACTTACATCTGCAAGGTGAAAGTGAGGACTGCAGATGCTGGAGATCAGAGTCAAGATTAGAGTGGTACTGAAAAAGCACAGCAGGTCAGACAGCATCTGAGGAGCAGGAAAATCGATGTTCCGGCTCCTACACAAAACATCGATTTTCCTGCTCCTCAGATGTTGCCTGAACTGCTGTGCTTTTCCAACACCACTCTAAGCTTATGTCTGCAGCTTACCAACTTCAATTGTCAAACTCCACTCATTTACACGCATGCTCTTGAAAACCTTCTTCCCTTGTCTTGCATAATTTGAAACCTCTTACTTCTGAATAACTGTAATGCAATGATGTTTATATTCATAGGCTCAGCTTTCAAAGGGAGATACAAAATGTACAGCTGTGCATCATGCATCTTCCTTCTAACACCTCATCTTTGAGCTCCTCTTCGTGTCATGTTCATTGTATCCACATATTTTACAATCTTATAGCGGCGAGACTCCCTTTTTGTAAGATGCACTTTATAGTTTGCTGAAGTCTACTTTGTGGAATTTAAATATACGACCATCAGACAAGAGTCAATAGACGCAGAATATTCGGATTTTCACATTATATACATTAAGATGTCACAAAAAAGTGAATACAGAAGATAAAGTCTTACTGATGTTTTGGGTAAGAAAATGGATGGAGGATTGCTTAATGGGCAAAAATCAGATATATAGAGATAAATAACATTACTTGAAGTTGATCGGCTGTAACTAGTGGAGTTTCAAACAGTGCTTGAGGCTCTTGCTATCTGTGTTAATGACAATAACAAAGAAACCATGGGCTGGATTTTCTGATTGCTGAGACTATCATTATCCAGCATAGATAGCAGCTCCACATGAAGATCCTATGGAATTCCCATCATGAAGGAAGTGCCCAGGAAATTGAAGATTCTGCTGGGCAATTTCCATATGCCTGGAAGCATTCATTTAAATCATAGAATTTGGGAAGTTCCAATGAAATGAATAAGTACATGCTCAGGAAAGGTTAGACCTTTCAAAACCCAGCTTAACTCCTTAGTAACTCTTCAACTGACCTCATTTTACATCACACACATGAACTATACCTTCCCAAGTCGACCTCTTCCACATCCAACAACAGCCTCCCACTCTTGTGATCCATTCCCTTCACCCCCCAAGACACACGTAGCCTTTCTGCATTGGCCCTCCTTTTCCACTCTCTGTACCTGATCTGGAACCAGACCTGCACCCTTTTTGGATCCTCTAAACACCGAACACACCCTGCATCATTTTGCCCCCTTGCCACCTTACACCCTGGCATCCTATCCACTTTGCACCCTACTCACAACTACCTAATATCCTACACTCCTGGCAACCTCCCACTTGAAATCCTACCCATACTCAGGTGGCATCCTACCCAAATGACACTTCATCTACTTGGCCACTGACCCTGGCAACCTCCACCTATTCACAAGGCATCCATAACGACCTGGCATCATACCTGCTGATACCTACTCCTATCCATATGACATTCTATCCAGTTGAGTTAATTGAGTTCACTATTCCAGTTATTGGGTCCAAAAACATGAACGTTAAACTGCACCTTTATGCCTGGCTATGCCACAATATGTTTGCTTATGTTTATTTCCAATCTGATTCACTGGCAGCTCTGTTGGATTACAGTAGTCTTATTGTTTATTGTTGTATTGCTGAGATGTCCCTGCAGTGTCAGTAGCAGTGGTCAGGATTAGCATTACAAGCTAAAGCTAGGAAAATGTGAATGACTGTGGGCAGTCTCACAAAGACAAGGAGAGTTGCATCCTGGGGAGGTGGAATAAGTGCTGCAGGTCTTGATGCAGAACTCAGGAGTTGGATTGAGTACTCGCAAGAGAAAAAAAACCTGGGAGGAAGAGGACAGAAATCTTTGCAGAAAGGGAGCCCTTGGGGAGTCACCTTTGCTTCCTGAATGCGACTCAAGAAGGTTGAATTGCCAGGCCTCGCTGTCTCCAAGATCATCTTGTCATCCTCAAAGACCAGGTGAAATGTTAACCTTAAGTGATTAATTGGGCCAATTAATGTCTTCTCTACCACTCGAGTATCCCACTCTATATTCATGCAATTGATATTTATACCGGTCACAGTTGTCCAGATAACATATTCAAAACCTTGCTATAGTGAACATTGAAATCGTTTCAACAGATTTGAAAGAGAGACATTCTATTCAGTACAAGAGGGGAGGCATCAATATGAAAGAATCCAGGAAAACTCTATGTGCAAACTTGAGCTGCTGCTACTCCCTGACTCCCAACTCCCTTCCAAGTACTCTCTCTACATTTTCCCCAAAATGTTACCTGACTATCAGATACATGGTTGAATAGTGTTCCAAACAAAAGCCTGTGGGCTGCAAGACTCAGCTCCTGCTCAGTAAAACGATTAAATCATATTTTGCTGAGGGATTAGGTTATGCCCACATGAAAAGCAGAAGATTAGATCACCCCAGAGTTGTTTATTCTGTGTAATAACCACCATCAATCACCTTTTTTAAAATGGATAATTCTCAACTCTGCATGCAACTTCTCTTTTCTGAACTTCAGACAGTGTCTCCTGGCTCTAGAGTTTGCAACAATTCAAACGTAGTTTGGGGGTTGTGATTTATCAATTATTTTAAGATTCTGTAAACCTTGACTAATGTAACAGTGGTATGGTGAAGCTTGGTTGTGAAGTGAATATAAAATTGGGAAAGGCCAGTTAGTTTGGATCTGCAGGTGGAAGCCAGGAGATGTCTGTAAAATGTGACAGATTCTAGCCTCATCTCCACTATACCTACATCTGCGACTGCAAAGGGCTGTTTTTCTCAGTCCCAAAATATTATTTGAACTTTTCAGTAATGAAACCAATAGTATGTTTAAGTTTCTCTCAGTAGATTAAAAATGCTCCAAATATTTTGCATGCTCCAAGCTGATTTTCCTCTTTAGGGTGAAGTAGTGATGAAAGGTAACATTTGTTTACCCTTCCATTCTACTGTGACCCTGATACATTGTCCTTGGTTAGCAGTCAGCCAGCATATAGGACCAGGACCTTTATTGAACTCTCCACCCTAGGAGCTCAATTTGACACAGACCCCCTACCTAATGCTAACTGACCAGCACTCCTCTCAGTCAGCTTTGCTTCATACCATCAAAGGCATTTAAACCAGTGCCAACAAAGAGAATTGGGGTACACTACACTGAATTTCCACTACAACAGTCAAAAATTTGGGCTTGCATTTTATGGAGGCAAAGTGAACACCTGTCCCCTCTCACCGCCTACATACAATATGACATGATGATATTAAGTCAGCAATCTGATCTCATCACACAAGGCCACAAAAATACAGGAGCTCCAAAGTCAGAAGCTGACTCACTTTCAGGCTATCAAATTATAATCTGTAATAACACAAAACCCAAACACACTACAAATTTTCATAGCCCACTTCATTGTAAAGGAGGTGCAAAAAGAAAGTGTTGAATCTTGAGTTATGCAGGTACGGCAGGAGGCACATTGGAACCTGAAAAGGCCTGCAAAGGTGTCCATGGCTATATTGTGGCAGGAGACACTGCTGTTAGTATACCTGATCTCTTCAGGTTCTACAGACTGACAGAATGATTACAGAGAGACCAAGAGGATCGGGAACCTTTAAGTCAATAACCAGGGCCAACTTCAGAGCATAACACTTGCTCCTACAAGCACCTTGCCTTAGTTTTGATGCAAGTCCCCTAGTAGCACAATAATTGTCCAGTATCTCTGCGAGTCAGCAGTGAATCAGCCCAGCGGTGGGAAGACAGTTGTCAGCCTCACCACTTGACTTAACCTAATTTTCCACTGCCTTGAAGACCAGATGAGATCAAAGAGGAAATTCTAGGTCACTTAACTTCACTGTCTGAAATAGCTGGTTAATCTTTTATAAATGTTAAGCATCTCATTAGTTGGGATGGGTAATAGATTTATTGGTGGTGCCTTATGCTTTCCTATTTCTCTCCTGTCGATGCTAAAGTATCAGCATTCTACAAATTCAGCAAGAGTAAGATTGGAAAAATTGAGCACTGCAATTTTTGTTTGATATGAGCTTTAAAAGTGCAAATTAGCGTTTCAAGTGAAAAAAACAGCATTCACCTCGATATCTCTAATTCTTCCTCCTTTAATTTGACTAAAAATATACTTTGATATGATCATTGCCATCATGTTTCCAAATGCATTCTCGCTCCTTTTGTATTTCAGTTAAACTCAGTGGACGTTTTTATGATTTCTTCTCATTATTTTTGATGTCTTTTATCTTTTACAATTATTCTCCTGCTAGCAGTTTGATTTTCAATCTCAACCTGGTTTAATGGAATGAGAGCCATTTCTGACTTTTGGCTGTGAGGATAACGCATGAAATGCATTTCAGCAATCTTAATCCAGTCCCTAGTGTGAAACAGTCCATAGCACAAAACTGCCTGAGAATGCTTTTCCAACTTATTAATAAATTTGCAACCACAATCTGACTGCTCACCAGCTAATATATTTTATAGCACAGTAAAACAACAATTACTGAAACACTATGGTGGAAATGTGTGTTTTTTGGCAACCTTCTGTCCACCTGGAATTTGCTTTGGCAAGAATAGTAATCCTTGGCAATATCTTAATGTCTGCATCTACAGATAAGCTTATTTCATCGTCCTGTATACTCTTTATAGTAAGGATCTATCATGTATTTCCTGTTGGTCTTGTGTGCCAGCAGTGGAATTGGCATTTGCCCAATTTTACTGATTCCAGTGTACGAACGAAACTTAATATCTTCTGTTCCAAATGTTTGTTTTGCCTTTTGTGTTTTCTTCCTCCTCCCCGTACAAGCAGTTTTATGTGGCACATCCATTTACAAGGTGCTGAGACTTATTACCTGCACTCCCAGACTCCTGATTTGGTATGACCATTTTATTATAGTCCAACAACTTGCATTTCTAGTTAATATTTAATGTAAAATACTTTCCAAACAAACACAAGATTACGCAGAAAGGATAGTGCACAAGCAAAGCGGACACTTAGAGGGTGATTGAAAGCTTATTGAAAAAGGTAGTGTTAAGGAGGTTTTGAAACGAGAATTAAGATTTTGAAGAGCCAGAGATGCTCAGGGAGTGGATTCTAGTGTAGGATTCATAATATTGTGGATCTTATAGTGCTTCAAAAGAACATTTACAGAGTTTGCTGAAATACTGAAAACTTTTAAGAAACATCTTACTGTGACTTTAACTTGCCTTAAGCCTGCAGAAGAGAGCAAGATCATGTGACATTGAATCACTTCCTCTAATGATGTATACTGTCATGATGAATATGGCGCGAATCACTTCACACAGTTAAACTTAATTCGTAATAGTATTACTGCATTCAAACCTCCAATTCTACCTATCTTATCCCCTTCATTCTCTGAGTGCAATTTCTTATATTCAGGGACAGCCTAAATGGCAGGTTCACTCATTTAATCAAATGTACTTTTTAAAAATTCATTCGTGTGATGTGGACTTTGTAGGTTGGGCCAGCATTTACTGTCCACATTTTAAAAGGGGAGCTTCCTTCTTCAACTGCTAAAAGTCTATTTGATTTGCACAGACCCACAATCTCACTTTGGGGGATGTTCGACAGATTTTGAAGACTGACACTGACAAAATGGTTATATATTTCTCCAGGATAGTGAATGGCTTTAAGGAAACTTGCAAATGATGTATCTGCTGATTTTAAAATGTAAGTTCATTTGAATCTGGGAGAAATGTCCAAATTTGCAGCAATGAAAGAAAACTGTTATGGACAGGTAGAAATTTCAAACTAATTCTTCAGATAGTTTGTGCTGATTTCAGCTTTTGATTTCATAAGTCCTCCAAGTTAAAAACTTTCTCAACTTCAAAATCTACAAAGAATACATCAATCAGGTCTATAGTTAAATTGTCCCCATCTCCTTCACCTGTAGTCATAACTCCAAACATAATCTTATTTACCAAACTCAAATGTGAGTTAGCAGACAAGATGATGGATGGTGGAACACTCCAAAGAGTGCATTTTAAGTGCTTAATGTGGTCAAAACAGGTCCACTCAAATGTTAGTGAAACTGTAGCTCATCAAATCTTATTAAACTCTGTCTACTTTGCAATTTTTCAAACAGTCACTTCAGACTGCCCTGAGAACTTCTCTGACTTCTACTGCTCTAGTGGTTCCTCTTAAATTGGTTGGTCAAGCTCTTCTCCTGAGAATTCCAAGGCTCCTGAGACTGCTCTCAAGCAAATAACTACTGGCACCATTTCAGTTTTTAATCAAACAGATAGCTTCTTTAAGTTGCTACTAATTGTGTTCCAAGTTCTAATTTTCCTCAGCTGTATCACATATATTCTATTTGTGGGCTTCCTTCACCCCACGCTCAACAGCATTAATTTATCAATTGTTTTCAGCAACATTTTCTGTCTTAACTGTGTGAACTCTGCAACAGCAGCATTCATGATAACCAAAGCCACTTTGTTGCTTCGGCACTTTGCCTGTTCCAAATCACAATGCTTCTCCCAGCAAACACAAACCCAGATAAACTGAAATGAGAGTTTATTTCAGCTAAGCCTTAAAGATTTACCCATCCCCATGAAAATGTAACCAGCTTTCAAGTCCTCTGGATTTAGTGGATGTATTTTTTAAAGTTATTTTAGCTCCAACTCCCTTTTGTCTGCCATTGGTGCAAGTTTTGCAACCATCACATATCTAGCTTAGTAAACCACCCACTGTTTTTATGGATCTATCTCTTCTATTGTGATTTTATCAAAAAATGCCATCTTCTGAACTGCCATTTGTTTTCAGTGTTCCAGCAATCACATAAGCCTCTCTTCCTAGCCTGTTAATCTATTAAAGCACCAGGACCCAATGTTTAAGTGCATTGGATTTCAATGTGCTTCATTGAAAATTATCCCACTTTCTACAGTAAAACTTTATCTCCTGAAAGTAAAAAATTGCACACTAAAACACAAGGAGAATGAATTCACTAATTACAACAGTACATTTTTTAAATACCTGTATAGTCTGCTCAACAATGGTATTTTTTCATACACTGAAAGAGGCTCAAGGGCTTTTATAACTTTATTGCATGTAGCATTTTATTTATCAATCCCTTCCTAGCTAGGGTATTACCTACACAGTCATCATTGTTTACAACAACGACTAACCTACTCACTGTTTGAGTTTGCAGCAAGGCCAGATACAGTGCAATAACTTGTAAACCTTCAACACCAATTCAGCTACTCTCTGCTTCAGTGAGATCTGCTTGAAACTTTCAGGTTATATCAGAGACTTTCCCATACTTGCTCTTTCATTCACTGTAACCAAATAATATTCTTGGTCTCATTGTGTTGCTAAATAATATTTACAGAGTGCACTCAGTTAAGGACTTTATTTAACTTTATTTAAGAACCATTTTAGTGAGACTTCATCTTGCCATGAAGCTGTAAAAGAGAACAAGATCATACTATGTTGCATCTGTTCCTGTGATAATGTGTGCTGTGCCTCATAAGCATTTCACTCAATCTGACCTAATCCTCCATACTTCATAGTGTAGCCTATCGTCATTTTGATCTGTGAGTACTCACCAGTTTTGGTTAAAGTTGCACCAACTCACTCTTTTAACAATGAAGGGAAGCTTCTTTAAGCTGCTGCTAAATGTGTCCCAAGTGACACAATGATGAACATGCAGGTATATCACCCTCACTCCTGTAATTACTGCTTCGGAAACAAAGACCTAATAACTTACTGCAATCGGTTAAATACACACTAATACAGTGCACACTCAAGCATGAGCAGAAACTGCAGAAATCTCTGTGCACTTCAGCAATTATCAGCATTTGTGAGTTTAGCAATGGAAACTTTGAGAGAAATGAATATGGATGAGAGCATATGTGTCTGCAGATATATTAGCAGAGAGCAGGAACAGTAAAGACTAGTGGAGAGCCAAAGGCACAGGTTGGTTCTGGCTCAAGCAGCGAAATGCTCCAGACTTAATTCCTTATACGGCAGGATCCAGGAAACTGAAGGCTCTGTCATTGTTATTTTGTGTGAATTCATTAGATTTGATTAAAGCTACACAAACTCACTATTTAAAAGTGAAGGAAAATTGCCCCAGCTGACATGAAACAGGGATACCTGACCCACAAAAGCCTGGAAGGAAAATAAGATAAAAGAATTGCAAGTAATCTTACTAGATCTTCATGTGAGGAAGGTGTATTCAATCATGGAGTTGCTCCGAAATCCCTCTATTCAGAAACAACACCTGAGCAGAGCTATATGGTGCAAATCAATGACTAGTAGCATGACTTAGAGAATCGGTTAGCTCAGTTGGTGAGACAACTGGTTTGTAATGCAGTGTGATGCCAGCAGCATGGGTTTAATTCCCACACTGACTGAGGTTACCATGATGGTATATCCTTCTCAACTTCTCTCCTTGCTTGAGGTATGGTGAGCCTCAGCTTAAACCATCATGGTTTTTGTATCTCTCTGTCTAATGAGAGAGCAGCCCCATGGTCTGTAGGGCCATGGTCACTTTACCTTTACATATATTTCAAGCATGAAATCAAATGTCATCCCACGTAAACCACACAGGTCCCTCTTGATTTTATCATTTTTCAGGAATTGGTGGAAGCTGGTGCAATTACAGTGTTTAAAAGGCATCTGGATGGGTATATGAATAGGGAGGGTTTGGAGGGATATAGGCCAAGTGCTGGCACATGGGGCGAGATTACGTTTGGGTATCTGGTCAGCATGGACGAGCTGGACCATAAGGTCTGTTTCCGTGCTGTATATCTCTATAACTCTACGACTCTAATTGATGCTCATAACTGTAAATTGGACTGAAACTTAAAATCTCCTCTCAGAACCTCTCCTCTCAGATTTTGTGAGAGTTGATTTCTTTAAGGGCAATAGAATATAGAACATAGAACAATATAGCACAGAACAGGCCCTCCAGCTCTCAATGTTGCGCTGATCTGTGAATGATTCTCAGCTCATCTCCCGACACTATCCCATTATCATCCATGTGCTTCCAAGCCCTAATCAGTCTCACTGGGGTCACTGTTTATGTTATCGGTGTTTCTAAGTGTTTGTAGTTTACGGTTTGTGTCTTATCAAAATCATACAACTTCTTTCTACTGTCTAGGCCCTGCAGGGTGTTGGAACATCGACCACTATCACAGACTTCCCTACGTGCCACCTTCTTTGTAAATATTGGAGCCTTTATTGTTCATCAACATTTTTGTTTTGATACTATGAATCAAAACTCACTAGACCTTTTATTTGGAAGATTTATTGTAGGAACACCACTATTTACACATTTTAGTGAATATTATCAATATGGTTACCTCAGTTACTAACATGATACTGAACTGTGGATGACAGGACAAATCATGCGACTAGCCAAGAGGAAAAGGGAAGCGTACATTATGTCCAGGTAACTAAGAACAGAACGGACCTTGGAGAAATATCAGGAGAGTAGGACCATTCTTAATTGAGGTATCAATCGGGCTAAAACAGGTCATGAAATAACTTTAGCGAACAGAATTAAGGAGAATCCCAAGGCCTTTTACTCATATAAGAAGCAAGAGGGTAGCTCGAGAAAGGGTTGGTCCAATAAAGGATCAGGAAGGAAGGTTGTGTGTCGAACTTGAGAAAATGGGCGAGATTCTCAATGATTTCTTTGCATCAGTGTTCACTGAGGAGAGGGACATGGTGAATGTTGAGATTAGAGATAGAAGTTTGTTTACTCTGGATCACGTTGACATATGGAGGGAAGATGTGTTGGGTAGGCCAAAGGATATTAAGGTGAACAAATCCCTAGGACTGGATGGGATCTCTCCCAGGTTTCTGAGGGAAACGAGAGAAGAAATAGCTGGGACCCTGACAGGTATATTTGTAGCATCCTTAAACACAGGTAACATGCCGGAGGACTGGAGGATTGCTAATGATGTCCCCCTGTACAAGAAGGGTAGTAGGGATATTCCAGGTAACTCAGACCAGTGAGCCTGATGCCAGGGGTGGGGAAGTTGCTGGAGAAGGTACTGAGGGATAAAATCTATTTATATTTGAAAAAGAATGGGCTTATCAGTGATAGGCAACATAGTTTTGTGCGGGGGAGATCATGCCTTACCAACTTAATAGAGTTCTTTGAGCAAGTGACCAAGTTGTTAGATGAAGGAAGAACTGTAGATATCATATACATGGACTTTAGTAAGGCTTTTGATAAAGTTCCCCATGGTAAACTGATTGAGAAAGTAAAGTCACATGGTGTGCAGGGTGGTCTAGCTAGATGGATAAAGAACTGGTTGAGCAATAGGACACAGAGCGTAGTAGTTGAAGGAAGTTTCTCGAGATGGAGAAAGGTGACCAGTGGTGTTCCACAGGGGTCAGTATTGGGGCCACTATTGTTTGTGATATACATAAATGATCTGGAAGAGAGTGTTGTTGGTCTGATCAGTAAGTTTGCAGAAGACAGGAAGATTGATGGAGTAGTGGAAAGCATAGGGGCTGTCAAAAAATACAGGAGAATATAGATAGATTGGAAAGTTGGGCGGAGAAGTGACAGATGGAATTCAATCCAGGCAAATGTGAGTTGATGCATTGTGGTAAGTATAATTCTAGAGCGAACTATACTGTAAATGGAAGAGCCTTGGGAAAAGTTGATAAACAGATGATTCTAGGAGTTCAGGTCCATTGTACCATGAAGGTGGCTGCACAGGTGGATAGAGTGGTCAAGAAGGCATATGTATGCTTGCCTTCATCAGACGGGGTATTGAGTATAACAGCTGGCAGATCATGTTAAAATTGTACAAGAATTTGGTTCAGCCACATTTAGAATACTGTGTACTGTTCTGGTCGCCATATTAGCAAAAGGATATGGACGCTTTGGAAAGGATGCAGAGAAGGTTTACGAGGATGTCACCTGGTATGGAAGGTGCTAGCTATGAAAAGAGGTTGAGTTTTTAGGATTGTTTTCATTAGAAAAAAGGAGACTGAGGGGGAACCTAGTTGAAATCTACAAAAACATGAAGGGTATAGACAGGGTGGATAGAGATAAGCTTTTTCCAGGGTGAGGGATTCAAAAATGAGAGGTCATGTGTTCAAGGCGAGAGGTGAGAAGTTTAAGGGGGATAAACATGGAAAGTACTTGACGTAGAGGGTGTTAGGTGCCTGGAACGCATTGCCAGCAGAAGTAGTAGAGTGAGTTTTGGGAAGATTTGTAGCTCAGGTTGAGGTTCTGGAGATTTGCTCGCTGAGCTGCAAGGTTCATTTTCAGATGTTTTGTCACCCTACTAGGTAACATCTTCAGTGGGCCTCCAGGCGAAGCACTGCTGATGATTCCTGCTTTCTATTTATATGTTTGGGTTTCTTTGGGTTGGTGATGTCATTTCCTGTTCTTTATCTCAAGGGATGGTAGATGGGGTATAACTCGACAGGTTTGTTGATAGAGTTCTAGTTGGAATGCCATGCTTCTAGGAATTCTCGTGCGTGTCAATGTTTGGCTTGTCTTAGGTTGTCCCAGTCGAAGTCGTATCCTTCCTTATCTGTATGTAAGTATACTCGTGAGACCGGGTTATGCAGGAATCATCAGCAGTGCTTCGCCCGGGGGCCCACTGAAAATGTTACCTAGTAGGATGACGAAACGTCTGGAAATGAATGTTCGAGCTCAGCAAGCGAACCTACATCCAGAAGTAGTAGAGGCAGGCATGGTAGATTCATTTAAGGTCCATCTGGACAGATGCATGAGTAGGTGGGGAGCAGAGGGATACAAATCCTTAGGAACTTGGCGATAGGTTTAGACATTGGATTTGGATCAGCTCAGTCTTGGAGAGCCAAAGGGCCTGTTCTTGGGCTGTAAATTTTTTTGTTCTTTGCTATTTAGATTAGATTCCCTTCAGTGTGAAATGCATTGTCATGAAACAAACTAATGAGATAGGTGGCTGTAGGATGACAGACTAACAGCAATCCAAGATTAGAAATGGACATTAATGATAATATTGGTATCTTCAAAATGCTACATAAAAATGAGAGAAAAAAAAGAGGTGGGCCATAAGGGCCCTTCAGACCTGGTCAGCCAAATCAATAAGTTCCCCACTAACTTCCCTTCTCTGCCTGATGCCTACATCCCTTGATTTTATATGCCAAAAAATTAGTCAATCAAAGGATATACTCATTAAAGGAGCACTTGCAGCTCTGTAGAGATTCACAAGGCTGTGAATGAAGAAACCTCTCCTCATCTCGGTTCTAAATAGTCAACTCCATATCAGGAAACGATTGCCTCCCTTTCTAGACTCTCCAGCCAGAGGAAGCAGTTTCTCACTCTTATCCTGTCAGTCTTTCAAAGTGTACAACGTTGCCAGCCCTGTAGAGTTGAGTTTGAAAATGGAACATTGAGGAAACTCACATATTTAGGGATAGGTTTAGTGAAGTGTAGAGAATTGAATAATTAGGTGCTCAGTTGGTGGCTGAATGAGAAGCTTCTTAGGAGCAGATAGGACCCATGGAAGAACCTATTGGTGGTTAGCTGTTTTTACACCATACCCCTCAGAGCAGCCTTGACCATTCAGTCATAATTGAAACTGCTGGGTATCTCAAGGAAGGGTGTGACCTGGCAACTCTGACCAAAGATCATCTTTGAAAACTTCAAATTCTTCAGGGGTATGGGGCTGGAGTTAGAGATGCCCTTGCAGTCTCCACCTGCAGAATAGCTGAAGCATCCTGGGAGTGGATTGGAGACAGGCTGCGAGGGTTCTGAGATGGCAATGTCTGTGGGGTTTATGTGGCTGGAACACACCTGGGATGTTGGTGCCTGACGTTCAACATTCAGGTTATTCAGACCAAGCGGTGAGTTAAATTTGCCAAGCGCTAGCTCTGGCTTCTTTGCTGAGATTTCCTGGCATCACATTTGCTTGCAAAGTTTGGTAAGATGGGAGACTAAATATTAGTGAGCTGATTTGAGCTATTAACAAGGTATTTAATAATCAACAATGTCTGTCAATTGGCAACTCACCACTGCCTAATAAGAATTACACCATACCACTGGTGAAAAGTGTGTAAATTGGAGCGAGATAATCTCACTAATAACATGGGGTGAGCATTGGTCAAATGTTTCGCCCAAATCTGCTGTACATCTTGCCACAGCCCACATCACTCAGACCTCTTTGACATTCACCCCTAGTATCAGTACCAGATGGCCTCCTTCTTTAGAGACCGCAATTTCCCTTCCCACGTGGTTAAAGATGCTCTCCAACGCATCTCATCTACATCCCGCACCTCCGCCCTCAGACCCCACCCCTCCAACCGTAACAAGGACAGAACGCCCCTGGTGCTCACCTTCCACCCTACCAACCTTCGCATAAACCAAATCATCCGCCGACATTTCCGACACCTCCAAACAGACCCCACTACAGGGATATATTTCCCTCCCCACCCCTTTCCGCCTTCCGCAAAGACCGTTCCCTCCGCGACTACCTGGTCAGGTCCACGCCCCCAAACAACCCACCCTCCCATCCTGGCACTTTCCCCTGCCACCGCAGGAACTGTAAAACCTGTGCCCACACCTCCTCCCTCATCTCTATCCAAGGCCCTAAAGGAGCCTTCCACATCCATCAAAGTTTTACTTGCACATCCACTAATATCATTTATTGTATCCGTTGCTCCCGATGCGGTCTCCTCTACACTGGGGAGACTGTGCGCCTTCTAGCAGAGCGCTTTAGGGAACATCTCCGGGACACCCGCACCAATCAACCACACCGCCCCGTGGCCCAACATTTCAACTCCCCCTCCCACTCTGCTGAGGACATGGACATCCTGGGCCTCCTTCACCGCCGCTCCCTCACCACCAGACGCCTGGAGGAAGAACGCCTCGTCTTCCGCCTCGGAACACTTCAACCCCAGGGCATCAATGTGGACTTCCACAGTTTCCTCATTTCCCCTTCCCCCACCTCACCCTAGTTCTAAACTTCCAGCTCAGTAACTGTCCCCATGACTTGTCCGGACTTGTCCTACCTGCCTATCTCCTTTTCCACCTATCCACTCCACCCTCTCCTCCTTGACCTATCACTTTCATCCCCTCCCCCACTCACCCATTGTACTCTATGCTACTTTCTCCCCACCCCCACCCTCCTCTAGCTTATCTCTCCATGCTTCAGGCTCACTGCCTTTATTCCTGATGAAGGGCTTTTGCCTGAAATGTCGATTTCGAAGCTACTTGGATGCTGCCTGAACTGCTGTGCTCTTCCAGCACCACTAATCCAGAATCTGGTTTCCAGCATCAACAGTCATTGTTTTTACCAGATTGACACAAAAACCAATCCAGTTCATGAATATCCTTTAGAGAAGGCTTGATTTTCAATACAACTGGGAACCAGGCACTCATGTAATACCTATATCTTGATGGTGTGCTCCATTGGTGTCACTCACACGAAGAGGGCTGTCACTTGCAGAGGCAACACTGCAGAGAGCCAGCAACTTCCATAACTTACATTGCTGCAACTGCTCCAGTTTCAGACTCATGAAAAGAAACTCAGGGCTAGTGCATTTCAAACACTCAAATGAAGCAAAGGATTTCTGTCTGTTATTCCTGTTTTTCAGACTATTTGGCAATCACAAAAGATAACACTTTTTAATATTTAAATTACGGCCTGACCAATTATCCTGATAAGTTGCTTGCTTATAATCACATATTTCTTGGATGTTTATCAGCACTTCATTAGCTTTGTAACTTGCACACAGGCTGTGTTCTTTCCTTGGTCATTTATCATCTCAGGATATTTTCCCAATATTCTTAATACGTCCTTTGTTGAGGATAGCTTATCACATCAATTGCGGATCACTTATATATTCCAAAATCAAGATTTATAAATGTGAGCGAAACTGAGGTCCCAGGAGATCCTTTAATATTAGATGCTTTATGTTTTATAATTAACTTCTCATAATTTGCCCTTCAGAAGTTCGGCACTATAAAATCAATTTTCCTTTTTCTTATTGTTCTTTAGCACAAAAGTAGTCATTAGTCTTAACTGCGGCACCTTACCTTATAATTAGATGCTGTCTTGATGAGGTAAGCCCATTAGAAGCAGTGACATTTTATAGAAACAATGGTTGATAAATTGTAAAACTTTTCAATAACTTTTTTTTAAAGGACGATTCAGAGGAAAGTTTACATTGCACAAAAATTGTGACCAGAAGTAAATGACTTCTGACTGTTTATATTTAAAAAGCAAATAGAATCATACTGGATAAACATTGGCACAGATGGCAATATTTAGTGGAACAGACAGAGCCTCATTTGGTGGGTGGAGTGCCAGTGAGCGACCTATTTCCTGTCTTTCAGAGCAGGATCATACCAAATTAAGTACCACTCAAGCACATACCTAGACAGATGACCTTCCTGAGAAATAAAGACCCCAGGGCAGATTCCCACCCACAATGATCTGCCATCTTGTTATAGGCTAGCAGCCCTATTGAATGGCAGCACCACCAGGGAGGCCTCAGCTCCTGGTGTGACACCCACCCATTGCTGGATCCTAGGCAACTGTGAATTGAAAGCAGGAAGCAAGTTTTAGGAGGTATTGTGTTATGTCTGACGATCAGTAAGTTCCAACTTCACTGCATGTGACCTGATGGTATAATTTCACATACTTAAGCAGAATCACTTGAAGCATGACACTGCCAAAAGCACATAGCTTAATTATAATCTTATAGGTTGATGTTAGTCCTGATACTGATGTACCTATGAATGCAATGTTTATGTGTATTAGCTAGTTTTAATAATGTTGGCTTCTTTAGTATCATAATATCCACATCCAGTTTCTCATCAGGTATAACAAAACCTTTGCTGCATCTGGTAAAATATGCTGCTGAGAAGCAAAATCATAATATGATCATTAACAATTCAATGATTTAATTATTAGAAATCAATTTAAAAGAAAGTACAGATTACAAGATCTCAGTGGTAGAAAATATGATTGAAGATCAGCAACCAGTCTAGATATCAGAGAATTTAACAATCAGCAACACCAGTTTCTAAACAGCTGTTGATAAAGCATTAACCAGCCAGATGACAGAGCCATTTAAAAAAATATATAATGTGAGTTCCTTTTAGATGCAAAGCATTTTTGAGAGTTCCTTTACTCTAAAATAAAAGGCAGAAGCTATAAATGCAACCAAACCTAAAGACTATACAGTGAACATTGTAATGTCTCTTTTTCTGTTTTAAAAAATGAGAGCTTCACATTCCAACTGAAGAAACATAGCAGTTAAATTGTCCTGATAGCACAGCTCCAAAGTCTTCCTAAATGGAAAATACAGCCATAAAAACATTTAAAAGGTGATTTTCTACATAAATCGGTTTATCTGGGTCCAGACCTAAATCAGTTCCACCAAATCAATGAGAAAAGTAAAAGGAATCTCACATGACATCAGCAGTCCTTAATTGGTACAAATGCCATCGAGAGAAAAGGACAAAACATACAATGACATGCCTACGATTCTTGATTTACAAGCCTGTAGTTCTAACAACAGGGTTCAAGGCTGGAAAAGGACAAACAACAGGGAGAAAATAATGTGACCCACAGCAATAAAGAAAAAATAAAAGGAATGAGAAGCAAAACAGAGTACAGCACAGTACAGACTCTTTGGCCCTCGACGTTGTGCCGATCTTTTACCTACTCTAAGATCAGACTAACCTACATACTCTTCATTGTACTGTCTTCCATGTGCTGATCCAAGAGTTGCTTACATGTCCCTAATGTATCTAACTCTACTACAACTGCTGGTAGTGCATTCCATGCACTCACCACTCTGAGTAAAGAACCTACCTCTGACATCTCCCCTAAATGTTCCTCCAAATTCCTTAAAATTGTGCCCCCTCATGATAGGCATTTCCACCATGGGAGAGAATCTCTGGCTATCCACTCTATTTGTGCCTCTCAGTATCTTGTACACCTCTATCAAGTCACCTCTCATCCTTCTTCACCCCAATGAGAAAAGCCCTAGTTCCCTCAACCTTTCTTCATAAGACATGCCCTCCAGTCCAAGCAACATCCTGCTAGACCACCTCTGCACTCTCTCTAAAACTTCCATGTCTTTCCTATAACGAGGTGACCAGAACTGCACACAATATTCCAAATTTGGAGTAAACAGTACTCTATTGAGCTGCAGCATAACCTCACAGATTTTAAACTCAATCCCTGGCTAATGAAAGCTGACACACCATACGCCTTCTTAACAACCCTTTCAACCTGTGTGGTAACTTTGAGCGATCTATTGACATTGACCCCAAGATCCCTCTGTTCCTCCATACTGCCAAGAATCCTGCCTTTAACCCTATATTCTGCATTCAAATTTGACTTTCCAAAGTGGACGACTTCACACTTTTCTCGATTGAACTCCATCTGCCACTTCTCAGCCCAGCTCTGCATTCTGTTAATGTCTTATTGCAACCTACGATAGCCCTCCACACTATCCACAACTCCACCAACCTTCGTGTCATTGACAAACTTACTAACCCAGTCTTCCACTTCCTCATCCAAGTCATTTATAAAAATCATGAAGAGCAGAGGTCCCCAAACCAATCCCTGTGGAACACCGCTGGTCACCGAGCTCCAGGCTGAATACTTTCCATCTGCTACCACCCTCTGTTTTCTATGGCCCAGCCAATTCTGTATCCAGAGAGACAGGTTTCCCTGCGTCCCATGCCTCATTCCTTTCTGAATGAGGCTACCATTGGGAACCTTATCAAACGACTTTCTAAAATCCAAATACACCACATCCACTGCTCTACCTCCATCATGAGAGGGCATAATTTTAAGTTATTTGTCACATCCTGAAAAAAAATCAATACAGTTTATGAGGCATGACTGCCCCTCACAAAGACATGCTGACTATGTCTAATCAAACTATGATTTTCCAAGTAATCATTAATCCTGTTCTCAGAATCCTCTCTAATACTTTGCCCAATACTGACGTAAGACTGACTGGTGTACAATTCCCTCGGTTATCCCTATTCCCTTTCTTGAACAAGGGAATAACATTTGCCACCCTCCAATCATCTGGCACTACTCCAGTGGTCAGTGAGGATGCAAAGATGATCACCAAAGTTGCAACAATCTCTTCCCTCACTTCCTGCAGTAACCTTGGGTATATCCTGTCTGGTCAAGGGGGTTTATCTATCCTTATATTTTTCAAAATTTTCTGCACATTCTCCTTCCTAACATCAACCTGTTCAAGTATATCAGCATGTTTCATGCTGTCCTCAGAAACAACAAGGTCCATCTCACTTATGAATACTGATGCAAATTATTCATTAAGGATCTCCCCTACCTCCTCTGACCCCAGACACAAATTCTCTCCACTGTCCCTGATAGGCCCTACCCTCACTCTGGCCATCCTCTTGTTCCTCACATACGTGTAGAATGCCTTAGAGCATTAATCCTACTCACCAAGGCTTTTTCATGCCCCCTTTAGCTCTCCTAAGTCCATTCTTCAGTTCCTTCCTGGCCACCTTGTAACCCTCTAGAACCCTGTCTGACCCTTGCCTCCTCAACATTAAGTAAGCTTGACAAAAGGCAAGTCGTCTTGACTTGATGTTCTACATCTCTTGTCACCCAAGGTTTTTTCTACCTACATTCCTTCCTTGCGTCCATGGTATAAACCTTTCCAGAACTACCATCAGGAGTTTCCTAAACAACTTCCCCATTTCTATTGTGCATTTCACTGAGAATATCTGTTCCCAATTTAGGTTCCCCAGTTCCTGCCTAATAGCATTGTAATCCCCCTTCTCCCAGTTAAATACTTTCTCATACCATGTGCTCCTATCCCTTTCCATGACTATAGTAAAGGTTGCCAAGCACCAAATCCAATATGACTTCCCCTCTTGTCGGCCTATATACACATTGTGTCAGCAACTCTTCCTGGACATACCTGACAAAAACTACTCCATCTAAACTACTTGAACTGAGTATGTTCCAGTCAATATTAAGGAAGTTAAAGACCCCTATAACAATAACCCTGTTACTTCTGCACCTTTCCAAAATCTGCCTCCCAATCTGCTCCTCCATGTCTTTGTTGCTATTGGGGAGCCTGTAAGAAACACCAAATAAATGACTGCTCCTTTCCTGTTTCTGACTTCCACCCGTACTGACACAGTAGCCAAACTCTCCTCAATGATCTCCTTTCCTGCAGCAGTGGTACTATCCCTGATAAGCAATGTCACTCCCCCACCTCTTTTATCTACCCCCCCCCCCCATTACTTTTGAAACATCTAAACCCTGGAACATCCCACAACCATTCCAGCCCCAGTGATGTCCAAGTCTCTGTAATGGCCACAACATTGTAGTTCCAAATACCGATTCATGCTCTGAGTTCATCAACCATATTCCTGATCATTCCTGCATTAAAGTAGACACACTTTAACCCATCACACTGGCTGCCCTATCAAGTGTCTATCCCTCCTCACAGATTCTATGCATGCTGTATCTGGCTGTTCACTACCTTCCCATCATCTGATCTGTCGCTCTGGTTCCTGTCCCCTTGCCAATCTAGTTTAAACCTTCTCGAAGAGCTCTAACAAACCTCCCGCCCAGGATATTTGTGCCCTTCCAGTTCAGGTGCAACCCATCATTCATATACAGGTCCCACCTTCCCCAGAAGGTATCCCAATGATCCACATATCTAAAATCCTCCCTCCTACACCAGCCCTGCAGCCATGTGCTCATCTGCACTCACCCTCTGTTTCTAGCCTCACTAGGCCCATGGCACTGGTAGTAATCCTGAGTTTGCTACCCTGATTGTCCTGCCTTCTAACTCCTAACCTAACCCCCTCTTTTCTCTTTTCAAAACCTCTAAAAGAATTAAATAAAAGCATCACTATACTGTACTTTTAAAAGTGCAGCAAGGACCTGTCAAGAGAAATGGAAGATGAATACTTATTCTCTAATTAGGCATGCAGTGAAACCTTTATTAAATGACAGCTATTTGAACATTGTATACAGCTCTTTCTTACAAATCAATGTAAAATGTGTTTAGATGTACCTTTGCGATGTCAAGTTAAACAAGGCTATGAGCCATGTGTTAGAAAATGGGATTGGAAAAGTTAGGTGCTTAGTTTTCACTGGGTGCATACTTGATGGCATTGTGGACCAGGCCAGACCCCCTCACTTCATTTCAAGAAAGTAGCCCAGACCCTAACTTTGCTCGTTGTTTTAAGTAGGTGTGATGTGGATATTCCAGGAGGGATGCAGGTGGTCAAACCACGTAGTTTTAAACAATACAGGATTTATTTACACGATTACTGATTGAAACACAGACAAAAGAGAACAGAATACCAAATAACTTAACCCAAACGAAAATCCAACAAATTACACCAAATTAATGATGTTGTTCCCAATTCTTGCAACAATTCCCCTTGCACAAAAGTTAAAATCAAACACAAGGTCTTTCAGGGGAGATATCAGAGAGAGAGATCCCGATGGACCTTCTTCCTTGCAGTCTAGCAGCGTTTTTAACACTACTGCTAAAATCCAAACCAAACCAGAGTAAAGCTGAGCTGGGAGAACTGGCCACTCTCCTTTCATTTTACAAGTTGTTTTAAACTTGAAAGCCTTCTGCCTGAGGCAGTGTCTGTTAGCTACAATAAAATTGGCCCTAAAACCCTTCAACCTCAGACCTTTCGGAGTCTATGTCTTTTATGACTTCTCTGAAAAAAAAGCCAAGGACAGCATAACCTTGTTAAAGGAACAACATCATCACAGTGGACTGAAGGGCCTTTTATGGTGCCTCTATGACTCTTTGACTTTATGATCTTGAAAAGAGAATTCTGAAATTCTTGTTAGACATTGGCAAGGAGGGACTTCACAGGATTAATACTTACAATTTTCAATGCATTGTCATAAAGTTCCCAAAAGACCTGGAAAATTCACAATATCCCATTCAAGGTAAGAATTAATTTCAGGTACAACAGATTCCCACCCATATCATACAGAGAGTCAGTCCAAGAGTCCATTGGCACAATTGTCTGAAGATGCTGGATCAAAGAGCATGAATTTGATATTTCCAAAGTGGAACATTTAATGAGGCACCGCTTCGACAAAAAATAAAGCCTTTTAAAAGGAATTTTAGGGTCAGGAACATGGCTATACCATTGTTGTATTACTTGAGGATGGATGTAAATGTGAAGCCATAGTACCAGGGCAGGAATAATTACATACCCTAGTCCCAGCTACACCATTCCTGATGTCGGCAAAGTGCACCAAACCAACAACATCTGGAACAAACGTGGATTGTCATATCTACTCAAAACCTCTCCAGTTTTTTTCATGGTAAAAACAATGACTGCAGATGCTGAAAATCAAATACTGGATTAGTGGTGCTGGAAGAGCACAGCAGTTCAGGCAGCATCAAACGAGCAGCGAATTTCGCTGCTCGTTGGATGCTGCCTGAACTGCTGTGCTCTTCCAGCACCACTAATCCAGTTTTTTTCATGTGTGCACTGTAGAATGTTGGGCATGGACATGCAGAATATCTGGTTTAAAAGGCAAAGCCAGTCTCTGGAAAAAAACACAGATAACCAACAAGATTGTACAGCACCACAATACTGGCAGCAAGGGAAACTGTAAGGAGATGTACCAATAAAAAAATCATCAATGAACTTCAGAAGCAACCAAGAAAAAGGTAAACTTCAGACGATGACTAAGCTTTCCACATTGCTAACTTCATACAATGTGTTGATGGTACAAGACAACTAGAGGTTTTTACATCCATTAATATCATATGTGTGACAAAAACAATTTGACACACATTTAAAGTTAAAATCAATATGAAGCTAGTGGTAATCTATTATCAATATCCAGCCTGAAAGACGTGTACTTCAGCAAGTGATGCTCCATGATACAAACTATGAGAAACTGTCTCACAGCAGTTCACCAATTTCAAACATTGGAAGAATCACACTGCAGTCTCACAATGCACCTTGATATCCTGAGATCTTTTATGTGTTGGATATCGACAATCTAGCACTGGCCAGACTACCAGCAGACATGGGTTTCAGCATAGTCATTACTGCTAACCTTTAAATAGCACTCACTGTGGTGGAACAGCCCACAAGTGAAGCAATCCTACCAGTCAACAAAATACACAGATTGGACTTTGAAGAGAGATATAAATTGGGTTTGAGGATGATTTTGTCAGAAATGCTAAGTTTATCTCCAACCCACACAAAGACCAAGGTATTTCACTATGCTGTCACAACCTAACAAGTGAAAGTATGTTGATTTCATGTCCCACTGTTCCACAAGCATCACAATATGTACAAAATTCCAGTTCGATCACCAAGATGTCCAATATCTTGTCCAATATCAGCCGGACCTGCTGTGCTTTTTCAGGCACCACTCTAAGCTAGACTCTGCTCTCCAGCATCTGCAGTCCTCACTTTCGCCAAGTTGTCCAATATACCTGACTGATTGATTTTCAGGACAAAAGTATTTCTCACCCACTTTGTCATTAACAGAAAATAATGTTATTTATTACAGCACACGTAAGAATTGCTGATCTATTATTAAACATCATAAACTATACCTCTTTAAAAACCACAATACACATACATTAATTCACAATTAATACAGACAAGCAGCAGATGGATTGACAGAGATACTGTGGTTGGAAAAAGAAACAGCCAAGGAACAAAATTCTTAAACATGAAGGTGCAGATCACAAGGGTGAGTT
Organism: Chiloscyllium punctatum; assembly: GCF_047496795.1. Lineage (NCBI taxonomy): Eukaryota > Metazoa > Chordata > Chondrichthyes > Orectolobiformes > Hemiscylliidae > Chiloscyllium > Chiloscyllium punctatum. Next base: position 55,385,252 of record NC_092746.1, on the reverse strand, counting down.
AAAATTGTGCCACACAGTTGCTATGGCTTAACATCAGTGGCTAACTCTTGTCTGTAAAACAATGGTCATTGTTCACTTTTAGTGTTGATCTGCTGGACCTAGGACTCTTTTGTATGAATTGCATATTTTAATTTTTCTTGATTTTTAATAATCTTTTGAACCTCTGGGAAAGGGGGATGTGGGGGCTAGTGGAGGGAGTGGGGGCAGAAAGAGTGGTGCTTCCAGTTCCCAGGCTATGGATGTCTCTGGTCATCTTGCGCTTATAAAGTTTGGTAGCAAGCTGCAGGTCAACCAGTTTTTCCTTAACTCAAACACTCAGTGCCACTCTCACTACTTTAAAAAGCAACATTGCCCTGCACAGCTAAAATGATGCACCACTTGATTTTCCCAAGTTGCAAAATATTTCTGGGTATTTCAGCTATATAGTAGTGCCTGACTTCTATTTCAGCTTATAATCCAAAAAAGAAAATCTGTGATTCCTTAAATGTGTGTTGATGCTCAAGACAAGTTGAAGATATTCTCAAGGTTGATCTGTTCCACTTTGGCCAAAACCAGTGTGAATTGTTACACTCTGGAACTGTCAAACACAAGCAGCTACAAGAATTACAAAAGATTACCAAGTGATGGCCTGAGTGTAGTAAAGATGTACCTGAGAAGATTTGTACATGTTGGCGTAGGGAGGTAATCTTTGCCTTTCATAACAAGGTGAATTTTCAAGGACAGAAAAGCCATAATATCAAAAAGATTACGCCAAGATATCATGTCTATGTTTTATCAGGGACATGTGGGTATCAAATGCGGAAGATGGATAGCACGTGAATCTGTGTAATGGTCAGACATGAATCAGAGCATTTAACAACTCATAAATGCATGTCAGGCTATATGTGTCAGCCTCAACAATGGAGAGAGCCTTTACATCCACAGCTTGGATGACAGTAGCAACAGGCAGAGTCACACATATAGGAACGTAACACCTCTATGATGGATCGCTTTTTAAAATTTCCCATTGTTTGATGACATAGAAACAAAACAAAAAACAGAGATTGCTGAAAAAACTCAGGAGGTCTGACAGCATATGTGGAGAGAAAGCAATGTTATCTTTACACTGGACCCAAAATGTTAACTCTGCTTTCTCTCTGCAGATGCTGGCATGATGAGCACTATTTTCACTTTCTTCAGTATCGTGGATCTGACATTGGAGCACAAAAGGAGAAAGTGAGGACTGCAGATGCTGGAGATCAGAGTCAAGAGTGTCGTGCTGGAAAAGCACAGCAGGTCAGGCAGCATCTGAGGAGCAGGAGAATCGACATTTCAGGCAAAAGCCCTTCATCAGGAATGTTCCTTGGATGCTGCCTGACCTTCTGTGCTTTATCAGCACCACACCCTTGTATCAGATCACAAAACACAGGCAAACATTTCTAGGACACATGTACAGGAGAAGCATGACCCCTTATCACACCATTACCCTTCCAATCCATAAGCAAACAGTCTACATGAACATATTGTATGTATTAACAAATAAATTATTATTTAGTATAGAACAACAAAGCAAGATTTTCACTTTGCATTTTGACAATTTCATACAACATCATTGGAGAAAGGATAACTATTCCCAGCACAATCTATCCTCGAACTAAATGTGAATGACCTTGCCCAATAACCAGTTACCTGATTATTCTAAACACAGGGCATTCTGTGTCGAAGTCAGAAGACAATAGAGAAGGTACAAAATGAACAACCAAGTAGAGACCTATCAAAGCTGTCCACTGGGCAGAGAATGTGAGCTAATAATCCCAATACAAGCACTCGGATACCTGCAATGGTTTCTCCAATTTGCCAGATCATACAAAAAGAAAGAAATGAGAGTGTATAGATTTAAAGTGATGTGCAAGTGAAGCAAAGGTGATGTGAGAAAAAAACTCTTTCATACAATTAACAATTTATATAATGCCTAAAAATGTGATAGTGATAAGTTCAATTGAGGCATTCAAGAGGGCACTGCATCATTATTTGCATAGAAATGGGGTGCATGAAAAGGCAGGAGATTGGCACTAGGTCATAGAACAAGTACAGGGATGATGAGCCAAATGGTCTTCATTCGCGCTATCACAATTCTGTGATTCTGTGAACCATTGGTTCTCATTTCACTTAAAACTACAGAGTACCCCAAGCTTTCACTGATTTTTAAACAGTAATATTAGGCACTCATAATTCAAGGTGTTTTACAATTGGACTGTTACTTAATATGTTAATGGGTAATTTATCACATACAATTTGGATTGTCTGCAATCTTAATTCTTTATCTATATGCAAGCTGTCCTGCAAATAGAGTCAATCTTCTTTATTTTAGCTGCTTTTCAAATCCATCTGGCTTACCTGCTTCCCACGTACTGCCTGCCTGTTATTGTTCCTTGGAAAGCCAAACAAAGAGCAATTTCTCTCCACTTTTTTGTCAGCTATTCTGGAAGATATGATACATTTCCACAGAAAAGGATCATACAGAAAGGGACTTGTCATAACTTCAGAGGAAGAGTCATAGTAACCATATTAATTTGTTTGCTCTGTAGTAGTTGAGCTGCTCTGCTGACTTCTGCTTCATCTGGATTTCTAATACATTTCATTATTACTGTACCAATAGATGATAGAGATTCTTACCAGTGACAGGATGTAGCACTTACTAGCCACAAATTTAGTTAACTAATTTATCACAAAGATTTCTGAAATCTATTTAATTATTGAAGATAAATCCCATCACAAGGTGACCTGCATTAGAATGTACAGAAATGTTCTAAAACGATTCAGTAAATCAATTTATCTTTCAATATATACAGAGGAACCTTGATTATCCGAAGGACATGTGAGGGGAGTATTTCGTTTGGTTAATCAAATTCTGGATAAATGAATGCCGGATAACATAGTTTAGCTAAGCATCAGGACCTTGCAATCTTGCCGGATAATCTACTATTTGGATAATTGAATGCCGGATAATCAAAGTTCCTCTGTATTAAGGATCATCAGTTTATCAGGGGAAAATTAAACACAGTGCAGAAGTGATTGCGGAGGTTAAAATATTAGAAATCTGAATCCCTCCTTAAATGCATCTCTGACAATCAATGTTCATTTCATTTCGTTTCATTCTACCTGCAGGATCTCTGAGTTCCAACCATGTTCTGAACTAGCCCTACAGCAGAAGGTGTAGAAAAGCAACCTCAAGAACAGTGCGTTCTTGAAATCAGAAGCATGAACAAAAACTGCTGGAAAAACTCAGCAGAATCTGTGGAGAGAAAGCAGAGTTAACATTTCGGGTCCAGTGACCCTTCTTCAGAATCCTGAGGATGCCTGTGGTTACCCAGCTCACCATGTAGCCATACATCCACACAGGCGAAAGTCAGGACTGCCAATGCTGGAGATTAGAGTCGAGAATGTGGTGCTGGAAAGGCACAGCAGGTCAGGCAGTACACGAGGAGCAGGAAAATCAATGGTTCAGGCAAAAGCCCTTCATCAGGAAGCCCTCATTTCTGATGAAGGGCTTTTGCCCAAAACGTCAATTCTCCTGCTCCTCGGATGCTGCCTGACCTGCTGTGCTTTCCAACACCACACTCTCGACATACATCCACACAGATCAAATGAGGCATTGCTGACAGCAATCACTTCCAATTTTAGCAGGGCTGTGAAAGGAGCAAGGGGGCTGGAAAACCAACTGTTTCCAGAATCTGGCCTGGTAATTTAAACATTCCAATTCGGCTGGCGTCAGAGTGAATTCAAACCTAATCTCGCAGGGATTGCTGGATCCAGCCTGCCAGCTTTACCAGTGTACCTGAACTCTCTCCCTCAATCTGTACCTCCAACCTCCCAACTTCCAAGACTATCCAGCTCACTACCTGTCCTGTTCCCAGACACTCTGGCCCATCACCTCACTTCTTTTTGCCACGTACGCCCTGGTCCTCCCACCTGCCACCAATCCTGCTTGCTGAATCTCCTTCTCATTGACCCTCCCCCATCACCGATCCACACTCCCACTGACCCTCCCTCTCACTGACCCTCCCTCTCACTGACCCTCCCAGTCACTGACCTTCCCTTTCAATGACCTTCCCCATCACCGATCCACACTGTCACAGACCCTCCCTCTCACTTACCCTCCCTCTCACTGACCCTCCCTATCCCTGACCCTCCCACTCACTGACCCTCCCTCTCACTGACCCTCCCTTTCACTGACTCTCCCTATCCCTGACCCTCCCTCTCACTGACACTCCCTCTCACTGACCCTCCCACTCACTGACCCACCCTATCCCTGACCCTCCCACTCACTGACCCTCCCTCTCACTGACCCTCCCTATCCCTGACCCTCCCTCTCACTGACCCTCCCTTTCACTGACTCTCCCTCTCACTGACCCTCCCACTCACTGACCCTCCCTCTCACTGACCCTCCCTTTCACTGACTCTCCCTATCCCTGACCCTCCCTCTCACTGACCCTCCCTCTCACTGACCCTCCCTTTCACTGACTCTCCCTATCCCTGACCCTCCCTCTCACTGACACTCCCTCTCACTGACACTCCCTCTCACTGACCCTCCCTCTCACTGACCCTCCCACTCACTGACCCTCCCACTCACTGACCCTCCCTATCCCTGACCCTCCCTCTCACTGACACTCCCTCTCACTGACCCTCCCACTCACTGACCCACCCTATCCCTGACCCTCCCTCTCACTGACCCTCCCTTTCACTGACTCTCCCTATCCCTGACCCTCCCTCTCACTGACCCTCCCTTTCACTGACTCTCCCTATCCCTGACACTCCCTCTCACTGACACTCCCTCTCACTGACCCTCCCACTCACTGACCCACCCTATCCCTGATCCTCCCACTCACTGACCCTCCCACTCACTGAACCTCCCTATCACTGACCCTCCCTCTCACTGACCCTCCCTATCACTGACCCTCCCTCTCACTAACCCTCCCACTCACTGACCCTCCCTTTCACTGACCTTCCCATTCACTGACCCTACCACTCATTGACCCTCCCTCTCACTGACCCTCCCACTCACTAACCCTACCACTCATTGACCCTCCATATCCCTGACCCTCCATCTCACTGACCCTCCCACTCACTGACCCTCCTTCTCACTGACCTTCCCTCTCACTGACCCTGCTTATCCCTGATCCTCCCTATCCCTGACCCTCCCACTCACTGACCATCCCTATCACCAATCCGCACTCTCGCCGAATCTCCCTCTCACTAACCCTCCCTCTCACTGACTCACTCTCTCACTCACCCACCCTGTCACTGACCCTCCCTATCACATATATCACTTTCACTGACCCTCTCTCTCACTGACCATCTCTCTCACTGACCATCCCTATCACCAATCTGCACTCACGCCGAATCTCCCTCTCATTCACCCTCCCTCTCACTGACCCTCCCTATCACTGACTCACCCTCTCACTGACCCCTCATCACTGTTTTGCACTCCCACTGACCCTCCCTATCACTGATCTACACCCTCACTAAATCTCCCTCTCACTAACCCTCCCTATGACTGACCCTCCCTATCACTGACTCACCCTCTCACTGACCCCTCATCACTGTTCCACACTCCCACTGACCCTCCCTATCACTGATCTACACCCTCGCTAAATCTCCCTCTCACTAACCCTCCCTATGACTGACTCTCCCTATCACTGACTTACCCTCTCACTGATCCCCCATCACTGTTCCACACTCCCACTGACCCTCCCTATCACTGATCTACACCCTCACTAAATCTCCCTCTCACTAACCCTCCCTATGACTGACCCTCCCTATCACTGACTCACCCTCTCACTGACCCCTCATCACTGTTCCACACTCCCACTGACCCTCCCTATCACTGATCTACACCCTCGCTAAATCTCCCTCTCACTAACCCTCCCTATGACTGACCCTCCCTATCACTGACTCACTCTCTCACTCACCCTCCCTCTCACTGACCCTCCCTATCACTGACTCACCCTATCACTGACCCCTCATCACTGTTCTGCACTCCCACTGACCCTCCCTATCACTGATCTACACCCTCGCTAAATCTCCCTCTCACTAACCCTCCCTATGACTGACCCTCCCTATCACTGACTTACCCTCTCACTGATCCCCCATCACTGTTCCACACTCCCACTGACCCTCCCTATCACTGATCTACACCCTCGCTAAATCTCCCTCTCACTCACTCTCCCTCTCACTGACCCTCCCTATCACTGATCCTCCACATTACTAACCCCCATTACCATTTTGCACTCTCACTGACCCTCCTTCTCACTGACCCTCCCTCTCAGTGACCCTCCATATCACTGACCCCTCCATCACCATTCTGCACTCTCACTGACCCTCGTTATCACTAACCCTCCCTCTCACTGAGGTAAAAACAATGACTGCAGATGCTGGAAACCAGATTCTGGGTTAGTGGTGCTGGAAGAGCACAGCCGTTCAAGAAGCTCCTTGGATGCTGCCTGAACGGCTGTGCTCTTCCAGCACCACTAATCCAGAACCTCCCTCTCACTGACCCTCCCTGACTGATCCGCAATCTCACTGAATCTCCCCTTCATGCTCTTCCTTGCTCTCAAGCCTTTGCTGTGAGTGACTGTTTGCAATATGAGTTGAGTGATGAGGAGCAAAAGGGGTAGCTTTGCGTTGCAGAGTTAATCAACAAACTGGAGAGGTGGCAAGGGGACAAGTTCAGTGCGAGGGGAGCATGGCAAGGAACAGGGAGCAGATGAGGCCACTTTGAAATAGCACCATCTGGGTCACACATTCCTACATCAAAGCCATCATGAATTGATGTCAAACTAAAACCCGTGATCTAAAGATGAGCGTGGAAGCCATTGACTGATAGCCCAGGACAATGTAAAATGGTGACTTAGTGTAACACATCAGTACATATGAATTAAACTGCTTTGGTTACTGATTTATCGATGACTAAATTGAAGTCTACATAACAGTAAACAGAAGTTGTAACTTAAACACTATGATAATCAGTCTGGAGATTCCCTTCAAATTGGTCTTATGTGCACTGTGCGAGTTATAACGTTATCAGAATAAACACATAAATCATACTGTTGTCATATCTCCAGTGCCATTATTTTCAGTCTAAGTGGCAAAAGCATTTCGAATGGCTTAACAACAATGGGTTTGCAATTGCGATTTGCTTTATTGAAGGTGGAGCTATTATAATGACCATAAAGCTGTTCTCAGTAAGAGGTAAAGTCCCACAAAATTTTAATGTAAATGAGGTGGTATGTCACTCAATCAAGGCATAACTCTGTGGAGCAATTGTACTCGAATACTGCTGAAAATTTTCAATAAATTCCAAATGTCTCAGCAATAGACTAAAACTAATTGTTGAACATTTCTAGTTAAACATTATTTTTGTATAATGTCTGTCCAGTGCAGCTGATTGAGGCATGGGTTACAGTCAATGCTAGGATGTTGGCCTGATAGAGAACACTAATATTGGAGCATTTACCCTGTCAATGGATTTGCAGGATTTCTCTCGGCATTTGCTGTGTCTACGATGCATTTCTCATGTCACCGACACACACAGAAGGACAAGAAACATCACTGTGTTGCACACTATAAGTTTGGTGCTTGGTTTGAGGTCTTTGTTTACATATACAGTACAACCTTAATTATCTGAATATCAATTCTTTGAATTTCGGATTATCCGAACAAGATCTCAAGTTCCCGTAAAAATGGCATTAGACAATTCAGCATTCAGTTATCGGTCAAACGGCATTATGGTGTGCATCGTCAGATAACCGAGAAATGTCCAGATAACAGACACTCATAAATTATCACTTGTTTACGGTCAGATCAATTATCCAAATGATCAATTATCTGATCAAAGTACTCCATGCCTGTCTCGTTCAGATAATCAAAGTTTTACTGTACTCTGTTCCTCAGATGGCTAAAGCCTGCACTGGCACTCAGGAGGTGATGTTCTATCTTAGTCCTTTCATTTCAGGAACAGTGACCCAAGTTTTAATGCATTCTGTTATTGTAGCTTGCAAAATATTTGGGAATTTGTCCCTCTTTCCTTGCTATTCCGAAAGCTTTTCGTCAAAGGCTTTAGTCGTCTTCCTGGTCACTTTACTCAGTTAGTGGACCTTGTGCCTTTCCAACATTTTCGAGGCCTAACCAGTCAAATTTGATCACTTAAACCCATTCCTGAAATCTGTACTTCACATCTTTTTTTTATATCTCTAACTACCATCCAGTCTCCTTCTTGCTGACTTGACTTAGTAAGACATTTAGAAAGGAGCTATAACAAAATTGTTGTGGCAATTAAAGAGTATGATTTTGAACAAGACAGAACACAATTAACAAGTCAGACTGTTAACAATCTTGCCAGCTAAGGCAATAGATACAACAGAAGTGATATTCATTCATACGAGCATTCATCTCTTATAGTTTCTTGACTGCCTCAAGCTTAATTCTTTGAAGTTCTTTTGAGTCTTGGAATGTTGTATAATTTATAATCCTCTTTGTGTCTTCCAAACCTGGTGATGACATATCAACATCTGGAGATTATTTTAACGAATGCACCACATCTTGGAAATTATATTATTTTTCAGTGAGTCTGAATGATATGATGTATTGTTCTGTTGTTGTTCTCCTGGTTTACATATTACAACAGAATAATAGATAATATCAGAAGGATACATGATGATGGAAGAATAATGATGTCAGAGTCACACAATGAATTGGAGAGATCCAATAAGAAAGCTGAGCTGATTGACAAGAGTTCTCACCTCATGTGAAGGCCCAAGATATCTATATCTTCAGCTGTAAATAAGGAGTTCTTGCAGAAGAATGCATTCAAGCAGTATTCTTCTGAGGGGCTAGACAATTCTGATGCAGAGCTTATGTTTGATGCGTCAACTCTCCTGCTCCTTGGATGCTGCCTGACCTGCTGTGCTTTTCTAGTGTTGCACTTTTAACCCCAAAAAATCCCCTAAATTAAGGGGCAGTGGAAACAAATTGAAGACTGGACAACAACTCGCAACGATCACAGCAAGGGCAAAGAAACAGCCACAAATACAGGAACACTTCCAGGGCTCAGAAGAAGTACAGAATCAATGCAGCCATTCTGAGGAGCAGAGGGATTTTAGAGTCGTTGTCTGTGAATCATAAAAACCAAGAATCCAATGTTGCAGCATGTGCATAATCTGCTAGATTGGTCTGAAATGCTTGACCATCCTCTAGAATAGCGTAGACCATGCAGGAGGCTGCACTTTATGTAATGTTTTTTCTCAGCAGCCAATTTGCGATGAGGAGGCATGGACATGTGAGTTGCCCAATATATATCTTCCAGTCTTGAGTGGCAGTGCACTCCGTGGAAAACCTGATACAGAGAGCAAACATTTCTGTCCAGAGAAGGGTGGAATCATCATGGAGGCATACTGTCACTCACAAGAGCAGTGTAAGTGTAGACTGATATGTGCAAAACAAGTTCTTCCAGAGTAAAAGATGACACAGAGGTGATATCACCGGATTAGTAAATGGTGTCTCAATATAATGTGCTGAGGATATTCTACAAGGATAACCTTCAGTCTATCACAAGTAACATCGGCAAAATATGGGCTCAAATTCCATAATAGCAGTTGGTGAAATTCAAATCCAATTTAAAAAAATCTAGAACTAAAAGCTGGTCGAATGGCAGCTATTGATCGGTATAATTACTTATTTGGTTCTGCCTCGGACTGAGCAGCTGCTTTTCTTCCTCCCCCAAATGTGCTGGTGATGTTTTCACCGATTGTAGGGAGCTCCTGAGTCTGATTAGGAAGAGAACCCACTGAGTTGAAAGTCTCTGAGTTGGCAAAGTGCAACTCAAAGTCTAACTGGTGTATCCTCTAAGGGTTCGGTGGGTTCCTTCTCAGAGCTGGAAGTGGAACAGAGGGTCTGTTATGCTGGACTCTTTGTGAAAGCTGTTGGAAGCTTGCATAAGAGAGGAGAGAGAATTAGTTGAAGAAGATATGTAAAAGTCTGTGAAGATTAAGAGTAAGTGAGCAGTGGTGTTAATGGGAGTGCAGCAGAGCATAATGAAGCTGAATGGATTGGTTGCCCATTGAAGGCTTTCCATCTCCACATGAGTGATTGTGCTCTTCCCTGACCAGCTCCACTATTTTCTGCTCATAGAGATGGATAAGCTTGAATTCTGCCAGCCCTTTGCTGGACATGAACCTCTTGAACTGGCTATGAGCCAGTTATATCTACAGTGAAATAAAGGAAAGGATTGCATGCATTAAATATGGATGCCAGAGCACTTAGTCATGATGCATGAGCAGGAGAGGTAGTTGGCTGTCCCCATTGAGTGAGTAGGAATCACAGAGAGCAGGAAGGAGACATCATTTGAGAAGATGATATGAGTGATAGTTGTTGATTAGATATAATACCTGTACCTGTAATACTGAGTTGTGGCCCTTGTGCCTTGGTGCGATGAAGTTAAATTGAAAAGGTGACTATATGAATGTGAGGGAGCAGAGAGAAGATGGTTGCACTTACTCTTGCACAGCTCAGAAGATCAATGACCTTCCTAAAACCACGTGGTTCTCCTTTTCTCCTGAAACACAGTAATGACACAGGGTACACTCTGTGTCCAGATTGACTGAGCCTAATGGTGATCTGTAGGGAAGAAACTTGCCCTTCCCTCCACCCTCACAGTCACTAACAGTGGCAAATCCCTAGCTATGAAGTATATAGCTAGTTTGCCTGTTCCCTGGGTTACATGTTTGCTTTAAAGGGTGGGACTCCACCAGTATTGGCTTGAAGCATCTGAAGGGATGTGCAGCTGGGCTTTAGATATCACATAGGTGTGGTACCTCAGAAGGGCTCACAGCCATCTCTCCAGCCATGCAATTCCCTGAATGGGCATCCACAAACTGGGGTGTGTATTTGATGAGGTGACAAGTGGAAGATTATGTGAGAAAAGCTGTTTTCGGCCATGGCAGATGAATACCATGAAACTCACTCATCAAAACACTTTGACTGCAAATGGGAACTTGCCCTCATGGTTATATACATTAATGAGTAATGGTTAACTATGGGGAAATATTCAGGGCAATGTGTTGTGTAAGATCATTATTCTGAAGAAACTAATGTTCCTGTTACTTTGAACTCTACCCAATCTGATAATGTTATTCATTCTTTGGGTAGAGATGGTTGATTTTTGCACAAGTACCCAAAGGGTCTAGATGTATTACATACAACTCTGCCATCCTGCATGAATTATTCCCAGTAAGTATATACAAATTATACCTTTTGCTAACATGGAGTAAGCTACCTCGTTACTTTAGACAAATGTTTTTTTCTGCTTAGACTCACAGTGGTCTATCCTTTATCACTGATAATTAGAAAGGCCTCAGACTCAGTTTTGAGAATGAAGGATTGGTGGCAGGGAATCACCCACATTAAAATTCTACAAGCTGGTGGCAGTGGTAATATTTCTGATTCCCCTTTCTGTTTCAGGGAATAGGCTGGTTTCAGAATCTCTAGGAACCGGTGACCTCACTGCCATCCAACCAGATTGTCTCAAACTGACTCTCAATGCTGAAACAGCACTGATATTACCTGATATAAAGTGAGAGAGAATTTCATTGTATAACACAAGAATTGGACTTAAAGACATCAAATTATAGAACCCCACATTTGAAGGATTGTGGAAAATTTGTGAAGGGTAATTTTGGAAGACCTTGTTCCCAGCCTGTGGTCCCGTTATATGGGATAGGTTCAGAAATGTGGGATATCCCAGCAGGAAGGGCTTGAGATGCTTCATAATGTTGCTCCTAGCTGCTGCATGATTGATTGTTGACTCCATTGTATTGTCACCTAGAAATCAGTTAACATTGCTGGCTACACAGACCATGGGTATTACTGTGAGAGGAGCTGGACTGACAGCTGACAATGAATTTAGCCCCTACAAATAAGGGATGAAAGAAAAAATATATAAGCAGAACAATAAAATATTTTTTGCAGAAATGTTCAAATGAAATAGAATAATGTTCCCATGGTATTGATGTGGAAAGTTAATTTAACATTGCAATTTAGTGAGAAATATTTCAAGAAGATAGAGAGAGAAAGGTTAAATTGTCATCATGCTACCAGGGAACAGAGGAACATTGCTGGATTTGCTGAACAAATTGACTGAGACCAAAATCACAGATGGGATCAAAAAGATATTTTCAAATCCACCTTTGCAGTGATGTGACTATACGCCTCCAGAACAGGTGGGATTTTAATATGGGCCTTTGGTCGAGAGGTAGGAACATTATCGTTGTGCCACAAGAGCCCAGGGATCAAACAGAAAGCTTCAATAATGACTGAAAAATTTGTGGAACTCATTAGTCCAGGATCATGCCAAGGTGAAAGTCCAACCAGTTAGAAAAAGGGCATTGGTCCACTGCCAAAAGGGCTGTGATGTGGCAAATTGATTGGAGTTTAACACATATGCAAACCTTGAGAGTACCTCACTTGGCTTCACGTTCAGGTATGGATGGATTTTTATGTGATATTTCAATTTCAATTTAATGAACTACTTACTTTAAAATTAACTTTCATTGTGACCAATGACCAAACTGAAGTAGGCTTTCCAATTAATAATTCTAAACAATTGGAAAGGATAATATACTAATCATCAGAATAGGGTCTTTGCATGTTTAAAGTTTAGCAGTCATTAATTCAGTGGTCTTCAACATTTATCTCCTGCATCATTGGCACACAGTGGCAGCAGTGTGTGCCATCTCAAAATGCATTGAAACACCTCATCAAGAGTCCATCAACAACACCTTCCAAATCCATTACCTCAACCACCTTGAAGGACAAGGGCAACAGCTGCATGGGTACACCACCAACTGCATGTTCCCCTCTAAGTCACACATCATCATGAGTTGGAATTATATCACCATTCCTTCACTGTTGTTACAGCAAAATCTCAGAACCTCCTTGCTAATAGCACTGTATGTGTCTCTGTGGCTCAAGAAGGTAGCTGACCATCACCTTCTACACAGTAATTAATAATGAACAATAAATGCTAGCCTGTTAAATGGTTTGTTGTGCAGATGAAATATAATATTGAACAATTCTTAAAACTTGGAGTTTTGTAAATGATTCAGTTAATTATTTTACATTCTATAGCTGTTGGCACTGTGAGATCTGTCTGCAGGTAAAAAGCTGAAGTGATCTTGTGGAAGAACAGCAGAGTTGATTGCATCTGTTCTCACATGTCTCTAAATTATAAGTACATAAGTGAGAAACTATGTTAATTAGGGCCAAGAGTGACTTTGAAAGCCATTTTCTATATGCTTTTCTCATGCTACACCTGAGCACGGTGCCTCACCGGATAATGTCCAGAGAACTGAATGTAAACATGGGATTTTGTCACCACTTAGATGAACCTTCGAGCCATGCTGTAATGTACCTGTGACATCAGTAATTAGTGATAGGGCTTTCTGCTGGAAGGTTGGAATTTGAGTTAATGTACATATTTGTTGATAAATATTGCTTTAAAAAAAACTAGATGTCTGACCTGAACTTAGAACGCATATGAAAACATGATAGCAGCAGTAGTGACACCATTCTAGAGTAGATGGTGGTTAGCGAAGTGGAAGCTGAAAAATCACAAGGCATGGGTGAGGAAACACAAAGCAAAGGTTTTGAGAAATCTTCCTGAATGCTGTAACTTGAAACTTCTTCAAATTGCGCTAAAATAGTTGAAGACTAATCCAAAATGAGGTGAAGAATTGTCCTCCAACGTAGCAACATATTCCTTGCCAGACAAGCCAATTTAACCTATTTGCAACCCCTTATTACCATCAAAAGATGGATGTAGGCAAATAGATGGGGCTATAGAAGTTGCATCGTCATAGGTTTAGAACAGCTACAGCTGTTCATTCAAAGCAGCAACAGCTCCGGGTCATTACTTTCTTATGTCAGAAACATCCAGTTGCAGCTAATTGTTGATAAAAAAAACTTAGCAGATTTTCAGACAGTGCTAATAACATTCAATTATTATTTTGGTGTCAAGGTGAACTTCAACAGCCCCACTCAAGTCCCAGCAGCCAAGGGAATTAGCCAGACTCCTTTATGAATTCATCCAGTCATTGGCACTTTGAACAATGAGGTTACTCAATACAGATTAGTGATCAGCCTGTTGAAACAAATCAGTTTTTTTTTGTAATCTGAAGAATACTTAACATTAGAACAAGTGGTCCAACAAACCATGCATTCCAAATGATGAGCACTCAGCTGTCATGTGATTCGGCAGAACTCTGATACTCAGTCTGCGCTTATCGTTTAGCTCGACCCAAAGATGGCTGCCCTGTCCAACAAGAACTTACTAAAATCGGGGAAAGGCAGGAACTGCCATTTTGAAATGATGGCAATGTGTACCAAAGAGGCAACACATTCATGAATAATGAGAAGGTCGCTCATAATATTTCTAAGAAGCCAGGAAGAAAGATTAGCATTATCCAAGATATTGGGTGTTGACACACATGACTAACAGGGAGAATTGAAGATTTCCCTGCAAGTAGGGGAACTCCAATATGATAGCGACATGACTAAGTAGGAAAACAAAAAATGCTGACAATCACAGTAGGTCAGGCAGCATCTGTGGAGAGAAAGCAAGCTTTCATTTTGGATCTAGATGTCTCTTCATCAGAACTGACATGAAGTGTGGCGAGGGCAGCATTTATGCAGTAGTTCGAGTGGGTGAGAGTAGAGTGCTGGGGAGAGGGGCTGATGATCGTGCAAATTAAATTATTGCAATGTGCGAATGACAGAACAATGTTGTATCTAATTGACAGACTGGAAAGAATAGATAGTCCTATTGGAATTGGGGGAGGGGAGAAAGGACATGGTGACAGAGAATGCAACAAGTAAGGCTAAAAGAAAGGGAAGAAACTCGGAAAGATGTTGAGGAGCCATTGGTGAGAACTCACTAAAAGACTGAGCTTTGTACAGGCTTGATGTCAGCTCCAGCCTGCCAATCCAAAAACTTTGCACTCAGACATGACTTTGTGGACTGGGAAGTATTACATCTTCCACATCAAAACCCAGGAGCAGCCCCAAGAGACTGAACAATTGAACAGTCTTAACAATGTTCTGTAGGGTTTAAGAAAGGTACGGAAACACTCAAGGGGACAACACAGCAGGGAGGTTGAAATGGCTTCACTATGGCCCACAGCCTTAAACAGTAACCAGGGAACACAACAGACCTGGAGACAATGAGAAAGGTACTCTTCACAACTGAAGAATCTGACAAATGTCACTTGGCTGAAGACAAGTTGTGTGAGTTGAAATTCTCAAAGTCAGATTCAGCAGAGAAAGGATTGGGATCACAGAATAACCTTAAAGAGATGACAGTAGTTGACATTAGATCAAATCCCAGTGTTGGTGCTGAAGGACTATGGAACTTAGCCACAGCATGCAATGTGAAAACACAGAACGCAGTACCACAGAACACAATGACAGAAATTAGGACTGCTGAACTTGGCTCAGGCTATCATTTTAACCAACTTTTTCTGAGCTGGAAGCCAGTTTAATATGTCACAGGAAGATATAAAAACTTGAAATACACAAGCTAAAACGCTTGCTTGAAGGGAACCGAATAAGGCCTGATCTCAGAGCAAATGACAGATATTGAAATATACAGAGACCAGACCAGGAATGAATACCAAAATGTCTTGCTGGAACATAAAGAGCATTCATTCATGGAACATAGACATTTCTGGCTGGACCAGCATTCTCTGCTTATTCCTAATTTCCCTGGAACAGGTGATGGTGAATGTTTCCTTGAATACCTGCAGTCCCAACAGTATAGATTCACCCACTTTGCTATAAGCGAGGGGGTTCCATGATTTTGACTCAGCAATAGTGACCGAACAGTGATATATTCCCAAGTCAGAATGGTTTGTGGCTTAGATTGGTACTTGCAGGTGGTGGCTTTCCCATTTGTCGTCTTTCACTTGTGAGAAGTCACTGGTTTGGGTGAAGCTGTTGGAGGAGACTTAGCAATCATTTTCATGATATTCTTGTAACAACCAAAAGGGACTTTAACTGAAGAAGGGATAAAGTACAGTCCAGAGAGAGGCTATTGTTAACTTCCTATCTCAAAAAGAGAATTAGAGTCATAGAGTCATAGAGATGTGCAGCATGGAAACAGACCCTTTGGTCCAACCTGTCCATGCCGACCAGATATCCCAACCCAATCTAGTCCCACCTGCCAGCTCCCAGCCCGTATCCCTCTAAACCCTTCCTATTCATATACCCATCCAAATGCCTCTTAAATGTTGCAATTGTACCAGACTCCACCACATCCTCTGGCAGCTCATTCTATACCCATACCACCCTCTGTGTGAAAAAGTTTCCCGTTAGGTCTCTTTTATATCTTTCCCCTCTCACCCTACACCTATGCCCTCTAGTTCTGGACTCCCCGACCCCAGGGAAAAGACTTTGTCTATTTATCTTATCCTCATAATTTTGTAAACCTCTATAAGGTCACCCCTCAGCCTCCGACGCTCCAGGGAAAACAGCCCCAGCCTGTTCAGCCTCTCCCGGTAGCTCAAATCCTCCAATCCTGGCAACATTCTTGTAAATCTTTTCTGAACCCTTCCAAGTTTCACAACATCTTTCTGATAGGAAGGAGACCAGAATTGCATGCAATATTTCAACAGTGGCCTAACCAATGTCCTGTACAGCCGCAACATGACCTCCCAACTCCTGTACTCAGTACTCTGACCAATTGAAAGGAGTTAAATGTTGGAGAATAAGAAATGTTTGCAAGTAAAGAAATAACAGTTGATTTAGGTCCAGATCTCTCTGGTAAATTTGTTTCAGACTTTAGTCGTAAGGAAGCCACAGTCAGCAAGTCTAGTTAAGCGCCAGAGTTAAGATCAGCTGAAATTGTAGTTACTGGGAAAAAGAAAAAGAAAAGAATTTCCTGATAAAACCCAAAAGAAAAAAATGGAAGGGCGAGACGGATTGCATTAGATAATGCCAACATTTTTGTCAAGGGAAAAAAACGCGCACAATTCTTATCTTCTGCTTCCATCACTTAATTCTGTAAAAATTAAAAGTATTTTCATTTTTTGCAATTAGGAGGAGATGTGTCACAAATTTATCTCAGTGTTGTTTCCAGAATGTAAATAGCACACAAACCATAACTTAGCATTTTTGGAAATGTCACCTGGTGCCAACAGGAATTCTGAACTTTCCAGATAGGAACGATGTTAAAAGGCAACTGCCCACACAGTGAGTGATTCCAGCTTGTATCATCTGTCAGCATGGGCACAGTGGTTAGCACTGCTGCCTCACAGCACCAGAGACCCAGGTTCAATTCCCGCCTCAGGCAACTGTCTGTGTGGAGTTTGTGCATTCTCCCCGTGTCTTGCGTGGGTTTCCTCCGGGTGCTCCGGTTTCAACCCATAGGTGAATTGGCCATGCTAAATTGCCTGTAGTGTTAGGTGAAGGGGTAAATGTAGAGGAATGGGTCTGGGTGGGTTGCACTTCGAAGGGTCGTTGTGGACTTGTTGGGCTGAAGGGCTTCTTTCCACACTGTAAGTAATCTAATCAATATCCCTTTTCATGAAAGAAAGATGTTTTGAAACAGCTAATGTTCTGCTGTAGAGAGTAGCTAGGCAATGATAATAGCCATGTTTACTGAAACAGAAACCAGGAATCTTCTAGCTCTCCCAAAATCTGTGACCTGTTAAGTCTACCTGCACAAGTTAACACCAACCATTCAACTGCACAAATCATTACAGCCTTAAGATCTAACTTCTAATGTTAACTTTCTTTGCTTCAGCAATAAGAAACTCAGGAAATCAGTCAAAGCACACAGATTTATTGGGACCTTACACACTTCTCACTGTACAAGTGACAATATTGAATGAATCTAAACCTAAATCTAAGGTTTGCATCATTTCTTTCAAGCACAAAGAAATCAGTCCTTGCAATCCTGCACCCGATACTGGGCCTCATACAGATTCTCGTTATCATTGTCCCCAATCATGGTAAATTTGGAGATGAACCTTTCCAGAGAAAATGCATCACTGCACATAAGCCAGGAATTCTCTACCACAAAAAAAATTGTGGGCATTTGCTTCATTGGACATTTCAAGACTTTCAAGGTCAATCAATGTTTGCCAGAAAGATCTATCTCATGAAGTGGAATAGCATAGGTAAATAAAAAGCTGAAAATTATTCATGACTAATTGTATATACTGGAGTAAAATAAAAGGTTAAATAGTCAATTCTTGCTTCTAATATTCCTACTTTCTTATCTTCAGACATGTAACATCAAAAGAGTATTTGTACTTGGTTCTGCTGTAGTAGTTGTTCTAATCTCAGTGAGTCTTGGAAAGAAAATAGTTAATTTATAAGATTAACTTTAGAAGTTAGGTGAGTTTCCATTAGTCATTTGGTAGAAAGAAACTTAGGTCTGCTGAAAACAGACACATGTTGTCAAAGCTCTCATCGTTCATTCCTCAGGACATTTTGGAAGAATACAAATTCAAGAGGAAAACCAACATTTATGCTGCATGAGAGGTGAATGTTGATTGGTTGGCAAGTGGACTTTGATTGATGAAGGGATAGCAGTGAAGAATGCACCCAATAATGCTGAATGACAATTAACGGCCAGGCTTTGTTAAATCTTGAACCAGGCTTTTATGTGTCAGAGCCAGTGAATGGCTGCCATTTATTCTGTTGAATAGATACAATTACAATGTAAGCATATGTTCTTTCTGTCCCAGTGTATTAATGTGTGCTAAATTACACCACACTGAAATCACAGCTGATAAACCTCACACATTCAGAATTATCAAACAAATGGTATCCAGTTGCAGAGTCACATGTAATGTTAAACACCATGTTGCAGGTTTCTCAAGTGAGGACTGGTTATGTACAACCTGTACCTTGCTTGTTGCAAACATGCCAGATTTTAGGATGCGATGTCAACATACCTGGTATTGCATCCTCACTAAAGTTCATAAAGCACATTACTAATTTGTAAAATAAAAAGAACATCTTTTTGGTTTGATAGCTACATCTGTTTGTGACTTTGCATTTTACTATTTCATTTGACAGTGAGAAATGGTTAATTTCTATTGGAAATGTTCAATTAGTAGAAGGTATTTTAATCATTTCAAGATATTACTAATAAAGAAAAGACACAAAACTATTTTTGATGGCTCTGACATCGTCAAGGCTTCTACCATACATTTTGAAAATCATGGAGTGTGTTAAATTAGGAGTGCTGGTCTGGAGTTTCTTCTGGCTGGACAGATGTTATAGCAACATTGATGAGAGTGGTGCATGGGAACTCTGTGGAGTCACCAGCATAGCTCACTCTGGAGGAATTTTCTGGGAAATCAAACGTTCCACTGAGCAACTTATCTATGTGTCGAATCCTTCAATATCTCTAGTGACATCAGCGACCTTGGGGGATTCCAATTAAGTAAAATAGTTACTCAAGAAAAGTTAGACTATTAAGTACATAGTTCCCAGGCCATTTATGTTCCCAAGATCCTGTCCCGCCCTGACACCTACGTGCCCCCACACCCAACCTGCCACCCCCTCCCCACACTTGCCTCTACACCTGAACACCCCAGACCTGACACCGACACTTTGTGGCCCCCATCAGACCTGATTTCCACAGATACCCTAACCTACCCTTCACAATCTCACTTAATTTGCCACTTTGGCACCCTATCCACTTGGCATTCTGCCCCTTTCTCACTTGGCATCCTACCTATATGCCACCTTACCACCTATTCACCTAGCATCCTATCCCCTTCCCAGCTGACACCCTACTTACCTGACATCCTGATGGACTACCCACCTGTAACCCTGGCTTCCTCCCCAATTGGCAATCTACTAATCTGGCACCCCATCTTCCTAAGACCCTAACATCTTGATTACCGTACATAGTTATAGTTTAACACAATTTGTCAAAGTGGCTGACAGGAACATTAAATGTCAGAATGCAGCAGCTGTGGAAGAGGTGAGGAAGTGTTTTGTTGTTGTGTCACAGTCCTATGCTATGAATGATCTGTCAGAATGAAGATATAGCTCTGCATTTCTGAGGGAACCTGTTCAGAACCTCATCTCAGAAATGTGGAGCTTCACTCTTTTGCAAAATATGAAAAGCTACAGTGTCAATTTATGAGTTTGGAAAATCCAACCCATTCTTTTTAAACTTCTGGTCCAACCAACTGGATGAGGCAATGCTGTAAAACAAATAGCCAAAGTGAAAGAAAGTTTGATCATTGTTTGAATATGTACTTCAAAGAATGATAAAGTCTCCTTATCCATTCTACCCAAGTTCAAAATATGCAACCTGTTCAATTCTTGGTATTTCTGTTTTTACCATGTGTCTCAAATATAATGTGTATTTGCATACTTATTTTTATGAAAACCAATAAATGACTTTCAACCCTATTGTCATGTCAAGATAATCACATAATCTTACAACTGAGGACTTTCTTTATCAGCAGTATTGATATTCTGATTGCTGCAACATAGCAATCACATTTCAATCTGCACGATGTCTTACCAACTCCAAGGTCCTGAGGAATTTAGATAAAAAGAGTTATTGTGAATAAATGCTCATAAATCTGGTCTGACATATAACTGTCAACAGGCTTAGTGAAATGTAATATTAACGGATATGGTCAGAGTGCATGAGCTTAGTCGAGTGATTTCATGTTTATAATTTCACAGATTTCACAAGTTTACCAACACTGGTTCAGCCTCAACTAGAGTGTTTTTGGGGATTACACTTCAGGGATGATTTGAAGACTTTAGGGAGGATGAAGAAAAGATTATGAAAATCAAAGAATAATAGTCTTCATTTAAATAGTTAGATTAGAGAAGTCAGTTCTTTTTTCTCTTCAAGAAAGTTGAGAGAAGACTGGATAGAAATACTCAATATCATGAGCAATCTAGACATAGTAAAGGAGGGAAACTGTTCCAGTTGATGGAAACCATGAGAACTAGTGGAAGCTTCTGGTTTATGGCCTGAAGAGAAATAAGTGGGTGAGGAATGGATGTTGCAGGTTCCAGGGTTTAGATCTTTCATTAAGAACAGGCAAGACAGTAAAAGAGGGGGGAGGTGTGGCCTTCTTTGTCAAGGATAGTATAACGCTGGTTGAAAGACTTTTGATGAGGACTTGTCTGCTGAGGTAGTGTGGGCTGAGGTTAGAAATTGGAGAGGAGAGGTCACACTGTTTGGAGTTTTTTATAGACCTCTGCAGAGTTCCAGGGAGGTGGAAGAGAGGATTAGCAACATTATTCTGGGTAAGAGTGAAATGAACAGGGTTGTCATTATGGGGGACTTTAACTTCCCCAACATTGACTAGAAATGCTATAACTCCAGTACGTCGGATGGATCAGTTTTTGTCCAATGTGTACAGGAGGGTTTTCTGACACAGTATGTCGAAGGGCTGACAAGAGGGGAGGCCACACTGGATCTGGTGCTTGGTAATGAGCCAGGCCAGGTGTTTGATTTAGTTGTAGGTGAGCCCTTTGGAGACAATGGCCATAATTCAGTTACATTTAGTTTAGCAATGTAAAGAGATAGGTACATGCCACAGGTCAAAAGTTATCTATGTGGCAAGGGCAGTTATAATGCGATTAGGCAAAAATTAGGATGCATAGAATGGGGTAGCAAAATGCAGACAATAGAAATGTGGAGCTGGTTTAAGGAACAGAGATTGCATGTCCTTGATAGGTCTATCCCTGTCAGGCAGGGAGGAAGTGATAAGGTAAGAGAACCGTGGTTTACTACAGAAATTGCATCTCTTGTTAAGCAGAAGACGGAGGCTTATGTGTTGATGAGGCAAGATGGTACAGATGAGGTGATGGAGAGTTACAGATCAGCTCGGAAAGATTTAGAGATAGAGTTAAGAAGAGCAAAGAGAGGACACAAGCAGTATTTAGCAAATAGAACAAAGGAGAACCCTAAAGCTTTCTATAGGTATGTGAGGAATAAAAGGATGACTAGGGTAAGAATTAGGCCAGTCAAAGACAGAAGTGGGAAGTTGAGTGTGGACCCTGTGGGGATCGGAGAGATGCTAAATGAACAATTTTCATCAGTTTTCACTCAGGAAAGGGAGAATATTGTAGAGGAGAAGAATGAGGTACAAGATATTAGACTAGAAAGTATTGAGGTTAATTACACAGAGGTGTTATCAATTCTAGAAGGAGTGAAAGTAGACATGTCCCCTGGGCCGGATGGGATTTATCTGAGGATTCTCTGGGAAGCTAAGGAGGAGATAGCAGAGCCTTTGGCTTTGATATTTGAGCCGTCATTATCTACAGGTTTAGTACCAGAGGACTGGAGGATTGCAAATGTTGTGCCTTTGTTCAAGAAGGGCAATAGAGATGACCCAGGTAATTATAGACTAGTGAGCCTTACTTCTGTTTTAGGAAAGATTTTGGAAAGGATTATAAGAGATAAGATTTATAATCATTTAGCACGCAACAATTTGATTGGAGATAGTCAACATGGTTGCATCAAGGGCAGGTTATATCTCACAAACCTCACTGAGTTTTTCGAGAAGGTGACCGAACATGTAGATGAAGGTAGAGCAGTTGATGTGGTATTTATGGACTTCAGTAATGCCTTTGATAAGGTTCCACATGATAGGCTGTTGGAGAAAATGCAGAAGCATGGGATTGAGGGTGATTTAACAGTTTGGATTAGAAACTGGCTTTTTGAGTGAAGGCAGCGAGTGGTGGTTGATGGAAAATATTCAGCTTGAAGTCTAGTTACTAGTGGTGTGCCACAAGGATCTGTTTTGAGACCACTGCTGTTTTTCATTTTTATAAATTACTTTGACGCAGGCATAGGTGGATGGATTAGTAAATTTGCAGATGGCACTAAAGTTGGTGGAGTCGTGGACAGTTTGGAAGAATGTTACAGATTGCGGGGGACTTGGATAAACTTCAGAATTGAGCTGAGAGGTGGCAAATGGAGTTCAATGCAGCTAAATGTGAGGTGAATAACAGGAAGGCAAAGTACTGGGTCAATGGAGAGACTCTTGATCATGTGGATGTGCAGAGGGATCTTGAAGTCCATGTACATAGATCGCTGAAAGTTGCCACCCAGGTTGATAGTGCTGTTAAGAAGGCAAACAGTGTGTTAGGTTTCATTCGTGGAAGGATTGAGTTCCGGAGCCGCAACGTCATGCTGCAACTATACAAAACGCTAGGGCAGCCACACTTGGAATATTGTGTACAGCTCTGGTCACCATATTTCGGGAAGGACGTGGAAGCATTGGAAAAGGTGCAGAGGAGATTTATCATGATGTTGCCTAGTCTGGAGGGAAGGTTTTATGAGGAAAGGCTGAGAGACTTGGGTCTGTTCTCATTAGAAAGAAGAGGGCTAAGAGGGGATTTGATAGAGACATACAAGATGATCAGACAGTAAAAGTCTTTTTCCTAGGATGATGACGTCAGCTTGTACGAGGGGGCATAACTACAAATTGAGGGGTGATAGATTTAAGACAGATGTCAGATGCAGTTTCTTTACTCAGAAAGTAGTAAGGGCATGGAATGCCCTACCTGCCAATGTAGTTAACTCAGCCACATTAGGGAGATTTAAACAATCTTTGAATAAGCACGTGGATGATGATGGGCTAGTGTTGGGGGACAAGCGGAGATTAGTTCACAGGTCGGCACAATATTGAGGGACGAAGGGCCTGTTCTGTACTGTGTTGTTCGATGTTTTATGAAACTTCAGAGGTATGAGGAAAGGACAAAACGTGGGACACAGAGACCTGGCTGTTAAGGTTGTATATGTATATAAAGGTTATGATGGTCAGATCTTTAATCAGTAATGCAATCAAGGGTTGTGAGGAAAGGCAGGAAAGTGGAGTTTGATGATTATCAAATCAACTATGATCTCATTGAATGGCAGACCATAATGAATGGGATGAATGGCCTACTTCTGCTCTGACATTTTATTGAATTTGAATTAATTTTATTAGAATTAGCTTCATTGTCAAATATACTCACATGAGTACAAGTAAAAAGAGTACAAGTCACCACTTATAGCACTATCTTAGGTACCAAAGTACCTAGGTACAGATTCTTCAGTACAAATTCTTAGGAAACAAAATTAGAGAAATAAAGAAATAAAAAGTCCAACGTTATAGAACTTCAACAGTACAAAATCAAAGTAATAAATTTCAGAAATGAAGAAATAAAAGTTAGCTTGATGGATGCGTGTTTGTGGAGAAGACATTTGAGTACAGGGGACAGGAAGTGTAGTGATCCCAGCAGCAATGAGAGAAGTGCAATAAGCATTAGCCTTGTGCGGGATATTCAGGACATATGGAAACACCCAAATATCAGAGTTGAATGACTGATGGTTGGAATGGTTGTGACAGGGAGTCTGTGTGTGCTTAAATGGTGAATGAGGGGTCTAAAAACTCATGTGGCAGAGAAGAGTGCTGTGAGGGAGGTGAGTGGTTAAATATCTGAGACAAGTATGCAATTTTACTTTATTAGCTCATGGATGTAGGCATTGCTGGCTAATGCAGCATCTATTGGCCACCCCTTATTGCCCTTGAGAAATTAGTGACAAACTGCCTTATTGAACCATTTCAGTCCATTGATTGACACCCAACCTGCAGTACAATCCTAAAAAACACTGTCCAATTACACCCTCTCTCCCACCACTCAAATGACAGTAAATTTAGCAGAGGGTAAAATGACACACGACTGAATGACAGTTTTGATTGAAACATCACCTTAGAACTTAGAAACATGAATCCCAAAAGGTTCTTCCTCATATTCACCTCCTAGTCACCTCTTCCACTTAACATTTAAGAACCACATAAACATGGTACAGGGTTGGGCTAAGGAAGTGTTAGAATGTACACTATCGCCAATGGCAAATGCCAGAGCAAGATGCATGCACAAATTGCTTCAAAATTATTAAATTTCATTGTACTTTATTTCAACTCCAGACAGTATTCTCCTGAGTACATAATAAGTTATTAGCAATTAAAGTATTGATATTGATTGAAGTCTGTAATATGCACTGAGCTGCACTCAACACAAGTGTTATATCCAATGAGATTCCTAAAAGGTTTCTCATCATGTGAGCAAAAAGTATGAAGGCAGATCTGACCTTCTATCATAAGCAAGAAAATCCACTAGGGAGGGACCACAAGAGATGAAGGAGTAAACTGAAATAGCAAGTGTCATTTTAAAACACTTTAGCCTTGAAAATCTGAAAAGGGAGCCTCAGTTACTTTCAGATTTTCTCACAGAACCTAGCGAGCAGTTTGAAGGCTCAGCATTCTGAGTAAAATCAGTCAGAGGAGCACACAACCTATTGGTACAAGTTTGTAAGATGGTGTCCACCACAATTTCATGGATATTAAATATTCGCCATTGTGTCAAGTGTGGGAAAAATATCTTTCCGGTGCAATTTCTTAAGGTGCACCACTGAAAGTAATTTGCTCATAGTTTAAAGTATTCCTCACAGTTACAATTAGGATAATCTACTAAGCCTCTATTATCCTTTTGAACATTCTGAAGCTCCGTAGTTGAAGAAGTCACTTTATGGTAGTACAGCTACCATAGTGTGCCCCAATAAAAAAAATTAAAACAACTGAAAGCACTCATTATTCAAAAAATTTGCCTTTGGTGAGCGCTTTTGATCTCCCAAATCTCCTTTGAATAATTTAAATTTCCACTGCTAGAGGATCCAAATTCTAAAACTCAAGCAAACTCCCTTCTGAAACCAGAAAGTGTTCATTGGAACTTCACTGGTTTAAATAGATACAGAGCATCACGTGGCATGGTCAGTGTGGAGCATTGGTCAACTGTCAGAAATCTTTTTCTAAGTCATTAAACATGCTGCTACTACAAAAGTCTTTCATTGTTCAAACTTCATAGTACTGTTATTGCTTTATAACCATTTTTATTTATTTTTTGTTTTGATTTTACAGAGCTCAGAAGCACCGCTGTGCTTTCATTCCAATTTATTTTTCTTATAAGATCTTCATTCTTTGTGACATAAGCGCATCTTGAGTTTTGTTGGCTTACCTTTTCTGACTGTTTCTTTCCTTCTAGTTCAATAATATATGACTTACTGAAGCAATAATACTGCAAGAAAATCCAATCCAATAAATACAGGAGATTTAATACACATCTGACAGCCTGGAGGTACTACATTCTTCATTATTGTCTCAAGAGAGATTTATTTCTGATTATTTAATTTAAAATGCAATCGCAGTGCCTTTCTCTTTTTGGATTGCATTTAATTTCTTTGAAATATTTAATTACATGAAAAATGTCTAATGCCTAACCTTTTATTACAGTATTTTCTGAACTGAGCTGTTTTTCGACTGTCCATGCAGAACTCATTGTTTCCAGATCAAATTATAACAATCAAACTGTCTTAAAAATTATACATTTCATAACCAAAGTATGGCATTGCAATATTATGTGTTGAATTTTAAAATACGAAATGCATTACAAACACAGAGGAATATGTGTTCCTGCTCTAGTTTGTTTGCTTCTCAAGAAAGAGCCATTAGGAGAATGTTAACTCAAGAGTTATTAGTACTTCTGGCTGAAGATGATTACAAATACTTCAGTGTTGCCCTTTGCACTGATCTACTGGTCTCCCTTATCATTTAAGATGGGAACACTTGTGAAACCTTCTCCTATAGTTAGTAATTTAATTGTCAAGGTCAATTATGATTTAATGTGGCAGGACTGCAGTGTTGAGATCTGATTGGTCAGTTGTGGGATCACTTGGCCCTGTCTATTATGTGCTGCTTCTACTATTTAGTTTACAAGTAGGTCCGATGTTGTAGTTTCACCAGTTAGGCAAATCAGGTTTAGGTGTGCCTGATACTGTTCCCAGATACCCTCCTGCACTTTTCATTTAACTGGAGTTGATCTCCTGGCTTGAAGGTAATGGTATATGCCAGGCCGCAAGGTTACAGGTTGTAGTTGAATATGATTCTGCTGCTGCCCACAGTACCTCTTAGATATCCAGTCTTGAAATGAACATTTTTAAAAAGTCTGCCCCAATTCACATGATGGCACTGCCACACAACACACGGAAGGGTATACTCAATGGATGTACTTATGAAGTATATGGGTATACTTGTGGAGATTTTGTCTCCATAATGACCATGCAGTTGTCACTACTACCAATATGGTCAAGGATTGATGCATCTGTGAAATGTCTGTTGGTGAAAATGAGATCAATTAGGTTTTTTCCTCTTGTTAGTTCCTTCACAATCTCGCAGACCCCACTCTTTGTGATGGATCTCATCCCAGAGATCAGCCTGTGCCCTTGGCCCTCTCAGCAGTTCTTCAAATATGTTCAACATGGAGGAGGACTGTTATATCAGCCAAGGAGAAGGATGTTGAGGTAGGAGGTTTCCTTCTTCAAGTTTGTCCTGATGCCAGGAGACTTCATGGGCTCTGGGTACAATGAGTAGGATTCCCGAGACATCTTCCTCCCAACCTCTAGTGGGTCTGTCCTCCCAGTGAAACAGAATGTACTCCAGGTATTGACTGAGAGATATGTTTCCATGAGTATGATTATGTCAGGCTGTTGCTTGATGAGTCTGTGGATAACTGTCTTCCAGCTGTTAGTAAGGAAGAATTTGCAAGGTCCTTTGCAGGCTGTGTTTGCTATTGTTATTTCTGATTAACATCAAGTGGTCTGTCCAGTTTCCTATCTTTAGGCTTTATATACAACTATGGTTTTGATCCAATTGTGGTTTGCTATGCCATTTCAGAAGGCAGCTAAGAATTAACTATGTTGCTGTGGGTCAAAGTTACATATAGCCCTGACCAATTCTTGCTCTACTATAGGGGAAGGAGCTAGATATTTGGTGAGGATCTGGTAAGTGGTTAAGGTCTACTCTATTCTTAAGTATTAATATAAATTGATGGTAAAATCAAAAAAAAAGAAGCAACACAAATATTTTAATAACATGATTAAATAATTAACTCTGCCCATTAAGGATGGCTGGATAGGTGATATACCAAGGCTGTGGCATATAGGAATTGTTGGATATGATTGTGATCAAGGGTAAACGTGTCTGCAGTACATGTTAAAATGTTCAATTGCTTTGGCTCAGAATTTATGAGCTGGAGGCTGAACTACAGATATTGTCATGCATCTGTGAGGGGGAAAGTTACGTGGAGTCTTTGTGCCAGATGACAGTCACCCACTGAGGGCGGGACTTCTGATTTAGATGGGTAAAGATTGTGAGTGATAGGACACAGAGGGCAGGAGTGCAGGTTATCAGCCTCTATGATGGTTTAATAGGTCTGAGGTTCTCTTTGCTTGTTTGGATGAAAGCAGGGGCTGGAATGTGAATAAGCAAACTGACCATAATTCCATGGTACAGGCAATTGTTCACACAGGATGAGGAAAAAGGAATTAAGTAATTGTAGGGAACAGAGTAGGTATTGACTTGTTCTCAGCAGCAAAGAGTGAGAGTTCAGATAGGTGTGCCGACTACTGCTATTACGGTTGGTGACATCTGCTCAGGCTGAAGAAGAACTTGAAATAGGTAAGGGAGGATCTAGTTGACTTGGTCCATATAGATAATAATGGCATAGATAGAACTGGAGAAGAAGTGAGGATCAAGTGGAACTGATCACAGCGCCAGGGTTTGATGCAGGGAGAATTAGCCATTTGGATACAGAACTAGCTCAAAGGTAGAAGACAGAGGGTGGTGGTGGTGGTGGTGGTGGAGGGTTGTTTTTCAGACTGGAGGCCTGTGACCAGTGGAGTGCCACAAGGATCGGTGCTGAGCCCTCTACTTTTTGTCATTTACATAAATGATTTGGATGCGAGCATAAGAGGTACAGTTAGTAAGTTTGCAGATGACACCAAAATTGGAGGTGTAGTGTACAGCGAAGAGGGTTACCTCAGATTACAACAGGATCTGGACCAGATGGGCCAATTGGCTGAGAAGTGGCAGATGGAGTTTAATTCAGATAAATGCGAGGTGCTGCATTTTGGGAAAGCAAATCTTAGCAGGACTTATGCACTTAATGGTAAGATCTCCTAAGGAGTGTTGCTGAACAAAGAGACCTTGGAGCGCAGGTTCATAGCTCCTTGAAAGTGGAGTCGCAGGTAGATAGGATAGTGAAGAAGGCATTTGGTATGCTTTCCTTTATTGGTCAGAGTATTGAGTACAGGAGTTGGGAGGGCATGTTGCGGTTGCACAGGACATTGGTTAAGCCACTGTTGGAGTATTGCATGCAATTCTGGTTTCCTTCCTATTGGAAAGATATTGAGAAACCTGGAAGGGTTCAGAAAAGATTTATACAGATGTTGCCAGGGTTGAAGGGTTTGAACTATAGGGAGAGGCTGAACAGGCTGGGACTGTTTTCCCTGGAGCGTCGGAGACTAAGGGGTGACCTTACAAAATTATGAGGGGCATGGTTAGAGTAAATAGACAAAAGTCTTTTCCCTGGTGTCAGGGAGTCCAGAAATAGAGGGGCAAAGGTTTAGGCTGAGAGGAGGAAGATATAAAAGAGACCTAAGGGGCAACATTTTCACACAGGGGGTGGTACGGGTATGGAATGAGCTGCCAGAGGAAGTGTTGGAGGCTGGTACATTTAAGAGACGTTGGATGGGTATATGAATAGGGAAGGTTTAGAGGGATATGGGCTGGGTACTGGCAGGTGGGACTAGGTTGAGTTGGGATATCTGGTCGGCATGGAGGGGTTGGACCGAAGGGTCTGTTTCCATGCTCTATGACTCTATGACTGTCTGTGTGGAGTTTGCACATTCTCTGTGTCTACATGGATTTCCTCCAGTTTCCTCCCACAATCCAAAGATGTGCAGGATACGTGAATTGGCTGTGTTAAATTGCCCAAAAGTGATCATAGGTGTGTTGGTTAGGTGCATTAGTTAGGAGTAAATGTTGGATAATTAGGGTAGGGGAACTGGTCTGGGTGGGTTACTCTTCAGAGGGTCTGTGTGGACTTGTTGGGCCGAAGGGCCTGTTTCCACACTGTAGGGATTCTATGATAACCTCAAAAATTATAATGTCTGGGTCATTACCTGCACCATGTGAAAATTAACATTATTGTTTAAGTAGATTCTCATCTGGAGAAAACTGGGACCAGTACTGGGATAGCTGTGGTATGTAGCATAGGGATGGTCTACACCTAAAGTGTGCTGGTACCAGTCTTCCTGTGAACTACAAATCTTGGGAAATTTAAGGTACTAAACTAAATAGTGTGGACAAAGAATCAAAGATGGAGTGATGTGTTACATCAAAAGTAGAGTCAAGGTAAGAGCTGAAAGTAGTAATGTAAGAAATGAGGTTAACAAGAGGGTCAGAGGGAAAAAAATAAGAATGCAGCAACAATCAATTTTGGATGTTCTAAAGATAACAAAAATGCAAAAGTAAAGGCTCTTTATCTCAATGTATGTAATATTTATGATCAAGTAAATGATTGGTTATGCACATTGAAGTTAATGAATATGATGTGACAGCCATTACAGAGACATGAGTTCACGATGAAAGTGATTAGATACTGAATATTTAATATGACACTCAAGAAGGTTAATAAATGAGGTAAAGTAGTTAAGGACAGCATTTGTGCCATAGCTACAGACAACCTGGATTCAGGAAATCAAGCTTTATCTGGAAGAGCATGGCTTGATTAAATGCAGTCAACACGGCTTTGTGAGGGGCAGGTCATGCCTCACAAACCTTATTGAGTTCTTTGAGGATGTGACTAGAAAAGTTGATGAGGGTCGACCTGTAATGTGATGTATATGGACTTCAGCAAGGCATTTGATAAG
Organism: Chiloscyllium punctatum; assembly: GCF_047496795.1. NCBI lineage: Eukaryota > Metazoa > Chordata > Chondrichthyes > Orectolobiformes > Hemiscylliidae > Chiloscyllium > Chiloscyllium punctatum. The sequence continues at coordinate 55,354,411 of NC_092746.1, read as the reverse complement.
GTTCCCCATGGTAGGCTCATTCAGAAGGTCAGGAGGAATGGGATACAGGGGAACTTATCTGTCTGGATACAGAATTGGCTGGCCAACAGAAGACAGCAAGTGGTAGTAGAAGGCAAATATTCTGCCTGGAAGTCTGTGGTGAGTGGTGATCCACAGGCCTCTGTCCTTGGACCTCTACTGTTGTAATTTTTATTATTGACTTGGATGAGGGGATTGAAGGATGGATCAGCAAGTTTGCAGACGACACAAAGGTTGGAGGTGTCATTGACAGTATAGAGGGCTGTTGTAGGCTGCAGCAGGACATTGACAGGATGCAGAGATGGGCTGAGAGGTGGGAGATGGAGTTCAACTTGGATAAATGCAAGGTGATGCATTTTGGAAGGTCGAATTTGAAAGCTGAGTACAGGATTAAGGATAGGATTCTTGGCAGTGTGGAGGAACAGAGGGATCTTGGTGTGCAGGTACATAGATCCCTTAAAATGACCACCCAAGTGGACAGGGTTATTAAGAAAGCATATGGTGTTTTGGCTTTCATTAACAGGGGGATTTGAGTTTAAGAGTCGTGAGATCTTGTTGCAGCTCTATAAAACTTTGGTTAGACCGCACTTGGAATACTGCGTCCAGTTCTGGTCGCCCTATTATAGGAAAGATGTGGATGTTTTGGAGAGGGTTCAGAGGAGGTTTACCAGGATGCTGCCTGGACTGGAGGGCTTACCTTATGAAGAGAGGTTGACTGAGCTCGGACTTTTTTCATTGGAGAAAAGGAGGAGGAGAGGGGACCTAATTGAGGTATGCAAGATAATGAGAGGCATAGATAGAGTCGATAGCCAGAGACTATTTCCCAGGGTGGAAATGGCTAACACGAGGGGTCATAGCTTTAAGCTGGTTGGAGGAAAGTATAGAGGGGATGTCAGAGGCGGGTTCTTTACACAGAGAGTTGTGAGAGCATGGAATGCATTGCCAGCAGCAGTTATGGAAGAAAGGTCAATGGGGACATTTAAGAGACTGCTGGACATGCGTATGGTCACAGAAATTTGAGGGTGCATACATGAGGATCAGTGGTCGGCATAACATCGTAGACTGAAGGCCTGTTCTGTGCCGTACTGTTCTATGTTCTATGTTCTATCAGTTTGGATGGAGATGATGAATAGTAGGGGAATAAAGTCACTAGTGGGAGTGATCTACAGGCCCTCAAACAGTAACACAATGTAGGACAAAGATACAAGAAGAAATGTCAGGTTCTGTGATCGAGGGACAGCAGTATCATGGATGATTTTAGTTTGCTTATAAACAGGAGAAATCTGATTGGCAATTGTAGGTTGGATATGGTGTTCATAGAATGCTTTCAAGACAATTTCATCACGCAGCATATTTTGGAATTGACCAGACAGCAGGTTATATGAGATTTACTATTATATAATGTGACAGGATTAATTAATTAATGACTGAGCTAAGCCATTACTGCTGGGTGCAAATAAATTCAACTCACAAATTCAGTTCAAATGAGGATTGAGTGTGTGTCTTTTGCCAGGTAAAGCTTAAGTCTTTAATTTGCACAAACCTAACTTAATTTATTTTGCAGTTGGCATCAAACTCGAAACCTACAGTTTAAAATTCTGTAAATGCCAATGTAAGCAGGGAGGTTTTTTTTTCAAGGTTTTCTTTTTGGATATGCAGGCCTCCAGGGTCCGTCTGTGGTAATAATGTCCAGAATCAAGTCCACGCAGCTTAGAGGGAATATTGGCCTTGTGGTGAAAGAACAAATTAATTAAGAACCACCTGAAACTGCATCCTTTGTAATAGATTCAGATAGACCCTTTTAGTTGTGAGCATATATAATTGTAACTAACTTAGCATTTGAATGTGACTTCCAGTAATGTGCCAGAGTTGAGCATGTCAAGGAGAGAAACACTGGAACCAAAGAGGTGTTCGGTTGCTCTTGTCTAAAAAAGCAGCTGTTTGATGAGTAAGTTTAGTGAGTATTTTTAGTCTTTAATGTAAAATTAAGGACTTTGTGTTTAGATCTCTACATTGCCTTCTTTTTGGCTAAGTGATAGTTTTCGTCAAGTGCAGCCAGTGACCTACAGATAGGCGTGGTCCTGCTTCAAGAAGATGGCTCAGGCATAATGATGCTAGCTCTGAAACTGCATCTTCTTTAAGTGTCTTATTAAATGGATATTGCCCCAAAACGTTAAATTAGCACCAAAAAAGATGGTCTATTATGGAGATAATCTACCCTGTGACAATTATTGGTTGTTAAATACTTTGATGTATATTTCTGATGAAGAGCTTATGCTCGAAACATCGACACTGCTGCTACTTAGATGCTGCCTGACCGGCTGCGCTTTTCCAGCACCACACTCTTCAACTCTGATCTCCAGCATCTGCAGTCCTCACTTTCCCCCACTTTGATGAATATGTCTGCCATGGATTCAGGTAGATACCTCTTCTTCCTGAGGAGGCTTGGGAAGTACAGCATGTTCATAAGGACCCTCACCAACATTCACAGATGCGCCATAGAAAGCATTCTATTTGGATGCATCACAGCTTGATACGGCAATTGCTTTGCCTGGGACCGTAAGAAACTACAGAAAGTTGTGTGCACAGCCGAGACTACCAGGGAAACCAATGTCCCATCCATGGACTCCATCTACAATTCTCGTTATCACAGAAAGGCTGCCAACATCATCAAAGACCCTTCCCACCTCAGTAATACTCTCTTCCAACCTCTTCATTCAGGCAAAGAGATATAGAAGCTTGAACACACCACCAACAGGTTCAAAAACAGTTTCTTTCCTGCTGTTGTTAGACTGTTGAACGGACCTCCTCTAATTTCAAATCTAATGCTAATCTGGCTTTGTGCACCTCCTGTGCAGTATAACCTGTATACCTCACTCTGTCTAAACACCCTGTGATCTGTGTGTCCTTGTTTGCTATGATCTGCCTGTACTGATCACAAAACAAAACTTTTCACTGTACTTAGGTACATGTGACGACGATGAATCAAATCAAATCAAACACTGGTATACATTGATCATAATTCCCCTGACCTTTCTGGGAAAAATCTAAAACCAAAATGCCAGATTATTTTAATGGCGTTTTCTTTTTGCTGCCCTATCACTCCAAGATTAAAGATTGCCAGAAAAGAAATGCAACAGCTAATGTTTTGTCCAAAATTTAACTGTGTTCCAAATTGTTTGAGTACCATGATAGAAAAAAGTGTAACTGTGTTAACTGGATATAAAGAGTGAATGAGTGTGATTGTGTTTACTATATTTTATGTTCTCCTAGGTTTTTATGCTTGTCATGAAATGTACCTAAACCACATTTCAATTCTTCCAAGAGGAGGCGTTAGGAAGAGATGTGATCTAAATGTTATTATTTTAAAATTATGTGGATGCATATAAATATACTTCACATATTTATTTTGTGTATTTGCCTCTATACAAGGGAACACTGTCGAGAAAAAATAACTGGGTACAACAGCAGCAGTGTTTCATCTGCAAGGAACAGGGAGCTCAGCTGAAATCATACAGTTTGGAGAATTTCAGAGAGAGGTTGTGCGGCCCAGTTTATGGGTGGATTAAGTGAAATTCATTTTTGAATTCAGGAGAGATATTTTGAGACCTGGCTAGGATGTAATTGCTTCTTTGCTCTTTCTTTAGAGCTCCAGTCAGGAATAATGTGTGAGTGGAAAGCCTAGAAGACCACAGGAGAAGCCAAATCTGATGCCAAATGGAGATGACGCAATTTTAGAAGAAGGGCACCCACCAAAGTGGATCCCATATACTGTACTAATAGGAGACTGACCTGAGGTCTATAATGACCCCTGCACTAATGTAGGTCTGACTCAAGTAAGCTTTAAATTATTGTAGCAATGCAATAAGTTGTTTTTTTTGCTCGGCAGGACCCTTCCAGTTAGACTAGAAATTGGTTATTCTCACCCATACTATAACACTTCCGGCTTGAAGTAATTTTTAACACAACATGGTGATTAGTGGTGTGAGACTAAGAGTGGGCCCTTCAAGAACCAAAAAAGGAAAAAAAAAGAATTTGCTACTGATTCCAAAGTCTTCCAGAGAAACAGATATTGCTAATTACTGATGACAGTGAACCCTACATAACTCGAGGCATTGTTCAATTTAGAAGAATACTTCAAAGAATGACACAGAAAGACTTTCAGATCTGGTAGAAAATGCATAGGAACAGAAGAAATCTCATTTTTATCCCAGGCCAAGCTCAACAGTATGGGAAAGCCTCCCGTGTAACCATGAAGAACATGAGAACCCTCCATTAGAGAAAGAAATGTGCAGCAGAACCACTACTGCTGGAGAAAATAAAATACTTAGTCACATTAAGTAACAATAGCATCAGAAATAGTATTGTCAGGAAGACTTAATTTCAGAAGTGAGCCAAATAGAACACAAAACTGGACGTCCTCAAGATACAGAATATCTTCTAAACTGGAGACTAAGACAGAAGCTGAACAAGTAAATAAACTTCTGTATTGTGTGGATAGCACATGGTTCTGTTTGCTCACCAGAGTTCAAAAAGGTTAGAAAAGCCTTTGGCAATTATTTCAGTCACAGAACAAATAAAAATCTTTAAAGAGAAGATTTAACAAAAAAACTACAGTTGACAGGTGAATCCATAAATGAGTTCATTAATAATCTCCCCAGTTGGAGAGAATGAACAATAGTGACTTCAAATCAGAATTTATAAGAGACTGGATTATTATGGGCATTGCCACTGAGTTGTTGTGTGATCTCTTCTAGTTCAAAGAAAAACTAATGCTAGAGAAAGCATCCAGATTATGAGTGAATCAGAAGTTCCGAAACAGATTAATCCTGACAAGAGAAGATAACACCTGGCACACGACATCTACAAAACCTATTAATTTCTTAAGATGTAAAACCACAAAGGGCACACCAGATAAGCCAATGCAGTGGACAGGACAAACACTAGACACTAAAATTCTTTACCAGTGCTGTGGAACAAAAAAAATCTTCACCAGTTCCAACAGTGCACAGCTTTAAATACTGAATGTTTTTATTCTAAGAATATAGGTCACTTCCAAAAACCGTGTCACTGTAGCACACAGCCACAATAAAATAAAAGACCAACATCAAGAGATAAATGAGGTAGTAAGGTCTCCATAGCGAACATATTCCAAGTTCTAAAGAAATTCAGTGACCCACACCAAACATTTTGGACTGTAGACATTTATGTCAGTGGGCAGCTCACAAATAATATTCAGACAGTGAACCTTGACAGACGTTCAACTATGTGATAAGACCATAAGACTATAAGACATAGGAGTGGAAGTAAGGCCATTCGATAAAGGGAACATTGCACTTATTGATAAAGATGTGTCACTCCCCCCACACTAAGGGCACCTAATAGGATAAAACCTAAAAAAATTAACAAAAAAGTCTCTCCTGAGCACAAGGTTATGTATTGTCTTCAACCTCGTTCACAGGATGAAAGAGGTTAAATACCAAAACGTCAGCCAAAATCTGCCAGAAAATTTATCAGGTTTCCACAATTTTAAGGTGGAACCTCCAAAAAGCTCCTAAGGTTAGTTACAATGGAATAAAAAATTCCAATGAGATGGAAAAATGTATCTATAGTGACTTGGCTGATATTTTTTGCACTGATATTAAAAACTGAAGAGATTTCTGATTCTAAGTGGCATAAATGTTCAAAAACAAGTGCAAGCAAAGAGGCAGCAACTGAACTGACGAGATCACTAGAGAGGATATATAGTGATAGACAATGCAAGCAGCTGCAGCTGAATTGAGTCAAGTTGTCACACACATAATGGTCTGCTCCAAATTCAAGTCTGCCATTAGGGGCTGAGGTGATTAGCCAGGGCAGAAAGCAGAGCATTGAACCTCCCCACCTTCCAAAGAAACGTCCTAAACAACAAGAAAGGGTATCATATCAAGCAAGAACAAAACTTCAGATGATACAATTTAAGAAGTGAACCCATTGGCTGGACTAATAATTCAATCACTGAAAGGGAAGGAGGATACCCAATATAGTCAAGAAGCTGAAGTAATACATTTATTTATTTCAGCACAGCTGTACAGGTGGAATGAGAAATAAATTCTACTGATAAAAATTGATTATGCATAGCTTCGCAAAAGAAAATGAAAACTGCAAAGATACAAAATATTGGAATAAAATTGTGTCCTATGGCAGGTACAACATTGACAGCAATAAAGAGCAGTCCTATATCAGACAAGTGTTCTGAAAAAAATACAATAGGTTAATGTAAGGGTCTCAGACTATCAGGAAGACTACCCAAGTCAACCGCCTTCTACAGAAGAAATGACTACTCTTCCAAGTTGAAGAGAATATATTCAGGGAGAACAGTGAAATCTTCAATTATCTGAAGCTGTAAAATTAAGTATATAGGGATAGGGACTTGGCAAAAGTATAGAAAGAGCCAGTTTCTGAGTAATGTAGATCTTATTCACGTAATCCGCAAATAGCTACAATGTAAGGAGCAGTGTCCTTAAAGCTCCATCTCTTTCCATTAGAAAGACTCAGGGTGTAAATGCATAGGGGACTGAATGAACATACAAACAAAGAAAAAGATGAGGCCACTCAGCCCTTCGAGTGTATTCTGCCATTCAATAAGGTCATGGCCCATCTGATTTGGACTTTAAGCCTCCATTCCTACCTACCTGCGATAATCTTTCATCCTTTTGGTAATCAAGAATCTATTAACCTCTGCCTTAAAAATATTTAAAGTTTCTACATGCACTGTCTGTTAAGGAAGGGAATGCCAAAGATTCACAATCCTCTGAGAGAAAGAATATGTGGACTGTGCTGAGATTTGTGGCAGAATCACACAAAAAAATCGGCAAGGCCTATTTTGATGTACAGAGAATCTTTTGATGCATCTTTTATGCATTTTCTGGGTGATATGGTGTGTTTTTCACTTGAGAGCAACAAGTTGCCAGTTAAAGATAAATAATATTCAGCTTCCTATCTTATTAAATTCCATTACAAGCCAGACATCAGGAATTTTCAGCGTGGAAATCAGAGTGAATACCTGGTGACGTTAGCTTGCTGCTGACTACAATGGCCTCCATGTCACTCAGCATCAAATAACATCTCAGGGTATAAAACATGGCCAACAGTCACATACACCCTGTGTCCACAGACATTTGTCAACCTCTCAAGTTTCTCAAGGCACCTTTCCAATCCACCTGCAAGATGCTTAGGAAACAGATTGTCATTGCAGGACACATCAGAAATTAACCATTGAAAAGCTGCTGCAAGGATACTTTGAGTACATGTACAGGTCCCCAGCTCACAGATTGGACCAGGCTGCATCATAAGACTTGCTGTCTTAGTACTTGCCCACTTTGTACCTTCCCTGCACACTCTCAGAATCCATACTGTGAGTGTTAGAGCATTGGTGCTTCAGCCAGAGCTAAAGGCCACCATCAAACCTGCTGGAGTGAGGTGCTCCTTTGTACACAGCATACAGCCAGTCTGCTTGTCAGTGAGGATCTGTCTGGGCAGAGGGACACCTTGCTGTACAGCACAGTGAGATGTCAATCTGATGTACAGCATGTGCCAGCTGTCTATGCAGGAAACACACTGCACTTCCACTCAACCAATTAGCTACGTCTGAAAGGAGGTGGGATAGAATCCTCAGCCCAGTCAAGGAGGAGGCGGGGGGGGAAGATGGTCAATCAGATGGGGGGGTCCTGGTACCACCAATCACAGGCACAGTCTAGGAACTTGGTTATGGTCAGTCAACCAAATGAGCAGGGCAAAGGCAAGGGATTCCAAATGGTCTTCACAAACTGTCAAGGAGACTGCGCATCATCTGTCAGGGAGCTGCAAATACAATTGCCAAGGTCTGGTCATCCCTGTCCAGGAGCTGTCCAGCAAAATTGGTCAGAGATCAGTCTTAAAGGTTAATTTGTTGATCATTGAAGAGAGGATCCAAGGGGGCAGTCTATATGGACAATGTGGAATCACTGACAAAATGGGTAGGGAGGTCAAGCTGGAGAGGGGAAAATAGAGGCATGCGAAGAGCTAGGGACAGGGATAGTGCCGAGGGAAATCTCAAAGTGAATGGGAGGAAGGTCATTAGAGGATATGGTAGGCTTCAGGATGGCCGGGGGTGGGGGGGAGGTTATTGACAGTAGCCACCACCATGGCTACCCTCAGGAAGAGTGTACAGGTAAGGAGGCAGGTCTTTCTGAACTGTTACAGCCAATGCATGAATTGAATCAATGCTGTTGGTAATAATTGCAGTAATGTAACAATCATCATATTGTTCACTCAACAAGACTCTTCTAGCTAGACCAAGAAGGTGGCTATTCCCAGTCATGCTATTATAATTCAAACTTGAAGGAAATACATACAACACATACAACAATTGCTACTGTGTTTATTGACACAGCTTATTCTAATGTAATAATCTTATCCCGACTTTGTCCCAATAAGTTGATTCACAGAAAAATTTGTTCCTGTCTTTAGTAGATGCAAGCCCCCAAATCTGACATAACTAACTTATTTTGAAATAAGAGTAATACATTGTGCACTCATAAAAAAAAATTCATTGATTAGCTTCCTGAAATCTGTGGCTTGGTTAAGCAGTAAAAGTATTAATTCAATGCATTGCAAACTCACATGGATGGGAGGTTCAATAAACATGAGCAATTTAGGGAAATGAACTTCATTTGAACTTTCAAGTAAGTTTTTTTAAAAAAGGATCTAAATAAATAACTTAGATGTTAAAAACAGTCCTTCACAAAAAATATGTTTTGTGCACAGTATATTTACACTCTTGAAGACAATCTGGTTTGGCATGTTTTGTATGATACTTCAGATGCCTGGAGATCAGCTGCAAGTCTATAGTGTTTCAGTTGTTGTACAGACCACAAAGTTCAGCTACAGAGGAAACATATAAATGCTGTGAAATCAAGACTATTGCATAAAAACAAGGCATGAACATGAAAGATGGGATCTCTTTTCATTCTGGATGTATTAGCACTACAGTCCAACAGTATAAAATCCTTAATTAACTAATTTCTGCTTTTTTAAATTCAGTGTGACAAAATTGACAAAAGGAAATACTGAATTAGAGATTGATCCATGCTGGAACAATGGAACAGAAGAGAGTAGCATACAATCACATCTGAGCCCGTATTGCAGAAAGATCTGTTCTACAGTTGAACCATGGTGATTCTCAGGCGAGTAGACATAGCTGGCACATTTTATACTGCTGGGAAGTTATTGATACAGGCTGTTCGATGGGTTTCTAATCATCTAATGTGGAACTAATTAAAATGCTGTTAGATTGAAATGCAATTATACTTGTCAGCAGAGGGGTTCAGATGCTCAAGACAGCTACTGCACTAATTAAGGATATCACAGAAAGAAAAAATAACCACATGGTCAACTACTTAGTATCTTTTTAAATGTACATCAGAGCTGCCACTTACTATTTTTCCAGTCCTTTAGTATTATTGATGTTATTGCTCAGAGATTTTAGGCACACATTTTGTGATTCAAATTACTATTGTAAATGCATCCTGGTTAATTATGAATCTGAATAAAGCTCCCATATGTTTGTAAGATTACTGATGTCATTGGCAAAACAGACACTGTAGGCAAATGCTGTTGCCTTGCGGTTAATGGAGGACAGTAGATGTGTGACAAATACCATTAGTTCCTTCCCTACTCATCACATTAGTTAGGTTATCATATTAATTGAGGCTTCATAAATTAAGGGAATGGTGTAGCAATTTTCTAGCTATGGTTGTTTGTATTGGGATTCGTTTAACTGAAATCTTTAAGTTGGAAAGAATATTTGCTGAATGTTTGATTTTGCTTAACAATGAAAAATCTTAGGGGGAACCTAATAGAAAACAAGTGTTTAGCATTCTTACATTGTTTTACTTACATCTTAAGGCAGGCAGCATTCGTAAAATATTCACTGATCATTCTGTCACCAAAATATCTAAGTAGTAGATAGAAAGTCAATCAAAATCTTTGCAGGTATATCAACACAACTATATTCTGGATATGAAACTGGAAACTTACGCCAGAATTCACCAGTAATTTCTGGTATTTGCTGGGGAGTAAGAAACAACAAGGGAAAATTTTGGTGAAATCTACTGGGTTTGAGAGTGTTGTGTTTGGCACTGGGCCAACAGCCAATAACTCATCAGCTTAAATACCACTATTACAATAATAGCAAAATACTGTGGTTGCTGGAAATCTGAACTAAAAACAGAAAGTACTGGAGAAACTCAACAGGTCAGGCAGCATCTGTGGAGAGCGAAACAGACTCGTCTTCAAAATTCAATCAGGTAAGAAGGGCTCTGTGGGAAGTTGATATTGATTTCAATCAAGCAAAATCAACAAGACATTTCCTGAGACACAGACAGCTAGTTAGCTGCTGAAACCTGATTAACAACAGAGAGACAGAAGCAGCCTTGGAAACAGCATAAAATGCTACTTCATCAATTCAAAGGTAGAACATCATTCAGAAGCTTATAAGAAGCAGCGGGGCAAATGTGTAGGCGAAGAAAAGTTAGGCAGAAAATACAAAGCTTTAGAAAAGGAGGCTCAGAAAGAAGCAATTCAAGGGTCCAGGATCTCACATTAGAGATCCCTATGGGTAAAAGTAAATTGCTTTATGAAAAACAGTATAAAGAACAGAATGGGAAAGCAAGATAATGTAAAACAGAGTTCCCTCTGTCACAACAAATTTCACTCATATTGATGTTAAGTACAGCTGCAAGGTACAGCGAAAGTGAAAAGAAATTAGTGACAGAATCAGAAGGCTCAGATTTTATTTAACTTGAAAACAGGTAAAGTTAAAGAAATATAGTGAAAGGATCTAGAAGAAGAAAAATCAGGCAAAATTAAAGATATTGAATTAGGGACATTTTTATAGCTATCTCTAATGCCTGGAGACTTCTTCCCAATCTTGACAGCCTGGGCCTCTTTTCAGTTTTTAAAACAAGGAAACTTATCTAAAGTTTTCACAACTTGGAGACTTCTACTGGCTAAAAACTCACAGATTTCTACAAACTAACCAGGCCTTTTGCTTATATGAAATTCTCTTCCCAACAAAAACCTGACACTGGCATCTGATAATCTGTTTCACTGCAGATCATAAAATTCAGCTTTCAACACTTAAGCTCCCAGGTAACTGATTGCGGCATTTAACTAAATCAAATATGTTCTTGGATAGGATGTCTTGAGTTCACTGTTTTAAATTACTTTATGACCTGGTAAAAAACTCAAGCAAATCTCCTTCATAAAACCAAAACCAAAATCTATTTTAACTCTACTTTAAAATTCAAACTCCAAAATGATAATAACATAAATATTTGCCATTTTGTTTAAATCTAAACCTGGAAGATTGACTCTGGTTAGTCAAGACAGTGCTTTAGAAGAATGGAATGGCAAAATCGAAAAATAAGGAGGAACAAGAAAAAGTACAGGAGGGAGAGGAAAAAGAGGAGGAGGATAACGGGAGATTGGCAACTAGTACATCCCCTTACAAATTAGCAAGTTAATAATCACTTCACTCAATACACTTACTAATGTCCAACAAGTCAAAATTTACCATCACTTGGTCATAATCGATAATCACAGTGCCCTTACTGATCACTGAAATTCTGAAATAAGAGTCATCACAAAACAACCATTGCAAACTAACATCATCCAACAATCCATCTAATATTCTGCACTAAGATCAACTAATCACCCTTGTGAATTCCCCGGTGCCTGCATTCTGGATGTCTTTACCTGGTGTAAAGCTGTTAGGTGGTGGTACCCTGCAGCATATCAGGTGAGAGGCTGATGAATTTTATTGGGGAGACTGCAGAAACATTTGCAGGATACCCTGGAATAACTTTATGGTTTTAGGCTGCATTATGTCACCATGGGCTGCAGCAGTCTGGGTAATTGGGACAACAGTAAGGACACTGAGAGAGTGATGGGAGTGGGAGGATGTATCTGTCATTGACAGAGGACAAATTAATTTGTAAAATCAGAGGCTTGGGGAAACGGGATAGTGATAAATCTAATTATACAGGCAAATGTATAACATTAATAATGAAAAAAGCTTGAGGGATTTTTTTTTAATGATGGAGAATTAAAGCTAGGAAAGCTAGAAATGGAGATGTACTTACAGATCTGATTAAACATTGTGCTGCAGTAAGTGGGGATCATGAGGCTTGGCTACTGTAGGAAAAATCAAGGGCTATGGAAACATTTGAAACCAAGGTCAAAAACACAGAGACAACGTGAAATCAAAATTAAACCAATAAAAGAGCAAATTCAAAGCTTAAATAACCCTGGTTCAACAGAAGAAGGAAGTTTGAAGACTTTGTTAAGCTCACAGAAATAGCAGGAGTTCCAGTATTATAACTATAGTAAAGACAGGAAGCATTTAATGAACCAACAGACAGTGGGAATAATTCAGAAAGTAAGCATGAAATAAATATGAATCATTATTAGAACAAGAGCCATTAGGGATCAGTCAGAAAAGGAAATCATCAAAATTAGTATCCTGGTTAAAGCTACAGGTGTTGCAATTTATTCATGAAAGCAATTAAGAAAATAGGAATAATTTATTTAGAATATAAATAGTTAGTTTCATCCAGAGAAGTCATGAAAAATATGGGAATCCTCCACTTTACTCATAAAGGTTGGAAATCGTCCAATTGCTCAGTAAAAGGTGGGAATCCTCCATTTTAGCTGCAAAACATAGGAATCCTCCTGTTAAAGTCCATAAATGTGGGAAATTTCTTTGTGAAGCAGAAAAATATTGCAGCAGTGCTTTTACTGTAAAATTAAAAACTTTTAAGTGAAAAAAACACATCAGAAAGACATGAGAGTAGAAATGATATTACCAGGAAAATTTCACTCAGAATGCTGCCAAATTGAAGAGTCAGACGTCTTGCTGAAACAATTCATAAGATGCAGAATAGTTTCTAAATTAGAAGTAGAACAACTTAATATACTTCTATCTGCAACTGAAATTACAGCCAATGATGTTTAGCTCATGAGGGTACAAGAAGCAAGAAACACTTTGAAAAAATATAGAAAGCCTTTGACATCAACTTTAACCTCCGAATATATAAAATTCCTGAAAGAACAAAATTAACAGTTCATCATCAGGGAAATTAATGTATAACTTTGTGAATGATTTGCATAGATTTGTGGAAAAACTCAATTATGAGTCTGTGAAATTTTGCAAATAAGCTATTGCCTACTTCAACAGGACAGCCATCTTTCATGAAGGAAATTCAAAAGACTAAAGGCCCTCCAGTCTAAAGGGGCTTCCATGCCTCACAATATCAAGAACAGAAACAAAGTTAACACCCAACAGTCCAGATATCTCCTAATTTTCCAAGGCCAAAGGGAACATCTTGTAAGAAAAAAGCAGGCATAAAAATTCTTCAGAGTGTCTGAACTTGTGATGTAAGAGATGGAGAGAGATGTGGTAAAGGTAAATTTAAATATATGCATAATGTACAATGTTAAAAACAGTAAAAGTAATTGAGTAGCATATATTGTGTAATTTGTAAAGTCCTGAATGGTTTAGTACTGAGCTTTTCATTATGTACAACCCACTACAATGATGCTGTATGCTGTTGGTGGGAGAACGGTTAAGGAGGAGTAAGACCTACCATCCATTTTCCTCCTCATAGTCTCTGTAACAATGTCCATCAGAATCATATTGCCTACATGCAATGTCTTGCCTATGAGAAGAGCCCCTTCTTATTAACCAAGCAAGTAATGGGCCCAGTAGATCTCTGCCATAAAAGTGGATGGTAACAGAAACCCTTCCATTTGATGATCAATAGTGCAGGTGGTGGTTGGCTCTGTCAAGAAGTTTGCTCATTCAACACCACCGCTGGTAATTAATAGTCACCTGGAATCTCATGCTTTGTAACGCTGGTCCCCAACTTTTCAGCTGCTATATCTCCACCTTCAACTCCTTATTTAAAATTCTCCATCAAACTTAATTCATTGACCAAGTCTTTCACCATTGTTGCTAATTTGAATGTGTAAGCTCAGTATCTATATGTTGTGTGATTAGGTTCCATAAAGCACTTTGCGACATTCACTTTCATTAAAAACATTGTTCAAGTGCAAATGCTTGTTCTTGACAATGTTGTACATATTGTTTTAAGGTAGGTCCAACCCTTCACATGCTTGAAATCTTAGAATGCAAGAAATACACAAATTTGCTGACAATCCACTAAATTACATATTGCATTTATGTTCCACAATATGTTTTACACAAGTTATGAGTGTCAATCTAAAGAAGCATTAGGAACAAGGTAAGTAGACAGCTGTTTCACTTTTCCATCATTTCCTACCCAACCCCCCCACCCCCACAATGTTATCCATTTTAATCCCCATGTTAATTTAAAGCCCAGTGCAGCAAAAATAATGGGTGAATAAAAGTTTCTTTGTATTTCACATTTCTTCAGTGAAAGCTTTATCAAGAGAAGTACGACCCACACTTTAACAAGGGCTCAATCTGTATCTATTGCGTATCAGATGCAGATAAACCACAATGTGCAGAAATATAACTTCATGTTGTTCTTCTTCCAATACATTGATGACTGCATCAGCATTGTTAGGACTCCTGCTGGAAAATTTGCTTCCAATTTTCATCCTTCTCTCATCATCACATTGATCTTCTCTGACTCTTCTCTTTCCCTCTGAGCTTCTTAGTGTCCATTTATGAGTCGGTTTTCAACTAACATTCATTATAAACCCACAGATTCCTGCAGTTATCTAGACTACACTTTGTTATTCTCTACTTCCTAGAAAGATTTAATTCCATTTTCCCACCTTCTCTTTTTCCATTACATTTGTTTTGATGATCTAACCTTTCATACTAACACATTCAATATATTTTTCATTTTCCTCAGTGAGTGATACACATTGCCATGGTTGATAGGATTCTCAGGTCTGATTGGGTTCAACCTAACCTCGCCTTTCATTTCATCAGCCTCCAGATTCAATGGGTCATTCTCCTCCTCTCCAGAGCAATGTCGCAATCATACACATCCTCTCTTCCCCTCGCAAATCTCTGAAGTAAATTTTCCTCCTAGGAAACCCTGAGCTACTCCTCAACCATTCCTAATAGCCTCTCCTCTTCCCATTGCACCTTTTAATGCAGGTTCAAGGCATGTAACTTATTCTCTTTTACCTCATCTCAACATTGTTCAAAAGATCCAAACAACCCCTTCAGGCGATGAAGTGATTTATTTGAATTTCTTACAATATACTATATCCAATTGCTCCTCACTATGCTCTTTCCTCTACTTATAGAAAATAGGAGCACCAGTTGACCATTGCTTTGCAGAATACCACTGTATACTTTATGTGCATGACCACGAGCTTTCAATTACCTGCTCTTTTAAATCCCAACTTGCTTGCATACTGTCATTTTTGACCTTGGCCTACTAAAGTGTTCCAGTGAAGCTGAAAGTCAGCTTGAGGACATGTTTTGAGCACCTTTATGAAACCCTGTTAGATTTCTAACTTTCATTGCTTATCTGGAGACCGGTACAGACCCAAAGATCTAAATGGTCTCTTTCTGTATGTTACAGTGCTGTGATTCTGTGATTTGTTATTTCAAATGACAGGTCATCATTCCAAAGCATTGGCCTGATTTTTATTGACTATCTAATTACAGGTGGGAGGTGGAAACATTGCAAAAAAGCGTAGAAAAGTCAATTGTTTTGTTCCTGTTGCCATGCCATATTACCAGAAAGATGGCAGATTAACTGATCATCAGAAGTCCAAATGAGCTTCTTACTTAGTTAGGACCTCTTCTTACCTTGAAACTCTGAAACGGTTTATTTCTCCACTGATGCCATTGGACCTGTTGAGTTTCTTTAGGCTTTTTCTGCTTTAATGTGCTGCTTTAAGATCCTACCTTTCTAACTGTTAAGCTGTTAAAGGAATAGAATGCCAAACTTGTAAATGTACAAGACTTCAAAGTGCTTTAATTGCGCTTATCCGATTTTGACAGTTAAACTTTAATTTTAAAAAATTAAAAATTATATGTTAATTACATAAATCATAAACTAGATTTGAAATTTCTTAGCTAAGTGACAGATCACCACAGACTGTGAAACTTTGGACCCACCTTGACTCTGATAGCAAGGCTCTGAAAGGCATCGGAAAATTCTGCCGACTGTCTCAGAACAAGGCTTGTGAGTAATGACCTTTCAGTTCTACGAAGGAGCAGCTATCAACATTTAAAAGTCTTTCAGCTTCTCAATTTCTCAGCCCTATCAATCACCATTCAGGCCTCACCTGGCAGGATACATAAGCACAGGCAGCTAAAGCTGGAATGGAGGCTACATTGTCATTCAGCTGTCTTTGCATATCTACATTGCAGACATGTCTATTCTGCTGGGTTTCCTGCACAACAATTAAACTTGAAACTTGATGTGTTCATGTCATGTTTCTGATAGGCTTGAACCTTCTCTCCCACAACAATCCCCACTTTCAGGTTGAATTTTGTGCAAAAGCTCTGTATGTGGAACCCACATGTGTAGACAGCCAATAGAACAATTTGAGTTGTATCAAGACCTGCATTATAACTATGCAATCTACTTGATTTAAAGAGAAGTATCAGGAAATGCATAATGCAGATTAAGTTCTGGAACAATCATAAGGCAAGAAAATCTATCAGAACTATACTAACAAAGTATATATGGTGAGGGATGAGCCATAGCTACATTAATTAAAAATTGAAACAATGCAAATATTCTCATGTGACATGTGGATAAAATTGTTGTGTTTGTAACAATTTTTTTTGTATTATTGGCATTCTAAACAATTCTGTTGGCCGCTAAATTTGTTTTTTACTGTAATTACCACTCAATTATATTCTGCGATCTGAATTAATTATAATTATTAAACATGTAGAAAGTCAACAATTAACTCAATTATTTAGAGAAAAAGGCTAACTAAATCAGTAGATGATTTTGCTTTCATTCTTGAGCACTAAATCATATCTATTAATTAAACTATTGTTGGACAGGTTTAATTACCTTGAAAAACAAACATTTTGTCTTTGACCTGCTGACTATGGGAATCATTAATAATATCTATGCTGCAAGCACAAAACAACTATCTAATTTTAGGCACTGCATAGTTTTCTATAAGTTGCCAACAAGCCTTGTAGGATATTATTCAGTTATCTTGAAAAAATTGTAGAAGATTTTATGCGGATACAAACTATAATTGCCTATTGTTTTCATGAGTTACCTGCTATTTTGTCTTAAGAAATTAAAAACTTGACGGAGAATACTATTAGCTAAATGTGACCAATGCTGCATTCAATAAACTTGACTGCAAACTTTATGGGAACACTCTTCCCCATTTCTGCAAATTCAAATAAAAGCTAAAACAAAATTGAATTCTAGAAGTGCTGTGATACAGATTCGAGTTTGACACAAAGAAGAGAGAGACAGAGGCGTAGTGGGGATATCACTGAATGAATAATCCAGAAGCCTGGGACAAGGCTTCAAATCCCACTGCAATGAATAAACCTGGAATTATGAAGCTCAACTCAGTAACAGTGAACGTGACTACTATCAGCAATTATTATAACAAACCAAAATGTTTGATTAATGTCATTCAGAGAAAAAAAATCTGACATATAAATGTTTCAGGTTGAAAATATTATGCAATTCAAAAGTAATAAACTTCCTTCTAAATGTGAGAAGTGATGACACAGGGATGGTTATTACGCGAGTAATCCAGAGACACATGGAATATTGTGAGGGCCTGGATTCAAATCCGATCAGGGTTGATCTAAGAAAATCTGGAATGAAGTCCAATGAAGAAGATGAAGCCATTGCTTGTAATATCCCATCTGGTTCATTGATGCCCTTTAGGGAAGGAAAACTGCTGCTAAATGTGACTCCAGATCAATAACAATGTTAACTCTTAACTGCCCTCCAAAAGGGCATTAATGGAAAAGTAATAAAAGTTCACACTTGCATTCTCACAGCTCATGAACAATTAGAAAAACAAAGCATGACAAATATAGCAAATATTGTTAATAAGCAAAAGGGAAGATTAGAAGAATTTGGTAAAAGATGGCACATCCATAAGCATATGAAAGGTAAAAATGACAATTAAACTAATAGAAGAATGGAGGATGACAATACAGCAGAGATATTAAGGGACTGATGTTCTGCTTGATACTGACTGTCACATCAGCCCAGTTGTCATGAATGAACTAAACTAGTGCAAAAAAAGGTCAACGAAATTTATACATATTAATTATTTTCAAATTATGCCACTCATGATCAGATTTTTTACAATCTTCAAAACCCCACCCCGGATTTATTTGGCCTGAGAAAGGCCTTGCCGCAGAGCTAGCCACCTGTGCTGGACACAATGCTGAGACTACGTCAACTGACATGATTCTCCGGGATGGTCTTTTCAGTCACACCCTTTTTCTGAGGTACATAACCACAAGTGGACACCTTTTAAGAATTTATTCATATCAAACTTTATTGAACTAGCTAAAAAAATGCTGGTTAATGTACTCAAATGAGTCTTTTAAGTAGATCAGCGAGGTATGTTTAAGTAATTTTAATGATTAGGAGATGCCAGTGTTGGACTGGGGTCAGCAAAGTTGAAAATCACGCAACATCAATGTAAGTTTTAACTTTAGCTAATTTTAGTGTTCGTAAATTAGGTGTTGAGACCATCATTGTTTTTCTTAGTTTTAGTTTAGAACTGTGAGTTGCAATTAGGAACTGAACTTTGAAAAGTAGTTTGGTTTTTTTGTTAAAAGGAGAGAACTAAAGATTAACATTTGCTGTTGGGATCTGGCCTGGAAAGACTGGTGAGTCAATAGCTGCTCTAAAAACACTGTAGGCAAACCAACACCAAGATATTATGCCCAGGGATAAGCCGTTGGTTGGACATTGAATTGATGATTCAAGGGAGGATTGGTGCTGACCAGCCAAACACAGCATGTCGAAATAGAGAAACCAAAGGGTGAACTGGTTTTGAGTGAGTTTTTTGGGTAGGTGGCAGAGTTGCTTTGGAAGCTGCAGGACTGGGTTTGTGGTTTTGCTCTCTCTAGTTATTCTTCAGTTATCAACTTGTTGAAAGTTCAAAAAAAAAGAAACCCAGTCTATAAGGAATGAGGAACATTTTCTGGAGATCTGCGGAAGCTGTTTGCATTGACCAATGATTTCAAAATGTAAGCAAGATATAATCCCACATGCTTGTAATACAACCCATCAGATTTCATGAGGGCTTGGCAGTCATCATCAAAATGGTTATCAACCTAGCAACTTGAGTATTTTTTATCCCTGCATCTTTCTGTTTGTGTGTCGACATGTGAATCGGGGTTGGTGATCAAAGAAGGTTGGGCTTAGATTGTGAATAATAATTAATTTGCCTTGTAGGTCTTCTGTGTTCTGCTAAAGTTACGTTGTTATTAAAAAGTTGCTAATTTTGGTTTAAGTTTCAAGCTTGGTATCCTAGATTGGTTGCTTGTAAAGTCTTGTTAGGATCAATTGAGCAGTTTTAAGAATCATTGAATGTTTTGATTTCATGTGCTGTAAATCTAGTGATAGCAAGACTGGTTTAGTTTTGCTTGCTGTCCCTTTGTTGTAACACAGGTTAACAATTACAAACACATGAAATAGAGGCAGAAGTGGGCCATTCAGCCCTTCGAGCCTGTACTGCTGTTCAATAAGAACATGCATGATCTGTTTGCAATCCAAATTCCACATTCCCATCTATTCATCATGACCTTTGGTTTTCTTGCCTAACAAAAATTTGTCTACCTCCTGCCATAAAATATTCAATGACCCTACTTCCTCTGCTTTCTGAGGCAGAGATCTGAAGTCCCACAACACTCCATGAGAAAATGTTTCCTCTCATCTCTGTTCTAAAAGGGTGACCCTAATTTAAAACAGTGCTCTCCAACTTTTCTCTGTGGAAAGTAGAAAATATCTTTCAAGATTCACATGTCAAGACCAATCAGGATATTATAAAATTCAATCAAATCATAATTTGCTTTTCTAAACTGTGGTGAAAACAATTGTTTATCCAACCATTCGTTACAAGATAACTCGTTTATTTTGTATCATTCAGATTAAGGAAGACCAAAACAACAGCAGATACTGGAAATCAGAAATGAAAACAGTAATTGCTGAAAAATCTCAGCAGGTCTGGCAGCATCTGTGGAGAGAAATCAGAGTTAAATATTTCAGACTCAGTGACCCTTCTTCAGAACAGAATGTGATAACTTTATTTGAATTCTGCCTTAAGATCAAAACCACATACAGTATTCTTGGTGTGATTTCACCAATGTTCTATATTACTGAACCACAATAAACATTCTGTTATGTTCAATTCTTGTTGTAATAAAGCGTTGCATTCCATTAACTCTTTTACTCCCTTGCTGTACCTGCTTACTAACTTAATGTGATTGATGTACTACAACACCTAGATGTCTCTGCACCTCAGTCATTATCCATTTAAGTAACTTTTTTTATTATTCCTATCAAAGTAAACAATTCACAGATAGAGAACTGAAATTCAATATTAAAAATTCCTATTCTTGTTGATGGACACATTTTTAGCTGTACTAACAAACCCATACAAAATAGATCAAGCAATATTTTTCAATGAAATTTATTTTAATTCATTCATAAGATGTGGGTCTCACTGGATGAGATCTCTAGTTGCTTTGAAAAGGTGAGCTATCTTCTTGAACTGCTGCAGTCCACTAGGTAAGATGGATGTACAATGGCATTAGAGAGATAATTACAGGATTTTGGCCCAGCAAAGCTGGAGAAGCAGTGATATATTTCCATGCCGGGGCACTGAGTGCTTTGTAGGGGAACTTATATGTGCCCTTCTAGTTGACAGCAATTGCGGGCTTGGAAGGTGCAGTCGAAGAAGCCTTGATGAATTTCAACATGGAATCCTACAGATGGTACACACTGTTTCTACTAACATACTGGCAAAGAAATTTTATCAGAATCTGATTGATGCAGTGAATGGGGGGTTGAGCGTTACACGCAGGTGGGATATTCGGTGAGCCTCATCTCAATGTCAAAATTATCTTGCCATATCTTGCATGAGCAAGATTCTTCCTGGGCAGTGGCAGTTTCTCAATTAACCCTCATCATTTCTTGTTAAATGACTTGTCAAGAGCCCAAGGTGCTACAACACTGCCAAACTCACCGTACAAACTAACCATTCTGGAAAAATTGACCTGGAAACCAGACGAGGTCCTTGATAGTTTCAACTCACAGTATACTCCAAAAGACTACCATGATTGAAACAAAACACCAATATCTCCCTCTGGGACTACCAACCCCATATATACTCTGCATCCAAGGACATTGACATTAGACACACGGATCTGACAGCCCACATGGTACTTCTCCAATCCATTTACAAGCTGTTTTAACACTTCAAAACTGTACTAGCAACCCTCATTGTAAACCTCTAGTAAAGACACTGTTCACTGAGGAACATGCACCCACTCATGGACTGCACCAGCCTGCATCCCTCGGCTCTTCGCTTCCTGTCATAGCATTAACTCACTCAGTACCTTACATGGAATCATACCAACACAAAGAATGATAGTTATGGTTGGTGGAGGCTGGTCTTCTCAGCTTCTGAACATCTCTTCAAGGGTTCCTCAGGGTAGTGGCCTCGGCCAAACCATCATCAACTTCTTCATCAATGATTTTTCTTCCACTATAAAATCAGAATAGGGAGATGTTTGATGATATTTATACAATGTTCAGCATGATTCTTGACCATCAGACATTGAAGCAGAATTTATCAAAATGCAACAAGATCTGGACAATATCCAGGAGATAGACCATATCTGGCTGAAGGTCTATAGAAGTTAGAACAATAAGACATGTAAGCAGAATTAGGCCATTTGGCTGACTATGTCTGCTCCACCATTCAATGAAATCATGGTAGATCAGATAAACCCCAACTCCACTTTCGTTCCCTTTCTGATAACCCTTGACTCTCTTACTGATTAACAATTCTGTCTATCTCTGCCTTGAATATATTCAATAATCTAGTCTCTACATCCCTCTACAGTAAGGAATTCCACTGATTCACTACACTCTAAAAGAACAAATTCCTCTTCATCATCTCTGTCTGCATGTGAGACCCTATATTCTGAGATTATGGTCTTTGGTCTCAGATTCTCACACAAGAGGCAACAACCTCTCTAAATCTATCCTGTCATAGTCATAGAGTCATAGAGATATACAGCACAGAAACAGACCATTTGGTTGAACTCGTCCAAGCCAACCAGATATCCGAAATAAAGCTAATTCCATTTGCCAGCATTTAGCGCCTATCCCTCTTAAACCTTCCTATCCATATACCCATCCAGGTGCCTTTTAAATGTTGTAATTGCACCAGTCTCCACCACTTTCTCTGGCAGGTCATTCCATACAAGCACCACCCTCTGCATGACAATTTGCCTCTTAGGTCCCTTCTAAATCTTTCCCCTCTCACTTAAACCTATGGCATCTAGTTTTGGAGACCCTATCCATGCTCCTCTTATAAATCTCTACAAGGTTGCCCCTCAGCCTCCAATGCTCCAGAGAAAATAGTTCCAGTCTATTCAGCCACTCCCTATAGCCAAATCCTCAAAGACATGTACTTTTTCCAATAATATTGTCTCTGATTCCCCTAAAGTCCAATCAGTACTGATCTAACCAACTCAGCCTCTCCTGATAAGTAAATCCCTCATACCAGGATCAATTTCATGGACATTCCCTGGACTGCCTCCAATGCCAGTGTATCTTACCTTGGAAAAGGAGCCCAAAATTGTACATAGTATTCTAGGTATAGTCTAACATGTGCCTTGCACAGTTTTAATGAGACGTCCTTATTTTTACCCTCTATATCCTTTGAAATAAAGGCTGTCATTCCATTTTCTTTTCCTATTACCTGCTGAACTTCAATGCTAGCTCTTTGAGATTTATGTATGAGGACCCTTAAATCTGTTTGTGCTTCAGCTTTCTGCAGTCTTTTTCCAATTAAATAATATTCAGCTTTCCTGTCCTCATGTTAAAGTGCATAACTTCACCGTTTCCCATACTATATTCCATCCGCCCATTCGCTTATCCTGCTGCAGACTCATCACTTGCTTTCTCACCTATTTTTGTGTCATTCAGAAACTTGGTATAGTTTCCTCATAGCATCAACACTGATCCCTGTGGCACCCTACAAGTTCCTGGTTGGCATCTGGAAAACATGCCCCTATCTTAATTCTCTGACTTCTATCAGTTAGCCACCCTCTATCCATACTAATATACTGTCCCAAAACTATGGGTTTTTATTACCTTACTGATATTCCTTTATTTATCCTTCTTAGTGCCTCCTCAAAGAATTCTAACAAATTTTTCAAGCATGATTTCCCCTTCTCGAAACCATGCTGACTCAGCTTGCTTATATAATGTATATCCACTGTTACATTCTTTATAATAGATTGTAACATTTTCCCAATGATAGATGTTAAACAAACAGATGAACGCCTACCTGTTCCTTGTTCATATGAAAGGCATTGAAAGGCTTGAGTAGCCTTCTCCTGCTTCTGTTTCGTATGCTTTTATGATTACATGAATGGTCATTTATGACTGGATGTTCCACTTTAAGCACCTCATTCAGAATTTTGAAATGCATTTATTTCAGACTTGCATGGTGCCATTTCAATCCCATTATAACCACTTTTCCATTCTTTTTCCAAGATTGCTGGAAGGAATGTATACATTATGATGATGCATACTTTTCATAATGCTGAAGTGATTTAGTTAATGGGCTGATTTTACATGATTCCATTCACCTTTGTTGATATTGTAAAAATGACTTTTCTCCTTTATTTCATTGTAGGTCAGGTTAGTTTTGACAGATATTCACTTCTTTTATTCTGTTCAAAGCCTGAAATATAACACTCGAGCTAAAACTATGACAACTAAGCTTAAATCTTGCTTGATTAGTCTGCGAGACAGCTCTCTCAATTACTAGCACCCAGATGTTGATGAAGTAGACTTTGCAGGTTCAACAAGACTGTTGTCGCTGCAGAGTTTCTGGGGTCCAGGTCAATGCCAAGTGGTCCATCCAGTTTCATTCCTTTGTTGAAACATTCTCACAATTATACAGCTACCTGGCCATTTCAGAGGGCAGTCTTTAGTCAACCCCATTGCTGTGGGTCTAGAATTACATGTAGCATTCATTCTAAGGTGTGAAGCTGTACAGCTGCTGAGAGGTTCTTAGGATCATAGAGTTCCTACACTGCACAAAGAGGCCATTCAGTCCATTGAGTCTGCACCGAACTTTCGAACAGCATCCCAACCAGACCACTCTCCCACTCTATCCACATAACCCTGCATTTTCCATAGCTAATTCACCTAACCTGCACATCCCCGGGTAGCATGGCCAACTATCTAACTTGATCCATATCCCTCTAAATCTTTCCTGTTCATGTACCTGTCTAAATATCTTTTAAATGTTGTAATTGTATCTGCCTCTAACATTCCTTCTGGCATCTCTTTGAAACTGTCTTTGGGCTGACTTTTGGACTGTGTGATGATACCAGAGCACCCGAAGGAAACCCACATGAGAATGTGCATGCTCTGCAGAGTAAACCGAGACTGGAATTGAACCCGGGTCCCTGGAACTGCTAACTACTGAGCAACAGTGTATGTCAACTGGTGTGCCAATGCATTGTCTTCCCCTTCTTAAGGCTGCTCCCATCTATGATCTTGGAGGTCCAGAAAAAAACATTTGGGTGAATGTTGGTTGCATATAGGCCAGGCCAGGTAGGATTGGCAAATCTCCGTGCCTAAAGGATATTAGGGAAACAGGTGGGTTTTATAACAGTTCTTTCAAGGCCATCATTAAATGGCTAATCGCATATTTTGACTGATTTCAAATTCCATCATCTGCCATGGTCATATTTGAACTTGGCTCCCCAGAACATTACCAGTACACCATCACATTACATTTTACATTACTGCACATTGATTAGGTTCATTTTGCTTCTGCAATTATACAAGTAAATGTTAAAGGAAACTTGAAGCCTACACCATCAGTGCAATATCAATTATATTTTGGACACAATGGGTAAAGTCTTCCCAGCACCAGAATGATGTTGGCATTGGCAAAATAGAATGAGATCAGCAATAAAGATATTCCCAACATTGAGAACATGATATCTGATTCTCCAACCAAATATTGCAAGTGAGATGAGCATTTTAACAGAGAGTGGCAAGAGGCCTATTTACATGCATTTGCATGAATTACAATGTCATTCTTTATTAATCTCACTTCATGAATATGCATTTTCCCATTTTCCCACCCACAACCAATTCCCGACATGAGAGTCAAAGCTGTTACCTCCTGCTCGTTGCTTGCTCCTCCAATCCTTGGAAAGCAGCCACCAACATCTCAGGGCTAGAGAATGCATGGACTCCTCCCACCCACCCCCATCCACAGGCATCAACAATGTGCAGATACCAGCCTCACCACAACATCATAGTACATCTCTGATCTACCTACAGTACAGCTCTCCATTTCAGTGCTGCACTTTGAAATGCTCCAGCACCTTCCATTGAAATGTTGCTGCCAAGACACTTTGCACGGACAGGGACAAGAATCCACCTCATGGGATGGACCAGGTTGCCACTCATGACTTGCTCCCTTACTGCTCATTTACTTTCCACCTACTCTGAATCTCATAGTATCTCTGCCATGTTTTTCCTTGCCTTTTTGCATTTAAACCCTCAACTGGAGCATGAAGGCTCGCAATACTTCCACCTGGCTATACTGCTGAGTGCAGACACAAAGCCAGGCAGCTTGTCATGGTTAATAGCAGTGATCAGTTAAGAGAGTGGCAATGTTGCTGTTTGACATCGTGCTATAATAATCTCACACCTGCACACTATGCCAGCAGCTTCTGCAGTAATCATTTTGCAGATGTTTCAACCAAGTGGCCACACATCCAAATCTAAGGGGAGTAGTCCTCAGTCAGGGAAAGAGAGACAGCCATCATCCAGCTGTTCCTGGCAGAATAAGTCAAGGACAGTTTCTGTTATCAGTCTGGAGGTTTGGGCATGGTCAGTCAGCCACTTAGGCTGGTCATGGTCAAGATTCTGTGCCGCAGCAGTTTGGAGAGTGGGCCACAGTCAGCCCTGTGTGACTAATACAATAAATCAGGGCCTTGCAATGTCATTCAGGGAGGTGCACGTAGATGAGTCAGGATTCTGGTCAAACATCAGTCGGGATTCTCCATCTAGGTTGCTCAGGTGGGTGGGCTATGGTCAGTCCTGGGGGTCTGACTACTAAAAGTCAGGAGTTGCCCCTCACTGTGCTCTTCATGGAAGGAGGGGCAAAAGCTTGAGTGGCACCAGAGAAGCCTGCCTCGTCTTCCACAAAGAGCACAGTGAGATGCAACTCCTGCCTCATAACACTTGAGCGCATTCAGAGCTGGGTTGAGAATCCCAAGAGGTCCCAGCGGAGGCAAGTACCTGTGGCAAGAGAGTGGATACAACAAACAGGTTCCATCGTCCATCAATAATGAGACAAGTTCTGGAAAATAATGTCTGAGAAAGTTTACTAGGTCTCATGGAGAGAGACACTCCATGAACCTTGATAAAATTGATATTAGCTGGTTTCTGGTAAAAGGTAACCCAGCATCCCAACTGGGTACTGAAATGAAACAAGAAGGTCAGAAGCAATATTTCTGAGATGAGACAAGAACCACTGAAGATCTTTTATGTAGAACAATGATGATTAACACTGCATTTCACTGAGCTATGGAAAATGATTGAAGGTTTTTGATAAAGTTAATCAGCAACCAATTGTTCCACTGGTCAGTAAGAAGAGAGAACTGATTTGAAATCATCATTAAAGCCATTGTGGAAACAGAATCTATAATAGCCTTTAAAATAAAAGTGGATACATATTTAAAAAGAACTTTACAAGGGAAGCAGTTTGGAAGAAGAGTCATATCGGACTCGAAGCATTAACTTTTTCTCTCCACAGATGCTGCCTGACCTGCTGAGGTTTGCCAGCATATTCTGAGGGGGTTATCAATTACTTCCAGGTTAGTTTCAGTTTGGCTCTGCTTGAGTTTGTAAGTGGTTGGTGTCTCGCAGCATGAGTTAAAATTAATAACACCAGCAGGAGAATCATCAGGAAATCTTGGTCAATTCAACCACAGCCAATATTGCATCAGTTTATGAATATAAAATCTCACCAATAGACTGAACAGTCCCCATCCACTACCACCCTCCTTCATCTAACAGAGCTTGTTTTTAGTTTGAATATTTTTTCCCATAACTCATCTCACTTCCTCCAAGTGAAGGTCTGGCTGTGAGTACCTGCATGGATCCCAGTTCTGTCGATCTCTATGTAAAATGTTCCTGGTTCCAATCTTACTCTGCCTTCTCCCATAACCCTTTCTCTGGTACATCAAAGTCCTCATATTCATTTCTTGCTCTCATCCAGAATAGGAAAAAAGTCTTTAATTTTAACATCTTCCAGTTTCTATCCTCCCTTGACCTTCACCTAGTCCATCCCTAACTCTACCCTTCCCTTCATTCACTTCCTTGTCTCCATTTCCAGGATAGGCTACAAACATTCCTTATATACACGCACCAACACCCACAGCTACCTTGAATGTATTTCCTCACACCCTGACTCTTGTAAGGACTCAATTTCAATTTCCGAGATTCTCCTTGAGGGTTCTCTGAAGGTTAAAATGCAGGTTCAGTTGGCAACTAGAATGTTTGCATTCATTTTAAGAGGGATAAAATACAAGATCACGGATGCACTGCTGAGGCTGTATAAGGCTCTGGTTAGACCACATTTGGAATATTGTGAGCAATTTTGGGACCCATATCTAAAGAAGGATGTGCTGACATTGGAGGAGCTCCAGAGGAGGTTGACAGGAATGATCGCAGAGATCAAAGGCTTGTCATATGAGGAGCAGTTGAGGACTCTGGGTCTGCATTCAAAGGAGTTTAGAATTATCAGGGGGAACCTCATTGAAATTTACAGAATACTGAGAGGTCTGGACACAATGGATGTGAAGAAGATGTTTCCACGAGTCAGAGAGACTAGGGCCCAAGGGCACAACTTTGGAGTGAAGGAATGACCTTTTAGAAATATGGAGGACTTTCTTCAACCAGAGGGTGGTGAATCTGTGGAACTCATTGCTGCAGAAGGCTGTGGAGGCCAAGTCACTGAGTGTATTTAAGACAGGGGTACCTACGTTCTGACTGCTAAGGGGATCAAGGGTTACAGGGAGAAGGCAGGAGAAGGGGTTGAGAAACATATCAACCGTAATTGAAAGGTGGAGCAGACTCAATGGGCTGAATGTCCTAATTCTGCTCTGATATCCTATGCTTTTGTAGTCTATGCCTGCTTTATGCTACCTTTTCCAAGAGTGTTTCTGACATGTCTTTCTTTTCGCTCAGCCGAGGCTTTCCTACTCGATTTGCTTGACAGGACACCTTAGCCATGTCTGACCTGTTTCCCACACTTATAACCTCACCCCTTTTCAGGTCTCCCAGGCTCAAGAGGAGTTTTCCTTGTTCTTCCTATCGATCCATCAGCCTCCCCATTCAAAGGATCCCCCTCCACCTTTTCTGCCATATCCAGCATGACACTCATTCTCTCCTCTGATAAAAGTCCATAGAGGCAGTTCCCTCCAAGTGTGGCATGCATTCCTCCATCACTTTTAACACCTTTCACCTCACCATGGCATCTTACTATGTGATCACAGAAGTTGTAACACTTGCCCCTTTCTCTCTTCATTCCTCACCTTTGCAGTTCTCAAACAATCCTTCTGGGCTAAGCATCAATTTACTTTTAATTTAGTTTATTTAGACTTCTTCAATTTAACTTCATTTGTCTGCTGCTTACAATGTTTTCTCCTGTATAAAAACAGAAGTTGCTGAAAAGGCTCAGCAGGTCTGCAGAGAAATCAGAGTTACCATTCCGGGTCCTGTGACCCTTCCTTGGTTCTGTTTTTGTTCCTGATTTACAGCATCCGCAGTTCTTTTGGTAGTCTCCTGTACACTGGGGAGATGAAACACAGAATGAGTGACCATATTACAGAACATCATTATCAGTCCACAAGCATAGCACTAAGTTTCTGTAACTTGCCATTTTAAAACGCTGCTCTATTCTCATGATTACACTACTGGTCTAGACCTGCCGCGCTGTTCCAATGAAGTTCAGTGCATGCTGGGAAAACAACATTTTCTTTTACATGTAAGCAGTTCACAGCCTCTGGATTCAATATTGAGTTCAACAACTTCCCACCATAAACACTGTCCTGCAATTTGTATTTTACCCACTTTCCTCACCTCCTTCCCTACCCAGTGTCTATATACGTTTATGACTTTGTTTTCAGTCTCGAGCTAATCTTTATTCCGTCATTAGCAACTATTCTGGATCTATGCCTTGTCTTCTGCATAACCATTACTTTTGCTTTTCTGTCTTTTTACTTTAGCACATTTGATCTCAAATCTGGGGTGGTGGTAGGGGGGAAAGAATCAGGACTGGAAACTAGGAAGAGATCCTGATTGGGAATGGAGGGCAGAATTGGAACTGAGAAAGAGGAAAAGGTTGAGACTGGGGAAAGATGGGAAGAATTGGGATTGGGAGGGAAGAATAGATCGGGACTGGGGAGGGGGGCAAAGAGATCAAGACTGTGGAGAAGGTGGTGAGTTCAAGACTGGGATGGGAAGAAGAGATTGGGACTAGAGTGGGAGGAAGAGATTGGGACTGATGTTGGCAGAGAAATGTGAATGGGAGCATAGTATGAAAGGAAAGAGAATGTGATGTTTTATGCTATTTCAGTTTCCACCTCTCTGACACCCATTGCTTATACCTTCCCTGAATGTTGAAAAGACACAAACAAGATACAATATGGTGGTTTGCCAATTTAATAATCAGTTTGTGTGCATGATCACACCAATACACATCCAAACTCTGGTTGAATCTATCTCAAAGGAAAACTCACACACACTGTTACATCTGATAGAGAAAAAAAATCTGGAAACTGCCTGTTATGACTTTTTTCACAGAATTGGTTATCTTGTAGAAGGAGGCCACTCAGCCCTCCAAATGAGTACCATGACTGTGATATTCTGCCTTTTCTCTGTTGCTCTTTGTTCTTGTCTTCGTCATCTTCTTTCAAATATATCACTAAAGCAAAATGATGGATCATTCAAATTTTAATTCAACAATGTTGCCCAAAAAGCATTATACTCTTAACAGGTGTCAGCATCACACAGGGCTCTGTTATCTTCCCTGTTTTATTGCACTCCTACAATCAGTGTCATGGAGACTATTGTCAGCATAGATTGGAAAGTGATTAGACCAGTGTTGACAGACATTCCCAATGATGCACTCCAGCAGGCAGTGAGATTTCGCTCAATAAAAATAGAAAGGAAGTGATGAGTTCATAAAATGAAATTGCCTTACTTCAGTTTCACAAGATTTTCTGTATTCATTGAATAGATCATTGCACAGATCAAATGCACAATAGATTTAATTTTAATTGACACATTCATGTGTTACTGTATATATCTCCCCCAGAGGCTGAGCTAGCTAACAATGTTAGTTGTTAAAACAACATAGTCTTCTTGACAGGCTCAATATCAAGTCTGTAGTCAGTTAGTTAACATTACCTGGGAAGCAGTAGGATCATTGCAGCTGAAATGCCTTTGAGTTAGGAAGACTAGATCTAACTTAGGTCTGAATGCAGCTTGAGACCTAAAATAAAATAAATCTTCAGATCATTGGCTCTTTTAAGATTTGTTCCTTCCGAAAAAAAAACAGCATGCTCCAGGTAGAGCTAAGCAATCCCATACAAACAGATCTGATCAAAGGAGTACAACCCTGCTACTTTCAGTCATGGTCGTTCAGACAACTAGAGGAAGAGACTGCACAAATATCCTTATCCTCAATGGTGGCAGACACCGGCATGTCAGGAGTAAAGACAAGGTTAAGACATTTGCAACCAGCTTCAGCCAGAAGTGCCAAGTGGATATCCTCTCTTGGCCTCCTATTGAGGTTCCTTCATTGCAAATTCCAGGCATCAAACAATTCATGCTATAGCAAGAAATAGCTTAGTGCATTGGACTCACTGAGCAAATGGTAAAATCCTGATAAGATCCAGCTGCAGTGGTGAAGACTTGTGCTCAAAAATTATTAATACCTCTCACTAAGTTGCTCCAATATTTAGAACATTGCCTTACCCTAAAATGTCCCAGGAAGGTTGATGAGGTCAGGGTGGTAGATGTCTATATGGATTTCAGTAAGGTCTTTGATAAAGTTCCACATGGTAGGCTACTCTGGAAGGCTAGATTGCCTGGAATCCAGGGGGATCTGGCAAATTGAATACCCATTTGGCTTGATTGTAGGAAGCAACTGGTAAGAGTGGAAGGATGCTTTGGACTTGAGGCCTGTGACGAGTCAAGTGCCTCAGAGGTCGGTGCTGGGCCCATTACTGTTTGTTAGTTATATTGATGAGTTGGATGAGAATGTACAAAGCATAATTGGTAAGTTTGCAGATGACACTAAAATAGGTGGTATCATGGACAGTGAGGAAGGTTGTCAGATATTGCAGCATGACTTTGATCAGCTGGAGAAGACGGTCAAGAAATGGCAAATAGAGTTTAATATAGATAAGTGGGAGGTCTTGCATTTTGTAAAGTCAAATCAAGGGAGGAGTTTCATGGTGAATGGTAGGGTCTTAAGGAGTGTAGTGGAACAGAAGGACCTTGGCATTCAGGTGCACAGTTCTTTGAAGTGGAGTCACAGGTAGACAGGGCAGTGAAGAAGGCTTTTGGCACTCTGGTCTTCATCAGTCAGGGCATTGAACATTGAAGTTGGGAAGTTAAGTTGCAGTTGTACAGGATGTTAGTAAGGTCACATTTGGAGTATTGTGTTCAGTTTTGGTCACCTTGCTATTGGCAGAATGTTACTAAACTGGAAAGAGTGCAGAAGAAATTTACAAGGATATTGCCAGGGCTCAATGGTCTGAATTATAGTGAGAGGTTAGACAAGCTAGGACTTTTTTCTTTAGAGTGTGAAGACTGAGGGGGAAGTTATAGAAGTGCATAAGATCATGAGAAGCATCTATAGGGTGAATGCACTCAATCTTTTTCCCAGGGTTGGGAAATCAAGGACTAGAGGACATCAGTTTAAGGTAAGAGGGGAAAGATGAGAGGTAATGCTTTTACATGGAGAGTAGTACACAAATGGAATGAGCTGCTGGTGGAAGTTGTTGAGGTGGGTGCATTAAGAACATTTAAAAAGCATTTGGATAACTACATGGATAGGAAAGGTTTAAGATATGGGCCAAGTGCACGGAAATGGTGTTAGCATGGGTGGACATTTTGGTCAGCATATAGACCAGTTTGGGCCAAAGAGCCTCCTCCATGCTGTAGGACCTTATCATTTGATTCCCATCATCAAAACAAAACATATCGAATCCAGCAACAATCAAAACCACACCAATCTACTCTAAATCATCTGCTATATAATGGAAAGTGCCACAACAGTACATGCAACATTTATTCAGCGATAATTTGCTCACTGAGGCTTAATTTGGTTTTTGCTAGGATCACTTGGTTCCTGACCTAATTATAATCTTAATCGAAAAACGGACTAAAGAGCTGAATTATGGATATAAAATGACAGTGACCACATGATCAAGTATGGCATGCAGGAGTCCTGGCAAAACGGAAGTCAGTGGAAATTAGGAGTGAACCTGTCCCCTGTCTAAAGGGAAGTGGTGATCTTGCTGTACGTGTTACATTAAGCCAGAATCCTCGGTTGAACTATCTTCAGCTTCTTCACTTTTTTCTACCATAAATGGAAATTAGCCTGCTCACTGGTGATAATACAGTCTTCAGTGCCATGCAGAACTCAGTTCTGAGGAAGGTTGACTTGGACCGTAAATCTTAATTCTGCTCTCTCTCCACAGATGCTGCCTTACTTGCTGAGCTTTTCCAGCAATTTCTGATTTTATTTATGGCATCCTTGGTATGCCATGGGACACCAGAGGCACAGTAGTATGCAGTGGGAGGGAATTACTCAGAAGATCCTCAACATTGACTCCAAAGCCATAATGTCTCTTGGTATCAGGACAAATGTGATCAAGGAAATACCTTTTTGCTGACTATCCACTATGCCCAGTTCTGCTCCATATTGAGCGCCACCTACAGATACAGAAGATGGCACATCACAGGATGTACTTTGGCTCAAGAATTTCATTATTCATCATGAAGAGTGGCTGGGAACACTATTCCTGACTGAGCTGGCTAAATTCCTGTAAGACAGGCCCTGCATAGATACTGAGGGAACTAGTAGGAAGGAAAATATCGCTTGATCTCATCTTCACTAATCTACCTTCCAAAGGTGCAGCTGTCCATCACTGCATGGGTAGGAGTGATAATTACACAGTTATTATGGATATGAAATCCTGCTTTCACACTGGGGATAATCTCCATCATGTTGGCACTAACACCATAAGGTATGGGAGAAATTTTGATCAAAATTAGCAACTTCAGACTGGGCACACATGTGGTCCCAGGGACATCAACAGCAAAACTATATTTGACCACAGTCTGTAACCTTCTATCCTGGCATATCCCCGTCTACCTTCACCACCAAGCCAGGGGATCAGCTATGCTCCAACAAAGAGTGCAGAAGGAGATACAGGAAGCAGCAGTAGGTAAACATAACATGGGATGTTGATGTAGTGAAGCTACAACACAGGACTACCTGCATGCAAAACAGCAAAACTGGTATGTTATAGGCACAGCTAAGTGATCCACAACAAAGAGAGCAGATTTAAGCTCTGCAGTCTTGCCAAACCAGTCATGAATGGCAGTGCACAATGAAACAGTTCACTGGAAGAGGAGGCTTCAGAAATGTGAATACAGTTTCAACAATACT
Source organism: Chiloscyllium punctatum (assembly GCF_047496795.1). Lineage (NCBI taxonomy): Eukaryota > Metazoa > Chordata > Chondrichthyes > Orectolobiformes > Hemiscylliidae > Chiloscyllium > Chiloscyllium punctatum. The sequence goes on along the minus strand of NC_092746.1, from coordinate 55,320,379 downwards.
ATCCAGGCCAAAGGAACTGTTTTGAAGGAGCTGCTTTGAATGACAGCCATCTGAGCACATTCAACATTCACTACCTTCACCACTAATGGCAGCAGCATGGACCACCTCAAAGGTACACTGCAGTCATTCTTCGACAGGCTCCTTTGACAGCAACTTTCAGACCTGTGAGCTCTACCTCCAAGAAGATACTGATGCGTGGAAACACCATCACCTGCCAAGAGTTCCTTCACCCTACTTGCCATCCTGATTTGGAAGTAAAGCCCTTCAGGGTCACTGCATTAAAATTCCCTCTTCTGAGTGGTGTGGCTATACATACACCACATAACTTTCAATGTTTTAAGAAGTTAGGTTATTATTGTATTATGACCAACAATTAGGGATGGGCAATAAATGCTAGCAATTCCACATTCTATTAAGGAACTAAAAAAAAAACTTATGTTAATAAACACCAATTTTGTTTGTCTCAACAAATGGCGTATCTTCTCTACATTCAGCCATCGAAAACTTCCATAAACCTAAAAACATTTATCAGGTCACCCCTCATTTTACTTCTGCTCAGGGAAAAGAGCACAAGCCTATTAAGGTATCACTTTTCTGTTTGCTGTCATCCTTATACAACTACTTTTGCACTTTCAGCAATATTCCTATATCTTCATTATAATGTGAAGAACAGAAATGTGCACAATATTCCAAGTGTCCTCTCACCCATCATCTACATCTATGTAGCTTTTCCATTCTATCCTCCAAGAAGAAAAGTCTAGTGTTTTGTTTCAATTTTATTAATAGTTACATTAATCTAAAAATCTATTGTACCCATTGTGAGATATTGCATTATGAGATACTGTGATATAGGCCGTCTTTGTTAACTCACTCACCAGCCTGCTATATTATTAGTACCGGGTTCCCATCCATACATTCATAACCCTTTACTAACTCATTCTTTGCAATAACACTGTTTCTTTCGTTCATTCATAAACCGCAGTTCTGTAGTATCCAAAATTTAAAAGCAACCCTTTCAAACCCAACACTGCATTTCCACACCTTATCAGCCCCTGCTACAAGCAGTGTTTACCTCAGCAGGCAGAACAATACCATCACCATCAAGTCTCTATGACATATCACCTGCTAAACACCTTTTTAACTGGGCCATTATCCTTTAATAAACTAACATGATGAAATGGCGCTTGCATGAAATTGCGTGAATGAATGAAACTCATACCAGCAAATACTAAATAAATCTCACCACAGAGCTACTACAGAGTAATCAGTTCAATATCCTTTATTCTTTTATTATGATTTCTAACTTATTTCGAGCATGTAAGCCTAATATTTTTACTAACATTTCCGAATTTAAAAGATAAAAGAACTAACACCTCTAATTATGCAAGCAGATTGGACAGGCATCCCATGAGAAGTCAAGAGTGTGGCGCTGGAAAAGCACAGCAGGTCAGGCAGCATCTGAGGAGCAGGAGAATTGACATTTTGGGCAAAATTCCTACATCAGGAATGAGGCTGGGAGCCTGAGGGGTGGAGAGATAAATGGGAGAGAGGTGGGGCTGGGGGAAAGGAGCTGAGAGTGCAATAGGTGGATGGATGGTGATAGGTTAGTGGGGACTGTGGAGTGGATAGGTGGGAAGGAAGATGGACGGATGGGATAGGTTATGAGGACAGTGCTGAGCTGAAGGTTGGAACGGGGTAGGATGGGGGAGGGGAAATGAAACTGATGAAATCCACATTGATGCCCTGAGATTGGAGGTTCCCAAGGCGGAAGATGAGGCATTCTTCTTTCAGGCATCAAGTGGGTAGGGTGTGGCGATGGAGGAGGCTCAGGACTTACCTGTGTGTCCTTGGTGGAGTGGAGGGGGAGTTGAACTATTTGGCCACGGGGCATTGGGGTTGATTGATGCGGTGTCCTGGAGATGTTCTCTGAAGCACTCTGCAAGTAGGCATCCTGTCTCCCCAATGTAGAGGAGACTGCATTGGGACCAACAGGTACAGTAATGACATTTGTGGAAATGCAGGTGAAACTTTGATGGAAGGCTCCTCTGGGGCCTTGGACGGAGGTGATGGGGAAGGTATAGGTGCAGGTTTTGCAATTCCTGCGGTGGCAGGGGAAGGTGCCGGGAAGGGAGGGTGCGTTCTTGGCGGGGGGGGGGGGGGGGGAGGGGGGGGTGGACATGCGGAGGGAATGGTATTTGCAGAAAGCAGATAGGGGTGGGGATGGATATATATCTCTGGTGGTGGGGTCCATTTGTAAGTGGTGGAAATGGTGGAGGTGATGTGATGTATACAGAAGTTGGTGGAGTGGAAGGCGAGGACTGGGTGGGAGGGGTGCTCTGTCCTTGTTGTGGTTGGAGGGGTGGGGTTTGAGGGTGGAGCTGCGGGAAGTGGATAAGATGGGCTGGAGGGTATCATCAACCATGTGGGAGGGGAAAATTGTGGTCTTTTAAGAAGGAGGCCATCTGGTATGTTCTGCAGTGGAACTGATCCTTCTGGGAGCAGATGCGAGGGAGGCATCAGAATTGGGAATAAGGGATAGCATTTTTACAGGGGGCAGAGTGGGAGGAGGTGTAATCCAGGTAGCTGTGGGAGTCGGTGTGTTTGTAGAAGATGTCAGTTTGGAGTCGGTCATTGTGAATGGAGATGGAGAGGTCCAGGAAAGGGAGACAGGTGTCAGAGATGGTCCAGGTGAATTTAAGGTCAGGATGGAATGTGTTGGTGAAGTTCATGAACTGTTCAACCTCCGTGTGGGAGCACGAGGTGACGCCAATGCAGTCATCAATGTAGCAGAGGAAAAGGTGGGGAGTGGTGCCATTGTATCTCCTATCAGAGGTAACAGCCAGCAGTTAGCACATTTTTAATTCATTTCCTGTTTCCCAGGACAGAAGCTCTTTAAATCTTTGGGTACTATAGATGAAAAATGTCACACTATAGAAAAGATATGCAAGAAACATGTACAAAGGCACTCTTGTAAGAACTGTGTTTCAGGATTCTATTGCTGCCTCAGTTTTGTGCTGTGATTGCTGAATAAAGAGGCTATCTTTGCTACTCACCAATTTCAGTCATTACTTGAACACTTGGTGTAGTCAGGTGGGATCGCTGGGTACACCGTCTAAACTGACTGGTCACTGACAGCTCTTTGAGGGTAAGAAGCTTCCTTTTGAGAATGGTGATCTAGTTCCTGAATGCAATCTTTTGTGAGTTGGCTATTTTATTTCAAATCCCCTACATCCAGACCTCAGATCGGCTAACATAGCCTACAGCAGGAAATTGCCCACGGTAGGAAATTGCCCATGATGCGTGAATTAGGGTGATCATGAGTGACCCCAGGAAACTGCCTACAATGTGCAACTTTTACACAGACTCTCGCTATACTGCAGACTGTCATCTTCTTGTCTTACTGGCAGGTACTAACCGATGCTGTAAGTTCTGCTTCCCCTCACAGATATTGTCTGCCTGGAAAGACCCACCAGAGGAAGGTCACGACAATGAACCCTGAGGCATGAACTGGGAAGGACCATAACAGATGCTGCTGATCACCCAGTCAGCTATCAAGCTCCGAGGACAGGAGGCCTGGATTCAAATCTCCCACAGCAATTGGGTATCCCACAACACAGCGGGACCAGAGACTGACTGACCACCATGATGTTTGTTATTGTTACTCCAACTGTGCATGTTTTCTTTTTGTAAAGTGTAGTTGTCAAACTGTTAAAAGTCTGTAAGATAGGATAAGGATTGTGTAATTCTCTTCAAGAGATCTCAAAAGAATCAAAAGGGGGCACTATGAGATATTGTGTTGTAAGCTATCTTTATTAACTCACTCACCAGCCCACTATATTCATTAATACCGGGTTCCTGTTCATTCATTCATAACCCTTTACTAACCCATTATTTACAATAACACGGTTTCTTTCATTCATAAAACCACAGTTCTGTATTATCCAAATTTAAAAACAACCCTTTCAAACCCAACACTGCATTTCCACACCTTATCAGCCCCTGTGCCAAGCAGTGTTTACCTCAGCAGACAGAACAATACCAACACCATCAAGTCTCCATGAAACATTACTTGTTAAATACTTTTAAACTGGGCCATTATTCCTTTAAGAAACTGACTGACAAAATAACACTTGCATGAAATTGCATGAATGAATGAAACTCATATCGGCAAATAGTAAAGAAATCTCACCACAGAGCTACTACAGAACAATCAGTTTAATATCCTTTATTCTTTTATTATGATTTCTAACTTATTTAGAGCATGTAAGCCTCGTATTTTTACTAACATTTCCTAACTTAAAATACAAAAGAACGAGCACCTCTAATTATGTAAGCAGACTGGACAAACATCCCATCAGAAGGAGCAGCCAGCAGTTAGCACATTTTTAACCCATCTCCTGCCTCCCAGGACAGAAGCTCTTCAAACATTTGGATACTAAGATGAAAACGTAGCCCTATAGTAGTGATATGTAAGAACTGGGTATAAAGGGACTCTTATAAGAACCGTATTTCGGGATTCTATTGACGCCTCAAACTTGTGCTGTGATTGCTGAATAAAGAGGCTACTTTTGGCCACTCACCGATTTCAGTCGTTACTTGAACACGATCCCACACAATATAATCACACAATGGTCACAACACAAATAGAGGCAATTCAGCCTCTTATGTTTTGTTTTGACCCACTGCAGCAGAAATTCTCCAGTTCCACTCCTGTACGTTTTCTCCCTAGCCTGCAATTCTCAGATAATGTTCCAATCCATTTTGAAAAGCTACAAGTGACCATGCTTCCACTACCCTCTCAGGCAACACATACGAGTTCTTAATCACCCACTGCATGAGAAAGTTTGTCCTCACGTTGCCATTGCTTCTTTTGCCTGTGACCATTAATTTTAAGGCATGGATGAGAATATATTTTCTCTCAGAGGATTGTTAGTCTGTTGAAATCTCTCCCCAGAATGTAGTGGAATTTAGTCAAGGAAGAATTGAACAGAATTTTGATAGATGAAGGAGTCAAGGGATGTCAGACAGTGGGTCAAGACCACAACCAGATCAACCATGGCTTAATCCTGCTCCTTAATCTTATCCTTCTTTTCCTGACTAATATTTAGAAACAATTGTTTTCCAAGGAGTATATACTCTCTTCATTTTCTTTTCTGAAAATATACTGTGTCACAATTAATCCATAACAAGGTTTATTTGCTAAATTCAAACTCAGTTCTTTATTCCTACAATTGTTCCCTGACTTAACACCAATATGTAGAAAGTCCATCAAGGGATAGTGCAGCTCTGGATCGAGTTTTGGGGAATGAAGCCGGAGGAGTGTTTGATGTGGCAGAGAGCATTAAGGCAATAGTGACCGCAACACAGTATACTTCAAACTTGTTCTAGACAAGGAAAAAGGTGGTCCGCAAAAGATGCCTTTGGATTGGGGGAAGGCAGATTTTATTTAAATAAAGCAGGATCTGGCCATAGTTGACAGAGAACAGCTCCTTGTGAGTAAGTCTACAGTGGAGCAGTTGGGGGCATTCAAAAAGGAACTGGGGAGGGTACAGGTGCAACATGTGGTTTTGAGAGGGAAATATAGGGGCAATACATTCAGAGAACCTTGGATGTCTTGGATAATTCAGGACTGAATGAGGAAGAAGAGAAGGGATTTTAGCAAGTCCAAAGTGAGCAATTCAGTTGTGGCTCTAGAGGAATACAGGAGTGCAGGAGGCAACTTAAGAAAGCAATTAGAAGAACAACAATGGGGCATGAAAAAAGACTTGCAAACAGAGTTAGGCATATTCCTTAGATATTTTATAAATACATTAAAGGGAAAAGGTTAACCAGGAAAAGAGTAGGGCCCATTAGCAGCCAAAGTGGCAACCATAGGATATTGTAAGGGTGTTAAATGAATATTTCTCCTTGGTCTTTACTTTGGCAAAAGGGAATACTAGTACAGAATTCCGGAAGAGTGACTGTGAGGATCTTGCACAGTTTGACATAGGAAATGGGGAGTTATTAGAGGCTCTGTCAGGCTTAAAAACAGACAAATCCCCTGGCCCAGATGAATTGTATCCCCCCAGGGTGCTGTGGGAGGTATAGCAGGAAATTGCAGGAGCTCTATTGCAAATTTTTGATTCCTCTCTGGCAACAGGGGAAGTTCCAGAGGACTGGAGGATGGATAATGTGGTTCCCCTTTTCAAGAAGGGTGGTAGAAGTGATCTAGGAAATTACAGACTAGTGAGAATCAAGTTAGTGGTACAGAAACTATTGGAGAAATTCTGAAGGAGCAAATTAATACCCGCTTGAAAAGGCATGGGTTAATTAGGGATAGTTAGCATGGCATTGTCAGAGGGAGGCTGTGCCTAACAAATTTATGAGAATTTTTCGAAGGTGTGACCAAGTGTATGAATGAAGGAAGTTCAGTTGATGTTGTTTATATGGATTTTAGCAAATTTTGTGACAAGGTCCCACATGGCAGACTGATTGGGAAGTTTACAGCACATGGAATTGTGGAAAACTTTGTGAGATGGATTAGAAATTGGCTTAGTCATAGGACACAAAGGGTAGTGGTAGAAGGCTGCTCGAATGACTGGAGACCGGTGTCCAGCAGTGTACCACAGGGATCAGCCCTGGAACCCTTAACGTCTGTTATATACATAAATGGTAATGATGAAAATGTGGGGGAAATGTTATGGAAATTTGAAAGATGACACCAAGATTCATAGAGTGGTTAATAGTGAAGAAGATGGTTTACAGGAAGATATAGATGGCTTGGTCAGATGGATAGAGCAGTGACAATTAGTATTTAACCCAGACAAGTGCAAGGTGATGCACTTGGGAAGAAGAAACAAGATGAGGTAGTATTTGATGAATAGCAGGATATTGGGTAGCTTAGAGGGACAGAGGGATCTTGGGGTAATGATTCACAATATTTGGAGTCAGCACAGCATGTGATTAGGACAGTGGCAAAATCATATGGAATAATTCCATTGTTCAGTGATGCCATAAAGTTTAAGAGCAAGGAGGTAATGTTGGGGTCCTACAAAGCATTGGTTAGGCTGTGACAGCACTTCAGGGAGAACAGAGGAAGTACACGAGGATGTTGCCTGGGAGAGAGAGGGGGAAAGATAGGAAGAAAGAAATCAGAAAAGGAAGAAAGGAAGAAAGGAAGAGGGAACAATAGAAAGAAAGGGAGAATTAAAAAATGACAGAATGATGGAATTATGGAAATTGTGAAAGAAAGAAAGAAGGTAAGGAAGAAAAGAAGAAGAAAAGGAATTCACTCAAAAGACAAGTACAACAGTGAATCAAATGGTGATGTTGCATTGACTGCTGCATTTTGAGAATCAAATTCCATTTGGCCAATATAGTCACTTCAGTAACATAAATATTCTGACAGGTGAGAGAAAGGAAAAAAGAATGGAAAAAGAAAGGAAAAAAGAAAGATAGAAAGAGAGAAAGAGAGAGAGAGAATGATAGAAAGAAACAAAGAGAGAAAGGGAGAAAGAATGATAGAAAGAAACAAAGAGAAAAAGGGAGAAAAAAGGATAGAAAGAAACAAAGAGAGAAAGAGAGAAAGAAGGATAGAAAGTAATGAAGAGAGAAAAAAAGGAAAAAGAAAATAAAGAAAAGAACGAAGAGAGAATGATAGAAAGAAAGGGAGAAAGAAACAATGACAGAATGATCAAATGGTGCAAATAGATTTCTACCAATAGATTTCCACCATTTGATCATTCTGTTATTTTTTGCGAGTTCAATTCACTCGGAATACAGATACAACTGTACTGAGTTGTTAGAATCAAATTCCATTTGGCCAACAAAGCTACTTCAGTAACATAAATATTCTGAAATAAGAAAGAAAGTAAAGAAAGAAAAGAAAGAAAGAAGGAAAGAAGGAAAAGAATGAAGAGAGAATAATAGAAAGAAAGGGAGAAGAAAAGGATGACAGAACAATCAAGTGGTGCAAATAGATTTCCAGCATTCAACTTTTTTTTAGACATCAATTCACTTGGAAGATAAGTCAGACAGTGAATCAAATGAAGACGTTTCATTAACTACTGCATTTTGAGAATCAAATTCCATTTGGACCAAGTAGTTACTTCAGTAATGTAAATATTCTGAAATGAGAAAGAAAGGCAGAAGGAAAGAAAGAAAGAAAGAATGACAGAACGGTAAAAAGAATGACAGAACAATCAAATGGTGGAAATAGACTTGATTGTTTGGGGTTTTTTTTAGATATCAATTCACTCAGAAGACAAATGTGATGGGAATGAAAGTAAGACGTTGTATTGTCTATGGTATTTTGAGAATCAAATTCCATTAGGCAAATATAATTAATTCAGTAATGCAAATATTCTGACACGAGAAAGGAAGGCAGGAAAGAAGGAAGGGCAAGTGAGAGAAAGAAAGGGAGAAAAAAATTGTTCTTTTTTTGCCATCAATTCACATGGAAGACAAGAACGACAGTGAATCAAATGATGATGTTGCATTTTGGAAATCAAATTCCATTTGGCCAACACAGTCACTTCAGTAACATAAATATTCTGACAGGTGAGAGAAGGAAAGGAAGAAAGAAAGGATGAAAGAAAGAAAGAAAAAGAGACAGAAATGAAGACAAAATGAAGACAGCAATAAAAAATGACAGAAAGAAAGGGAGAAAGAAAGAATGACAGAACAATCAAAGGGTGGAAATAAACTTCAACTCACTGGAAGACAACAGCGGCAGTGAATCAAAGGAATATGTTAGATTGACTACTGAGTTTTCAAAGTAATTACTTCACTAACATAAATATTCCAACACAAGAAAGAAGGAAAGAAGGAAAGAAGGAAAGAAAGAAAGGAAGGAACGAAGAAAGAGAGAAAGAAAGAATAGCAGAATGATAAAACAGTGCAAATAGATTACCACCATTCGTTCATTCTGTTTTATTTTTGAGACATCAATTCACTTGGAAGACAAGAATGACTGTGAATTAAATGATGACATTGCACTGATTGCTGCATTTGGAGAATCAAATTCCATTTGGACAACATAGTTACTTCAGTAAATATTCTGACATGAGACAGAAAGAAAGAAAGAAAGAAAGAAAGAAAGAAAGAAAGAAAGAAAAGGAATGAAAGAAAGAAAGGAGGAAAGAAAGATAGAAAGAAAAAAGAAAAAAGAAAGAAGGAATGAAAGGAAGAAAGAAAGGAGGAAAGAAATTGAGGGAAAAAAGGAGGAAAGAAAGAAAGAAAGGAAGAAAGAAAGAAAGGGAGAAAGAAGCAATGACAAAATGATCAAATGGTGCAAATAAATTTCTACCAATAGATTTCCACCATTTGATCGTTTTGTTATTTTTTGAGTCTTTTCTGAATTCTTTCAAGTTTCACAACATCATTCCTAAAGCAGGAAGAACAGAATTGCATGCAGTATTCCAAAAGCGGCCTAACCAATGTCCTGTACAGCCCCAACATGACCTCCCAACTCTGATACGCAATGCTCTGACCAATAAAAGAAAGCATACCATACATTTTCACTATCCTATCTACCTGTGACTCCACTTTCAAGGAACTATGAATCTGCATTCCAAGGTCTCTTTGTTTAATAATGCTCCCAAGGACATTACCATTAAGTGTAGAAGTTCTGCCCTGATTTGCCTTTCCAAAGTGTAGCACCTCACATTTTTCTAAATTAAACTCCATCTGCCACTTCTCAGCCCATGGGCCCATCTGATCAAGATCCCATTGTACTCTGAGGCAACCTTCTTCACCATCTACTACACTTCGAATTTTGGTGTCATCTGCAAACTTACTGACTATTCCTCCTCTGTTCATTTCCAAATTATTTATATAAATGATGAAAAGCAGTGGATCCAGTACTGATCCTTGTGGCACACCACTGGTCACAGGCCACCAGTTTAAAAAGCAACCCTTCACCACCACCTTCTGCCTTCCACCTTTGAGCCAGTTTTGTATCTAAATAGGTAGTTTTCCCTGTATTCCATGAGATCTAACCTTGCTAACCAGTCTCCCATGGGGAAGCTTGTCGAATGCCTTATTGAAATCCATATAGATCACGTTCACCGCTCTGCCCTCATCAACTCTCTTCGCTACTTCTTCAAAAAACTCAATCAAGTTAGAGAGATATGATTTCCCACGCACAAAACCATGATGGCTGTCGCTAATCAGTTCTTGCCTTTCCAAATAAATGTAAATCCTTTCCCTCAGGATTCACTCCAACAATGTGCCCACCACCAATGTCAGGCTCACAGGTCTACTGTTCCCTGGCTTTTCCTTAGCATCTTTCTTAAACAGTGACACTACGTTTGTCAACCTCCAGTTTTCCAGCACCTCACCTGTGATTATCAATGATACAAATATCTCAGCAAGGAGCCCAGCAATCACTTCCCTAGCTTGAGGTCTAGGGTACACCTGATCAGGTCCTGGGAATTTATCCACCTTTATGCGTTTTAAGGCATCCAGCACCTCCTCTTCTGTAACATGGACATTATTTAAGATGTCACCATCAATTTCCCCCCAGTGTATGTCTTTCATGTCCTTCTCCACAGTAAACACTAATGAAAAACATTCATTTTGTATCTCCCCTATCGCCATGCAAAGGAAATTGTAAACAATTTGTTTTACAGTATAGTAACCGGAAGTGATCACATGTAACCTGTTTGGTGTATTGCCATACTTAGTATTGCACATATGGATTATAGAGAGTAGTCTTGTCAGGGGAACGAAGGCTGCAACATCACAGAGCCCCACACCCCCCACTCCTGCCACATACATACTCTGGTATGTCAAAAAAATTGTCAAATGCTTAGAAATAATCTTTTTGGTACTTACTGCAAATAAACAAAGCTTTAAGGACATTCCAGAATGATACTGATTTCCAGAAGAAAGCATTTCAGTGAAATCAATTGATCCTGTCCTCTTGACTTTCCTCATAGATTTTTGTTTCCGTACTCACATCAGCTGTTCCACCAATCAGGACCATAAACCTTCATCCTGATGTAAATGTAAGGTTGAATATAACCCCTGGGAAATACAAAAAAAATGAACAGTGAATGAAAAAGTAAAATATATATTGATCCAGTCGTAAGCAATAATGAAACATTCATGCAGTCAGATAAAACATTACATTCTGTGCAAGGTGCAGGAGAAATACTCACATTCATTCTGATAGTTTTGTGCTTCTGTAATGTAATAGAGAAAAATATTATTTTGAAGAGGCATATCACAAGAACTGATTAAGTTTCCATATTTCCTTTTAATTTTCTCCAATGTCACTGTCTATGCAACTTTATTCACCTCTGAGTCACACAGCAAGCATGGATATTTCTTTTTGATGTTCAATATAAATACGATAAATTTTAATTTCTGTTTCCTTTTATTGTCAACTGCATTGCAGAAATAAGCTCCCAATTTCATAGTCTTGATGAGAAACTGAAGAGATAACTGTGAGTCTCTTCTTCAAAACATTGACCAATGGTATATTTTGGTTTCAATATTTAATGTATTTTGATGGAATACATGTCCAACTGAATATTAATGGACCAGATCACTTGTATCTGAAAAATAAAGCAACTGCAATTTTGTGCGCACAGGTTGCTAATGGTATGAGTGTATTATTGAAATATGAAATAGCTGTCCTCTGATCAGCCAAGACTCTTCTCCTGGTGAAATATTCACAGCCACAGGCGGTATGCAAATATATTCATTCTGCATTTCGAAGATATTTTGTCAAGACATATCTTCTGTTAGAATTTACATGGGGCTTTCGTACACTATGTATTCATTTCAATGGATTTCAGTACCTTAATTTTACACTGGCATGAGTTCAGTGAAATGCATGAAAGTTTACTGTTTCCCTTTTCATTTTTATTACACAGTATCAAAAAACAATTGTTGAAACATGGCAGCATGTCTCTAATGAAAAGTCATGTTTCAGATTACAGACCTTAAATGTTTATGGAATTTCTGGAAAAAAGCCTCAATCTATATTTTAATTGTCAGAAGGATCTAGTTAAGTATTTTCCTAAAATGAAAAATCTAATTAAAAATAAAGGATCACAATATTGAAATGTTATAAAAAGCAACAGAAAGCTGGAGAGTGTAATGTAGAACAACATCAATAGATTGTTGACATCACAGAAAGTGAGACCAGGTCATATATTTGTAGGAGATCTTGCTCAAGCTGAGTCTCTGCCTGCTCAGGACAGAATTTATTTTGTTCAATATGTTCTGATCACCAAGATCACTCCAAGCCCACTCTCAGTACCCTAGCAACATATTGGCAACAGTAAAACTATAGGAAATTCTCCTTGGAGCAATGGTAACAGCACCACACAGCATCTAGCACTGAAATAAAAGGAAATGTCACTGGTAACCATGTTCAGATTCTAGTGTGGGATGACAGAATAGAGCAGGATTACAGCAAAATGGGAGAAAAAAGCAGCAGAGGAATAACGAGGTCAACAAAAGTGCTCCCAACAGATATTTTCAGGTGAAGACTGATGAACCATGATGGAGAAATGATGAACACAGAGCATATGGTCATCAATGACCTTCCCTCCATCATAAGGCCAGAAGTGGAGATGTTTGGAGATGATTGTATAATGTTGCAAATACTGGAGTAGTCCATGTGCAAATGCAGCAAATACTGAACAAAATCCAGGTTTTGCCTGATAACTGGAATGTGTTAGGGATTAGCCCAGATCCCCCAAGAGATCTGTGAAGACAGCCTGGACCCTAACTTTACTTTTTTTTAAAAGGCAAGTAAAACGTTATGTTCTATATCTAATTCAACTGGACGATCACTCTGCTTTATTCAAAATGTAATTTATTCTTACCATTCAGTTAAAATACAACAAAAAGTAGATTTGGAATAACTTCATTGAAATACTTAACAATATAATGCATTTTATAATCACGAATCATCAACTGCTCCAATTTAAGCAACATCCCATTAACACACTCTTGGCAAAGGCAATTTAGCAACACAGTTATTATTGTCACATGCTATCTCTCTCCAATCCACCAGAAAGAAACACCAAAAGCAACAATCTGCGCTTTTGATTTTTTACTAGAAGCCCCTCAATCTAACACTTTACGCTAGCAGCAGAGAACATTAGCATTTAGCTCCAGCTGCCAGCAAACACGTATTCAACAAACTGAAAGGAAAACTGAAGTCTTCTTGGTCTGTATGAGCCTGACCTTGCCCACTCATGACACCAAATGCATGTCTGAAGGAGACATTTCAACACCACTGTGACAACACCCCTCTGCCAGAACAACAGGACAGAACACACCTTTTAAAGGCATCATACCATCACAAAAATAACAATTACACTACATAAGTTCCAGATGATGATCATTTCCAAAAAAAAATCTAACCATTGCTTTTTGATTTTCGATAGCATTTCACATTTGACGTACAGTGTACAATTCTGTCGCCGGATATTACTAAACTGAAAAAAGTGAAAACATAGATGTACAAACAAGTTACTGAGAGTGGAAGGTTTGAGTGAAAAGGAGAGGCTGAATAGGCTGGGTTTTTTCCTCTTGGAGCATAGGAGGTTGAGGTTTATAAAATCATGAGGGGCTCAGATATGGTGAACAGCCAAGGTCCTTCCCCAAGTTAGGGGAGTCCAAAACTAGAGGGCATAGGTTTAAAATGAACAGGGAAAGATTCTAAAGGAACCAGAGGGGAAACTTTTTCACAGAAAGGATGGTGCATTTATGAAATGAGCTGCCAGAGGAAATCGTAGAGTGGGTACAGTTACAATATTTAAGACATTTGGACAGGCAAATGAATAGGAAAGGTTTAGAGGGATACTGTCCAAAAATAGGTAAGCGGGATTAGTTTAGTTTGGGAAACTTGGTTGGCATGGAGGAGTTGGAGTAAAGGGTTTGTTTCTGTGTTGTATTACTGTATGACACTATTCTCAAAGTTGATTCTGATACTATTGACATCCTAGTGTTTACTGTTGACCTAACATTGAACAGGGCCAGCCATATAAATACTGTGATGACAAGAGTAGGTCAGAAGCTGGGAATTCTGTTGTGATCAATTCACCTCAATGCTCCAAAGCCTGTCTACCTTCCATGAGGTATAATTTGGGAGTGCAAATGATACTCTCCACTTCCCTGACTTGTTGCAGCTGCAACATCACTCAACAAAGATGACACTATCCAGGACAAAGGAGCCTGCTTGATTGACTCTTCAACTAATAGTTTCAACATTCACCACTGAAGTAGAGTGACATCTGCAAGTTGCCAGCAACAACAACTTACCACAGTTCTTTAGAAAGCACTTTCCAAACCTGTGACCTCTAGAGAGACTGGGGCAGTGGATGCATGATAAACCCTTACCTGATTGTTTCTTTCAAAGCCACACATCAACTTCCCCAGGAAATATATCAACATTCCTTCACTGTCTCTGGATCAAAGTCTTGGAATCACCTCCTTAATAGCACTGTGGATGTTCATCCACCACATGGACTGCACCAGACCTGGATTACAGCTCAGCACCACCTTCTTCAGGTCTGTTAGAATTAGGCAATAACTGATGGCCCAACCAGTCATGCCAAATGCCATGGATGAATTAAAAGAAAGATTTGTATGCCAGCTTGATACTGATGATGAAGTGAATTTTGCAGCAGTTACTTCTGACAGTGATATGAACAGATGAACGTATTATAGTCCCAGAGGGCTGCTCTCTCATCAGAGGTACAACAGATAGCTGTTTCACCTGAAGGGCACCACACCTCGGGTGAGGTTCAGAAGGTTTAGATTAGATTAGATTACTTACAGTGTGAAAACAAGCCCTTCAGCCCAACAAGTCCACACTGACCCTCCAAAGGGCAACGCACCCAGACCCATTCCCCTACATTTACCCATTCACCTAACACTAGAGGCAATTTAGCTTGGCCAAATCACCTAACCTGCACATTTTTGGACTGTGGGAGGAAACCGGAGCACCCGGAGAAAACCCACGCAGACACGGGGAGAATATGCAAACTCCACACAGACAGTTGCCTGAGGCGGGAATTAAACCCGGGTCTCAGGCGCTGTGAGGCAGCAGTGCTAATCACTGTGCCACCGTGCCGCCCATTTGCCACCGTGCCGCCAATTCGCCACCATGCCGCTCAAGGTGAGATGATTATGGTAACCTCAGCCAGTGCAGGAATTGAGTCCATGCTGTTGGCATCACTCTGCATTGCAAACCCAGTCATCCAGCCAAGTGAGCTGGCCAACCATCCCTATTGTGAACATCTGTGCTAGCAACAGATAATCTTGTGACGGAGCAGTCATGGGCAGACTTTGACTGTGAGAGTGTGAATTCCTGCCCCATCATCATGATGCCACTAGCTGAGTGCCACTTGCATAATACTTTGATGGATGTGTGGCATGTGCTGCTGTCCTTGAGAGATGACAGCTTCCCCTGGCGTACTCTACAACTCACCATCTCACTGCAAACTTGAGGCTTGTCTCCACTGCTCAGCAACATGGATGGTCTAATGGCAACTATCAGCTCTCAAAAATCCAGAGGGAGACACTGTGCAACATTCCTCAGACATGTTTCTTTCCACTGTCTGTGAGATCTGCATTCCATAATGCTTAAGAAATCTGTGAGATCTGCATTCCATAAATGCTTAAGATTCTCCTCAGCTTCCACTGGAAATGCACCACATTCTCACCCACTCCAGACTGCTTCCAGATCCTTAGGATACTCTGAATCATCTAGTGACTCATTATCACTGACAATATCTATCTATCTGAGTTGTTGCATCTGAGCTGATGCATAGAATGATAAAAGTAGGAAATTAAGGGGATATGTGTGTGAAACATGGGGCATGATATTTGACTAAGGGTTAATAGATGAATTTGAACTTCATGGCTCTCTTGATCATGCTCATTGTTGGCATCATCATCATCAACATACAGTTTATTTGAATAGTTTGATTCATCCTCTAATAGATAGCTCCAGCATCTCGGAAATAATTACTTCTTTAACAACACAAAAAGATTTTCTTCCAATGTTCGATCATTTATTCAGTATGCAACTCTCTCTAACCACCTCTCAAATAAGTGAATGTTCCATTGTCTCTAACTTAATTTTCTTCTCACTTCCGAGACTTTTACTTTAGCTCCAAAAATGAAGTCTCAAGAGTCTCAATTTCATGGCTGTGTGGTACAGGGACACTTGACAGACAGTTTTCTTTCAACTGATCAGTGGAATAACAGGTGACAGGATTCCACAGTGAGGAGAATATTGCTGCAGAAAGCAAAACTTTCATGGAAAACCTAATCCCCAAAATTCTTGCAAGGATCATAATTTTCCATTGGAAATGCAATTGAAGGGTGATGGAGAAAAAGTAGTGGCATCTCAGGCACCCCGACACTGACCCTGTCAAACGTGTTGCAGTCAGCTGAATACTAAGGATTCACTCGATCTATCCTGTCTATACCTGACATATGCTTCCTTCTTATTCTCGATCAAACCCTCAATTTCTCTAGTCATCCAGCATTTCGTACACCTACCAGCCTTGCCTTTCACCCAAACAGGAACATACTGGCTCTGGACTCTTGTTATCTCATTTCTGAAGGCTTCCCATTTTCAGCTGCCCCTTTACTTGTGAACATCTGCCCCTAATCAGGGGCAGATTATGGATAACATTACAGCTGCTTTTCCCAGATTTTTTCCTGGAAGTATGTCCAGGAAAGTTATTTGGTTGGAACTGAGAAATAAGAAAGGAATGATCATCTTATTGGGAGTGTACTATAGATTCCCCAATAGTTAGCAGGAAATTGCGAAACAAATTTGTAAAGAGATCTCAGTTACCTGTAAGAATAATAGCGTGGTTCTAGTAGGGGATATAACTTTCCAAACATAGACTGGGACTGCCATAGTGTTAAGAGCTTGGATGGAGAGGAATGTGTTAAGTGTGTACAAGAGAATTTTCTGATTCAGTATGTGGATGTATCTACTAGAGAAGGTGCAAAACTTGACCGATTCTTGGGAAATAAGGCAGGGCAGGTGACTGAGGTGTCAGTGGGGGAGCACTTTGGGGCTGGTGACCATAATTCTATTAGTTTTAAAATAGTGATGGAATAGGACAGACTGGAACTAAAAGTTAAAATTCTAAATTGGAGCAAGACTAATTTTGATGGTATTAGGCAAAAAACTTTCAAAAGTTGATTAGGGGCAGATGTTCACAAGTAAAGGGGCAGCTGAAAATGGGAAGCCTTCAGAAATGAGATAACAAGAGTCCAGAGCCAGTATGTTCCTGTTTGGGTGAAAGGCAAGGCTGGTAGGTGTACAAAATGCTGGATGACTAGAGAAATTGAGGGTTTGATCGAGAATAAGAAGGAAGCATATGTCAGGTATAGACAGGATAGATCGAGTGAATCCTTAGTATAATGGCAGTAGGGGTATGCTTAAGAGGGAAATCAGGAGGGCAAAAAGGAGACATGTAAAAGCTTTGGCAAACAGGATTAAGGAGAATCCAAAGGGTTCTCACAAATACATTAAGGACAAAAGGGTAACTAGGGAGAGAATATGGGCCGCTCAATGATCAGCAAGGCAGCCTACGGTGTGGAGCCACAGGAGATGGGGGAGATTCTAAATGAGTGTTTTGCATCATGTTTACTGTGGAGAAGGAAATGGAAGATAGAGAATGTGGGGAAGAATAGTGACATCTTGAAAAATGTCTACATTGCAGAGGAGGAAGTATTGGATGTCTTAAAATGGTTAAAGGTGGATAAATCCCAAGAACCTGATCAGGTGCATCCTCGAATGCAGTGGGAAGCTAGGGAAGTGATTGATGGGGCCCTTGCTGAGATACTTGTATCATTTACAGCCACAGGTGAGCTGCTGGAAGACTGGAGGTTGGTTCACTTAGTGCCACTATTTAAGAAAAGTGGTAAGGAAAAGTCACAGAACTATCGACCAGTGAGCCTGACGTCGGTAGTGGACAAGTTGTTGGAGGGAATCCTGACGGACAGGATTTACATGTATTTGGAAAGGCAAGGACTGATTAGGGATAGTCAGCATGCCTTTGTGCATGGGAAATCAGGCTTCACTAATTTGATTGGGTTGTTTGTAAATGTAACAAAGAGATTTGATGAGGACTGAGTGATGAATATAATCTATATGGACTTCAGTAAGGCATTCGACAAGGTTCCTCATGGTAGTCTGGTTAGCCTGGTTAGATTACACAGAATACAGGGAGAACTACCAATTTGGATACAGAACGGGCTGGAAGGAAGAAGACAGAGGGTGTTGGTGGAGAGTTGCTTTTCAGACTGGAGGCCTGCGACCATCGGTTGTGCCACAGGAATCGGTGCTGGGCCTACTGCTTTTCATCATTTATATAAATGATTAGGGTATGAACATAGAAAGTGTCATTAGTAAGTTTGCAGATTACCTCATAATTAAAGGTGTAGTGGACAGCGAAGAAGGTTACCTCAGAGTACAACAGGCCCTTGATCAGATGGGCCAATGGGCCGAGGAGTGGTAAATGGAGTTTAATTTGGAACTATGTGAGGTGTTGAATTTTAGAAAGGCAAATCAGGGAAGGACTTAAAGATTTATTGGTAAGGAGCTGGGGTGTGTTGATGAACAAAGAGACCTTGGAGCGCAAGTAGATAGGATAGAGAAGAAGACATTTGATATGCTTTCCTTTATTAGTCAGTGCATCGAGTACAGGAGTTGGG
Organism: Chiloscyllium punctatum; assembly: GCF_047496795.1. Taxonomy (NCBI): domain Eukaryota; kingdom Metazoa; phylum Chordata; class Chondrichthyes; order Orectolobiformes; family Hemiscylliidae; genus Chiloscyllium; species Chiloscyllium punctatum. Next base: position 55,301,689 of record NC_092746.1, on the reverse strand, counting down.
AGGTCATGTTGTAGATGTGCAGGATATTGGTTAGACCACTTTTGGAATATTGTATGCAATTCTGGTCTCCCTGCTATAAGAAGGATGTTGTGACACTTGAAAGGGTTCAACAAAGGGTACAAGGATTTTGCCAGGGTTGGAGGACTTGATATATAAGGAGAGGTGAATAGAGTGGAGATATTTTCCCTGGAGTGTCGGAGACTGAGGGGCATGGAAAGGGTGAATAGACAACATCTTTACTCCAGGGTGGGGGAGTCGAAAGCCGGAGGACATAGGTTTAATGTGAGAGAGAAAAGATTTAAAAGGAAGCTGGTGCAATTACAACATTTAAAAGGCACCTGGATGGATATATGAATAAACAGATATAGGCTAAATCCTGGCAAATGAGACTATATTTATTCAGGACATCTGGTCAGCATGGACGGGATGGACCGAAGAGTCTGTTTCCATGCTGTGCATCTGAATGATTCTGTGACTCTAATTGTTACTAGATAGACAGCAGCTTCAGTTATAATGGAGGAATAGCAACCACAACTGAAGCAGGTCTGACAGTAATATTGCACATCCATTGGCCTTTCTTTCTTTGTCCTCCATCCCCTTTCTCTTCAGCAAGTGTACCATGTGCAGAGGTATAAAGTGAGGACTGCAGATGCTGGAGACCAGAGTTGAAAAATGTGGTGCTGGAAAAGCACAGCAGGCCAGGCAGCGTCCGAGGAGCAGGAGAATCGACATTTCAGGCATAAGCCTGAAGAAGGCCTTATGCCTGAAACGCCGATTCTCCTGCTCCTCGGATGCTGCCTGGCCTGCTGTGTTTTTCCAGTACCACATTTTTTCAACATGGGCAGAGGTATTCTCAGTGAGAAGCCCATATTGCGGCTTTTCTAGGAAGAGTCTTCTGGAGCCATATCCACTCCACAAAATTAATTAAAATTTCAAATCTCAAGTCAAGATATTTTCAAAAAGTAAATTTTAAAAATGTGGCAGTGAGATGAGACTTATCAGTGGCCCTGGTTGACACTTACCTTGGCAAAAAGAAAATTAGAAGCCATGCAAGTCCAAAAACGCATAGAGTTCAGGAACATATGTCATTAAGATGCCACAAGTACAGAAAATAATCAGAAAAAGTTGATGGAATGTTGGTCTTTATATCTAGTGGCAGTGAGATGAGACCTGTAAGTGCCCCCTAAATGACACTTAACAAAGTCCTTCAGTAAATGACAAAGTCAGCATTTCAGAAATTTCAAGGAAATTAATATTGAATTATGGATAGGGATGAACATTAACAAATTGACAATGAGAAAAAGGTAGTGAACAGTGACAAATTCCCAGGAACAGATGGCTTCCACCCAAGATGGCTTCATCTCCAAACTCTGAGACCGGGGACTCTGCTCCCCACTCTGCAACTGGATCCTCAATTTCCGGAACCACAGACAGCAAACAGTAAGGGTAGACAATGATACCTCCTCCACTATAATCCTCAACACAGGCGGCCCATGAGGCTGCATACTCAACCTCTTATTATACTTCATATACACTCACAAATGTGTAGACAAATTTAGCTCTAATTCCATTTACAAATTTGCTGATGACAACACAGTAGTGGGCCAGATCTCAAAACAATAAAGCGACAGAGTGCAAGAAGGAGACGGGCAGCTTCGTGGCAGTTTTTAAAGACAAAATTCTCTCGCTCAATGTCAGCAAGATGAAGGACCTGGTCTTTGACTTCACGAAGCAGAGTAGAGGACATGCTCCTGTCTGTATCAACGGTGCTGAGGTGGAGGTGGTTGAGAGCTTCGAGATCCTAAGAAGAACATCACCAAAAATGTATCCTGGTTCATCCATGTCGTTGCTACAGTGAAGAAAGCACACCAATGCCTCTACTTCCTCAGAAGGCTAAAGAAATTTGGCACGTCCACAATGACTCTTAACAATTTTTTTTTAGATGCACTATAGAAAGCATCCTATCCAGATGCATCACAGCTTGGCATGGCAACTGCTCTGCCCAAGACCGCACAAAATTAGGAGAGTTGTGAATGCATCCCCATGCTTCATACAAACCAGCCTTCCTTCCATTGACTTCATCTATACTTCCTGTTCCTTGAAACAGCAGCCAAAATAACCAAAGACCCAATCCACCCCAGTTATACTCTCTTCCAACCTCTTCCACCAAAAAATACAGAAGTTTGAAAGCACGTACTTAAGAACAGCTTCTTCCTTGCTATTATCAAACTTATGAATAGACCTCTCATATTAGAGTGAATCTTTCTCTGCACACCTTCTGTGTAGTTGTATATTCTGCATCTTGTACTTACGTAAGGTATGAATTGTCTGGTCAGCACACAACATAATAATTTTCACTGTATCCCGGTACATATGATATTAATAAATCAAATTTAAAAATCAAGTTCTTTAAAAGAAGTATGGAAGAAGATTGTGGGACTAATTATAGAACTTGTTCCAGTTCTGAAGAAGAGTCATAATGCACTTAAAATGTTAACTCTGTTTCTCTCTCCCCAGATGCTGTCAGACTGGTTCTGTTTCTCCAGCATTTTCTGACTTTGTTTCTGATTCCCAGCATTTAGAGCATTTTGTTTGAGTCTCTTTTGGTGCTGGTTATATAAACTTCCAAATATCTTCACAAGAAACTTTTTGCTAAGGTTGTAGCCTATTGAATTGAAAACAAGTTATTGATCTGGTTTGGAAGTTGGCTGAGTGACAGGAGATAATATTGACAATGGGTCAGCACTCTATTGTGCAAGATATGATTGGTGGTGTCTCACAATAATCTGTGTTCGTGCCCCAACTGTTCATCACATTTACTATTGATTTAGACGACGGAAGAAAGCCATATATCCATACAAGCGAATGCTATAAAGTGGCATTGTTACCAGTGTGAATTAAAGTCAGAAGTTACAAGGATTGATCTAGTAAGTGAATCGGTAAAATGTTGAGTTATACAGCACAGAAACTGACCCTTTGTTTCAACACATCCGCAGATAGCCTAAATTGATCTAGTTCCATTGGCCAACATTTGGCCCATATCTTTCGAAACCTTTCCTATTCTTATATCTACCCAGATGCCTTTTAAATGTTGTCATTGTACCAGCCTCCTCCACCTCCTCTGGCAGCTCCTTCCATTACACAGCCCCCTCTGTGTGAAAAAGTTGCCACTCAGGTTCTTATTAAATCTTTCCTCTCTCACCTTAAACTTATGCCCTCTGGTTTTGAACTCCTCTACCCTCGGAAAAAGACCTTGACTATTCACCCTGTCCATGCCCCTCCATGATTTTATAAACCTCTATAGTTGTGGGAAATAAACTTCAATGTAGGAAAATGTGAAGTCCTCCACGTAGGACCTGACACAAGATAAAATAAGGCACTTGCTTGGCAAAAAAAAAATAGAAACAGTGGAAGTTCAAAAAGACATGGAGTTCAGGAGCATGCACCATTAAAATGTTACAAACAAGTACAGACAATAATCAGAAAAAGTCAATGGAATGTCGTTCTTTATATCTACAGGACTAGAATCAATGAGGTAGAAATCATGTTTCGACTCTACAAAGGCCTGATTAGTCCATAGCTGAAGTACTGTCAGCAGTGTTTGGCCACACACTTCAGGAAGGAATGAATCCACGATATATTAGATTCAAAGGTAAGTTATGAGGAGACATTGCATAACTATAGGTTTATTGTCTGGAATTGTTATGGCCCAGAGGTGATCTGTTTGGAATTTTCAAGCTAAGAAGGGAAACATATCGAGTAAAACAAATAGAGCAAAACAATTTCTGATAATTGGGAGCCAAAGATTAAGACACAGAGTTAAAAATTAAAACCGTAATCATTTTCAGGATTGAAATTTGGATATTTCTCGATATATAAAAGGCGGTGTAAAATTCGATAATATACAATTTCTGCAAAAGCAGTTAAAAAGAGTGTGATTGTAAATTTAAACCAGGGATTGACAAATGTTCATAATCCAAAGGTCTTTTATGTTATTGGGAAAGGGATATGTTTGTGATTCAGGTCACAGCTCAGTCATGATCACATGTACTACTGGAACAGGTTCAAAAGGCTACTCCTGTTTTGCACATTTTTATATTTACATATCACCCCTATGCTTGATGCATTTAAAATGTAATGTTTTGAAGAACTGCAACATCCCAAATGGATTTCTTAGAGGTCACCACAATACAATCTGAATGATTAAATCTTCTTCATAAACAACTATCAACTGTCTCTAAAACCGGTTCTTTGAGATGCTGACATCTTCCCTTAGATGGAAGATTAAAGGGATCACATCATGCGACTACACAGTTTCTAATCAGATCCTGAAGCCGCTCACAATCATGGCCATCAGAGGGAGCACACAGGCAGCTTACAAGATATCCACACTGCTCAGAGGAAGCAGTGACCTGTACATCTGACTTGGCTATTGATACTGGTTTGGTTGTTAACTCCATATGAAAGGAGAAGTAGGTCAAAAATTCTTTTCTATAATTGCTCAAAAGCAATTCTTAATTATCAATTATTTTGTTAATAAAGAAAGCTTTTAAGTGTATGTTGGATACTTCCAACATTGAAGAGACCAAAAATAGACAAAGAAAAACAAGAAACAAGATACAATAGCCACTTTACCCCCAGGCAATTGTTAAATTGTTTCCATTGGCTGGCAATGGGGTGCAATTTGTAGGGGATACCAATGTTTTTTTTCTCTGTCCATCACTGAGGGATTAGCTTTCGAAGTGCTGTTCCTTCATCAGGTGGTGAAATCTAGTGCTTCCAAATAAACCTGTTGGACTATACCTGGTGTTGTGTGATTTTTAACTTTGTATGCCTCAGTCCAACACCGGTACCTCCACATCATCACTGAGGGATGCACATTGCATGGTGGTTTGGGAACCCACCTGGGCACATTTGGGAGTGGGGAGGGAGAATTTTTCTGAGCCCACCTGGAGCAAGGAATAAGCTGGGACGGGGAGTTGAATTTCCTGGGAGGCCATAATTCAGACTCACAATTCCAAAGTTAACATTTTGCTTCAAGTTAAAACAAAGGCTCAGGTGAATCAGCCTTCTTGACAGTGGTGGTTCAGAAGACCTTTTCCACTCAATATCATGTCATGATTCTTCACTCAAACTCCAGGTCTCTCTTGTAATGTTCACGGTTACAATCCTGTTAGTATTGAGCAAGAAAAACATGCCTCAGAAACCCATCCATATTAGCAGGGTAGATTTTATTTTGAATGCTGTGGTGAATATAGGCAGCTTCATGCTTTTCTTTTCATTGCCAAGCCATGTTGCAGAACTGGCACTGCCAGATCATTGTAATATGGTGAGTCTACCATCTAAGGGAGGTCATCTCTCTGGGACAAAGCGCATGCCAAAGGCAAGTAGAGAGACTGAGTTGTAGCAGGAATATTAACCAGGGCAAATAGGAGAGTTACAATGCAAACTTCAAAAGGACACCTAAGTAGTGGTATCAAGTTAGAAGTGGAACTAGTGGCAGGGTCACTGAGGACAGTAGAAGGCTCTTAGGGAATGGACACTGACTAAACTGGAAAGTGTGTGGACAATGACAGAAGAGTGAGAGTCACATATTAATGCAAGAGAAGTGAATGTTCTCAGCAGCTTGAAGAAGCAGTTGAATGGATAAAGTGGTGTCAGGATTAGGCTGGACTTGGGGACTTTGAGGGCTCTGGGCTCAGGGAAAGAGCAGGAAGATCAATAGAAAAGGTGAATGGAGCCACCATGATTGGGGAGGTAGAAGGTAGACACAGGAGATTCACAATGATAACATCACCTGTAGCAAGAAGCTACAATGTCATAGACGGAGGATTGAAGCTGAAGGAATCTAAGGAGATAGAAAGGTGCCATCATATTATGCACATTAATTGACTGATACTGCACTCTAGATATCAGAGAGACTTAAGGTTAGGTTGCACAAGTTTCTGGACTGTTCAACTACCCTAATGTGGGTAAGGTGGAACAGAAACCAATTAAAGCAGTGAACTTGCATTCAGGGACTAAATGGTGAAATGATACATTCAGGACAGCAATAGGGTTGCCATGTTTGAGCCTGTCATAACAATGAGATACCAATGAGGTTGGAAAAAGCTCTGAAGTCTCAGCTGAAGGGCAACAGCAGCGGCTCACACTTATACCTTGCGCCCAACCTTTCAACTTTGTCTACTGGTCAATTGGTTATGTACATGGATGTGGCGGAAGAGTATATTGCAGATGCTGGAGATTATGGTAAAGATTGGACTGGTGCTGGAAAGGCACAGCTGGTCAGGCAGCATGCAAGGAGCAGGAAAATTGACGTTTCGAGCAAAAGCCGTCAAAACGTCGATTTTTCTGCTCCTCGGATGCTGCCTGACCCGCTGTGCTTTTCCAGCACCACTCTAATCTTGCCCTTATGTACATGGATGTGTCTGCCTTGAGTAGTAACTCAACAGTGATGGCGTCTGTGGGGTATAACCCCACAGAGAGGGTCAATGCTGCAGGATAGCCAAGGAGTGAGCACCTTACATGTCTGTGGAGCCAACATATTGTGATTTTGCAGCTAATATTGACACACAATGACAAGTTGCAGATGGATCCCAATCCCCCCATGTCAGCTCGCTTATCCCACCCATTAAATTCCTCCATGGCCATTCTCCTTGACATTGTACACTATCCATGTTCCTCACAATTGAAGCTACATTGAGCAGTCCTCATCCAGTGGCTTACAGCTTCAATCTTAATGTGATACAGAGACCCCAACATCACCCTCTCCTTCTGAGGTGCCCATTCCATCAAACCCACAGGCTTCACACTTCCCCAGCTTATCAAACAAACCTTGCACTGGCTCTGTATGCCCACCTGTCTACCCTCTTTCCTCAGACCACTTCTCTGACTGTCTGCCCACAGTGATCTTCTTGTCTCACCCCCACCCCTCTTTCCCCTCCATTTCTGAAAAGAGAGGCGATGTGATGTGGTGACCATGGCCCACTCCCTTGGAGATTGACCTACCAGCACTGTCCAGTCCCTGGCTGGTGGATACACATATTCCAGAAGGCACCAGACCAGCCCTCTGGACTGGCCCCAATGGAGAAAAAGTAGAGGTTGGAATCATTACATTTAAGAAGTATTTAGATGAACAACTTGAAACATCAAAGCTTAAAGCTACAGACCAGGCACTGGACATTCGAATAAGAGGAGATAGATGCTTGACTTCTGGTGTTGACTTAATGGGCTGAAAGGCATCTTTCCACGCTGTAATAATCTAGGACTGTATGACCAACCGTGACACACTCCCTGCAGCACAGAAGCATGGCTCCCTGGCCACACCAGACATCTGGCCATGGAAGAAGTTCAGGGCTGGTTTGTGAGGCTGTCCCTGACTAACATGCCTTCTCACAGGTACCCCCATGGACTTTGCTACAGAATACTCCTAGAAGACTTTGATGTCAAGCAAGATGCACACACCTTTGACTGAAGTCAGCTGCACAGCGTAGCCACTTGGCTGGTTGTATGATTGTATTAATTGCTGCTGCAAAACTGCAAAAGGACAAGGTAAGGCATGTACGCTATGGGCAGGCTAGTAGTCACTATGTGAAGGGACACTGAGAGAGCAAGTTAGTGGTCCTGGTACATAGCCTGATCCATGCCATAGACTGAATGCAGGTCCCTGTGAGGTGACTGGAGCTGATGCAGCTGTACACTGCTGGTTGTTGGTGTGACCTGCGAGACAAGTCTGCTCTTTCAGACCCCACTTCCACTGCACAGGATGCTGCAGGATGATGGCAATGGATCCCTGAAAGTGATGTGTCAATACCCATGGTGGAAAGCTATGTGTGGCTGATGGACTGTGCTCAGGACTTCAGCTTTGACCATGGGCAAGATAGAGATAGTTAAGAGGAGATTGTCAGTTGAATCTGCCAAGAGCTTACTCTTGTTTCCAAACTTGAGATTTCCTAATTGCTAGTTTTCATGACAAATTTTGTAAGATCGCAACTTATGGCAAGTTTAGCTATTAACAAGATATTAACAAGCAATAATGAGTGTCAATTGGGATCTCATTGCTGCCTAGCTCGAAGCTTACCATTCTACTAAAGAAGGGTGAACAGGATGTGATGAGATGGCTTGATGGCAGGAGACAGAAGGTGGTGCTGGAGGAAGATTTCTTTTTGCATTAGAAGCCTGTGACCAGCGATGTTTCATAGGGATCGCGTAGTAAGTTTGCAGATGACACCAAAATTAATGGTATAGTCAACAGTGAAGAAACTATCTACAATTACAATGGGATCCTGATCAGTTGGGCCAATACACTGAGGAGTAGCAGATAGAGTTTAATTTTGATAAATTTGAAGCATTGGATTTTGGTAAAACAAACAAGGGCAAGACTTATACAGTTAATGGTAGGGCCCTTAGGGGTTCAGGTACATAGTTCTTTGAAAGTTGAATCAAAGGTAGACAGGGTGGTTAAGAAGGCACTTAGCATGCTTACCTTCATTGTTCAGACCAGTGAGTATAGGAATTAGGACATCATGTTGAGATTGTACAGAACATTAGTGAGGCCACTTTTGGGTACTATGTACATTTCTGGTCACCCTATTGTAGGAGGATATTATTAAATTGAAGAGGTTTCAGAGAGGATTTACCAGGATGTTACAGGACTGTACAATTTGAGTTTTCAGGATAGGCTGGAGAAACCGGGACATGTTTCACTGGAGTGTAGGAGATTGAAGGGTGACTCTATAAAGGTTTATAAAATAATGAGGGGTATTTATAAGGTATATCATAGAATCCCTACAGTGTGGAAGCAGACGAAATAGTCCACACCACATCTCTGAAGAAACGCCCCCCTAGAGTCAACCCACCTGCCCATTAACCCTGCATTTCCCATGACTAATCCATCTAGTCTGCACATCCCTGGACACTATATGCAATTTACCATGGCTAATCCACCTAGTCTGCACATCCCTGGACATTATTTGCAATTTAGCATGGCCAATCCACCCAAACTCCATATCTTTAGACTGTGGAGCAAAGCCAGAGCAAACCCACACAGACATAGGAAGAACGTGCAAATTCCAAACAGTAAGCTGAGGCTGGAATTGAACCCAGGACCCTAATACTGTAAAGTAGCAGTGTTAACCACTGAACCACCATGGCACTCAGTAGAAAATGCCTTTTCCATTGGGTAGGTGAGTTCAAAATTAGGGGCCACATTTTTCAGGTGAGAGGAGATAGATCTAATCGGGACTCAAGGAGCAACATTTACACACAGAGGGTGGTTCATACATGGAATAAACTGCCAGAGAAAGTGGTAGATGCAGGTACATTTAAAACATTTAAAAGACATTTGGATAGGTACAGGATTAGAGGGATAAGGGCCAAATGCAGGCAAGTGGGACTAATTTAGTTTGGGAACATGGTGGGCATGATGAGTTGGACTGAAGAGTCTGTTACTGTGCTGTACAATGCTATGACTCTTGGACTCTATGTTGTCATCAGTGGGATGAACATTTCGCCTGATTCTACTATTCCTCTTCCTACAGCCCAGGTTGCTCAAAACCTGTTAAAGTTCCTTTGCTATAACTGCTATGTAATATTGTTGAAATAATGTTATGTTGGGACAGTGGTCCTTAAAATATGAGTCACGTGCCTACTGGTGGAGTCTTCATTCGGGTGTTTTGACTTATCTTCTGCTTTCAGACCACACACCTACAGAATCATACTTCCCTGTAAGGTTGCAACAAATGATAGGTTTGTGTGTGAGGTTTGTGTGTTCTTTAGTTCTGACTGAAATCTAGAAAATGCCCAATACAGAATAGTAACAATGCATTACAAAATATTTAATTCTAATATTAATCAAGTAATTCTGTTAAATTTACACACACACGACTAATCAACCAAAGAATAAATTGCAAAAATAGAGAAGCAATTTATTTATGTAAATGATTAGAATTCAAAAATTAATTGAACAACACATAAGCAAAGTGGAAAACGTAACCAAAACGTCTTACACATGAATTGAGATCAACATTTCTGAGAAGAAAGTAAAAAAGATACATTTATATGGTAGGTCACATATTCTGAGGAAACTCAAAAGTACTTCGCAAATAATGTCTTCTTTCAGGAATGTAGTCACGACTGTAAAGTATCTAAATCATTGAAATAATTGGAAGTTGTACTATATAGGACTCTTGATATAACACTAATATGTTCAATTTCTGGAATGATCTGAATAATCTTTGAATTTATTCTAATCCTTGAGTTTAATGATTGAACATTGGAACAGATATCTGTGGGCTCAGAGAGAGCACCATGATGGAAATTTTAGTCTGGAGTATTATATGGGTCTTTTACCCACTTTGTAACCCATAAAGAAGTTCCTCAGTTACCCAAACATTCCACAGTAGTTGACAGCTGGTATAGATTTTATGTAAGACCCAGTACAGGCCTGCTAAGTTCTGCAGAAATGATCTATGAATAATTGCCAAGTATTATTCAGGCATACGTAATATTTTCAAAAACAAAACAATTGCTCTTGAAGCTCAGAAAAAAAAACAAAGTTGAATCTGTCTTTTTGTGACTGACTACTTTAAAATAAATACTTAAAATATTTGACAGAATCTGATAAGCTACTTAAAAAGTATTTGTATAGGGACTCCAAAAACATTGTACATGTTTAATATCTTGATGTGATGAAGAATCATCAATTTGCTGGAGCACTTCAACAATCTGTACATACCTTAAAATTTATAAGAAGGAATGTTGTGAATTTAATTCCCACCACTCACATCTAAATCTTCTCTTCCATATCAGATAGGTTAGATCTCAGCTGTTGTGACCACTTGCCTACCTTGCATTTTTTACACTGAAAACATCTAACATTTAAAATGGAGTGGATTGGCACTGATAAATTAATACTTATTTAGTACTAAATGTGGGTGATTTCAAATCAGATTCTAAATGATCAACTGTTATTGTATAATTTTCAAAAGGCAAGCATACTATGGAACTGGAAGACAATTTATATTCAACTATATGATTTCAAGATGTACATTTACAAAAAAAGAATAATTTGATCAGTTTAATATTTTATATTAAATTACTATATTGCAATTATACCATAAAATATCTATGTTGTATCAAGGCTTTTCAAGAACATTTAATGTTAAGTAATTTCTTAATGTACCCAAGCTCATTATGTGAAAGTGCTTGTGACAAATTGAGCTTTGTTTAATATTAATGCAACTAGAATAATATATCAAAATATTGAACACAGTCATATTAGTGTTATATCAAGAGTCCTTTATAGTACAACTTCCAAATATTTCAATGGTTTGGATAAAGGGACGAAATGCATGATTGTTGAATTTGCTGATGATACAAAGTCAGGTAGAAAAATAAGTTGTGAAGAGGACATGAGGAGTCTGCAAAGGGACATGGTCAGGCAAAGTGAGTTGACAAACATTTTGCAGATGGAGTATAATGTTGGAAAAATATGAACTTTTACACTTTGGCAAGACCAATATAAAAACAGCATATTATTCAAATGGTGACAGATTACCAAACTCAAAGAAGGATCTTGGTGTCCTAGAATCTGATTCACAAAAAGAATAGAAGGCAGTACACCAGCTGATTAAGAAGGCAAATAAAATTTTGGTTAGTGCAAGAGGAATGGAACATAAAATTAAAGGCAGTTCTGTTATAGCTGTACATGATATCAGTGGAATCATATTTAGAGAACTGCATTTGTAGTCTCTTTATTTAAGAATGTGCTAAGGTCATTTCTTTTGTTTTTGATTGTGGACTAAAATAGGAAACTAATTGTATTTCAAACCAGGGACTGGATAAGGAATTGCTGTACTTTTGAAAACAAACCACTGGAACTAAGGGACAGAGTTTAAAAATAAGTGGCCTTTCACTTAAAATGCAGATGAAAAGAGTGTTTTCTTCTCAGCGTGTTGTTATTCTGTGGAATTCTCATGCCCAGAGAGTGATGAAGGCAGGATCATTGAATATTTTAAAGCTAGAGGTAGGCAGATTCTTGAATATAATAGTTTGGGGAATAGGTTGGGAAGTGGAGTTGTGGCCATAATCGCATTGGCTATAGCTTTATCAAATGGTGGAACAGGCTTCAGGGACCAAATCGCCTTTTCCTACTTGTAATGCTTTTCCATGTATGTTCAATCTGCAATATCTTCAGAATGGGATATGTTCAATTTTATCACACAAAACATAAATTTGACAACACATTATGATTTAGTTTTATCTTTCAACTACCTCATATCTATCAATTAAATAATGAAGGTGAGGAAAATTGATTATTTCACATGCATTATTTTAAATACGACAGTTTGCATTATACTTGCCTTTTTTAAATCCTGACTACATCAACTTCCAATTCATTTTACACACAATGAGATACAAGCTCCATGAAGTTGAAGTTGATCAGAGGAAAAGATCAGTGAATAACATTTATAAAATTACAAAAACTATTTGTTTAATTGTCTTTATGTGGATCAACTTAAATGAAAAAGTGGGAAAATTGATTCTTTCTTCAGTTTCTTAATTACAGTTGTGATGGATCTTAGAGAAAAATATCAATCAGTTCATTTTTAAACCTATAATTTAACAAACATTAAATAATCAAATCTTGTACTTTCAAGATCTATTTCTCAGATATTTCATTGCTCTGAATATCATTCCTTTTTCCACTGTGATTGTCCCAAATTTAGAATACCAGATTTCTTGTGTATCAATTACAGTATTCAATTAGAATGTTAATACTTTAAGGGATACAATTGGTGAATTTACAGTAAAAATACACAACAACTTTAATAAATCCAGTATTTCCATTTAAAAACAAAGGTACTTTAACTTTGGTTTCATTTCATTGTAATAGGAAATAAATGAAAAAATGGGAAAAAAGGTGCACTTTCAAAACCCATTAACGTATTTGTAATGTTATGTTAAAATAAAAACCTTCCAGTATGTTACTAATAAAATACATGTCTGAGGTACATAACTCTCTTCAAAACCTGAGATTGAGACCACATTTTCTTTTCTGTTAAAACAGTTGAGTCTGTATTAGGCCACTATGTTTTGTGCTTCCATAAACTGTTCTGCTCTCGTGACAACTGAAGAGCTATACGGATGGGTTTGTTCTACTGTTTTCTGCAGCTGTTTGATCCAGGGATTCCTCTAGCTGACGAGCAAAGTTAATAAACACCTATTGAGCAAAGAGAAATTCTATTATATCTCAAATAGATTATGAATTATTTTTAACCACACAATCAACAGTGCATATGGAAGCTACATAATGAATTAATGGATACTTAGAAGTAGGGCTCATTGAGAGAAGGTTTAATAGGATTTTTGCATAACATACATGAAATGTGGTTATAAACTTTAGCAAGTTTCTCCAACTGGATGGAACATTCAAACATTCTATCCTGGGTTCTTAACTTGGCTGCTGTCAGGTTTGAAGGTGGATGGCAAATAAAATCCAACAGGCGGCCTGCCAGCTCCTTGCCAACCTGCCCTTGTCTCCACTGTAATTCTGCCAGCAGTTGAGTGGCATTGGATACCCTGCTACTGGTGGATTTAACCAAGGGTGGGAAAGACCCACATCACATGCACAGTCTCGAGCCTGTTTCTTTGTGAACAGATTGCACCTCCCTAAAGGAACCCTAAGCTTATCAGAGAGCTCCCTACAGGGATTAATGGGTGGTACAGTGGCACAGTGATTAGCATTGCTGCCTCACAGTGCCAGAGACCTGGGTTCAATTCCTGCCTCAGGCGACTGACTGTGTGGAGTTTGCACATTCTCCCCATGTCTGCGTGGGTTTCCTCCAGATGCTCCGGTTTCCTCCCACAGTCCAAAAATGTGCAGGTTAGGTGAATTGGCCATGCTAAATTGCCCGTAGTGTTAGGTGAAGGGGTAAATGTAGGAGAATGGGTCTGGGTGCTTGATGTAGACTTGTTGGGCCGAAGGGCCTGTTTCCACACTGCAAGTAATCTAATAAATTACTCCCTCCAGGTCTCCCTTCCCCACAGTCTCCTATCAAAATGGCATTGTAGGTCTACCTTGAGCACATGGACTTCAGCAGTTCAAGAAGGCATCTCCGCTCCACCTTCTCAAGAGCAACTAGGGATGGACAATAAGTGCTGATCCAGCCAGTGAAACCCGATCATGGGACGTAGCTGGCTGGCCGGCATTTATTACCCGTCTTGAGAAGTTGGTGTTCAGCTGCCTTCTTGAACCACTGCAGTTCACCTGCTGTAGGTTGAGCCACAATGCCGAGTGAGGGAACACCAAAATTTTGACACAATGACAGTGAAGGAACAGTGACATATTTCCAGGTTGGGATGGTGTGTGGTTTGGAGGGGAATTTGCAGGTAATGGTATTCCCAAGTATCTGATGCCCTTGTCCCTCTAAATGTAAAGGGTCATGAGTATGAAAGGAGTTGTCTCAGGATCTTTGGTGGATTTCCGCAGTGTATCTTGTAGATAATGGTAGCAGTGTGTGCTGAGCATCAGTGGTGGAAGGAACGGATGCTTGTGAATGTAGTGCCAATCAGGCAGGTTGCTTTGTCCTGGATGGTGTCAAACTTCTTGCATGTTGTTGGCACTGCACCTATCCAGGCAAATGGGGACTATTTAATCACATTCCTAACTTATGCCTTGTAGATGGTAGACATGCTTTGGGGATTCTGGACTTGAGTTACTCGCCACAGTATACCTAGCCTCTGACCTGCTCTTGTAGCTACTACGTTTCTATGATAGGTCCAGTTGAGTTTCTGGTAAATGGTAACCCCAAAAGATGTTAACGGGGAAGAGTCAATGATGGAAACAACCAGGGTAGTAGCTAGATTGTTTCCTACTGGAGGTGATGTTTAACATTTGTGTGTCATGAGTGTTTCTTGCCACTTGTCAGCCCAAGCCTGAATATTGTTGTGTTCTTGTTGTATTTGTACCTGGACTGCTTCAATACCTGAGGTGTCGTAAATGGAGCTGAACATTAAGTAATCATCATTTAACATCCCCATTTCTGATTTTACAATGACATTGATGGAGATGATTGAGCCAAGCACACTCCCCTGAGGATCTCATGCAGAGATGTCCTGAACCTGAGATGACTGACCTCCAACAGTCATAACCATTTTCCTATATTCCAGACAGGAAGAAAAACATGCCTCTCACACCATTGCGCCATCCCATCCCACTGGCCAGGAATTACCAGCTTGTCTTTCAAAAAGATCCCTGGCTCACCTATGGGCTGGATTGATTGTACCTGGATTGTACCTTTTTACCTGGATTGATTGTAGCTTGCCTCCTGAATCTCTGAGAGCAGTACTGACATGGTTCACCACTATCTGTAGCAGACCCTGTACTAGAAGGCTACTAATGGGACAAGGAACATTTTGGTGCTGGGTTTGGGGTGGGGATGGGTGGGGAATCCAATAACCTGTAAAATTCAGTCCTCTTTGTAAAAAATGTGTGGCCTAAGTTACATTTCCAAATGATTTGCAGGAGAAATAAAGCAGAGTGCAGCAGAGTAAAAAAAAATTAAAGATGAAAATTTGAGAATGTTACTTATCAGTTATCACTAAGTAAGTGAAAAGTTTATGGTTTGAAGTTTACATTTTCTCACCAGTGGGTTTGAATGCAGCCTGACATGGAAAATCCAGGGAGTGGTCTCTCTGCTGTCTACTTGTATCAGATTTTACAAGGGACTGGTGGACTCGTTGGATGGCTGGCCTGCCCTTTGGCTGATCGGGGACAATCAATGGCCATTTAAGGATCTTGAATTTTAAGAGATGGAGAATCTGCCCCTGAATGTCTGACCAAGGATGCTTAAAGGAGTGACGGTGGATAAGCATCTATGAATATATGGATGAACTTCAACAATTGTACATCTCTGTCTGGCTTTAGAGTGAAACAGGGAAGGTGACTCAACCATGGCTAACAAGGGAAATTAGGGATAGTGTTAAAGCCAAAGAGAAGGCACATAAATTGGCCAGAAAAAGCAACAAACCTGCGGACTGAGAGAAATTTAAAATTCAGCGGAGGGGGACAAAAAGTTTAACTTGTACGGGGAAAATAGAATATAAGAGTAAGCTTGCTGAAAGAATTAAAACCGAGTACAAAAACTTTTATAGATACGTGAAGAGGAGAAAGAATGGCGAAGACAGATATAGGTCCCTTACAGTTAGAATCAGGTGAATTCATCATGGACAACAAAGAAATTGCTGCCCGGTTGAATAAATATTTTGGATCTGTCTTCACTAGGAAGGACACAAATAACCTTCTGGAAATGCTAGGGGACAGAGGGTTAAACAAGAAGGAGGAACTGAAGGAAATTCTTATTAGTCAGGAAACGATATAGGGGAAATTGACAGGATTAAAATCCAGTAAGTGCCCAGGGTCTGATGCTCTTCATTTCAGAGTACTTAAGGAAGTGGCCCTAGAAATAGTGAACACATTCGTAATCATTTTCCAGCAATCTATAGACTCTAGAAGAGGTCCAATGGACTGGAGGGTAGCTAATGTAACCCCACTTTTTAAAAAAAGGAGTGATAGAGAAAATGGGGAGTTATAGACCGGTTTGCCCAGCATTGGTGGTGGGGAAAATGCTGGAGTCAATTATTAAGGATGTAATAAATGAGCATTTGAAAAGCAGTGTTCCAAGTCAACATGGTTGCACTAAAGGGAAATAATGCTTGACAAATCTTGGAATTTTTTTGAGGATGTGACCAGTAGAGTGGATAAAGGTGAATCAGTGGATGTTGTGTATCTGGACTTTCAAAAGGCTTTTCACAAGGTCCCACCTAAGAGAGTAGTAAGCAAGGTTAAAGCTCATTGTATTGGAGGTAACATATTGATGCATAAAAGAGAACTGGTTGACAGATAGGAAGCAAAGAGTTGAAATAAACAGGTCAGAGTGGCAGATAATGACAAGTGGGATACTGTGGGTTGGAACCCTAGCTGTTTGCAATATACATTAATGTTTTGGACAAAGGAATTGAACATAATATCTCCAAATTTGCAGATGACATTTAGCTGGGTGGCAGGATGTGCTTTGAGAAGGAGGCTAAAAGGCTGCAGGGTGACTTGGAGAGACTGGCTAAGTGGGCAAGTCCTTGGTAAATACAATACAATGTGGATAAATGAGAGGTTATCCACTTTTGATGGCAAAATCAGGAAGGCAGATTATTATCTGGATCATGGCAGTTTTGGAAAAGGTGCAACGAGACTCAGGTGTTACAGTGGAACAGCTGCTGAAGGTTGGCATGCAGGTGCAGCAGGCGGTGAGGAAAGCTAATGGCAAGCTGGCCTTAATAGTGAGAGAATTGGGTACCAGAGTAAGGATGTCTTGCTGCAGTTATACAGGGCTTTAGTGAGGCCATACTTTCAGTATTGTGTGCTGTTTTGGTCTCATAGTCTGAGGAAGAACATTCTTGTTATTGAGCGATTCCAGTGAAGATTCACCAGACTAATTCCTGGGACTATAGGACTGAGATATGAAGAAAGGTTGGATCAGCTTGGCCTGTATTCACTGGAATATAGAAGAATGATGGGGGATCTCATAGAAATATATAAAATCCTGTGAGAACTGGGCAGGTTAGATGTGGGAAGAATGTTCACGATGTTGGGAAAGTCCAGAACTAGGGGTCACAGTCTAAGAATAAGGGGTAAGCCACTCAGGACTGAGATGAGAAGGAATTTCTTGACTCAGTTGTGAACTTGTGGAGTTCTCTCCCACAGGAAGCTGTTGGGGCCAGTTTGTTAGATAACTTCAAGAGGGAGCTAAATGTGGCCAATGCGGCTAAAGAGACCAAGGAAATGGGGAAAAAACATGGATCAGCCATGATCATATTAAATGGTGGAACAGGTTTGAAAGGCTGAATGGCCTACTCCGATACTTATCTTTCTATGTATGGATTCATGATTACCTAAAAGGCTCTTCCAGTGGACAAGACTCAGTGAAAGACATTACAATCAGAAAATGGACATTTTTGAATTCATTGGAGTTGTAAGCAATATTTATATTTTGACCTTCAAATGGATTTCCAGCTTTTTACCTGCACAGGCATCACAATGTCCCTTCATCTAATTAGATAGTTGAACAGATAAGGCACTAGGTGTTGTAAGGTCAAAATAAAAAGTAATGGAGGTTGAACCAACTTAGATCTAATGTGTTCCAGCAGTTCAACATACCCATTAGATTAATTACACACGAGTATCTGGTATCAATACTATCCCAGAGGCAAGTCTTAAAGTGTGTGACATAAGTGCAGCGAAGTTTCTTGTGGATGGATTTTTACTATATCATGCTAACAGCATGATAACAGTGGTGTCAGTTCTATAGTGAGTTGTTATTTTGATTGAGACATGATTTGCAGATTAGTCCTGCAAGTAGCTGTTAAAGCCCTTACCTTGCAAGCTGCGAGAGTAGATTCAGACAACAGCAGGAAATAAGCATGGAATTTTGACAGTCAGACGTGTAATTAATTCTGCCGTTCCTCAGCCAATCCTCTTATAATAGTATCGAATACTTCATACCCTTCGGTTTCACGTGCCAATATAAGCACAGCTTACTGACTGGACTTTGACATACCTTGGCATCAAAGGAAAGTGGCTGTCCATAAGCCAAACAATAAGCATTAGCTTGGACTAATATAATGATCCAAGAATCTAAGAGAAAGAGGGAAAATATCTCATCCTGCTCAGTTTTGTTTGTTCTGGGATTTTAGGGGATTGAATTACAAATGCCTGTTTTGAGGAAATGATATTTGAACTCTTAGTAGATAGCCTTTATCATCTGATAGTATATATGTGTACAATACCTGATCTAGAGTGGCTTGGCTAATGGAATAGTGTTTGATATTGAGTTCTTCTTTGTTGTTCTCAAGAAACTGAAACATCCTTGCTAAATCTCCGTGTCTCTGTGGTACCTCATACTCCAGAGAATATTGATGTTGTTCCTAGGATAAAAGAATGTAGTGAAGGTGAAATTCATAGATTAAACATTACATGACAACAGTGTGTTGTGTTGAATTGCAGATTGCAAATCAATCCTTTATTCACCAGAAAGAGGAAAGCCCTCAGCCCGCCCATTAATCACCATTAATTCAATTTAGAGCCTTTAGGTTTTCTTTTCTCTCCTTTTTCCTGTGCATAAGAGATATTAAAATAAATAAAGCCTCAGGACCTGATGATTTTCACCACAGAATATTGAAAAAAGTAGGTGAGGAAATAGTCAGCACATCTTTCCAGATTTTTTAAGAGTTCCATAAATTTAGCACCTGTTACAATTCCATTATTCATGAAGAGAGATAAAGAGAGAAATTATTTTTCATATTTTTACAAATGTTCACAAATGCTCATGTTACATCAAATATCAGTGAAGTACTGGAATCTCTCAGATAAAAGAGTCTGGTCAAGTGGGCTTCATGAAACATTGCTGCTTCTCCAGGATTCTGAAAGCAGGACTGGTTACATGTATGGCCCTTTTAAAACTTAATTAGGGCCACTTTCCTGATGCCATTTATATTTATATTGGGCATCCAGGGAATCTATCATCAGTGAAACATTAGCAGGGTCCTAGCACTGGGCTGGGTTTTCATGGGCATCAGAGGCTTCTTTGAATGGGAAGGTACCGTGTTAATAAGTGGCCACAACTGTGTCAATACCCATCACTCTGGTGCACATTGCCCATCCTCTTCAATGATTCAGTCTCTCCTTTATGTGTCATCTATGGCCAATGATGGGAATAGAGATGTTCTCATGTCCTTGAGACAACTCATCAGCTTCAAAGTCTAATAGTAAGGCTGCTGATCTTTTGGTGCTGCCTTCTACTGGCCCTCCAGCCTTAGCAGCTTGCCCAACATCCTTAATTGGACTGGGTTGCTGGAGGTGAGTGGTCCTGTAGCTGGTCACCAGGTCTAAAGTCTCTTTCATGATCCCACTCCTGACATTTCCCAACAATGAGATCAGGATCTACAGCCAAACATTCTGTACAGAAAGACTGAAATTTAGGACAAGTACAAGATGATCAAAGATGTACTTATGAATGATAGGCAATGTCTGATTAAACCCACGGAACTTTTTGGATGAAGTCACTGGCACAGTGGAAACTCTAGATATTGTCTGCATTAACCTTAGAATATTTGTTAAGATTCCACCCAACAGACTGTAGGCAAAGATGTGCATAGATTTGGAGTTAAGCTTACAGCCTCATAGTTGGGAAGAAGTAGACAGTAAAGGAGAAAAATTCTCTTTTGGGAGGTGCTGTGGAGTACTAAGTAGGAATCTGTATTTGGTCTCAGCTTCTAAGTATTATTATTAATTAAGTGGATTATATTCAAATGTGCACATGACAGTAAGCATAGGAAGCTTAGTACATTGTGTATATTAGATTAGGTAGTTACAAATAGACTTGAATTAAGGGACTGGACAAAAAAAAACAGGCCTGATGGAGTTTAATGTGGGATACATGAGCTTATATACTTTGAATCAGTGAAAGGCAAATCAATGGTTATGTACAGCCTGAGAGTCAGAGCTGCATAGATTGCTAGATATTGGGGCCCAGGTATGGATGGTAATCAAAAAGATTAATGGAATGATATCTGGTTTATGTTTCAAGGGAGTTGGAACATTGAGTAATTATTGCTTCATTTGGACAAAGCCATGACCAGCATTTTTATGGTAATGGAGTTTCCCTTCCCTTCCCAGTTGTAGGCAAATGCATAGGAAGGAACTTCCTCACATAGTTTATGTCTATCCTTTGAATATACACAATTTTCTAAATTCACTCTCTGGTAGAGTGTGGTTGTCAATTTTCATTTTATTTCAAATACCTTTAAGACTGTGCCTGGGAAGTGCACCTCCAACAGGTCTGTGAGCTGCATTGCACCAGCTAATTTTCGGCTGAGGCCTACTTTAACTGAATAAACCTCCCCAAACCTAAAGATAAAGAAAGCAATGGGTTACAATAAACTAAAGATAAGGTAAGGTGAAATCTTCATGTATAAATGTGTATTACTTTACGGAATCAGTTGACAAAAACCAAGAGAGAAAAGCTTATATTTAATATGGCCCAGTTGCCTGGATCATTGCAAGTGGTACTTTACACTGAAATATAAATACATTGCTACACTCATATCACTTACAGTAACTTCTACCTTCATTTCTTCGTGAATTACTTTGTATATGGCAGGTAAGCAAATCTACGTAAACCTTGATCTCAGAATTTCCTTCAGTGTGTGAGACATGTGAGCAGCATGTTTATCCACAGAGTGAATTGTGTGTGGTATGTTCTTTTATGACCAAATGAACTTGGCTAATTGATGAAGACTGTTGTTGCGATGAGTGCCATCACCTTTAAAAATCTCTATTGAACTGTAAAAGTTGCTCTAATGCCAATGTATTCTTGAAAATTTTTGAATGTCAGATTTTGTACATTAAAATGATCAGAGGTATAAGCAGGAGCACATATCCTCCTATAGCCATACCATTAGTTGCTGAGGAAAGGAAGAGTTCACAGCTTCTAGGAGTAAAGGACACGACTTTCTTTAGTCTGAATATGGCCACTGTTGTATCATCAATTGGTAAGAAATATGCTCCCAGTTTATCCTTACTATGAGCACAAAAATTAAGAGCAGGAATAGACCATGTGGCCCCTCAAACCTGCTCTGTCTTTCAAGATCATATTTGATTCTTTTGTTTTTGAATTTCAGGTTCTCATCAATTCCTGTAACTTTGGTTCCTTTGCCTAACAAATATCTATGCAATGCTGCCTTAAAAATATTCTAAGTAATTCACTGTTTTCACTCTTCCCATCAAAGTGAACTGTTACAGTTTTCCACATTACACTTTATGTTCAAGCACTTAACATATTGTATCATTCTGAAACTTTGTTATATCATCATCACAACATATTTTGCTGCTTGTCTTTATATCATTTTAAACTTTGCTCCGCTCACCACGTCATTGAAATAAATTGTACAAAGTTGAAGCCCCACCAAGCATTCACTTGTCACAATCGGCAAAAGACCCACTTGTAATGTGCACAGTGACTAAAGTAGAGTGTAGATGTAATATACTTGGATTTCCAGAAAGTATTTGAAAAGGTGTCATATAAAAGATTATTATGCAAAGTAGAACTCATGACTTTGGAGGCAACATACTAGCATTAAAAGCAGCTTGTTTGGAAAAGATAAAGATCAACATTTCACTTTAGCCACTATGCATATTATTCCTTCAAAAGAGCTAAAAAAAAAGATTAAATATGATGTCCCATTCTGAAAACCACACTGACTCTTCCTAATGACCTTGAGGATTTCCAAGTGCATAGATGTTAACTACTTTTTGATCAATTCTAATAACTTACCCATGGTATACATCATATTCTCTGAACTATAATTTCCTAGTTTCTGGCTCCCTTTTTGGAATGTGGGGGGTTGCGGGGGGAAGGTGTGCAGGAGTATACTGGTTACTTCCAAATGATAGAATCCTTCCTGAATCTAGAGGACTTTGGAAACTTAAGACCAATGCATCTGCTACCTTCCAGAAACCTAATTTTAGACCCTGGGATGAAGTAAATCAGAACTCAGGGACTTGTCAGAATGCTGCCATATTGGCTCACTCAGTATGTTTTCCTGGTGATGCAACTTCATCAAGCTCTTCTCCTTCTCCCACCTTCTGATTTATAGTTGCTTTCAAGGATGTTTTCTATATTCTCCATAGTGAAGACAGAAGAATTATATTTTGTTATCTCATTTGCCATTTCCTTACTACCTGTTACTAACTTCCTATTCTCACTTTCTAGAAGACCAACATTCACTTGACTTATTCCTGGAGAAACCCATTATCCAATTTTACATTGCTATCTAGCTTTCGTTCATTGTCTAATTTCTTTGTCCTGATTAATCTTTGTCATTCTGTGCAGTTCCTTATATCCTGACCAATTATCTGATCTGACATTGAGAGATAAGTTTTTTCATTAAGTTTGATGCATTCCTGAACATTTTTCATTAACTGCAGATGGTACTCCTCATCTTGGAAATTATCTTCATGTAAAACAATACTTAACCTGAGTATTTTGAAACATTCTTTCAATACCTGCTACAGTTTATTAATGAGTTATCTTCCAGCCACATATTCTAGATCACTTTGGCTCACTCAGCTAATTGCTTAGACACACTCTCCTCGCTTTCAACTGAATATAAAATATAATCACATTCTGGTTGCTGCTATCTAGAGGTATCTTTACTCTGAGACCATTAACTAATCCTGTCTCATTACACAATACAAAGTCTAATGTAACCTTCTGTCTGGTTGGTTTCAGAACATGGCTACCTTAATGACATCCAGAAAACATTCTAT
This sequence comes from Chiloscyllium punctatum, assembly GCF_047496795.1. Lineage (NCBI taxonomy): Eukaryota > Metazoa > Chordata > Chondrichthyes > Orectolobiformes > Hemiscylliidae > Chiloscyllium > Chiloscyllium punctatum. Next base: position 55,278,306 of record NC_092746.1, on the reverse strand, counting down.
GCAAGAATGCTATTCTTATCTAGACTATCATAGCAGTGTTTGTGTAGTATCTGTCTGTCGATTACACAATTCTTTGATTACTTTCATGTGCAGCATTTAAATTGTCAGCTATTTGTTGTGCACCACGTGGGTTTTGTTTTTTATATCGGTGGCTAATATCATTTTGGCTGAGTGGGTGCTGAACAACCAGAATTTGATGAGGATAGATAGCTTGATAGCAGAGGTGCAGGAGATTACAGGGACAGAAAACAGCACTGCTATGTTGGGATTTAAAACCAATAGTAACTTTGTTAAAATTAAAACATTTCTTAACCAGGAACCATTGTGCGTGTGGGTGAATAGACTGTAGTGCATATCTACTATAAAATGTGTGTGTGTGTATGTGTGAGATGTTGTTGTTTCATGGGTCTCTATGGAGCTGTCTAATGTGGAGTATGAGACACCAAAATGGTCATCACAACTTCCTGAATTGATTAGGCTTGTTAAAGTTCAGGTATCATGATCCTCCGAATAGGGGACCACCAAAACCATTTTGGTGCAGCACTACAAAGTTTTACTAGAGCTTTCAGAAGGGGGCTGTGAGATACCAAATTGATTGGCATGAGTTCTTATATTGATTAGATGAATGAAAATGTAGCTACCATAAACCCCCTAATAATAAGAAATTTCTTTGCATCAATTTCTTAGCACTGTATTAGCTGTTCTGTCCTGCATTCAGAACAGAGCCAGGTGCTGGAATTGTTTAGGGAAGCAAAAAAAACGAACAATTTTGAAATTATTGAAGTGCTGCAAACCCGAGAAAGGAGTGTTTTATTTGATTCTCCCAATTGAGGGGTCTTTTAAATCAGTAATTGAAGATGGTGGAGCATGCTTGAAGTCTTCTTCCAGATTGCTTTGGGGAAAATTAAGAAGGTGGGCGAATAACTATGACAACAATTTGAGACTGTATAATACTGCTGCTGCTTCTGTTGTAGCAACCTGATCTTTCTGGTATACTGCTGATCACAGGGCTCTCATTCAACGTCGAAACCAATCCCAAACTTTGGTCCATTAGACCAATGGGCCAAACTATTAAGGCAAAAGCAACAAACTTTTGGATGTGCTTAAGATTATGCAGTTTGGTGATTAGCCAGGAGTGCACCGATATAGCTAACTCTTGAGATACATGAATAAAGGATAAATAGATGTGACACAATTAAAAGCAAGTTAGGATTGATGGGTTCCCTTGGTTGTAAAACGTACCTGGTTTTTATGTCCTTGGGAGAGCCAATACATTTTAATTTACCATTTACCATAATGGCAAGTCTTGTACACAAGGCTTCACATTCCTCCATGCTGAAGCAGAATAAGATGAAAACGTTAGCATGAAAAAAAAGTTAATGCAATCAACACAAATTATGAAGACAAATGGTGACCATTTTTGACCTACTGTATAAACTGTATCATATATATGAACATTCATCTTTATTTGAGCGAGGCAGTTTTGAAATTCTCAAAAGTCTTAGGTCTTTTTTTATTCATTCAAGAAATGTGGATTTCTCTGGCCATCCAGCATTTATGGCCTATTCCTAGTTGCCCTTATGGTGGTAGTGAGTTGTTTTCTTGAATTACTACAGTCTGTGGATGTAGGTACACCCATAATACTGTTAGAGAAGCTGTTCCAGGATTTTGATCCAATGCCTGCTAAGAAATGGTGATACATATTCCAAGTCAGGATGGTATGTGGCTTGGGAAGGAACTTGCAAGGTGACGACGTTCCCATTTTCCTTTTAAATGTAATTTGATTTTACATAAAATATAACATAATGGCATTCCAGATGGAACTAGTTATGGGTTTTGAAGGTGCTGTCTAAGAAGTCTTGATGAATTTCTGCAGTGCCTCTGTAGATGTTATAAACTGTTGCTATTGAGCATTGGTGGCAGAGGGAGTGAATGTTTGTAATGTGAAGGTGATCAAATAGCTTCTTGAGTGTTGTTGGAGTTGCACTCATCCAGGCAAGTGGGGAGTATTCTGTCATACTCCTGACTCGTGCTTTGCAGATGGCAATAGGCTTTGGAGAGTCAAGAGATGAGTTACTCACTACAGGATGCTCAGCATCTGACCTGTTCTTAATGTCATAGTATTTGTAGGTGAATCCAATTTAACTTCTGGTCAATGGTAATTTCTAATTGATACTGAGGATTTCAGAGTTAGTGACTGAATGTCAAGGGACCACTGTGTTTAGCGGCAAACCCAGTTGGGTTTCTAGTCATGATTTGGAGATGCCAGTGTTGGACTGAGGTGTACAAAATCACACAACACCAGGTTATAGTCCAACAGGTTTAATTGGAAGCATTAGTTTTCGGAGTGCTGCTCCTTCATCAGATGGTTGTGGAGGACACAATTGTAAGACACAGAATTTATAGCAAATGTTTACAGTATGGTGTAACTGAAATTATACATTGAAAAATACCTTGACTGTTAAGTCTATCGTCTGTTAGAATGACCATGATAGTCTCAGTAGGTGTTACAGTTAACCTGAGAATGATTTACATATGAAAGAAGTGAAACTATCATGGTCATGCCAACAGATGAGAGACTCAACAAACAATCAAGGTATTTTTCAATGTATAATTTCAATGTATAATCTAATTTTATTGTTGAAATAAAAGCAAGGCTGGACAAATCCCGGAGAAATAGTAAGTGTTGGAGAAACTCAGCAGGTTTGGCAGCGTCTAGCAAGGCAGGATTTCTTAATTTTTATTATTTCAGTCAATGTTTGCTACAGCAGACATCAACGTAATTTCTGGCCATTCCATTCAAAAGGTATTAAATGTACAACTGGAGTCCATCCAAGAGTATTCAATCATCCAGTATTTTAAATAATGCAACTGAGTGAAGAGAATTAGAATAACTACTTTTGTTCCAACTGTGAGAGCAGAATTGTTGAGTCCTTACACATTATGTCATATCTTATGTAAACTCAAGTTGCATTTAAAAGCCACAACTCCACTGTCAGTTGATCTCTGATGTATAATCACAATGTGCAAATGGTGCAGAAAATACAGTCTATAATATCAATAGTTTCCTCTCACTGTAATAGTTATATTCATATGTTTGGCTGTAAGTATCAGTGGGACATCCTCATTACTGGTTATTACTGAGATAATACAAGTAAATCCTTTCTAGGTACTTAAGGTGCTGGTCGTTCAGAGAAGCTGATTAGTGTATGCTCTCGCCTTTTATAGAAAATATTCTGTGATAAAAAAAGATGGGTGCTTGGCTTCATCAAAAATGGCCTAATGATTGAAAGTAATAATACAAACCAACTTAATTAAATAGTGTCTTTGTTACATCAAATAATTAAGATGTGGAATTATGTAAATTTAAACTAATTATCATAAAATCCCTACAGTGCCAGGTTGAGGCCATTCAGCCCCTTGAGTCTCCACCAACCCACCAAACATCATCTCACCCAGACCCACATTCCTATCCTATCCCGTAACCCCATATTTAACAGGACCAATCCACCTAACCTGCACATCTTTGGACTGTGGGAGGAAACCAAGTTATTCTCGTGGAATATATGAATTGAGGAAATTTAGAGAGATTAGGGAAGAAAACAGTGAAGCTGCAGAGGTGAGTTTGACACTGTTTATACTGATCTCTCTCAGGTTCAATTAAATTGTGCTCCAAAGGACACCTAAGTCATAGTCAAAAACAATTCCTTTTGTAATACTCCAAATAGTCCAGCATCATCTCTCTGGCTTGGAAAGCCTGACTGCATAAATAAAATACTGTTGCTGTTTTACAGTTGCTGTAATTCCCACATATGCAAAAAGTTTTGTTGATGGACCTGTGTGATGTCAGGACAGCAGCACACCCAGCTTCCACTTCATTCATGATTGTCTTCCAGAGATAGCGCTTGGACTCAGGATCCATTCCTGAACTCGGTTCGTCCTAAATATAAACAAGCATCAAAACATCATCCTCAAAATGCTTGTTTGCTTTGGATCACATACTGACAGTTGATACATTTCAGTTCCATTACCTTTCTTGCTCAGTTATCCAGTGGTTAACGTCAAGATTAGTTTTATCAATCTTTTATAGAAACATAAGAGCAGATCTTCTCTTCATTAATGTAGTTGCATTTTTGCACATGTTACAATCTTTAAGGAATAGCCCTCCTTATAATACAGGTGATGAGCAAGATTGTGAACATGCTGCAATGACCAGAAAAGAACAAAACAGATCTCACCAGTAAAAGGACTTGAGGCCTGCCAATCAATGCCAGGATTGTTGATAGTTTTCTCTTTGTGCCCCCACTGTATGTTTTCACTAATTTATCAACATGCGAAGTCAGGTACAGGTGATGAGCAAGATTGTGAACATGCTGCAATGACCAGAAAAGAACAAAACCCTGTGTTAATGAACTTCATAACATCATAGTGGGAACAAGTATATTTAATAAATATGTTACATCTCAAATATATTAATGGCTCTCACAAACTCTACTAGTGTGACAAGTTTTAACCAGGTTGCATTTTGTACCTGAAACAAAACTTTTCAGACTTGTATGAATAATTCATGCTAGAGCTAACACTAAACAATCACAAGATCCAACTTTTAATGGCTTCAACAGACTGGTTCAGATCAACGGACTATGAGGTGCTCAGGTTTTACCCAGATATGCCCAAATTATAATTACCTTTTTGAGTCCAATCATTATAATATTTTGAAACATCCAATTTTATCCCCAGTGTAAAATAAAAGTTTCATAAATAACATGAAAGTTTTGTGAATTGAATTAAAAGTAATTTCCAGGAATCTTTATCATCTATTGCTACATATGTCCAAAAGTTAAATGTGTTCAAAATTGGCTAACAAAAAGTGAAAAGCATTTTATATTAAAGATCTGGGTGAAGATTTAATCCACAATGTGATCACACAAAAGCAATTGAAAAAAGTTGCTACACAGGTAACAACTCTTTGCTTTCTATGGGTCATGTAATTTACTCCTCAAGTATTTATGAAAACCAACACTTTTTTTTTTGACAAAGGCAGGTAAGGGAAGACATAACATGCAACATGGCTGATATTCTATTAGATATGTCAGGGAAGATATTACATCAACGTGATTCAATAAGAAACCTCTGCCGTATAAAACCCATACTTCTCTGTGGGCCCATTCAGTAGGAGATGTCAATCAGGCAAAGCCAAGTTCTTATTCAGGCCTCAAATGTTTCCACTACTCTTGGAGAAAAAAGGCAAGAGGACAGTTGAAATAGAATGGCAGTCTTCCTCACTCCTGTCCCACCATGACTGCGATTTTAAGTTGCAGGTAGTAGGGGCATTAAGACTTAATGATGGATAAAAACCTGTTGGGAAGAGCAACCAGGGTCTGAAAAGCCCAGCAAATTTAGTTTTAAACAAAAATTGGTAAAGTTTCCTTGTAGACCAAGCAGCATTTCTCCAGCCTATGATTAATTGCTCATGAATCTGAACTGGGGCATCCCTGTTGGAAGGTTATTACCTTGTATCAGGGTCTCTGGCATTAGCCTTTTGCTGCAGAATTTAATGGTTGGACAGGTTCTTCCTGCTAACTTTATGGCTCTTTTGGTGGGCAAGCAGCCTGCCTATCCCATTATGAGCCCATCTCATCCAGGAGATAAGACCGAGTCCTGTGTGTCTAAAAGATCTCCCTGGGGCTTTTCTGGTAACATTTTTACTGAATTAATTTACTTCTACTGGTTTGGGATATTAATTTTGTATCGACAGTAAAATGCAGGTTAGATTTCACTCTGCTGCTCAACAGTGCAGAGCTGTCAAGAAGTGCCATCGATGTACTGGACATTGACTGAAAAAGATTCCTCACAATTTATCGCACAAAATAAAGGCACTTATTAAATAATGATATAAACTTAGTACATAAGGTTCATCAGATCCCAAACATCAAAAAATTTAATTTGGTGACATAAGCTCATATTTTTAGCACAAATCATCTAGATCTTAACTAGAGCTATGGATCTGAAAGAAGCCCAGGGTTTCAATTAGTTGACAGTCTCTGACAGCCTCATAAAGCAATTCATTAGTAGGTCAGTAAAAAATTTTCATGTATTCTTTAGATTAATGCTCTAATTGAATCTTAATTTCTAACTTTATACAGATAATATAAATCTCTTCATGGAAGATCTGAGTCAATAATTTCTCCAAGGTGACCATGTCAGACTGGCCACTGGAGGGGTAACTATGATTTTCAATAAAATCGTTGGATTTTGTACATGATTGAATCAATTGTAATTCTTGGTACCCAAATGTAAGTAAAATGTAAAACTATCTACTTATAAATGGATATAACTGAAGAGCAGTGGGTTTGGTATGATCCATTAAAATCACTGGGGGAGGTGGTGGTGCAGTGACAATTTCTCTGGGCTAGAAATCTAGAACCTCAGGCTAACATTCTGAGGACATGGTTCTAATCCCACTGTTGAGTATGGTGAAATTTGAAGCCAATAGACATCTAGTCTAATGGTGACTATGTAACCACTGTCAATTGTCACATATTTTAAAAAAAACTTATTCACTAATGCCCATTAGGAAAGGAAATCTGCCATCCTTACCTGGTCTGACCCACACATGATTTCAGACCCACTGCAATGTGGTTGCCTCTTAACTTAATTGAAGTTGGCAATAAATGCTGGCCTAGTGACTCTTAACTATTTTGCATGAATGAATTTTTTTAAAATTGTAGTTTAATGTACTTTATGTTGGTTATAACAATAAATATAGTGGAAGCCAAATGGGAGTAAAAACAACATCAGTGTTGACTATGGTATTCTGGAAGTTAAAAAAATGGATGCAGAGATCACAATGGTAAAATTGACCAGAAGATTCCATGATATTTGAAAATAGGTTTGACCAGGAAAGAGTATGATGCATGGCTAAAAGTAAAATGACTGCTGTCGCAAAACAAACATTTTGGTTGGCCCCTCTCTCCTTCGAAATTGCCATGTCAATTGTTCAACAATCTGGTTCTAGATATATTCTACACAATTTTAATCTCACGTTATGTGTTTCAGATTCTCCATCTTCTCTTCCACGAATAAGTATAGATGCAGTGAGTGGATATGCACATAAGCCCTACTCATTTTTGGAACTTCAATCAGTAGCCTCAGGTATTCATGATAGCAAGTTTAACTCAGCAGACTCAATCCAACAGGTAAAGTGAAAATATAAGAAGGATGAAGGAAGTTTATATGGTCACTTCTAGCATTCTCACGGTATTATACATGAACATACTTAAAACCGTCTCCACTGAAAAACTAGCATAAAAAAGCCAAAGTAGATTAAGTGGCCATGATTTCTCTGAATGTTAAAGGATTTATTATGACCCACTTTCTTGATTGTATCCTCAGGTACTCCACGAATTCTAGAATAGTAGAACAGGTGTTCCCAGCCAGTCAAGAGATCATCCAGTGCATCATATTGGGGACAGTATCCAATCAGAGACCCATCAATATCTGTGTTTATGATGTCTTGTTCAGACCTGGTTATAAAGCAGCAAACATGCCCACACTGAATACATTGTACACAGAAGAAGCCATCACATATTTTTTAATTAATTAAAACTTAATTAATGAAAACTTAATTAAACCTCCATTGTGACTATGATTTCCAATTCTGAGCACTTATGGGTTGTGAAGGGGAAGGTTATTTTGAAGTGGCAGGATTGCTTTGGATAAAAAGGGACAATCAAACAGGAGAAATACCAGGACTCATCATTTCTCTTTTTGGCCTTGGACTAGGAAGGGAAGTTGAGGAAAAAAGGGTTAAGGTACCAGCAAATAGGTCTTTTGGGAAGGTTAACTTAGAGATGTTAAGATACGAAATAGGAGACAAATTTTAGAAAGATGCAAGTTCATGCTAGGAGTATATTTAAAAGAGATTTAGTCAAGTGGTCTTGTGGAAGGGAGGAAAGCGGCGGAGAATAACTGATCAGATAATCTCAAAGTATTAACATAGAAGCTCATGAGGCTTTCATACTTATTGTTGGAGGTGAGTTTGGAGGACAGAAGGGAAAAGAATTTAAGAAGGTAGATTGCAGTAAATACAGATGCAATATGTAATCTTCTCATTCCAGGTGATCTTGGAATATCACATAGTTTTAGTACACTAGAGCAAGATTCAACAGTGTATGTGGTCCAACTAGTTCTTGGAGTGAATAACTAAACCTGTTGTCCATAATTTCAATTCAAGTCTGCATGCCTTGGATTTAAGATTGCAAACATGGGAGCTATGACAGGGGTGAGAGAAAATATAAAGCATTTGGTGGGGACAGTGAATCAAAGATGAAATTAAGGTACGGTTTCGAAATGGAAGGGGCTGTCAATATAGAAAGATACAAGGAAGTATTTAGCCCTATTTGTGACTGATATAATGGCAAGACCAAGGGGTAGTTATGAATATAAATTGGGGAGTTTACATGGAGGGGTTGATCAAGGGAGAATAAGTGGACAGCTGACTCAGACTAAAGTGAATATTATGAGTTAAAATGGAAATTGAAATCATAAACAATAAGAAATCATTAACTGCAGATCCTGAAGGAGGAAAGTATTGAGGTACCTTGGTGACACAATTTTTATGGTAATTGTGTGAATAGTAGAGAATGGGGATGCCAATATGCTAATGTTAGCTGTATTCTGACAAAGGCAAGTATATGGAGGAACAATAGAGTGCTTCAGAAATGGTAATTGAAAACTAAATTATAAAGGATAAAGTGAGAAAAAAAAATCATTATTTGAAAGGTGCAAACAAAAATGTGTCTCTTGGTTTCAGCACTGCATTCACAAATATAATCATGAGTGAAAGCTTAAGTTATATAGATCATCTGTAACGGAAAAGTTTCAGTGAGTCAACATGAACGATAGTTATCTAATTTTAAGGCATAAAGATTCCGGGGACCAGGGAATGAAAAATTAACAGACTATTTAATTACCCTACAGCAGTCCTGATAATTGCATGGCCTGAAGATGGTCTTATGTCTCCTGTCAGCATTTTAAATGTGGTAGTTTTCCCAGCCCCATTCACACCGAGGAGTCCAAAACACTAACAAAAAAAGAGAAATTACAAGGTTTAAAATGGAGAGGTATTGATGCATATAGTGCAGAAACAGAAAAGATCCACAAGTACATTTCTATTAAACTAATTATGGTTAGAATACATTCATCTTTTGGGGAACTATATCCAGATTGTTTTTGTATCTTGCTCATCAGACCAGGAATATAATATCTTGTTGTCACCAATTATGCTTTCCCCTTTATTCAACTTGAAGTGTATTTCTGAGTGGGAGACTTCAGGAAAGCAATTCCTGTTGCAATTATGAAACAATAGGTCAAGAAAATGGAAATTAGAAGAGATATAGAATTTGTGATAGCAAAGTGCTTGGCATTGTACTCCAATAGAAGTTGAAAGATTTTCTCTGTATGTTTGAACTTCTAGTAGCTCAATTTCCCAAAGTATCTTTAAGAATCAAAAAGGACATCAGGAGTCTACATGAACTTACAGAATAGCAAATTAGGGGACAAGCGGTCATTGGGCACATTTAAATTGAGATTTTCCAACTAGCAGTCTACATTTGGGGGGCCAGCATGTTCAGTGGTGACTGACTCCCTGCCTCTACTAATGTAAAAGATCATTGGAATGATCTCCAAACAGTTTCTGAAGAATTGCCTGATGAGTTCAATGTTGAAGTCCTGCCTTGTCAAAATTGCTGCCAATTGTAGCTGGCAGAATCAAGACTTAAGAAATCATTACCAGAGGCCAAATCTTCATGTGATCCAATAACAACAACATGTTGGGATCAGAGATGGGACAATCACTCACTTAAACCACATTCCTCTCTCAAGCTGCCCCATATTAGGGCAAATGGAGTCATAATGCCTACTCCCTACCATCACAACAACCTAGCACTTTTTCTTGCCACTGTTGTTGCATTTTAACCATTTTGATGGAAACAAACAATTTTAAGTTTATCTTTACCTCTCCTGCAGGCACCCCCACTGTGACTCCTTTCACAGCAATAACTTTCTTGATTAGTGTCTGGTAACATTTCTTTAAGTTGTGTATCTGCAAAATGTCACTGCTTGCTTCTCCAGTCAGAACTCGTTCACGTTCCTTCTTAACATCTTCATCCTCGTTGCCACTGGTTGTACCATGCAAGGAATCCTTGTTGCTGAAAATGTCAAAACATCTTGTATTTCGTATATCATAAAACCCAATCTAAATGTACACAGTTGTTTTAAACTTAGGACAGCACTGACAGTAAATATTACACCCTTGCTCAAAAATAGGTGGAGGGGCAAGCTCAGCAACTATATGCCAGTCAGTTTAATCTCAGTGGTGGGGAAGCTTTAAGAAAAGACAATTTGGGACCAAATAACCATCACTCTGGCAAAGGCAAATTTATGAAGGAAAACCAGCATTCATTTTCTGAGGGCAAATTGTGTCTAAATAACATGCCTGAGGTGTTTTGATGAGGTAATAAAGAGGATAGAGGAGACTGATATGGTTGATAAAGGCACTTGATGAAATACCACCAGATTTGTGAGTAAAATTTAATTGCATGGAATGAAAGGGATAGTTGGCACATGGATACAAAATTGGCTGAAAGAACGAGAGAGGGACAGAGGATAGATGGCGCAGAGGAGGGAGGCAGCAAAGAAGAGAGAACAGGTCTAAACCCGTCAACAAAGAAAAACTGAGAAACTTGACTGAAAACAACAAATGCTGGAGATCACAGTGGGTCAGACAGCATGCATGGAGACAAAGCAAGCTAACATTTCGAGTCTAGATGACTCTTCATCAGAGCTGAAGTGAAGTGTGGAAGGGTCAGCATTTATGCAATATGGGAGGGATGGGAGTAGGAGTTGTACAGTGCTAGTAAAAAAAATGATGTTGGTTCAGATTAAGTGATCGGAATATGAGAATGGCAGAATGGTGCATCGCCTGCTAGGCTTGATAGGATAGACACTGGGATGGGGGAGGGGAGAAAGGACATGATAACAAGCTAAAAGAAAGGGAAGAAAGATTCACAACTTGAAGATGTTGAACTCAATATTAAGTCCAGAATGTAAAGATGGGAAAACTTGAGAACCTCCGGAATCTCCTCCATGCCTCCCACAGCAAGCTTGGGTACATTTCATCTGAGCCTGGGGATTTGACCAATTTTAAGCCCGGTAGAACTATTACCTCCTCCCTATCAATGCTATTTTGTTCAAATATATCACAGACTTCTTCCCTGATTTCTATACCTCTTTATGATAAATACAAGTGCAAGGTATTCATTTAAAACTTCATCTATATCTTCTGGCTCCACACATAGATTGCTATTCAGTTCCTAATGGGCCCTACTTTTCCCTTGGTTATTTTCTTGTCCCTAATGTACTACTAAAACGTCTCTGGATTTTTAAAAATGTTATTTGCCAGTGTTTTTTTTTATGTCAGCCTCTTCGCTTGCCTGATTTAGTTTTTAAGTAATCCACTGCCTGCAGTTTCTATACTCTTTTTAGGGCATCAGCTGATTTGAACTTTCTGTATCTATCATAAGCTTTCATTTTTTCTTTTATTTTATTCTTGTCTACTCTTGTACATCCCTTGACATCAAGGTTTCACTCAACTTTTTGGTTCCATACTTTACCTTTAAGGGAACATGTTGGCCTTGAACTCTCAATGACACCCTTCTGAATGTCTCCCACTGCTGTGATGTGGATTTTTCTGCAAGTAGCTATTTCCAGTCCAATTTGACCAGATCTTGTTTTAACTTATTAAAATTGGCCTTCCCCCAGTTCTGAACCTTTATTTACAGTCCACCTTTGTCCTTATCCATAATTGCTTTAAATCTTACTGAATTATGGTCACGATCACTGAAATATTACCCTCCTCCACTGCCAGATCTATCAATTGCCCAGCTTTGTTCCCTAAACCATAGGAATCTCCCTCTCCTTTTGGACTTTTTAATGTGCTGATCTAAAAGCTGAGACATATTTTAAGCATTCCTTCCCCCTAGGCCTTTTATATTTCGTCTATCCCAGTTAATATTGGAGACGTTTAAATCCCCCACAATTATTTCCAAATGATTTTTAAACTTCTCTGATATTTGCCTGCATACCTATCCCTCCCTAATAGATTGTGCGACAATAATACAACCCCAAAGTGATTGTACCCTTTTTATTTTTAAGTTCTTTTGAGGAAATATGTAAGAAATCATCCCTCCTTACTGCAAGAATTGACTTCTTGGTTAATAATGCAACTCTGCCTCCTCTTTTACACTGCACTATCAATCCCATACCCTGGATACTGACCTACTACACCTGCCCATCCCTCAACCATATCTCAAATGATAACAATAACCCCAATCTGCTAATCAACACTCTTACTCTCCTGCATTACTTGAAAGACTCCTTTCATTAAAAAAAATAAAATCCAACCTTGCCGTACTCCTTTCTGCTTGAACATGACTATATTTGCACTGCCTTTTAGACCGACTTGATTCTTCTTCTCTACTTGTCTGTACATCATCCCCTGTTGTACGTCCGCTCTGCATCCCATCCCTTTGTTCTGCATTGTTTTGGTGTCATGCTGAAAGAGGGCACCATGAGGTTGTCGCATGTCAACATGCTCACTGCTCAGAATAAGAACTAAAGATGCTCTGCAAATGTTTTTCTTCATCAACAGAAAGATTGAGGAAATACTTGAATCCAGAACAGTGAAAGCAACAGTTATTGCTCCAAGCAAAACTATCTGAGCTCCCAGCAAAGCTGTCAGGGATGTCACAAGAGGCTCCTTGAATGTGGGTCGCAGATAGTATTCACAAGACTGATCACTTTGTTCATGGCTCATTGACATTGGCTCTCTTTAGAAGCTGCAGGCGATCTTTAAATACCTTCAGGAAATCTTAATATTCAAGCCCCTCTTAATGTGTACTGCCAATCATTAAAAGGATGAGCACTGGTTGCTTGCTTAATTCATGAAAATGACAGTCCTCCGTCAATTTTATGTATTGATTGCATCATGTAATTTTATACAGTTTCTGACCCAATAGTTCATATATTGGTAAAGCTAAGAAGGAGAAAATGCTTTTTTTGTAAAATATGAAAAAAGCAATAGAAATTTAAGACCTAATTTTTATTTAAAAACAAATTGTTATCAAAGATTAAAGTGGGAAAAATTCCATAATAGAATATGCCCAGTATGATAGGGTAGGTGGTGTGAGGAATGACAGAGCTTGATGAACTAAATGTCAAGTGTATTTATTTGCTTCCTTATCCATAATTCTTGCATTTGTAGTTTCATTTAATTCCTAAGTACCTTGGAATATTAAATGGGTCAAAAGAATGGCAATCCAACTTGGAGGAAGGGAAATAATTGTGGCTGCAAGAGCTGATTTTTTTTTAGGTATTTTAGGTGTTGGAGGTGATTTCCTTGAATTCCAGGAGCAGCAATTCCTGTTTTATAAGCTGTTGCATTTTCTTGGAATTTTGGGGGGGAAGAAGATCAAAACAACGGCACTTTAAAAAGGAGGAAAACAGGCTTTGGCAGAGACCACATAGTCAGAGAAAAAATAGCTACACTGCTGTCTGACACAGCAGTGAATCTGCACAGTTACTGCCTGTGCTGTTTGAGTTCAAGTATCTCTGGCATCGGAGTGCATCGAGGAAAAATGAACAAACAGCAGACCTTGACGGAATCTGTGTGAAAGAGCCACAGCACAGGAGCAGATAAGTGCATAGGTTTTAAGTGTAACCTTACTGTAAATCTACAATAGTGAGTAGAATGGGTTCTTTCTTGAGTTTATGCTTTATTGAGATCTGTCCCTTGATTAAATTTTAATAATATAAACCAGAAATACTAAGTTAGCCTGGAGCAGTGTTCTTAGAGCTGTATGACTAGGCTGGGTCTGTAGATTGTGAAGGAGCAAAAATGGCCTTTAGCAGAGTGGTGTGCTTTTCCTATTGGACGTGGGAGATCAGGGAGAGTTTTCATGTTACTGATGGTTACATTTACAGGAAGTGTGTTTGGTTGTGAATCCTATCAGATTGCATGGATCAGTTGGAACAGCAGTTAGAGGTAATAAGGAACTTACAGGAGCTAGGGGATGTGATGGACGGCAGTTATAGGAAGTGAGGAAAAACCACAGGTATAGTCAGGTAGATGGGTTAACTCTACAAAAGGTTGGAGAGGGAGGCAGATAGTGCAGGAGTCTCCTGTGGCTATCCCATCTCAAACAAATATGCTGTTCTGGAAAATATAAGGGGTGATTGATTCTCAGGGGAATGAAGCATGATCAGCTAAGTTTCTGATATCAAGACAGGCTCTAATACATTGAGGAGCACGTCAGGTTTCAAGCTAGAGGGGGACCCTCTAGTCAGAGGCATAGACAGACGTTTCTGCAGCCAGCAACAAGACATCAGAATGGTGTATTGCCTCCCTGGTGCCAGGGTCAAGGATATATCTCTGAGGCGGTGCAGAATGTTCACAAAGGGGAGAGGGACCAACAGGAGGTTATTGTACACATTGGTACCAATGACATAGGAAGGAAAAAGGATGAAATTCTGAAGGTAGAATAGAGAAAGTTATGCCGGAATTTAAAAAGGCGGTCCTTGAGGGTAGTAATATCTGGATTACTCCCGGTGCTATGAGCTAGTGAGGGTAGGAATAGGAGGATAGAGCAGATGAATGTGTGGCTGAGGAGCTGGTGCAGCAGAGAAGGGTTCACATTTTTGGTTCATTGGAATCTCTTCTGGGGTACAAGTGACCTGCACGAGAAGGATGAATTGCACCTTAATTGGAAAGGGGTTAATATACTGGCAGGGAGATTTGCTAGAGCTGCTCGGGAGGATTTAAACTAGTAAGGTAAGGGGTGGGACCCAGGGGGATAGTGAGAGAAGAGATCAATCTAAGACTGGTACAGCTGGGAAAAGGAGCAATTCAAATAGTCAGGACAGACAGTCAGACAAGGTATGACTGATCACTTAAACTGCATTTATTTCAATGCAAGAGGCCTAACAGGGAAGGCAGATGAACTCAGGGCATAGTTAGGAACATGGGATTGGACTACCATACCAATCACAGAGATGTGGCTTAGAGATAGACAGGACTGGCAGCTTAATATTCCAGGAGGAAAGTGCTTTCGCAAGGATAGAAAAGGTGCTCAAGAGAGGAGGGGGAGAGGTGTTTTTGAGAAGGGATAGCATTATGGCTATACTTGGGGCAATATTGCCACAATAGATAATTGTGAGATGCTGCATTTTGGAAAGGCAAATCAGAGCAGGAATTATACACTTAATGGTGAGGTCCTGGGGACTGTTGCTGAACAAATAGACCTTGGACTGCAGGTTCATAGTTCCTGGAAAATGCAGTTGCAGGTACACAGGGTAGTGAAGAAGGCATTTGGTACACTTTCCTTTATTGGTCAGAGTATTGAGTTAAGGAGTTGGGAGGTCATGTTGTGGCTGTACAGAACATTGGTTAGGTCACTTTTGGAATATTGTGTGCAATTTTGATCTCCCTCCTATTGGCAATATGTTGTGAAACTTGAAAGGGTTCAGAAAAGATTTATAAGGATGGTGCCAGGTTTGGAGAATTTGAGCTATAGGGAGAATAGGCAGTGGCTGTTTTCCCTGGAGCATCGGAGTCATGTTATAGAGGTTTATAAAATTATCAGGGGTATGGGATAAGGTAAATAGACAAGGTCTTTTCTCTGGGTTGGGGAAGTCCAGAACTAGAGAGCATAGGTTAGGGTGAGAAGGAAAGAATTTAGAAAAGACTTAAGAGGCAACTTTTTCATGCAGAGAGTGGTACGTATATGAAATGAGTTGCCAGAGGAAGTGGTGGAGGTTGGTACAATTACAACATTTAAAAAGCATCTGGACGGGCATATGAACAGGAAGGATTAGACGATTTGGGCCTAGTGCTGGCAAATAAGACTAGATTAGGTTAGGATAACTGGTCGGCATGGATGGGTTGGATCAAAGGGTCTGTTTCCGTGCTGCACACCTCTCTGCCTCTAAACAACTTACCAGAGTTTAAATAGCAAATTTCCTTGGAATACGAGACGAAGGAACAAAAATAAACATCCCTCCAGGGTAATTGCTACAAAGACCCAGCCCAGGAAATCCATCTCAAACGGACTCACGTAGGAGTCAACTCCAAAATCCTTGGTGAGATCAAACTTCAACTGATTGTAGGATAGTTCTATCAGCCCAAAGGCCAGGCAAAATTGTGGAAAAATGATGAAGACCCAGCGAAGTACACTGTAAACTCTCAACAGTTGCTGAAGGAAAATGAAATAAACATTAACATTTTAATTTTAGAACTGATGTCTATATTGACAGTACATTTATTAGTTATCTCAGTCCCAAATTTACTAGAATTATAGTTACCTTCTCCATTTCAACACATTTTATTTTCATGAAAGGTTTATGTCTTTGGAATTTAAATTCTTCTTGATACTATTTCTTTTTAAGTTACATTCTGCTCTAGGTTGACTGATTTAACAAATATAAAGTTAACAATAAGAAACTGTAACAGGAAAACTCTGGTTGTTATTCCAGAAGAGTTGCATGTTACGTTAATTAGATTTAAAATACTCATAGTGTAAAATTTCCCTGTTTATTAATGATCAGATTAATGGAAGACATTTCATTGTTTTATTAGATTGATGACTCCTTATACTCAATTTTCGTTACATTAGTGTGGTTCCATGTTTGTCCCATTTTATTTGTTGATTGCGTCTATATGATTATATAAACAAGCCCACATGTATATTTCCAGTCCAATTGGCACTATACTGGTATTGCTGGGTACAAATATTTTTTTTTTGTCTGAAGAACGAAAGCAAGCAGTAGAAGGTTAAAATAGATTATGTTTGCAGTAATGACTAGATTAGATTAGATTCCCTACAGTGTGGAAACAGGCCCTTCAGCCTAACCAGTCCACACTGACCTTCCAAAGAGTAACCCACTCAGACCCATTTCTATTTGATTAACGCACCTAGCACAATGGGCAATTTAGCATGGCCAATTCACCTGACCTGCACATCGTTGGTCTGTGGGACGAAACCAGAGCACCCGGAGGAAACCCACGCAGATACGGGGAGAATGTGAAAACTCCACACAGTCGCCTGAGGCTAGAATTGAACCTGGGACGCTGGTGCTGTGAGGCAGCTGTGCTAACCACTGAGCCACCGTACCGCCCCCTTAATTTAGACTAATTTGTTGTAAAAATTAAGTGCATAGGAGAAATTTCACAATAGAATAAGGTCAGGATGTGGAAGAAGCATGCCTAAAGAACAAAGGTCATATTTAATTCTATGCCGTTTTGTCTCTAAGGTTGCTGACTTCAGTTTTTTTAAGTTTTAAGCACATTATAAAACATTTAAGACAGTCTGAGTTCAAAAGGAATACTTCTCACAATCCTAGAATTTTTTTTCAAATTGAGATTCAAATAATTCCTTACTTTGGTTCTTCATAAGAAATTTCAGAAATCGATTTAATCAAACACAAGTTTTCCAAACATTCATTTTGTGATTATTTCAGGGTTTCTTTCTTACCCCTTGGCTGGATAATAGAGCCAGAAAACGAGGAAGGTAGGCTGCAAGGATAGTGCAGAGACCCAGCACTAAGTTAATCGCCACATATGTGATAAAAGCTACATCTGAGCTGGAGAAAAGCCTTGACAGAAGATACATCCAGGGCATTGTGGCAAATCTGAAAAATAGAAAAACACAGATGAACAAGCAGAGAAAATAATATAAATACATTTTCTTGTGATTATCGATCAATGACAATTACTGTTTATGATTGCTTATGTTATAGCTTTATTTGAAACCGTGTTAGTTCTTAACTCTTTCTGTCCAAATTACTGAAAGGCATGACCTCCCCTATTGTAAAATCCTAAGATCAGTAAACACAGTTTTGAATTGTAAAGCATGAATTACCAAACTCCAACACAACGTGACAAGTATGAAGGTGTTCATTGCAACCCGAGCAGAAGCATGAACCAGCTGAACCCTGGCTTAATAAAAAAACACTGGGAGCAACATTATGACAAACAATGGTGGAAGGCAAATGCCATTGCCAAATTCAGATCAAAGCCATCAAGAGACATTGTCATAAATAATGGCTTCAACAGAAGCAGCATTCACACATCCATCAATCTACAGCCTGATATCCCTCACTATCAGGTTGCGATTGTAACATTTCCTGCTATTGAAATAACATGTCCACCCAATCCTCTCAAGGACAGGGTGTAGGCTGATCGAGAGGTATGTAATTACATCTCTGAACAGGTTGATTAGAAAATATCCAAAGCAAAGTAAAGAGGGCTTTTATAAACTGGACAATCAGCAGGATAATAACAGGAGATGTATATGATCTTCATGAAAGGAGAACAACACCAGGGTGTGGTTCCTGCAGTCAGGAGAAGGTGGATGGAGACTGATTATTTCTAGATCCAAGCCAAAAATCAACGTTAGTGGCCAACTGTGTGTGTAAAATTACAAGTTTTATTCAAACTATAGAGCAGTTTGCACTGGAAGAATTTCAAATCACAATCAAATCATAAAGGATTTGAACTGTGGTTAGTCATGCAAGTTTTAGTCAACTTTGTATCAGCATTTTCTGGAAAGTTTTTCACAAATCATCGGAGAAATCCTGTGAGATCAATAAACAAATAAATCTAAGGTTGGGCCAAATTCTGTGTTGTGTGCCTTTGTTCCTGTGATTAACCCTCACATTATCCCTGAGGTTCACAACCAAAATCCTCATAGTCCTTTAAATCCATGGAGCAGAACATTCTGTGTAAACACATCTCTACCATTGATCCCACTGAAGAGACTGGAAAGTCTGGCTGAAGAGTCTTGACCTGGGATGGGTTTGATGAATGGGACGATGAGGTATTGAAGAAATTTACAAGGAGAAGCAGTTGAAAAGTTAGAAAAAGGAAACTGTCAAAACGTTTGGGGTTCACATTAGTACCAATTCTATCCAGTGGTTGGCCAGTGTGTGACCTTTCCCTATTGCTTCCTTTCTGTTAAAAAGGAAAAGCAGGAGAAAACCTTCAATGTGACTGGCTATTGTAATAATACAGCACTTTCCAAATCACAAAGTAAGGCAGAAATGCAAGATTCAGTCCCTGTTGCAATGTCTGTCCAGATGGGAACCCAGCTTACAGAATGAATCCTGTTCTGCTAAACATCATTTTCAATCTGTGCTGGTGCTTATCAAGGCTCCAATCCTGAAGCAGAGTTTAATAAAGTCCTTTTATTCATTTTTCCTAATCTGATCAGAGGTATGTACAGTCAGGGCCATAGTCTATAGGCGTTCATAGAATTGCAGGATAACAATAAGGTATTGCAAGAATATACAGATCAATTCGCAAAAGTGACATTATTCATCACAGAGAACTTTTTTATATCGCAAAAACTATTGGACAGTCAATTGATCAATTCTTTTGTGATATTATGTCCATTAGTCAAAAACCCAAAATACTGTGAACATTTTTAACTTGCAATTCCACAATGTAGTTTTTTAAAAGAGGATTGATGCAGACAAAGATAGCTGCAGATGTAAATTAAATGGCTGTCTGGAAAGATAGACCCACAGAATGTCATATCTACAGATATGAAGGGAATTTCAAATAACAGCCCTTGAAAGAGGGGAAGAGCTGAGACAAAATAGTCTCAACTGTGATTTCTTAGGAGTACAAAGATAATGAGAGACTGATGACCTCCTGCTCAACAGCTAGATACCCCCTGGATATTATGCGCCAAATTGCTGACAGATTTTGTGTTTTTTGATTTAAAGAATACACATGGCCAGGCGTTAAAAAGCCAGTTTCAACTCTACTGGAGTGTGTGCATGTGGGACTGAACATTTGCAAATGTAACAGTTGGGTTCGAGCATCAGAATGCTGCTAATGTCACAGTCAAAGAATTACCCACTAGCCACCTCTGTGTTGCAGGTAAAATGATCTTCACTCACTCCAAGTGCTGGAAACTAGACAGAAGGAAATAGGACAACAAAAGGACTCTCTCACCCTGAATACAGAATTAAGTTGTAATGGAAAAGTATCAGAACTACAAAATTTCAACCAACCTACAAAACTAAGGATTGTAAAACTAATTGTTCAATTCCCAATATCAATGCCAGCAATAACACTGCAATAGCTTCACTGCATTAGCCACTTGTTTCGAATTTATATGCATGTGTGTTGTGTTAATATGTCCTCTCAGGTGTGGAAATTAATAAACTTGCAGTTTTTATTAATTCAAGGAAATCTGGTTAAATTGGTTCCTTTTAAAAACATAAATTCATTTATGTTCTGGGAGAAAAGTTACCAAAAAATGAAGGGTTTCCTAAATTAATCTTGCTGCAACCAACTAAAGGAGCTGATAAGAAGGGGATCCAATTCATCCTCTGTCCTGGGGAATTAACAGTTTTGTGTATCATGTCTGGAACTGTATTGGATTGGAGAACCTTATGTCCATAAGACATAGGAGCAGAAATTAGGCCATTCAGCCCATCGAGTTTACTCTGCCATTCAATCATGGCTGATAAGTTTCTTGACCCCATTCTCCTGCTTACTCCGCATAACACTTGATCCCCTTGATTCTCAAGAACCTATCTGTCTCAATCTTAAACATACTCAATGACCTAGCCCCCACAGCCTTCTGCAACAATGAACTTCATAGATTCACCACTCTCTGACTGAAGAAGTTTCTCCTTATTTCCGTTCTAAAAGGTCTTCCCTTTACTCCAAGGCTGTGCCCTCGGGTACTAATCTCTCCGACCAATGGAAACATCTTTCCAACATCTACTCTGTTCTGGCTGTTCAGTATGCTGAATGTTTCAATTAGATCTCCCCTCATCTTTCTAAACTCCATCGAGTATAGACCCAGAGTCCTCGAACATTCCTCCTATGTTAAGCTTTCATTCCTGGGACCATTCTCATGAACCTCCTCTGAACACGCTCCAAGGCCAGTACCTCCTTCCTGAGATATGGAGCCCAAAACAGTGCACAATACGCCAAATGTGGCCTGACCAGAGCCTAACAGACCCTCACACATATATTTCTGTCTTTATATTCAAGTCCTGTCAAAATAGATGCCATCATTGCATTTGCCTTCCTAACTTGTAAGTTTACCTTGAGAGAATCCTGGACTAGAACTCTTTGCACTTCAATTTTCTCCCCATTTTGAAAACAGTTCCTGCCTCTATACTTCCTACCAAAATGCATGACCTCACACTTTTCCACATTGTACTCCATCTGCTACTTCTTTGCTCGCACTCCTAACCTGTCCAAATCCTTCTGCAGCCTTCCCGCCTCCTCAATACTATCTGTCCCTCTTCCTCTCTTTGTATCATCTGCAAACTGAGCCAGAATGCCCTCAGTTCCTTAATGTAGATCATTAATGTATAAAGTGAAAAGTAATGGTCCCAACACTGAGCCTGGCAGAACACCATTTGTCATCAGCTGCCATCCTGAGAAAGACCCTTTTATCCCCACTGTCTGCTTTCTGGCAGATAGCCAAACATCTATCCATCTTGTCTCTGATACCGTGGACCCTTATCTTACTCAGTAGCCTCCTGTGCGGCACCTTGCCAAAGGCTTTCTTCAAGTCCAGGTAGATACCATCCATTTGCTCTCCTTGGTCTAACCTGCTTGCTACTTCTTCAAAGAATTCCAGCAGAGTTATCAGGCATGACCTACCCTTGATGAAACCATTCTGACTTTGCCCTGATTTACAATATACTTCCAGCAGCCCCATATCCCCTTTTCCCTCTATTTTGCCTTTTATATATCTAAAGAAGCTCTTACAGTCTTCCTTTATATTATTTAGCTTACCCTCATATTTAATCTTCTCCCTCCTTATTTCTTTATTTGTTGCCCTCTGTTGGTCTTTGTAAGCTTCCCAATTCTCTAGTTTCCCACTGCCCTTCGCTGCATTATATGCATTCTCTTTCTGGGATCTAGTCATAACATTGATAATTTATTTTCAAGTATTATTTAACTGACCATAACATGGGCTGATGTCAGGGCTGACATTTCCACCCAAACAGCAGTGTCTGTAAAAGGCAAACATGTGCAATCTCTGAAAATTTACCGAAGAAAGAGATTCTATTGTGTTTCCATGACCCTTCCATTGCAAAACCTCTTATAGCCAATTCAATTCAGTACAAATACAGATTCCAAACAGTAATATACTAAATAATTAGGTAAATGAGTTTTTGAATTTGTTTGCAGGTTTAATATTGTTCAGGATGCCAATAGGACTCCTCAGCTCTCTTTCAACAGTGCTATAGGAACCTCAACGTCCTGAGAGGATAGAAAGTTTAACATCTAATTCAAAGAAACACACCAGCAATAGTGAAGCACACCTTCCATTTTGTACTGAAATTTATCAGTCAACACTATCAATAATACCATTCTCCCTGTGTCTGCGTGGGTTTTCTCTGGGTGCTCCGGTTTTCTCCCAAGGTCCAAAGATGTGCAGATCAGGTGAATTATCCGTGCTAAATTGCCCCTAGTGTTAGGTGCATTAGTCAGAGGGAAATGGGACTGGGTGGGTTACTCTTCATAGGGTCGGTGTGGATTTGTTGGGCCGAATGGCCTGTTTCCACACTGTAGGGAATCTAATCTAATAATTTTGACTATAACGGCTACAAATTCAACTATCTGCTCTTCATGAACAATTCCATATGTCTGTTTCTTTGTAAACTTTTATCTAGATTATATGCTTAGATTTTCAGAATGAGACTTGAAACTACAATTATTTTGGAGTCTCATCAGTGCTACTCATCATGGCCAACTCATATTTTTGATTGAATGGCAAAAAGTGCAGTCTATAAATCACTTCAGGCAATGTGTCGCAATCAAACAGGCTATCTGGTTTCATTTCCCCTTCCAGCCTATAACACTGAAGCTGTTATGTTCTCACCACAATCTTCTAAAAGGGCAGATCACTCAGCAAAGCGGGTCAAATCTGACATCTTGTTGGTGTATACAGTTCAAAGCCACGCTATGAAGTTCACGGTTAGTTTTTTACAATTTTCAACTTCAGTTTGATCTCTCTGTTCTTACCCAAATAAAATCAGCAGCAGGGCTGTAGCTCCTAGGTTATCTTTGTAAGTGAATGCTGAAAACTGAAAAGCTGCAAACACGCAAATGCACAAAACTACCGGGACCATATAATGGAGCTAGATAAGGAGAAACAAAGAACAAAGATTAGTTAACAATGAAAAAAAAGTCTAACATTTTCATACGTCTGGGATATAGTTCTATTCTTGGTTCTACTTATTATTCTACTGGTGGTTCCATTACTACATCCCACTCTTTTAAGCTGAATCAAATCACTTATAATCTTGCTGTCTGGTTGAAATATGAACTACACTGTAACACCTCACTGGTGTAGCAAGTTGTAAATCAAAGCCCCAGTATTGCTAGAGTTATCACAAAAGTTAAATATTTGCTAAAAGCTCACAAAATTCTCCAATTTGCCTGTATTTTAGACAAAGTTTGACAGAAATCATAGACCGAGTTATTGTATTTAACAAGAAGACTACTATTACAAATAAATTCTCACTGTAGATAAACAATTATAAACAGTGGGCATTTATATTTACTAGTTAAAATCTCTAATACCCTGATAAACACCCTCCCTACACACTGATACAGACAAACAAAAGTGGATGATATGGGCAGGGGAAAGACTGGAAGGCAACTGCAATTATTCATATATCCTGGCTTCACTGACCTACTCCCAATCTCCCAGTACTTACTTTTGTGCTGCTCATTCTTCTTTAGAAAATCCTCTATGGGCTAGCTCAACTCTCCTGTTTAATACTCCCTTCCATTTCTCAGAATTCAAATTTTCTGAATATATTTCCCTTTCCTTTGCGCCAATATTCACTACCTGAATCCTAGTCCCTTGCAAAGTGTAGCCATGTATCTCTCCAAATTAAAGATTGTTTTAAGATCCTTATTTTGCACATGCTCTCAACTACCCTTTTAAATCACTCTTTCCCTAAGTGGTCAATTGGTCAAGTCCCTCAGGTTGCTTATTGCATTAAATGCAACATACAAATGTAAGTTATTATCGTGAAAAAAATGTTCACCAAACCTTAGCTATTGCTCTATTTGGTACCTTCACCTGCATTCCATACCCACCCCGGCCTACTGATTTGTTTGGTCCACTTATGGCTCCTTGTCTATCTCTACTCATAAATCTCTTCCCCTCTCTGTGTTCATCACCATCACCACCTGCACCCTCACCTCAACCCTCGCTCTCTCACAACTTTGGGAAAATTCATGGCACACAACAGTCATCCACTAGCTCTCCAATGGTTACATGCACTTGACACACAATCATGGTATTCCCAGTGTTTGGCAAGAACAGATCCTAAGTGATGGAAAGTTATGCAAATTAGCTGTGTTTGTTTTATCCTGGCAGGCTGTCCAATTGTATGGGGTGAATGACCGTCTAAGTGTGCAAGATTTATGATCAGCTCCATTGTATTGTTGATTTTTATTACCAGCCAGCATCTACCATAGACAGCCATTCTGATGCAATTCATTATCAGGGACCTGTCAATCAGATGCTCACACCCAGTGAACATAACATTTATCTCTGGACACTGTTTATTTCATCTTACAATGGGTGCATTTCTTGATAATTAAGCACAAAGCATTACTGCTGAGAGTTGCAAAGGAGTCTAAGAGGCACTCTTTCAGATTTCTGAGTAAAGGATAAATTAAAATTGCAACCAAAATGAATGACCTTTAGTATAGTTCGAGGAAGGAATCATATTTCCATACCATGTCATACAGAAAGTTTGTAATCCAATATACTCTGTAGCCCAGACCAGAGATGTGTTGTAATCTTTTCTGCCCAGTAACTCTATCTTGTACAACGTATCCACCAATACTTGCTGTTAGAACAGAAAACCCCAGCAGAATACAGAATGCCACTCCACACTGTCGAAGATTCTCCATACTTGAGGGAAAAAAGTATGAAAACAAATCACATATTAAACTAACTTTATCAATGTAAATTTATTTAACATGGATAAATTATCAATAAATAAAACCAAATTTCTGCTGGTGAATCAAGTAGACACTTTCTAAACTACCTGTTCAGGCAGCTTTGGAGCAGATGGGACTTTAAACCAGGCCTTTTGGCTCAGAGGTAAGGACACTACCAGTGTGCCAGAATAGCTCTCAGGTGGTCCTCAGTTCTAAGTTGCTGATAGATATTGTAAACCAGTAAAGTCCAAGGTAAGGCCCAAAATTGACCCTTATGATACCATACTACTGTAAACCCAAAAATGAACTGTTTATTTCTTGTCTCTCCTACACCATTAACGAATCTCCAATTTATGGTCATATACTTTCTGCCATGTGTCCTAGAATTTGTGTAATTTTAAGCATAGCCTCTTGTATGGAACTGTATCAAATGTTTGTTTGAAATCCAAATACTCTAAGTCCACTGCTGCCCCTCATTCAGTCTCTTAGACATAATCTCAAAACTCCATCTGTTATGATTTCCCTTCCAGAAATCCATGCCGATCCAGCCTAATTGTCTCTTGATTTCTAACTGACCCATCTATGTCTAAAAGTAGAATTTGGCAACATCACACTATTGATGCCAGACCAGCTGGCATACACTTCCCATTTTTCTCTCTTGAATAGCAAAGATAGGTTTATAAAATTCACATCATTAGGTCTGTTCTCGAATCTAAATAACTTCAAGTGGTCAAAACCAATGAATTCTTTATCTTTGTAGTTCTTTTAAAACCTGAAAATGCAGACCATCACATTCAGGGGATTGACCAATCTGGTCCCATTGATATTTCCACTACTGATATTTTTATGAAAATTAATTTTTGGCACCACAGTTGGGTCTGCTGCACAATAGGAGAGAAAAAAGACTGCGGAAGCTTTAGTGACCTTGGAGTTCAGGTTCACAGTTCTCTGAAAGTGGAGTCGCTGGTAGACAGAGCAGTGAAAGCGGCTTTTGGCACACTGACCTTCATCAATCAGGGCATTGAGTACAGAAGTTGCAAAGTTATGTTGCAGTTGTACAGGACGTTGGTGAGGCCGCACTTGGAGTATTGTGTTCAGTTTTGATCACTTTGCTATAGGAAGGATGCTATTAAACTGGAAAGAGTGCAGAAGAAATTTACAAGGATGTAGCCAGGACTCAAGGGTCTGAATTATAAGGAGGGGTTGGTCAAACTGAGACTTTTTTCTTTAGAGCATAAGAGACTGAGGGGGGATCTTATAGAAGTGTATAAGATCATGAGAGGCATGGAGAGGGTGAATGCACTCAATCTTTTTCCCAGGGTTGGGGAATCAAGGACTAGAGGGCATCAGTTTAAGGTGATGGGGGAAAGAATAAAAGGGAACCTGAGGGGCAACTTATTTACACAGAGGGTAGTACACATGTGGAATGAGCTGCGAGCAGAAGTGGTTGAGGTGGGTATATTAACAATACTTAAAAGGCATTTGGACAAATAAATGGATAGGAAAGGTTAGGAAGGATATGGGCCAAGTGCAGGGAGATGGGATTGGCATTGGTGGACATTTTGGTTGGCATGGACCAATTTGAGCCAAAGGGCCTCTCTCTGTGTTATAGGACAATGATGGGGATTCGATCATAGGGGGATCAAAAGGCAGTTCTGTGGCAACAAACAAGACTCTTGAATGGTATATAGCCTCCCTGATGCTAGGGTCAGAGATTTTCTCAGAATACTGCAGGGCATTCTGAAGGGGGAGGGTGACTAGCCAGCAGTTGTGGTACATGTTAGTACCAACAACATGGGTTTAAAAAAAAAGAGGTCTTGCAGCAGGAATTTATGAAGTTAGGTAGTAGATTACAGTAGAAGACTACTAAGATTAGAAGCTCCAATTACTTCACATCCCACACACGACTGAGTAACGGGAACAGATAAATAGATCAGATGAACAAAGGGCTAAAGGGATAGTGTAGGGGGAAACTTTTAGTTTTTTTGTATCATTGGGACAGCTTCTAAGTCGGTGGGACCTGTACAAGCTAGTCAGGTTGAGCCTGACCTGGAATGCATCCAATATGCTTGCTGAAAGGTTTGTTTGTGCTGCAGGGGACATTTTAAATTGGTTTGGCAGGTGATGAAGCACAGAGTAGATATACAGTCAGGAGCAAGGTACAGTCAGATATGGAAGGAAGGCTGCGGCAGTCCAGTAGGTGGTGAGGACATGGGCAGGATAAGGCACATAAGCGGTCTAGAAAGCTAAATTGTGTCTATGTTAATGTAAGGAGCTTGACTGGTAAAGCTGATGAACTTAGAGCATTGATCAGTACATGTGAATATGATGTTGTTACAATCACTGAGACATGGTGGAAAGAAGGATAGGACTGATAGCTCAACATTCTAGGCTATAGAAATTTCAGGTGGGGATGATAAGAGAGGTGGGGCATTGCATTATTGATAAGGGAAACCATTACTGCCGTCCTAGAAGGGTCTTTAAATGAGGCCATCTGGGTAGAACTTAGAAATAAAAAGGGGTGATTACTTTCCTGGGATTATATTATAGATGTCTCAACTGTTAGGGGGAGATAGAGGAGCTGATATGTAGGCAAAACACAGAAAGATGTGAGAGAAACAGAGTTACGGTTGTAGGGGAGCTTCAGCTTTCCTAACATTAACTGGGATAGTTTTAGCCTGAAAGGATTAGAGGGGGTGGAATTTTTATAGTGCATCCAGCAGTGTTGTTGTACCAGTACATAAATAGTCCTACTAGAGTTGGGACAGTGTTAGACCTAATCCTAGGGAATGAAACTGGTCAAATGGTTGAAATTTCAGTAAGCAAGCATTTTGGGCATAGTGACCATAATTCTAAGTATCAAAGTCATTTTGGAAAGGGATAAGAATATTGCAGAAGTTAACATCTAAATTAGGGGAAGGCCAATTTCAAAATCATTAAATTGCATGTGGCAATCACAGACTTGAGGCAGTTACTTGCAGGTAAATCTATATTTGGAAAGTGGGAATCTTTTAGAAGTCGTTCAATGAGAATTCAGGGCCAGCACGTTCCTCTAAGGGTGACGGGCAAGGGCAGTAAGTCCAGCAAACCCTGGATGTTAAGAGCTTGATAAAGAAAAAGAAGGAAGCATATGTCAGGTACAGCACATTAAAAACAGGGGAGCCCTTTCAAAAATATAGAGACTGTAGGAGATTGCTTAAAAAATAAATTAGGGCAGCAAAGATGGGGGGGGTGCACAAAACTCTCTTGGAGTCAATGAAAACCAAAAACTGCTTATAAGCAGAAGAAGAACACGTGAATTACCAGGGAAAGAATGGGACCTGTTTGAAACCAAGGGGGTAATCTTTGCATGGAGCCAGTGGACATGGACAAAACTAATTAATACATATCATCTGTACTCAGTTTGGGAAAAAACATCACAGCCAGGGATTTCAGTTGGGATACATTAGTAGAATAAGGAGGAAGTATTAGATATCTTAGCTGGCATAAAGGTGCATAAATCCCCCAGGGCCTGATGAGATATATTCCAGGCTGCTATGGGAGGCACAGGAGGAGATTGCTGGGGCCCATGTGGATATATTTAATACGTTACTGGCCACAGATAATGTGCTGGATGACTAGAGGATAGGTAAAATGGTTCCTTGGTCCAGAAAGAGCAGCAGGATAGGCCAGGTAATTATAGAACCAACCATGAAGGACAGAACTAATTAATACTTGGGAAAGCAGGGATTGTTCAGGGATAGTCAGCACAGATTTGTTAGAAGGAGATCCTGGCTGGCTAATTTAATTGAGTTTTTTGAAAAGTTGACTGACTGAGTAGTGCAGTTGATATAGTTAACATGGACTTCAGTAAGACCTTTGACAAGATCCCACATGGAAGGCAAGTTCAAAAGGTAAGACCCCATGGGATCCAAGTCAAGTTGGCAAACTGGATCCAAAATTGGTTTCCAAATTAGAGGGAAAGATTGACAGTGGAGAACTGGCTTTGAAATTGGAAGCTGTGATCAGATATGTACCACAGGAATCAGTGCTGGGATCCTTACTGTTTGTGATGTAGACTAATGACTTCATTATAAATGTAGAAGACGTAATCAGTAATTTTGTAGATGACATGAAAATTGGTGGTGTTGTTGAGAGTGAGGAGCATGAAGTCAGGCTACAGAATGACATTGATCAGCTGGTAAACTGGGCAGAGCAATGGCAATTAGAATTTAATCCTGATAAGTGAGAGGTGATGCATTTTGGGAGATCTAATAAGGGAAGCAGATACACCATAGATGGTAGGTCCCTAGGGATACTGAATAATGATGGGATCTTGGTGTACAAGTCTATAATCCCTAAAGGTATCAGCACAGTGTAGACAGTCTGCTAAAGAAGGTATATGGGATGCTTGCTTTCATTAGCTGGGGCTAGAGTATAGGAGCAAGAAAGTCTTGTTACAACCATAAAACATTGGTTAGGCTACAGGTAGAATACTGTGTCAGTTCTGGTCGCCACACTTTAAGAATGATGAGATTGAACTGGAGGAAGGTGCAGAGAAGATTCACTGGCACATTGCCTGGAATGAAAAGTCTCAGAAATAGACAAAGACTGGATAGGCTGAGTTTATTTTCCCTGAAGAAGAGGTGCTGAGCAAGGATCTGATTGAGGTATACAGAATTCTCAGAGGCATAAACAGAATAGATCGTGAGAATCTCTTACCCGTGGCTGTGTGTCTAAGATCAGACGGCATATGTTTAAGGGGAGAAGCAAGTGGTTTAGAAGAGTTCTGAGAAAAAACAATTTCATCCAGCAGATGACAGACACATAGAACATGCTGCTGAGAGGGTGGTAAAGCTAAATACTCTTGCAACATTTAAGAAGCATCTGAATGAGTACTTCAAATGCTGGGGGAGAGTAAGCAGGGAAATGAGATTAGTATAGTTTGGCGTTTGTTGGTCAGTATAGATATGATGGGCTGAAGGGCCTGTTTCTCAGCTGTATGACTCTAATTTTTTTAAGTTTATTGCTTTTGCTAAAGCCTTTGTTTTCCATTTTCTTCCTGAATCTACTCTGTACCTTCTGAAGTTATTCAAGCCATAAGGCTTCAGGGATGAAACACATCTTTGCCAGCCCAAATGGCACCCGACTTTGCAACAAGACCTAGTGTCCCTGAAGAGAGTCAATGCCCAAAGGTTCTAACTATTTATTTCAATCTCAAAGCAAAGTCAAATGTGATCTATAGGTATGGGGAGTTTGAACATAATTAAAGTGATAGCTTTGAAATGACTTAACGTGACACTAGTAAAACGTGACACACGAGCATTAGTAAAAATCCCATTTGCAGGTTTCACACAGGTCTTGTGATACACACCAAAAATGTCAGCAATTCATAAATATAAATATTCCATGACTAGTGAATTACTTAAATATACTGACCAAAATTTCATTTTGTAAATATTTACCTACAGATTGCATTGTAAGGTATATAAAACAACTTACATTTTGTCATCGTCTGGAAGGGCTCCTCGATAAGGATGACTGTACAGTGTAATTCCTAATAACAAAGAGTATTTGTATATAGAAATTAAATGCATGAATAAGACAGACATGAAAGATTAAGACATTCTGATTTAAAATTGAATTAATTGAAATAACAGGGTCTTAAACACAGCTAGTACTAAAGTGATCAGTTAAAGTTTTGATCCCAGTCAAGCATTTCATTGAGCAAGATTTTTTTAGAGTGCTCAGAAATGCTTCTAAATATGTTTCAAAGCAGAAATATTGGAGAAGTGAATTAGATCAATCTTTAGCTCTTAACCAATTAGTGCAATAAGGCAAGACAAGGAATGGACATGAGATGACATAAAGGTGGATAAATCCCCAGGACCTGATCAGGTGTACCCTAGACCTCTGTGGGAAGCTAGAGGAGTGATTGGGGGGCCTCCTGCTGAGATATTTGTATCATCGATAGTCCCAGGTGAGGTACCGGAAGACTGGAGGTTGGCAAACATGGTGCCACTGTTTAAGAAGGGTGGTAAGGACAAGCCAGGGAACTATAGACCAGTGAGCCTGACGTCGGTGGTGGGCAAGTTGTTGGAGGGAATCCTGAGGGACAGGATGTACATGTATTTGGAAAGGCAAGGACTGATTCGGGATAGTCAACATGGCTTTGTGCGTGGGAAATCATGTCTCACAAACTTGATTGAGTTTTTTGAAGAAGTAACAAAGAGGATTGATGAGGGCAGAGAGGTAGATGTGAAATATATGGACTTCAGTAAGGCGTTCGACAAGGTTCCCCATGGGAAACTGGATAGCAAGGTTAGATCTCATGGAATACAGGGAGAACTAGCCATTTGAATACAGAACGGGCTCAAAGGTAGAAGACAGAGGGTGGTGGTGGAGGGTTGTTTTTCAGACTGGAGCACTGTGACCAGTGGAGTGCCACAAGGATCAGTGCTGGGTCCTCTACTTTTTGTCATTTATATAAATGATTTGAATGTGAGCATAAGAGGTACAGTTAGTAAGTTTGCAGATGCACCAAAATTGGAGGTGTAGTGGACAGCGAAGAAAGTTACCTCAGATTACAACTGGATCTTGACCAGATGGGCCTGTGGGCTGAGAAGTGGCAGATGGCGTTTAATTCTGATAATGCGAGGTGCTGCATTTTGGGAAAGCAAATCTTAGCAGGACTTATATACTTTATGGTAAGGTCCTAGGGAGTGTCGCTGAACAAAGAGACCTTGGAGTGCAGGTTATTAGCTCCTTGAAAGTGGAGTAGTAGGTAGATAGGATAGTGAAAAAGGCGTTTGGTATGCTTTCCTTTATTGGTCAGAGTATTGAGTACAGGAGTTGGGAGGTCATGTTGCGGCTGTACAGGACATTGGTTAGGCTACTGTTGGAATATTGTGTGCAATTTTGGTTTCCTTCCTATCGGAAAGATGTTGTGAAATTTGGAAGGGTTCAGAAAAGATTTATAAGGATGTTGGCAGGGTTGGAGGATTTGAGCTATAGGGAGAGGATGAACAGGCTGGGGCTGTTTTTCCTGAGCGTCGGAGGCTGAGGGGTGACCTTATAGAGGTTTACAAAATCATGAGAGGCATGGATAGGATAAGTAGACTAAGTATTTTCCCTACGGTCGGGGAGTCCAGAACTAGAGGGCATAGGTTTAGGGTGAGAGGACAAAGATATAAAAGAGACCTACGGGGCAACTTTTTCACACAGAAGGTGGTACGTGAGCTGCCAGAGGAAGTGGTGGAGGCTGGTACAATTGCAACATTTAAAAGGCATCTGGATGGGTATATGATTAGGAAGGGTTTGGAAGGATATGGGCTGGGTGCTGGCAAGTGGGACTAGATTGGGTTAGATATCTGATCAGCATGGACGGGTTGGACCAAAGGATCTGTTTCCGTGCTGTACATCTCTATGACAAAATAAGAGCATTACATATCCTCAAAATCAAAATGGAATGAATTCTTCCTTGATTTTCTTCTCACCCTTCTTCTTCTCAATACATTAGTTCCTTGTTGGGATGCCACTTCAATGTGTCACTTATTCTTTCAGAACTTCTCCAAAGAATGATTATAAGTGTCAGTTTTCACTGACAAGTGAATGCTGGCAATTCAGAGAAGCCTTCAGTTAAATAAAGACCTCTGCTAACATCGACCTCAGTGACATATGTATAATTCCAGCAGTGATTGAAAGATAGTGATCAGGATGCACTGACCAAGAGAAAGGTGTCTGTCCCACAATTCCCCAAGGTGTCTACTCACGACTACTCAAAATTGACACTTTGCATGAAAAATATTTACCTCAAGACATAGACTTTAAAAAGAATCCACTGTATCATTTATTAATGGTTACTTATTGAGAAACATTTATCATGGTCAAATTAATGAGGTATTTTTCTATCTGGACAAAAAAAACCAATATCAATGAAGAAAAAAGGTTGTTTCTTAAGGCTTCATTCTCCAGTTTGGAGGTCTGCAGAGGCAGCTAAACAAGCAGAAAATCAAACATACTGCCAGTTTAGCTCCAATCCTCACTTCCTACAAGCACAGCTTCTACACACTGGGAATGGGGGTTTACGAAATCACCTTGATAAACAATTCTCATCCTTTGGGAACAACCATTCATCAAAACTTTTGCTGTTCATATCCTAACTCTCAAGAAGTCCTTTTCATTCTTTCATTACTGGTTTCCTTCAGAGTTTCACTGGCTCTCTGTCTGTCAATTACACAATATTTCAAATTCTCATCCGATTATTTAATACCCTCATGGCTTAACCCCTCCTTTATCAGTATAACCTTTCCAACTTTCTGAAATAAGTTCATGTCTCTGCCTTTGCACCACTGTGTATAACTTTCCCTTCAATTGTTTATTTGTAGAATATGCTGATTCATTTAAGTATATGGAAATTCTTTTTTTTTGCATAGCCGCATGCATGTGGTCTGTCTGGGAATCTTTAAGTAACAGTCATGAAGCATAGAGGAAAATTGCTCTGCTCCCTTCACTTAACTATTGCTGACTCGACCTTGACTGTCTAGGTCCCACACTCTGGAATTTGTTTTCCCATACCCCTCCCCTATTCCATCACCATGTCCCAAGCTTTGGCCGAGCTTTAAATCACCTATTCCATTGGCTTCAGCTTGGAAAAAATATTTGGTACTTAGTGTCATGGCACTTTATTTTCTGCGTTAAGGCACTGTATGTGTCTAAATTATTGAAATAAATAAAATGTGCTCCAACAAGTAAGCTACAAAATTATAGCATTGGTTCATTGAAGGTTCATGTGATAAAGTATACATTTTGCCATTATCTCTTCAGACATGCTTTTCTTTATCATACCGTGTTGTGTCCAGTCAGTGTCTGGTGGTAGGTTGGCCCAGAGAATGAGGTTATTGAGTTGGTTCAGGTAGGCTGGTGCTGAGTGATAGCTCATTTGATTGTACCACACCTATGAGTAGACATAAATGTCAACAATAATGATAATAATAATAATAACATAGATCCAGTTCTATTATTTAAAAACAAACAAATGTTGAACAAATGCTTAATAAACAAAATTAGAAATAATTTTACCGTCAATGGCCATGCACCATGAAATGGTTCTCAAGGCCTTAAATTTACCTCATCTCACTAATGTGTGTAATTGGTGATTTTAAAAACTAAAGGTGAGTGCAAAATATTAATTTTATGATTTGTAATAGTCCTGAGACTATTACATGTGTTGTAACTTCCTTCCGTTCTTCACCATTGATGGAAATACAGTGAACATACACCAAAGCTTGGGATATGGTGATGGAGTAGCAGAGAAATACGAGAAAAAATTCCAGAGTGTGGGGCCTAAACAGGCAAGGTCTAGCTAGCAATAGTTAAGTAAAGAGGGAGAGCAACTTTCCTCCATGCTTCATGACTGTTACTTAAAGATTCCCAGGCAGACCACAAGAATATGGCCATGAAGGAACTTATTAACACCACCATAAGTCAAGATTAGAGTGATGCTGGAAGAGCACAGTAGGTTAGGCAGCATCTGAGGAGCAGGAAAATTGATGTTTTGGGCAAAAGCCCTTCATCAGGAATGATGCTGGGAGCGTAGAGGTGGAGCGATAAATGGGAGGAGGGTGGGACTGGGGGGAAGGTAGCTGAGAGTGCAATAGGTGGATGGAGGTGAGGGTAAAGGTGATAGGTCAGAGAGAAGGGTGGAAAGGATAGGTGGGAAGGAAGATTGACAGATGGGACAGGTCAAGAGGGCAGCGCTAAGCTGAAAGGTTGGAACTGGGATAAGGTGGGGGGGGAAGGGAAATGAGGAAACTGATGAAGTCCACATTAATGCTATGGGGTTGAAGGATCCAGAGACGGAAGTTGAGGCATTCTTCCTCTAGGCGTTGATGGTGAGGGAGTGGCGATGGAGGAGGCCCAGGACCTGCATGGCCTTGGCAGAGTGGGAGGGGGAGTTGAAATGGGAGGGGGAGTTGAAGTGTTCGGCCACGGTGTAATGGGGTTGACTGGAGCGGGTGTCCCAGAGATGTTCTCTGAAGCACTCTGTGAGTAGGCATCCTGTCTCCCCAATATAGAGGAGACCATATTGGGAGCAACGGATACAGTAAGATTAGATTAGATTAGATTACTTACAGTGTGGAAGCAGGCCCTTCGACTCAACAAGTCCACACCGCCCCGCCAAAGCGCAACCCACCCATACCCCTACATCTACCCCTTACCTAACACTACGGGCAATTTAACATGGCCAATTCACCTGACCTGTACATCTTTGGACATGTGAGTGACATGTGTGGAAGTGCAGGTGAAATTTTGATGGGTGTGGAAGGCCTTTGGAGCCTTGGACGGACTTGAGGGGGGAAGGTGTGGGCACAGGCTTTGTAATTCCTGCGGTGGCAAGGGAAGGTGCCAGGATGGGGACGTGGATCTGACCAGGTACTTGCGGAGGAAAGGGTTTTTTTGGAAAATAGCTGGAGGTGGGGTGGGAAATATATCTCTGGTGGTGGGGCATTTGTAGGTGGTGGAAATGGCAGAGGATGATGCGATGTTTATGGAGGTTGATAGGGTAGAACCTGGGGGGTTCTGTTCTTGTTGCTGTTGGAGGGGTGGGGTTCGAGGACGGAGGTATGGGACATGGATGAGATGCGTAGGAGGGCACCATCATCCACATGGGAGGGGAAATTGCAGTCTAAAGAAGGAGGCCATCTGGTGTGTTCTGTGGTGGAACTGGTCAGATGCAGTTGCAGCGGAGGCGGAGGAATCGGGAATACGGGGTAGCATTTTTGCAGGAGGCAGAGTGGGGGGAGGTATAGTCCTAGTAGCTGTGGGAGTCGGTGGGTTTGTAGAAAATGGCAGTGTTGAGTCAGTCACTGTTGATGGAGATGGAGAGGTCCATGAAGGGGAGGGAGGTGTCAGAGATGGTCCCAGGTGAATTTAAGGTCAGGGTGGAATGTGTTGGTGAAGTTGATGAACTGTTCAACCCCCTCGTGGGAGCACGAGGTGGCGCCGATGCAGTCATCAATGTTGCGGAGGAAAAGATGGGGAGTGGTGCCCCTGTAACTCCAGAAGATGGACTTTTCCATGTAACCGACGAAGAGACAGGCAAAGCTGGGGCCCATACAGGTGCCCATGGCTACCCTTTCATCTGGAGGAAGTGGGAGGATTTGAAGGAGAAAGTGTTGAGGGTGAGGACCAGTTCAGCCAAACAAATAAGAGTGTCAGTGGAAGGGTACTGGTATGGACATCAAGAGAGGAAGAAACGGAGGGCTTGGAGGCCCTGGTCAAGACGGATGGAGATGTAGAGGGATTGGATGTCATGGTGAAGATGATGCATTGGGGGCCAGGGAAACGGAAGTCTTAGAGGAGGTGGAGGGCGTGGGTGGTGTCCTGAGAGGAGTTCCTGGACAGGAGGGATATGACAGTATCAAGGGAGGTGGAAATGAATTTGGTGGGGCAGGAACAGGCTGAGATGAGGGATCAGCCATGGGAGTCAGGCTTATGGATCTTGGGTAGGAGGTAGAACCAGGCGGTGCAGGATTCCCGAACTATGAGGTCAGAAGCTGTGGGTGGGAGATCCTCTGCAATGATGAGGTTGTGCATGGACTGGGAGATGATGGTTTGGTGATGGGGTTTGAGGTCATGGTCAAGGGGGCGGTAGGAGGAGGTGTCCCTTTCACCTAACATCACCATTACTCTAATCATTCTGTCACACACATTATGGGCTGAATTTAACAGACACCAGGATTCCCATTTGCCCCCACCCCTCCCCCAAATACAAGATTGGTCAGGAGCCTCCCTATGAAAATAACTGCTGGCCTGCAATTAATTACCATTTAGCATGGCATAAATTGACTCAGAGTGAGACTTCTTCCCCGATATGGGGATGAAATCCTCCCATGGAGAGCTACTGCCCAATCAGAATTATGCCACGTCTCACAGTTAGTATGGCAATTTACCTTTAAGAGACATGCTCATGCCATTATTGTATGATATCATGTGGCCTGAGGGTATAATGATCTCATACACCATCTTACCTCAGATTAGTTGAAGCATGACTCTCTACTGGGATCATGCTCTTCTGTTGTAATCTAATAGCTTCATGTTAGCTTAATCTTAACAGTTAGCTGAAATATAGTTCTGTTGCATCCTTCAATACCATGATATCCATGCCCACATTCTTATTTTACACAACTAATACAAGCATTGCCGCATCGGATACAACATCTCACTGGAGGCAATTCACGTTACCCTGCTTGAGAACTGGTCACTGGTACTACAGGGAATCCCAAAATCAAAGGAGCTTATGGTTAGATTAGATTCCCTGCAGTGTGGAAACAGGCCCTTCGGCCCAACCAGTCCACACCACCCCTCCGAAGAGTAACCCACCCAGACCCATTTCCCTCTGATTATTGCACCTAACACTATAGGCGATTTAGCATGGCCAATTCACCCGACCTGGACATTTTTGGACTGTGGAGGAAACCAGAGCACCCGGAGGAAACCCACACAGACACAGGGAGAATGTGCAAACTCCACACAGGCAGTTGCCCAAGGCTGGAATTGAACCTGGGACCCTAGTGCTGTGAGGCAGCAGTGCTAACCACTGAGCCACCATATTATGACGCCAAATATCAGGTAAGATCAGGGTAACTGCAGGGCCTAGCTGACTGTGATTCCAATGAAGGGAGTGAGGAAAATGGGGTCCATGCCTCTGAGACTACAGTGAAAATGTTGAGGGTGAAAAGAGGCTATACCCATCCAGGGAGTCACTCCAATTGGCACAGGGAAGGTCCCTTAAGACATTACTATTCTCAAGTTTATAGTAGTTATGAAAAGCAACCAACTCAGTTATATGAAGCTCATAACCAGCAGCTGGCAGATGAGTCTGCATTTCAAAATCTTTTAAGTAGCATTGTTAACAGGTTATACACAAAAGAAAAGCACTATGCAGCTGACTGAGTATCATCGATAAATCTTCACACAGTTTCACCCACCCTATCTGTCATCACCTACAACTTTACATGCGGTGCCCTCAGGTCCTTTGATCGATTCTTCACCACATTCAGCTCCACCTCATGTGGAAGCTTCTTTCAAGGCCAATAAACTGCGCTACTTCATCTCCATGCTTCTAAGAGCTTAACTAAAACACATTTCTCACAACAAGACCGTTATCTCACAAAATTTCAGTATTCAGTCATAAGCTCCTTTTGATGAATCCAGAAATAATTTACTATGTCAATCTCATTAGATACAAAAATTGATAAAGTGAAAGATGAGTTTTCCTTCAGGAACAAATGGTCAGAAACTTGCA
This sequence comes from Chiloscyllium punctatum, assembly GCF_047496795.1. Classification (NCBI taxonomy): domain Eukaryota; kingdom Metazoa; phylum Chordata; class Chondrichthyes; order Orectolobiformes; family Hemiscylliidae; genus Chiloscyllium; species Chiloscyllium punctatum. The sequence continues at coordinate 55,239,958 of NC_092746.1, read as the reverse complement.
GCTGCAGATGAGAGTAAAAGGTTCTGATCAGCGATGCCTGAAATAGTAAATGAGATTAGGTTGAATTCCTACTCTTAGGAAGGTTCAACATCAGCCTGAGTACATCCAAAGTCTCATGAGGGGAACCTAAGCAGTGAGGCAAGAAACCCAAAGGAGCCAGAAAGCATCGAAAGTGAAGCCAATTTTCAATTTACAAAATACCCAAGATAGTTCACTTAATTTAAAATTGCAATTTTTGGCTTTGTTTCTCTGACAGTGATACAGGGAAAGACAAGAAGCAATTGCTGAGCTGTGTAAGGTTCAGGTTTAATAAATTCTATTCCATGAATTAGAAGCAGTGCAGAGATGGTCTACTTGACTGATTCTTGGGATGAAGCAGTTATCTTATTTAGACAGGCTGGGCCTGTATCAACTGGAGTTTAGAAGAAATTTAGGGCATCATATTGAAACATATAAAATTTTGAGGGCCCCTTGACAAGGTAGAGGCTGAAAGGATGTTTCTACATATGGGAGAGAGTTGAACAAGGATCACAGTTTAAAAGTAGGTGGCCTTCCATTTAAGACAGTGACTATGAGAAATTACTTTTGCCAGACAGCTGTTAGTCTCTAGAATTCTCTTTCTTAGACAGTGGTGAAGGCAGGTCATTGAATATATTCAAGGTAGAGGGAGATAATTACTGACTAGCAAGGTACTCAAAGGGATCAGTGTAGACAAGGTGGATTTAAGGCCATAATCAGAACAACCATGATCTTATGGAATGGCATTTCTGATGAAGAGCTTATGCCCGAATCGTTGACTTTTCTGCTCCTTGTCTGCTGCCTGACCTGCTGTGCTTTGCCAGCACAACACTTTTCGACTCTGATCTCCAGCCCTCACTTTTTCTTATGGAATGACAATGTAATCTTGAAGGGCAACTTACTCCAAATTCAAATGCTTGTATATTCAAATGTTTTTGACATTTACAATAGCATGTAAAAATGCAGGTCAAAAGTAGACAAATTCTTGTGGGGGTCCCCCTGCCTGTACACTGCAATGTTGGCAATGATCCATTAAAATTATGCAAATAGTGGGCAAATGAGACAACTCTCATGGATATTCATTTGCAAACTGTTTAACATAGTGTGAGTCAATAAAGTATTGAACTTCAATATGAGGGAGCTTTGCAAAAAAGCGGCATCACCACCTGGAATGGATCAGAACAGTGATTTCCTCCATGAAGCTCCAGGCTCACTCTGTTACCAACTTATTTTCCTGACTCAAGTTTAATTAATTAGTTTTGGTTTGCCAATTAAAAAAAACAATCAAGTTAGTTAATGCTTTCAGAGGAGAGGATTTACTGTCCTGATCTCAGTTAGCCTAAAGATCCCAGATTCACACCATTGAAAGAAAAGTCGAACAAGAACAAAATCAAAGATCTCGAGCAAAAAAATTAGGCTGATGCACAAGTTCAGCACTGAGAAAGTACTGCACAAATGAAAATGCCATCTTTCGTAATAAACACAAAAGTAAAAATTTGTTTTCCCTCGAAGGTGGATGTAAAAGGAAAATGTATTTTCTCAGGTGTCTTGTTTAATTCTCATACTTCCAACAAGTGAATCATAAAATAATAGATCATCTAGTTATTATCATGTGTTCTGTATAAAATGATTGCTGTGTGCCTTGCAATAAACAGTGACGTGATTTTCTTACAAGTACACAGCACACATTGATGTTCCCAGAAAGTAAAATGGAGAATAACATTCTTAAGGTGTGAATTCAGCATTGTGCCTTCCTGAACTATTTTACTAACCCCATTGTACCATTCCTCCAATAATAATTAACACACACACTCTTAATAATTTTGTAAAATAGCTTTTTGTTGTAGATAGTTCTTACCTTCATTAAGGAATTAAGTCCCAACTGAGTGAAATTGTTTTCCTTGAGATCATCTGGCAGTTCTTCTCCAATTGACCATCCTCCTAATCTGTTAATAATACAAGTGTTGAGAACAGGTGATTGGAAGATATTTGGTAGCAATCGAAAGTTCTACATTTAACAGTTATGCTTACTGTCAATGCTTACTGTTCAGAAAATGACCCTTCACTCTATCAAATCTGCACCAGTCAAAGACAGCCACCTAACTGTTGTTATCCAATTTTCCAACACTTGGCCCATAACTTGTATGCCTTGGTACTACATCTACATATTTCTTGAATGTTACAAGGATTTCAGTCTCTACTATTCTGACAGGCAATGAGTTTCAGATTCCCACCATCCTCAGTTAATAAAAATCTCCATTAAATCTCCTGCCCTTCACCTTAAATCCATGCCACCTAGTTAGCGATCCTTTCACCAAGGGGAAAAGCTCCTTCCTGTCCATCATATCTATGCCCCTTATAATTTTACACATCTCAAATACTCAATCTGCTCCAAGAAAAAAATACCCAATCCATCCAATCTCTCTTCATCATTGAGACTCTCCAGTCATGCAATGTCCTGGTATATTTCCTCTGCATTAATATTCCTTCTAAAACATGGATTCCAGAACTGTACACAATACTCTCGCTGTGGTTTAACAATGTTAGCACACATTTAAGATTTTTTTAGATTATGGATAGAGCAACTCTGATTTTCCAGTCTTTACAGTTGGTGACTAGACTATATATTTTCAAGTACAGAATGGCCAGGTTACCATCTCTTTGACTTCTTAAAATACAATCCTAGGTTCCGTTAAGGATTGCCTGCACTGTGAAATGACTTGTTCTCCTTTACTTCTCCACACGTCTCAAATATTCTAGATGATAGATATGGTCACCTTGGCCTTGAAATAACAACGCATCCCAATTTGAATGTTCGTCTCTCAAAGGTCCCATCAATTCAGCAGACAGGCTGAGTCAGCCGACATAGACCTAAATTCCAGGGAGAACACTGCACAATGAGTCACTTTCCAATTCACAAAAGAAGTGGAATGGACTCATATCTACATTGTAATAGTAAGCATAATGTAAGTTGACAATGGTAAAATTTATTCAATTTTATGATTCAAAACTATATTTTCATGAAGGCGACAAATCTCAGGAGACAGAAAAGTTCCTGACTCCACAGACTTGTTTCCATTCAAGAGGATATTATTTTTATTCAGGGCAAACAGGGATAGGATGTAGTTGGGCCTGCCGCCTTCTGCGCTGGCATTGGAGATGAGCAGATGGAGCGGCCTGTAGACTGGAATGCCCACCCTCATGTATCAGGATACAGACCCTCTTGCAATGATAATTGTTAAGCCCTTAAATGCTTGTCCTCAATATCTCATCGAACCAATATGTTTCCCATGCTTCCTCATATCTACCATTCTCCCGCCATCATTCTTATTCCAGGAGGAATACAGCCTACAACAGGGCCGAAAGAGTCGAGTCGGGTAGTGTATTTCACACAGTTGGGTAGCCCTCCATACCTCCTATTTCTCATGTGCATCTAATACTTTTCATGTTCATCTTACCCTTCATGCTCTTTCCATGCCTCCTCCATACCCACTATCCTAATATCCATTATGTACAAAACCAATAAACCATTTGCATATATTTGGAATGTTTCTGAGATTTCCAACAGGATGTTAATAAACAGGAAAGGATGCCAAAAGGATTTACAATTATGTGGTTTGAGTGAAAAGGAGAGGTTGGATAGGCTGGGATTTGTTTTCTCTGGAGTGTAGAAGGCTGAGGGGTGACCTTGTAGATGTTCATAAAATCATGAAGGGCAGAGAGAAGTTGAATAGCCAAGGTCTTTTCCCCAATAAAAAGGAGTCCAAAACTAGAGGGAAGAGGTTTAAGGTGAGAATTGAAAAATTTAAAAGGGACCTGGGAAACAACTTTTTCACACAGAGGGTGGTGCCTGTATGGAACGAGCTGCCAGAGGCAAGTACAATAACAACATTTAAAAGACATTGCAAAGGTACATGGATAGGAAAGGTTTTGAGGGATATGGGCCAAACACAGACAAATGGGCCTAGTTCAGTTTAGGGAATCTGGACAGCATGGACGAGTTGGGCTGAAGTATTTGTTTCAAGGCTGTATGATTCTATGACTCTATAATACATTCCTGGAAAAAGCCTCATTTACTACTTCTTAAAAGTATCAATCAGTCATAGCCATTCATAGCATCAATGTCAGAAATTTAGACAATAAGATATTGGAAAGAATTAGGCTATTTGGCTCATCGAGACTGTTCTATTATTTGGATAATGGATAATATGTTTCTCACACTTGTTCTCCTGCCTTCTCCCAATAACAATTGATCCAATTAGCAATCAAGAACTTGTCTCAAATACACTCAATGACTTGGCCTCCACAGCCTTTTCTAGCAATGAGTTCTGCAGATTCACCACCTTCTGGCTGAATAAATTCCTCCTCATCTCAGTTCTAAAGGGTCGTCTCTTCATTCTGAAACTGTTTCCTTGGCTCCTAGTCTCTCCTACTAGTACAAATGTCTTCTCTATTACCACTTTATCTAGGCCTCTTAATATTCTGTGAGTTTCAAAGAGATCCTCCCTTATCCTTCTAAACTCGATCGAATATAGGCTCAGAGTTCTCAACCGCTCCTCATATGATACAACCTTTATCCCTGGGATTATTCTTGTAAATCTCCTCTGGACCCCTCCAAAGCCACCACCTCCTTCCTCAGATATGGGGCTAATAACAGCTCACAATATTCCGAATGTGATCTGACCAGAGCTTATATAGTCTCAGTAGTTCAACTGTGCTCTTGTGTTCTGGCCCTTTGGAAATGAATGCAAACATTGCAACTGCCTTCCTAACTATCAACTGAATCTGCATGTTAACCTTAAGAGAATACTGAATTAGGACTCCTAAGATCCTACATGCTTCAGATTTCAGAAGCCTTTCCTCAATTAGAAAACAGTCTACACTTCTTAACACCTTGACCTTGTGTAAACATCTAAACAGCAGAAAATCTATCATAAAAAGCAGCAGGTTTTTTAAAGATAATGCACTCTGCAGCTATTATGATACTCACGGCACCCTGCCAGGTATTTTGCTTTCAGCCAGAAATACTGGGTTCATATTACATTTAAAAGCAAAATACTACAAATTCTGGAGAAACTCAGCAGCTCTGGCAGCATCTGTCTGAAGAAGTCATATTGAACTAAAAACTTTAACTCTGTTTCTATCTCCATAGATGCTGCCAGACCTGTTGAGTTTCTCCAGCATTACCTGAGTTTGTTACATCTTACAGCTGTTTAGTAGACATAAAGCCAGGAAGCTTGTCATGGCTGTCAGCAGGCCTCAGCTGCACCCAGGGGTATATCCTTCACTCAGGAGGTTCCTGGACAGTAAATCAAAGGGAGCCTCTGACACCAGTCCTGATCCTGTTTAGGGTGGTCAGAGTCAGAGTCCTCACTACATAAGAGGTGAGGAGCCAAATGACAGACAGCACACCACCCATCTTGACTTTTCCTCATCTATTGTGCTCTGTTTCTCTCCTGGAATGCGAGAGAGGTAAATACTACAGGTATTGGTGTGGTTGGTATTGCAATTACTCTCAGTGTGGGTGTAGAGGTGTCCTCACTGACAGTGCTTGTGGTAAGATGAAACATGAAAGGCTAGTGGTGTTGGAGTTGGGGTGGATGAAAGCCATTAGGGAAGATATTGCAAGCAGCAGTGGACTGGTAGAGCTTGACCCTTATTTGGAAGTTGATTCAGTAGCACAGACAGAGTGAGTGTGAGGTATTGGAGAGACAATGGTGGTACTCCTCTTGGCAGAGTGGAGTAATTACAGTGATGGGCATTCCTCTTGACGTCTGAGACTACTTTCACAGGGGTGGCAATATCAGACCAGGTTGGTATGACCAAGTGTCATGGCCATTGTTATTGGTCTAGAGTAGGAAGAATGCTCTAGTTGGCACTGTCTCTTCCAGCAGGACTTCTCGGACCTTGTCCACGAAGCAAAACACTGATTTTTTTTTCCCCTTCTGCCTTTTCCCTGGCAAATGTCAGCAAACGTCAGGTAGTTCTGGACTGACAGTGTTTGTCTGGTTGTACAATTGACTTTTAAAGATGGCATGGGTACAAGTGTTGCCAGTGGGAAGGGTGCATGGTAAGATGGGGAAGAAGTCAGACATGATGAGAGCCACAGAGGTCGGCAAATATATAAAGAAATGTGCTTGATAAGATACAATGATAAAACTCATTAGGCCTTTTGACAAAAATTTGAAGCAACTCAGACTGAGCCAAAAAAAGTAAGATTGAGCCTAACTTTTAAAAACAAAATTGTTCATAACACGGATTCAGCCAATGTACTTTACCTATTTTGTCCAAATATGTTTTCTGTTGATATTAAATAGTCTTGCAGATTGTAACCTGTGAGGTTGTACAGCAATTGTCCCTCACTATTTCTGTAGTAGGGTGTTGTGGCATTTTCTGCTGGACATTGCTGTAAGATAAATACAATGAGTTAGCTAGATCACTTTTACTGAGATACCTTCAATCGAAAGGTAAAGGCTGAAGTGCAAAATACCACAAAGGTTGAGGAAACATTCAACAAGGTAATCGAGAAATAATGATCAATTAAAAAGAAATTTAGATTTCAATATCTTAGAATCCCTGCAGTGTGGAAACAGGCCATTTGGCCCAACAATTCCACACTGATCCCACGAAGAGTCACCCATCCAGACCCATTCCCCTATCCTATTACTCTACATTTAGTCCTAACTAATGCATCTAACCTACGCATCACTGAACACTACAGGCAATTTACCAGGACCAATTCACCTAACGTGCATATCTTTGGACTGTGGGAGAAAACTGGAGCACCCGGAGGAAACCCACACAGACACAGGGAGAATGGACAAACTCCGCACAGACAGTCACCTGGGGCTGGAACTCAGGTCTCTGTTGCTGTGAGGCAGTAGTGCTAACCACTGAGCCACCGTGCTATATTGTAAAGAATGCAGCCTGACAAAAACTGGGAAGGATAAGCAGCTTTGAGATCAAATGAATGATCAGCTGTTGACTGCAATGTATTCCAATTTCAACACAGAGAATTTAAAATTCTGACTAGAACAATTTGCATTTTCAATAAACATTTTACTGGACAGTGTATCATGCAAAAGGTGACTACACAAAATTAAGACTAGTGGAATTGGAGTTAATATATTAGGACAGATTGAAGATGGTTTATCGACAGTAAACAAGGATTGGAATAAATAAGTAATTATTTATCGCATTTTCAGATTGGCAGTGTCAATATGTTACTGCAAGGAACTATATTTGTGCCTCATCTATTTTCAATTCCTATTGATAACTTAGATGAATGAACTAAATGCAATGCATTCAACTTGGCTGGAAATACAAAGCTAGGTGGGAAACTAAGTATTGAGGACAATGCAAAAAGGCTGCAGACTGACAGAGACAGGTCAGTGAATGGATAAGGACATGGAAAATTGAATTAAGTCGGTGTAAATGTGGTCTAACCTTTAAAGCTGGCAGGATTGGTCGAGAGAGCTGTTAATGAAACAAACAGTGTTCTAGGCTTCATTAATAGAGACATAGAGTGAAAGAGCAAGGAGATTATGCTAATCTTATATAGGACATTAGTTATACCTCAGTTGAAGTGTTATTTGTACAGTTCTGGGCACCTTACTTTAGAAACGATATCAATGCATTGAAGAGAGTGCAAAAGAGGTTTATGTGAATGATTCCAGGGAGGAGAAGCTTCAGTCAGGAGCTTGGACTGGAGAAGCTGGAAAGTGCTTTCTTTAGAAAGGAGATAACTGAAGGCAGATTTGAAAGAAATTTTCAAAATCCTGAGGGGTGCAGACAGAGTAGATGGTGTAAAACTGTTCCTGTTCACAAAAGAATGAAGAATGAGAAGGCACAGTTTTGAAGTCCTTTGAAAAAGACACAAAAGCAAGATGAGAAAAATCTTTTTCACACAGTAGTGGTCTAGGTTTGGAATGCACTGCCTAGAAGTTTGAGGAGAAAGTGAGGACTGCAGATGCTGGAGATCAGAGCTGAAAATGTGTTGCTGGAAAAGCGCAGCAAGTCAGGCAGCATCCAAGGAACAGGAGAATCGATGTTTCGGGCATAAGCCCTTCTTCAGGAATGAGATGTGGTTGTGGTAGCGACTCTGTTTGAGAACGTGGCTGAAGAGCTTCTGCGCAGAGGAGATGACCAGGGGTGTGCAGTGAGAGAGGGACTCACTGAAATCCTTGTAGATGGAGGAAGATAGCTTCTTCAGGAATCTGAAGAAGGGCTTATGCCCAAAACGTCGATTCTCCTGTTCCTTGGATGCTGCCTGACCTGCTGCGCTTTTCCAGCAACACATTTTCAGCTGCCTAGAAGTTTGGCAGAGAAAGGTTCGACTGTTTCCTGTCTAAATGACTTTTCATCACAGCTTCACTTTAGCTCTAATGAAGAGTCACCTGGACTCAAAACGTTAGCTTGTTTTCTCTCCTTGGATGCTGCCTGATGTGCTGTGATCTCCAGCATTTTTTGTTTTCAGTTCAGATTCTATCATCTGCAGTAATTTGCCACAACAAAAGTTCAACTGTGTGATTTACAAGGGCAGTGGATGATTATTTAAATAGAAACAATATGCAGCGTTATGGGGAAAAGGTAGAAGGTTGATATTAAGTCTAAATGCTTGGAGTTGATGCAGATATGATGGGGTGAATGGCTTGGTTCTGCACTGTCACAATTCTGTGATTCTGTATATCTGCAAAAGGATCACACTTTCAGGAAAAGGGGTAAGCCACTTGGGATCAAAGTCAAGAGAAATAACTTCAATGAAAAAGGTGGTGAATCTTTGGAATTCTGTACCTCAGAGAGTTGTGCATTCTTTGTCTCTATTCAAGACATAAACTACTAGGGTTTTAGATACAAAGGTAATTAAGTGGTTTGGGATTAGTGCAGCAAGCTGGATTTGAGGACAGTAGATCAGCTCTGATCGAACTAAATGAGAGGATTCAAAAGACTAAATGGTTTGCTTTAGTTTTTCTGTTTATCTTCTTACGTAAGAAAGAAAGAGATGGAAAAAGGCTGGAATCAAGTTGCACCCATGTTCCACTCTAGCTTTTAGTTGTGCCATTTTCCAGAGTAGGAGAGGATATGGGATAATCTCCCATGCGTGCTCCTCCTCAAAACCCCACTATAAGAGGTCACATCTTGATGAGTTCAAAGGCTAGTTTGGGTAGGCCACTCATTTTATTGTTAAAGACCTCAATGACGTTTATGCCGATGGAGAGTTCTGCTGATGCCCCAGGAAAAACCCCATATCCAGACAGTAGAGTCAAACCAGCAGGGATCAATTACCTTAAGGTAAACTTTATTGGCTCCCAGTGTGGGTATGTGACAGCTCATAAATAATTTTATGCCACAAATTATAAATGCTCTTTTACACCAAGGCTAGAGTTGAGCTTTTACTTTAAGTTGCAACTGAGCAGTCAAGTTTATGCATCAGATTATACTATCTATCATTATAAAGACAGTTGCACTAACCTTGACTTTTCTAATTTAAGGCAATCATGCTAACCTAAGTAAGATAATTAGGGATATGTTAAATATGATTTCACTGGATATAATCCCAAGAAATTTTAATGAGAAAATAAGCACTTCAAATTTAAATGAGCATGTTATGGTGACTAAAATTAACTGTTAAATTTCCAGATCTCTGACTCGTTCTTGCTGAAGATGAGCTCTTGTAAAATTACAATGCTACCATATAAGTCTCCTTTCTACAGATACATTTCCCAGCTCACAGGATGCTGTTTTAAGTAGTTAAGTTATCTTATGCATGTCACAGACTTGGGTAGAATGGGGTAATGATGTCACTAAGAAAACTGGAATAAAACAATTACACTTATGTTGTAAAACCACATGGGGACAAAAAGCATCAGAAAGCTTTAATTAAAGTTGACTATTTAACCACTACAATTAATGCCATTTTAGCACAATTACAATGAATGGCATGTTCCATCACACTCTCAGTAACCTACCAACAGTAATGTTAAGCAAGCCTTCCATAATCCTACACTGAGCCAACAGTTAGATTCATTCTGGTTTACTTGTGCTTCATTTACACATTTGTATTTAGCATGTATCTGTGGAAAGGAGAGTTATTTGGTAGCATTGTAATTTTGCAAGAGCTCATCTTCAGCAAGAATGAGTCAGAGAGTTAATTATGAGATTGATATGCTGTTAAAAGTTATTCAACAAGATCTTTCTCAAAGGCTTTTGCAGTAAGACTAAAAGCATATCAAGGATTGACTTTTGTTAGCTGCACTCTGGGGGCTGTCTAGACTGTGCATCATCTGGAGAAGAATATAGTTATTCATAGCAACTTCTGGACTTCCAAATTATTTTGAGCATGTAATCCAGAAACTATTGTCCACTTATGAGAAGGAAATATTGTGATTTCTGATGGTTTCATTGTCACTATTATTGCATATAGTTGAATATATAGTCAAACTTATCTAAATTCAAAAATTGTTGCATAACATGACCTGTGGGCTCAGAATCAATGGAATTATCAGGACCCATTATTCTTACCTGATAGCCATTATCACAATTACAGTGCCCCACAAAACTCTGTGGTTCTGAATTTCCATTCCACCCGCATGAAGAACTGTCCCTAATAAAAAATACAACAGATATTTTTCCAGTGAAAATAGTGATTTTCAGCTTGTAAATCAGTTTTGTGATTTGTCTGTTAATTTACTTATTGGGAGTATGTTCAACAATAGGTCTTAAGCAAGATTACCATAACAAAGACAGATATCTAACAGTTTTAATTCTCCATGTTTCTTACTTGAATCTCAGCTCAACAGTTGTAGCCTCATCTCAAACTCAGGAGCTAATGAGTTAAAGCTTCATTCTAAAGATTTTATTATACAATTAAAAATGATACTTTAGTGCCATAGTCAAGGAGTGTTACACAATTGGAAGTACTTCAGGTGAGACATTAAACTGAGAACTCCATAGTCAGGAGAAAGCAGTTCAAAAAGATTTACTAATGTTTTGTGCTCATGGCACATCCTTAGAAGTTTGACTGAAGTATTGGTAATCTGTGATTCTGTTACAATCATATGTAACAATGACAACCCAGAAACAACTTTGGGTATTCTACTATCTGGATATTGGTTAAGTAGTGACACATCTGATTGAGTTAACCAGTCTATATGGCTTTGGACTGTGTTAATCAAAGCATGTGTTTTTACAGCTTGATAGTTTGTGTTTGGTGTCCCAAATGAACGTCATCCATTCCCTAGCACTAATATCCTTAATGAGTTGAGCATTAATGAGAAGAATAAAAGTTATTCAACAAGATCTTTCTCAAAGGCTTTTGCAGTAAGACTAAAAGCATATCAAGGATTGACTTTTGTTAGCTGCACTCTGGGGGCTGTCTAGGCTGTGCATCATCTGGAGATTGTTTACTTACAGATCGGAGGCTTGGCCAATGCAGGATTCATTTATTTTCAGAAACTTCAACAACACGGAGGTCAGGTTTATAAAATCATTGTTACCAGAACTGTACAGAGAGAAAAAAAATCAGAATTAAGCACAGGAAGAGTATGAAAGTGAAACAACAAACTGCACCCTAATCAGACAATTCTAGGAAGAAAGATCCATCCTGCATTCTGCCATACTGATTTGTATAAATTTACTCCAAAAATGGAAGGTGCATTTCACTGTTAACGTAATTACTGTTATTATCACAGTTGCTACTACTGATGCCTCACCATTCGTAAAACTTAATACATTGGAAACATTAGCTGTAACATTAAACACACCTAATTAAATAATTGGAGTCAAAGTATTTGGATAGTTATGATGGCCTCGATTTTGTAGTCAATGGCAAAAGAATGGTGTGTACCATTCATTATGCTCATACCAACTCACATTTGTTTCTAGTGAACCTTGCACAGCAACTTAAATTCTGGTACCTGTGCTAATTAAGCACATGACAACAGGTCTCTTAAAACAGATTGAGAAACTTGACTGAGGCACATTAGGCTAGATATGCATGCCCTAGTTTTTGGATGGGGAATTAGTGGAACAGTGATAACTTCACTGGGCTGGGAATCCAAAGGTCCATGCTAATAATCTGGGGATTGGAGTTTGAATCCCACCTAAAAGTACTTACTGAAATGAAAACCTAATAAAACCCTGACATTTTAAGAGTTGTCTAACAGTAACTATGTAACTATTGTCAATTGTTGTAAAAAACCCATTTGGTTTACTAGGATCTCAGAGGAAAAGCAATCTGCAGTCATTGCTGGAGATCTAGTTCACATGTGGCTTCAGACTCACTGCAATGTGGTTGATTCTTAGCTACCCTTTAGAGAGCCAACCAATTCAAGAGCAACTAGGATTGGGCACCAAATGCTTTCTTAACAGCCATGCCAACATCCCACACTAAAGAAAATAATTGCAATTTGTGAGTTGCCTCTGCCAGTTATAAACAAAGATGACTGAGGTTTGGTGCATCTGTATATTGTAGTGAGTGGCCAAGTGGGTCCCATGCTGCTTCCTTCTTTTCCAACTTGCAAGCTGCACCAATTATCAGCAAAGTGAAAATCAATGTTGTGGATTAGATACTACGCAGTATAAAACGATTGCTTTTCTTAAAGGCAGACTGTTACATTTAAAGTGAGTCTGCACTAAAGGTTGGTGAAACTTAAAATGTTGGAAAGTTAAACACCAAGGCAGAGCGAGGATTCAGGGATTCAGGTTGGGGCATTGAAGGCAGTAGTGATGGAGCTGGGTAGGAGGACACATGGTTTCTTGGGGAGGGATGTCAGAAACCCTCAAGGATTGAACCATCAGAATGGTTCAGGAGGAGGGAACTAGGTACATCAATAACTGTTTTTTGGACCCTAGGTTCCAACACCGTTCAAAGGAGGTTAAATGACCTTGTTTGGGTGGTCAAGGTCATCTTGACATAATATTTCCTACTCATCACGCCACTAATCTCTTATGCTGGAGAATGTATCCCACACCTGTCACTTGCCCAACACCACTCCCTGACACTCGGGAATCATGCTTAATAGTCGGTCTCACCCCCTCACGATTATACCAATGATTCATCTCTCTCTAGCTCCTTCAACTATTCAGCTATGACAGGAACATCACCACAGAGTAACATAATCATTGACAATTTATTCTTTTGTTTTGAAAGAAAACAATAATGCATAATAGAAGGGCGCACAGCAGAATTTGGTGGAGAAAAGGACACCTCTATCTCCTGAGTCCTATTGATAAGATTGCTGTCAGCATCATAAAGCCAAAAACCATAGAGCCTGAGCCATAGAAGGCACCAAGACCATTAAGGTTAACAATATATTCATGATTGATGTGTCTTCTTAGCTTTCAGCTCAATCTGCTATTTTGCTTGAAACTACTGAAGGTGCAACTATGGATCTTATGATCCCAATCCACTTCCTTCCACCCATAGCCATCCTCCCCCTTCTGAGGTCCTGCTTTCTGATAAACAAGCACTGTTGCCTCTCAAGCCAGCAGATTAAAGAGGAAAATACTCTAAAATGATGAAAAGGCGTCAGCACTTGATCTAACACTCATAGACTGCAGCCCAGATACTGGCACTAAATATAGCTTAGAGGCTAGAATAGAGTTAAGATAAGCAAGGGTGAGTGATTTCAGGCATAGGTGGGCTGCAGCAAGGCCAGTTGTAAAGAATGATTTGTTTGCCAAAGGTAGCAGATGAGTTCTGGTACAGAGGATTCAGGTGAGAACTTTGATGGGAAACAAAAAGGATAGGACATGAAGGACTGTTGGACATGCACACTGAAATGCTGGGTTCACTGGCTGTCATGCTAACCATCCTCCTGTCATTGCCAAGGAATACGGAGGAGTCAAGAGTGTGGTACTGGAAAAGCACAGCAGATCAGGCAGCATCTGAGGAGCAGGAGAATCCAGTCTTGCTCCAACTTTGCAAAGCACTTCAAACAGAATTTCCCCTTGCCTCAGTTGTTCTTCAATCTCTTTGTGGAGCTTCTGTGCATGTTGCAGACTTAAGGCACAATCTTTCTATTTCAGAGTAAGTCTGAAAGTAGGCAAGAAACTCAGGGCCTACAAAGAAAGGCTATTGTATCTTCCAGAAATCACTCAGTTCATTGGCTGAGAGTGGGCTTCCTGCTGGAATTAGGAAGTAAGAGCCACCAAAAGCTGTCAGCCAATCAGTGACCGGCAGTCCCAGAAATTACCAGATCCACAGTGAAGGCCATGGTTGTCATCAGAACAATACTTATGGACTTCCAGAACAAAGGATCACCCAATCTCATAGTGTTTTGTTAGGACAGTCTCACAAGATGGAGGTGATGGAGAAAAGTGAGCCACATGGTCAGAAATAAGGCCAGGGCATGGGGTTAAATCATTGCAATCTCCTCGCTGAACCATGTCCAGTCCCTTGACTGCTTCAATCTTATTGCAGATTGAAGGGACACCTCCTGAACTCCAAACTGACAATCTGCCTACAAGGGTAATCTTCTACTTCCTAAATGAGACATTTACAGCCCTGTTGGATTGAAGCCCTTAAATTGTTGTTAATTGTTCAATTAAGGACCCTAATTTTAGTTTCAAATAACTTCACAACAGTCAGTATTTACACATGGAGAATCCTTGGCACCGATCCATATAACTCAGAGCCAGCTCTCAGAGCAAACTGGATGTCATAGAAGAGTATCCCTACAGTGTGGAAGCAGGGCAATCAGCCATTTGAGTCCCCACCAACTTTCCAAAGAGCATCCAACCAACACCCACCACCCTACCCTATAACTCTGTATTTCCCACGGATAATCCACCTGGCCTGCACATCCCTGGACTCTATGGGCAATTTAGCATGGCCAATCCACCTAACCTGCACATCTTTGGACTGTGGAATGAATCCAGAACACCCGAAGGGAACTCACACAGACGCAGGGAAATTGTGCAAATTCCACACAGACAGTCACTCTAGGCTGGAATTGAATCCAAGTCCCTGGCACTGTGAGGCAGCATGCTGACCACTGAGCCACTGTGCCTCCCCATAAACCTTACCAATCCTGATATGGATTTTATGTGGCAATGCATTCCTTTAATTCTAGTCACTAGTATTTCTTGAATTTTACTGTAATTGTAAATTTCACTGTTTATAACTGTCTATTACTTGTCTCTGTGGGCTTTGAACTGATATTCCCAGAACATTGACTTGGGGTTCTGTATCACTAGCCCAATGACATCACCACTATCTGCCCTTACTGACATGCCTGCTCTTATCTGTCAGCCAGGACTCCCTGGTTGGATCAAACTAACTGCCTCAATCAGGGAACTCGAATTTCACCTGCTGACCTAATTATAATCATGACAGAGATGGCACAAGAAGGTGAAGCTTGGGCCTTCCCACCAGAATTGAATTGAGACAAAGACCAGAAGATGGTTAGGGGGGGAGGTGCTGGTCTTTCACCATTCCACAGAAACAGGTTCACTTCCTGCCTGCAGGTCCACTGCCTCCAGCCCAGAAGATCCCACTCATTGTGCGATACTTTCCTCCTCTGCCATTCTGCAAAGCTGCAGCAACACTCCAACAAATAGAGACAGAAACTGCTGTCATTACTCAACAGAATTGGCAGCCTTTATGGAGGGAGAAATAAAGTTTCAGACTGTGACTTATCTTCAGTTCTACTCCAAAGGTGCAGATGGAGGGAACTTCCAGAAACCAGACTTTGGAGGTTTTTTGGACGTGTTCACCCCCAATATCCAATACAGGCAAATTGTGACAAGATTGGCAGTTAGTGGTCGTGGGCAAAACTTTTCTCATTGTTAATCAGAGGACCTCTGCACATCTATGCTTCCTTTTTTAGGTAAATATATTAACCTGTGACTGCTTCTATTGTGTGTATGTGTGTGTGTGTGTCTTTTTGTGTTACACATTTTTGTAAACAACTGTTTGTTTATCCTGTCTCTACTGATTTTCCTGTGTGTGCATGTAATTGTGAGTGAGTGAGACACCTTTCAGTCATGGCTGACCTCGTTGTTCTAGCTTTCTGCTTCCTTGAAGCAACGTCACTTGTGACTAAAGAGGCCAATGCTGGAGTGACAGTCCAGGTCATAGAAGTCACATCTATATATGGTCATTGATCTGCTAGAACTGCTGCACTCCTTCCTTCGTGCCCGCTTGTCTGCTGCAGCACTCATCAGCTTCTTTTCCCCTGTTTTGAGATGTTGGTTCAGGGGGCTTCTCCATCTCATGTGGTCAGCTGCAAGCCTTTCCCAGGATCCATAACGATATCAAGCACATACATGTTTCTCATGCAGCATAGCTGGGGAATGCCCAGTGGGTCTCTTCCCAGATGCAAGCTCTCCACAGAGGATATTCTTTGGGATGCAGCCGTCCTCCATGCAGTGGACGTGGCCTAACCAGCGCAGTCTTCGCTGCCTGAGCAGAGTGTACATGCTTGGAAGGCTAGCGTGAGATAGGACCACTGCATTGCCCTCTCTGTCTTGCCAGGATATGCCCAGGATAAGGCAGATACTCCTCAAGTGGAAGGTGTTCAATCTTCTCTCCTGTCTGGTATATGTAGTCCATGTTTCACTGCCATACGGCAGTGTGCTTATGGCGCGGGCATTGTAGACTGACATTTTTGTCTTCACTGTCAGCTTAGGAATTCGAGTTGTGAGGCAAGCAAGAGTTGAGGCTGCTTCAGTTAGCAAAATGTTGATGGAAACTGCTGCCTCTTGAAAATAACAATTCTAATCATCACTGAGCGGTAACAGACCAGTATTCTCATTGATACCTATTACAATACTTCACAGACTAATAGCTGTCAGGATAATTTAAGCAATTATATCAAGCTCTATATGAAGGAACGTGATAAGCAACATGTAATAAGATGAATAAGCTTAAGTAGGTTTATGGATGAAATATATATCTAGACAATTCATTTAGAATATGAGTTGAATGATGGCATTCACTTAGAGGAACAATTATGTTCAAATAAACAGCCATTAAATATATTAATGGTCCTCAAATAGCTACTATTTAAAAAATAAACATATAAACTAGCTCAAATTATTTAAATAATGGTTATGATGTAGAAATTATAAAAATGTTCACAAATCTGGCTTGATATTGATCAGTTCAGGACCAAAATTCCGCTTGTGACACAATTAAAATCTTTGTGCAGCTCTTCAGACCAGAGGTGGAGCTTGAAACTGAAATTATGCTTCACATCATGGCAATGATTATCCCTTGCTGCCAATGCAACGTTTTGCTTTCATATCTTCACATTCTTTCCTTGGAGAATAAAATTGATTTGAAGAAGATTCACAAGCTGATCAACAGTCTGACTGGTCCTACATGAGCACTCCTTCTTATGTTGCGACTATCTTTATACCAATCACTAATAATTTGGTCTTTTGCAGTGGTAAGACTTCCATAGCCCAGATGATAGGAGGTGTTGGGGAGGGGGAGAAAGAAGGAGGTGGGAGTGAAAACGAATCAGGAGATGATAAACATGTAAACCCGCCAGACTCCAGCAATTCCATTGGAATTCCAAGTGAGAGGCTGAATCTCCATTCAGCAGCACCCTTCAACTTCTGACTCAATTATGGGAATATGGCTGTCAACACAAAGGTTCAGAGGAAAGATGGTGGCATAATAGTCTGGATGAGGCCCGACTAATGCTCTGGAGATGTGAGCTCACATCCCACCAAGCAAGCTGGTGGAATTAAATTTGATTAATACTTTTGGAATATAGAGTTAGTTATAGTGAAGATAATTAAGAAGGCAGTGGTAGTGTCCATCCCCCAAACTAGGAGGCCTGGGTTACAGTTCCACCAACTCCAGAGGACTCTAATAATATCTCTGAACAGGTTGTTTAGAGTGTGTTGCTAGCAAAGCACAACCGGTCAGGCAGCATCTGAAGAACAGGAGAATCAACAGGAGAATGAGCCTCAAAACGTTGACTCTCCTGCTCCTCGGATGCTGCCTGACCAGCTGTGCTTTTCCAGCACCACACTCTTCAACTCTGATCACCAGCATTTGCAATACTCAATTTCTCCTAAGATCTGTTATACAAATCCATATGGTTCACTAATGTCCTTTAGAGAAGGAAATCTGGCAGACTGGTAGTTAAGCAAAAAGGGTGTGTGTGCTTCTCAAAGCAATTCTCCATCCAAAATTTCTCCACCCCGGCAATCCGAGCCCACCTCCTCAGGTCTGAGAGCCCAGCTCCAGCAAAACCCCAGAATTAACTTGGCCTATGGTATCTGTTCCCCAAGGCACAGTTATGGCTACCACTCCTGGTGGCATAGTTTCAATAACAAAGTTGGTAACCATTTGTTTGGCCAGCAGTCCTTTCAGGTAGGACTTCCTTTCAGAAGGAACATTTCAAATGAATTATAGACGGAGGGCTGTAGAATGGCTTCAGAGTGACCAGCCAAATGAAGGTGGGCTCTGCTCCCAACTTGAAGAGGTTTGCAGTTCAGTGTAGTGGAGAGGGATTTCTCCCCCTAGGATAACATTGAACGAAATAACCTCTCAGGTACTTGGTCAGTAACACCAGTGCCTCAGGATGCCACAGTGACAGAGCTGGGTAGGTTTCCCTCAGCATGTCAAGCCTCAAGAGGAAAGAGGGAGCCGCTGAAACCATCCCTTTCCATGGGGCAGAGAGATTTCAACTAGACTCAATTCAACTAGACTTTATCTGTCGTCAACCAGACCACTACAGTTTCAGCAAAATTTTCCTTCTTTTATATTATCTATCTCTATTTGTGAAACTCAAGATTTTGTGTGTTTTATTAGTTCCTATCTCTATATGTCATAATACTTTCAACATTCTGTTGTGGGCAAAGTCTTAGAGAGAATTGTAAGGGATAGGATTTATGCACATCTGGATAAGAATGATGTGATCAAGGATAGTCAGCATGGTTTTGTGAAGGGCAGGTCGTGCCTCACAAACCTTATTGAATTCTTTGAGAAGGTGACTAAGGAGGTAGATGAGGGGAAAGCGGTAGATGTGGTATATATGGATTTTAGTAAGGCGTTTGATAAGGTCCCCCATGGTAGGCTACTGCAGAAAATACAGAGATATGGCATTGAGGGTGAGTTGGAGGTTTGGATTAGGAATTGGCTCTCTGGAAGAAGACAGAGGGTAGTAGTTGATGGCAAAGGTTCATCTTGGAGTGCCGTCACTAGCGGTGTTCCGCAAGGATCTGTTTTGGGACCATTGCTGTTTGTCATTTTTATAAATGACCTGGAGGAAGGGTTAGAAGGTTGGGTGAGCAAGTTTGCGGATGATACGAAAGTCGGAGGAGTTGTAGACAGTGAGGAAGGATATGGCAGGTTACAGCGGGATATAGAGAAGCTGCAGAGCTGGGCAGAAAGGTGGCAAATGGAGTTCAATGTAGCTAAGTGTGAAGTGATTCACTTTGGTAAGAGTAATAAAAAGATGGATTACTGTGCTAATGGTAGACTACTTGGTAGTGTGGAAGAGCAGAGGGATCTTGGTGTCCATGTACACAGATCTCTGAAAGTTGCCACCCAGGTAAATAGTGCAGTGAAGAAGGCATATGGCGTACTGGCTTTTATTGGTAGAGGAATTGAGTTCCGGAGTCCTGAGGTCATGCTGCAGTTGTATAAGACTCTGGTGCGGCCGCATCTGGAATATTGTGTGCAGTTTTGGTCGCCATACTATAGGAAGGATGTGGAGGCACTGGAACGGGTGCAGAGGAAGTTTACCAGGATGTTGCCTGGTATGGTAGGAAAATCCTATGAGTAAAGGCTGAGGCACTTGGGGTTGTTTTCATTGGAGAAAAGAAGGTTTAGGGGTGATTTGATAGAGGTGTACAAGATGATTAGGGGGTTAGATAGGGTTGACAGTGAGAACCTTTTTCCACGTATGGAGTCAGCTATTACAAGGGGGCATAGCTTTAAATTAAGGGGGGGTAGATATAGGACTGATGTTAGGGGTAGGTTCTTCACTCAGCGAGTAGTAAGTTCATGGAATGCCCTGCCAGTAGCAGTGGTGGACTCTCCCTCTTTATGGGTATTTAAGCGGGCATTGGATAGGTATATGGAGGATAGTGGGTTAGTGTAGGTTAGGTGGGCTTTGATCGGCGCAACATCGAGGGCTGAAGGGCCTGTACTGCGCTGTATTCTTCTATGTTCTATGTTCTATGTTCTATTCTTTGCACATAAATCCATCAACACCATTGTTAATCCAGAGAGAGCTTCATCAATCTAAATACAATAAAAGAAAAATTAAAATGTCTTATTTATGATCTTTCCTCTCTCTAGCTAAAAGTGCTTTGTGGATGATCCATCTTGACCACTTCTTGAGGCCTACAGCATCTCAGATGTTAATCTTCAGTCAATTTGATTTGCTGCACATTATATCGAGAAATGGCTGGGGGCACTGGACATTGCAAAGGCTATGGGTCCTGACAAGCATTCCAACAATAATACTGAAGATTTATGTTCAAGAACTAGCCATGCCCCTAGCCAAGCTTCACCAGAATAGCTACTAAATTAACATCTGCCCAGAATTTAGAAAAATGTTCAGGCATGTTCTGTGCACAAATAGGAAGACAAATCCAATCCAACCAATTACCACCCCATCAGCTTACTCTCAATAATTATCAAAGCAATAGAAAGTGTCATTGACAGCATTAATAAGTGGTACTAGCTCAGCAATATCCTGTTTTCTGAAGTTGAGTTTGTTTTCTGCCAGGAACACTCAGCTCCTGATCTCATTACAGCCGTGGTCCAAACATAGGAACAAGAGGTGAACTTCAGAGGTGAAATATGTATAACAGCCTTTGATATCAAAGCAGCATTTTTCTTGCAAAACTTGAATAAGTTGGAATTGAGGGAAAACTGTCTGTTTGGAGTCTATCAAACACAAAGATTGTGGTTGTTAGAGATCAGTCATTTCAACTCCAGAACATTTTTGCAAACACTCCTCAGCTTATTGTTCTGGGTCTAACCAATTTCAACTGCTTCATCAACAACCTTCCTTGCATCATGAGGTCAGAGATAGGCATGTTGGCTGATGATTGCATCATATTCAGTACAATTCATGACTCTTCAGATACTGAATCAGCCCTATTCCGTACGTCGCAAAACCTGACAACATCCAGGTTTGAGAAGGTAAGCTGCAAATACCATTCACACCATGCATTTTCCAGGCAATGTTTATCTCAAACAAGAGAATGTAATCAACATCCCTTGATATTCAATGGTATCACCATTACTAAATCCCCCACTATTAATATCCTGAGAGAGGTCACCATTAATCAGAAACTGTACTTGACCAACTATATAAATACAGTGGCTACACGAGCAGGTCAGAGGCTAGGAGTTCTCTAATGAGTAACTCACCTCCTGTTTCCTCAAAGCCTACCTACCATGGACAAGGCACAAGTCAGGGGTGTGACAGAATACTCTCCGTTTGCCCAAATGGATACAGTGTCATTAGTACATAAGAAGCTCAATACTGTCCAGTACAAATGAGCCTTGATTAGCACCCCATTCACCAAGTTCTCCCTTCACCATATCAGTGACAGCAGCGTGTACCATCTGCAGCATGCATTGCAGTAACTCACTAAGGTTCCTTCAACAGCACCTTCCAATCCCACTACTACTAAGGTCTTGAAAGACGAAGCAGCAGATGTGTTGGAACACCACCTGTAAGTTTCTCTCCAAGCCACATACCATCCTAACTTGAAACTGTATCAATGTTCTTTCTCTGTCACTGGCTTAAAATCCTGATACTCTCTTCTTCACAAGACTGTGAATAAACCTGCACCTCTGGGACTGCAAGAGTTCAAGAAGGCAATGTGGTCTGGACAATAAATACTGGCTTAGCAAGCGACACTCACATCCCATGACTGAAATTTCTAAATAAAGGTTAATCAGACGGATTATATTCTGATACAAAAGTTTGAAAGCTGGCCTCTCCTGACTGGAACATTTTACTTATATATGGTTATTGGCAGAGAAACTGAAATTGGGTGGCTTCCTATTTATTGAGAGTGCAATTGGTCATTTCACTCATTTATTCCACCAACCCCCATGTTGAGGGCCATGATCAGGACACCTCACCTGAAGAATGTGACATCTGAATCTTGATATATATCTGGAGATAGCTTGAGTGAGGGATATTCAGCAATTAAAGGCTTGACACTGAACAGGGCCATTGCTAGAATGACAAAGAGAACAGGAAGCAGAATGTTCGCAATGGCCCCTTTCCAGTCCCTTCTTGTATGGTGAAAGCGTTTAATCATCAGAGCTACCATCTGTTTCAAAATGAGTCTCCATCCAGTTACTCGTTGGGTTCCAGCAAGGGCTGCACCTTGTAAAAGAAAACAAAACACTTCATTCAAAACAATCAAGGGTGATACGGTTTTATTTTTATGGTTTTTATTTTCTCAGTCATTACATTATACTGAATGCCTTGATATATCAAGCCACCAACTGAATGGACAAAAATTTGAAAGAAATTAAGCTCCAATTTAGAGAATGCTATAAGTTTCATCAGGAAATTGTCTTAAATGGTAAATTATCTGCAAAATGCTGTGGATTTTGGAAATCTGAAATGAAAACAAAGATGCTAGGAAATCTCAACATCTCTGACACATCCAAGGAGAGAAACAGAATTGACACTTGACTTTAATATGACTCTTCTTTCTTTACACAAATTTCTCGTACAAAACATCGTTCAGGTTTTTAAGCTTTCAGAGAAGTTCCTCATGATCTCTTCCTGCATTGCTCCCTGGGAGTGCTTCTTGAGTGATTGTTTCCCTGGGTGGATTGGAGACTGTCTAGGGTATGAGTTCACTGGTTTAGCCAATGTGACAAAACAATGAGGACCAGGAGAAAGGAGGGTCTCTACCCTCTCCATCACCTTTACCATAGAAGCAGAAAGTGCTGAAAACTCAGTAAAAATAGGTATCCCTCAAATTGTGTGACTTCCATGCCAAAAATATTGCAGAACATTTAGACAACTGAGAGTAATTATCATTCTTTTCTTTGCGTTGGGAGACTTCCAATGGTTCCAATCATTGATCAGGATCCTCCACTGGAGCCTGCTAATGGTCCACTCATATGTGAGCAAGGGAACTGAACTTTGTTTTCAAATTACTTCACATGGCAAACAAATCTCCACTGATATAGGGGTTTCCCAGGGCAACCTTAGAAGAAAAATGTCAGCAGTCCCTATCCCTGACTTTGTCCATTAGTTATGACCTAACTTGTAAAGATTAAGATAAAGATTATGTTAAGATAAGGTAATAGAATCTTAGAGAAATAGTAAAGGACCCAAGATCTGACTTGAAAATTCCTGCGGGTTGTGTGTGAAATTTTATGATTTTTAATACCAACCATTCTCTGCTCATCTAGGGCAGTAGGTGCGGATCATTCTGATTCGTGAGCCTGCACTGCAGTTTCAAGCTGAGTGAAATTGCCAGTATATCACCAATTAATGCTCAGCCACGGACAGATTTAAGCAATGGAATCATGTCTACCAGGCAGCAGAGCAAAAGGTAGAGGAGTCTTTCATCTCTGCAGTGCAGATAGGTTTTATCAACAATTGCACTATCTACTGTCATTCATCCATCCAGCTACATATCTAATAGCAGCCTATATTTCAGTAGCATCTCTTGCCTGCAGAAGATCTTTTTAAACTAAGGAAAGTTAAATTTTAGGCAGAAGCAGAAAAGGGGGAAGTAAACAGAATGTGAAATATCATGGTATCAATGTCTACGGTCTCTAGTTTTGAAGGATGCACAAATTAGTGGAAATGGTTATTCAGTTAAATGAAAGAAATTTAGAACAGAATAGGAGAATGATTTTTAACATTGAGGATTACAAGTCTATAGAATGTACGACCCAAGCATAGACCTAAGAACCATGGACTTAGGAGCAGAAGTAGCCATTTGCCCCTTTTAGCCTGTTCCACAATTCAAAAAGATCACGGCTAGTCAGGTTCAGGTCTCAGCTCCACTTTCTCTTCTATCCAGTATAACTCTCAACCCCTCATCTAAAAATCTGTAGAGCCAAACCTTAAATAAACTTAAAGAGACTCTCCAATACTTTTGGGGGTGAATAGAATTCCATACCCTATGGACCCTCTAAGAGAAAACAATTCACCTCGATGATATTTTAAAAGGGAAACCTCATTTATTTAACCTATATCCTGTAGTTGGAGTCTGCCTGTACAAGCGAAAACATCCTCCATTTTACTCAGTCCACTCAGAATCCTATATATTCCAATAAGACCATCTCTCATTCATCTGCACTCACATGGATATAGGCCTAAGCTGTTCAACTGTTCTTCATAAGACCCCTTCATTCCAGGAATAAGCCCAATTAAAACTTGACCGCATTAAAAATGATAAATGGAAGGAAGTGGTCTCAGAATTATCGCTGGGAAAAAAATAAACTCCATTGGTTTATCCAGCCTGTTAAGAGTAATGATTATGTAACTTGCACAAAAACAAAGTTGGAATTTGAATCTGGAATTTGTAAAATCACCACTGGATTTATAATTTTGACATACTGCTATTTTCACATGCTCCATACCTATCTCTGGCTAAAAAACAAAGGTAATTTATATCTGCGTTCATGCTACT
This sequence comes from Chiloscyllium punctatum, assembly GCF_047496795.1. Taxonomy (NCBI): domain Eukaryota; kingdom Metazoa; phylum Chordata; class Chondrichthyes; order Orectolobiformes; family Hemiscylliidae; genus Chiloscyllium; species Chiloscyllium punctatum. The sequence goes on along the minus strand of NC_092746.1, from coordinate 55,215,340 downwards.
CAAAAGCTAGTTGCTCAAAGGCCCACTGACTGTAATTGGACTTCCAAACATGAGAGTCCCTTTTACCTTACTCTGTTGAGTGGGAATATGACTGCTTTGTAATTTAAAAAATGTAATATCTGAGTAGGGCTATTTCAAGGGTTAGCCTATGCGGCCACTGGAAACATGCAGAGGCAGTTAATATTGCACTCCTGTGCCACATTGCAATTTTGACATACTATTGAATGAAGTGTGCACTGTACACATTTAAGGCTGTTCAAAACATTTCAGCAAAATATTTTAAGTTGCTTTTGTAAGGTCAGGAAGATGAGAGTATCTGATTGATGGAATGCTGATGAACCCCAACCGTGAAAATGCTTCAAGCCTTCCATTGTCCAGGCTCTCACTCTGCCTGCCCCCAACTTCAAAGTGGAAAGAGGTTGTTGAAAACAAACCCTGTTACCCTCTTGTAGCAGCATAGTGATATTTAAAAAATGATACCAAACATTTACAATGATGTAAGGGCTATGAAAATTAGTCTTCCTGTATAATACCAGTTGGATTTAGCTACTCACTGTCACTGTGAGTTGATTCGATGCTCTCAGAATTCAGAGAGACTGTATCCTGGCCTTCAGGAGGAGCTGGGCTTTGTTCATTCTGAAGCAACTTCAGAAACACCTGATGAAAGAGGAAATAGAAAAGAGAGGACATGAAAATTGATCTAAAGCTTAATCAGATTAATTTGATGTTGCTTAAAACATTGCACAGAATCTACACAACTTTGGACATAAATTTATCAAATGTACATGTAGCAAAATTAATTGCTTAATATGAAATTATTATTATTATGACATTTCAAACTGTGATTAGGTTGGCAATACAGCACTACATTGATATCATGAAGTAAAGAATCTGGTGTAGTGCTTAGCTCCTGAATTCATCCACATTGTTGTGCAAAACTGTATTTAATCCCTGAAAAACAAACAGATATCTGAGAAGGAAGTCCAGTTCTGGTAGGTACTGTAGGCTGGAAAGAATAGCATGAGCAGTGAACTTGTGGGAAGTGCCAATCTATCACTTCTGAAAAGGAGATACAAGATCTGGCTCTAAAGATATCAAATGAGGCCACATAGGTAGCATTAAACTACACAACTCAAGCAAGCATACTGTCGGGTGTGTACAGTAGGTACCTAAACAATTAAGGAGAGATACAAGTTCAATTATGTAATGAAATTCCAGAAAAGCATAACAATAATATGGCAGTAAAAGTGGAAGAGTTTAACTACCCAAATTTTAAATGGAATAATTTCAGTAAGCAAGGTAAGAAGGAAAGAACATTTGTAGCCATTAAGTAGAAATTCCAACAAGTGAGGAGACAGTTCTGGATGTAATATTCGGAAATGAGACCAGGCATTTCAGTAGAGGAGTGTTCAGGATATAGTGATCATATCTCAGTTAGATTTAGAATAGTTAAGGAAAACAATCAGGATAGGTTAGGAATAAATGTTTTAAACTGAAGAAAGGTTCATTTTCCTAAGATACAATTTGGCTCAAATGAACAGGGAGCAGCAACTTGCAGATAAAACTGTGTCATATCAAGGAGAGGCATTCAAGGAGTAAGTGACCAGAGTATAGAACAAATATGTTTCCATAAAGATAAAGGATAGGACCAAGGCTGAAGAACCCTAAATGTCAAGAGGCATAAAGGTCAGGACTCAGGTAAAAACAAATTAAGCTTATGGCAGATACCGAGACCAATGTTTCAGAGTCCCTAGATAAGTACAAAATGAATCAGGGTTTAGGGAGAGCATGTTGGTCTTAACAAGGAGATTCAGAAAGCAAATAAAGTGCATGAGAAAGCAGTACTAGGTAGAAGAAAGAAAAATTGAAATGAGCTTTTTAAATATATAAAGAAGAAGATAAAGGAACGAGACAGGAGATTGCACAGCGAACGGTACAGTTAAAATCCACAGATTTCTGAAGATAACAGAGCAGATAGATAAGGTGGTTAAGAAGGCATATCAATTGTTGCCTTTATTATCTTAATCAAGAAGTGTAGCATTGGAAAAGCACAGCAGGTCAAGCAGCATCAGATGAGCAGGAGAGTCGACGTTTCGGGCATAAGCCATTCTTCAGGAATGTGGAGAGGGAATGGGGCTGAGATAAATAGGGGAGTAGGGATGGGGCTGGGGAGAAGATAATTGGGAAGGCAATGGATGGATGCAGGTGGGAGGTAATTGTAATAGGTCGTTGGGGAGAGTAGAGTGGATTCGTGGGAAGGAAGATGGATCGGTGGGACAGGTCAAGAGGGCAATGTTGAGTTGGAGGGTTAGAACTGGGATGAGGTGGTAGGAGGGGAAATTGGGAAACTGGTTAAGTCAACATTGACACCGTGTGGTTGGAGGGTCCCGAGGCAGAAGATGAGGTATTCTTACCTTAGATACAGAATACAAGAACAGGGAGGTTAGAAGTGCATAAAATGCTAGTTAACCCAGAGCTGGAGTGTTATTGTTGTCACATGTACTGAGATAAAGTGAAAAATATAGTTTTGCATGCTAACCAGATAAATCATACCTTACATAAGTACATTTTGGTCAAGACATTATAGGAAGATGTGTTTGCACGAGAGAGGATGCAGAGGAGGTTTACCTGGATGGTGCTTGGAATGAGGGGGTTTGAGCTAGGAGGAACAATTCAGTTGGTTGGAGTTGTTTTCCTTGGTGAGTGAAGTCTGAGAGGGGACCTGACAAAGCTGGATAAGATTATGAAGGGCATTGGTAGGGCAGATCAGAAGGCACTTTTTCCTTAGTAGAGAGGTTTACAATGAGAGGTAGAGGTAGATGGCTATAAGGAGAGTTAGGGAGTATTCTTTTCAAACAAAGGGTGGTGGGGTCTAGAACTCACTTCCTGATAGGGTAGCAGAGTAGAAACTCTTGTAATATGTAGGCAGTATTTAGATATTCTGTCATCTTTTTTTCGTAGCCTCCAGGAGTATGGGCCAAAAACTAGAAAATGTGATTAGTGTAGTTAGATATTTGTTGAATGACATGGACATGATGGATTGCATAGTCTTCTTCTGTGTTGTAAACATCCAAGAGTCTAAGATCAATTGGTATGTGTAAGTACAATTACGTTTGAAGCAAGAAAAATATTGGACTTATCTTGAAACCTACCTCCTCCAGTGTAGTATCAGAGATACTGTAGCTGCTCAGGTGTAAAGTTTTCATATCTTTGTCCAGATCTTGAAACAACCTTTCATAAGCAGTCTTATCTGCCACTGTTGGAATGTTATATGTCAGCTCTCCAAAGGCATCTTGCTTCAGAAAGGCCAGGGGAATGTGCTGTTTCACCAGGGAGGTTACAAGGCCAACATCACATGACTCTTCAGTTCCTACCACAGTGGGCTATCAAAATACAAATATTGTATTATCCACTTTATTCCAATGTGATCATATTAATTTCAATGTTCACTAATAAAATCCTTCTATACATGGAACACATTAGTAAGAAATGAAACTTATATTTTGAAATTGTTAAGGAAAGTTCATGAAAAGTTATGAATGATTTGTTTTCAGTTTTATTTAAAAGATAGAAACTTATTGCTAGAGCTGAAAGGTCACGTGTCTTTTTCCTTAACTTAATGCAGGCAGCTATCAACTGAATTAAGCTGGGCATTTTCAAAAGGCATTTTGTGAGGCCAGGATCCAGTGTGAACAGAATTTGAATTTTTGAATGGCTGGTGAGGGGAAGGACATGGAGAAGAAATTTGTTCCAATTATGGTCATTAAGCAGTTCATTAAGACGTTTGCCCATTTGAGTTTGGAGGCTGTTCATTTTATCCTGGTGAATTCAAACAATCTCACTGCACATCAGATCACAGCTGCCAGATTTGTCAGGGGATCCTGGTAATTTCTTTTTGTAGTTTCTTGGAGTTGAAATATAAGGCACTGCTGCCATCAACAAACCTACACAAAATTTCGACATTCATTTTTTTCATTTCAACTCCAGGTCTTCCAAGGACCTGGCTGCTCAAATTAGTAAGGCAGCAGCAACCTACAACACAGCTGTTGTCTTTCTGTGCTAATGGTGACAGGTCGGCATTCCTACCTCCCGGAAGCATTTGCCATCTCCATTTGTGAGCCAAACTCAGTTCCTAGCCAGTTAGGTCAATTAAGTTTAAAAATGTTGTGGTCCAAACCCAGAATTCATCCTGATGTTGGGTTCCTAACCTTGCATTGAAAACATGGCCTTTAGAGTTTTGCTGATCATTCCTTATCAGTTGGGAATTTGACTCACTGTTCATATTTCTCTGTAAAAACAGTTGATGTGTGTCTGCAACTGAGGTTTTTCAAAATACATATGAATTTAACCTGGAGAGCTAGTCCATGGTGCAACCTGAGGGTCTGATATTTTAGTCACTGAGCACCAACTTGGAGTAGAAGTTTAAGGGGAAGGCTGATGGGAGCAGTGCAATTTTACGAGGTTGCCATCAAAGCCTGGTGATGTCATTCAAATCCCATCATTATTTTAACCTTGCTCATATGTCTTCAGTAAATTCTCAACCTGAATTAAAACACAAGCTTTCTAGTCTAGAATTCAGAACTTCCCCAAACATGTTCAGCCTTCATTAGATTCAACTTTTGTTCTGAAAAGTAGTCCTTTCGAACTCAAAACATCAACTTTGTTTCTCACTCCATAGATGCTGCCAGACCTGTTGAGTTGCTCCAGTTTTTTCAATTTTTTTATTTCAGCATACAATAATCACTGTTGGTAGCAGTAAAAGTACTTAGTGTTATCCAAACTCTTCAACACAACTTGAGAGGTACAGACCTTTTTTGAGATACTGAGACTGTAACCCTGCCCATACTGTTCCTTTAAGTAGGCAGGAGAACCACAGCATTTCAACTGGCCATTTTCAAGGATGGCGATACGGTCACTCAAGATGTCTGCTTCATCCAAATGGTGAGTAGTAAAAATAATTGTTCGACCTAGTAAGATGAGAAAAAGACATGGATACATTTTGGTTACTGCACAGCGAGATAGATGAGTAGCTCAGGAGCTGGGGAAGTTGCCTCAGAGCAGAGGAGAGTTACCTGGATGCTGTTCTAGGAGATAGTAACCTTCCTTAGTTTAAGTACAAATCCAGATTTGGTCAATGCTCAGGGTCAGAAGGATATGACTGAGTCAGGGATGAATGAGGATCCAGAGTGCTGTGATGGAGGAGATTCAACACCTAATTTGTACCAACATATTATCTTTGAGGACGAAAACAAGATTGGAGGATAGATTGGTAAGCAGACCAGAGCAAGATGATACAGATGCCATTCAAATGGAAGGAGAAAAAAATGAATAGCTGTGCTGAGGGATACTATAATCAAGTGAAAATATACTCTTCTCTGGCAATATAACCATGAACATTGACACAGGTAGAATTAGAAATAATGTTTTGCTAACAGTTTGAGAAGAAAGGGTCCAAATTCACACAGAGATTACCAAAGAAAAGAATTGCTGAGTTGTTACTGGATTTCAAGCTCCAGGTCTTCCATGGACCTGGCTGCTCAAATTAGTAAGGCAGCGGCAACCTTCAACACAGCTGTTGTCTTTCTGTGCTGATGGCTGCAGGTAGACATTCCTGCCCTCTGGAAGCATTTGCCATCTCCATTTGTGAGCCAAGCTCAGTTCCGAGCCAGTTAGGCCATTTAAGTTTAAAAATATTGTGGTCCAAACCCAGAATTCATCTTGATGTTGGGTTCTGAACCTTGCATTGAAAACATGGCCTTTCGAGTTTTGCTGATCATTCCTTATTAGTTGGGAATTTGACTCACTGTTCATATATCTCAGTAACTAAGTGCCACTTAGCATGAGGTCAAGCAGATAAGAAAATTAAACATTGTGACTCAATGAGTGATGTGAAAGGAAGCAAGTTTTGATTCATAGACCATTGATACCAGTACTCAGCAGAGAGGGGCCTAATCCTTGGGGATTTCAGAGGAAACAGAAATTAATGAAGGAGGCTTATAGTAAAAAGAAATTCAAGACAAGCAAATATTCTCAACAGGCTTGAGTGATCAATTTCTCTTTCTTTGATTATCTTCCAAAACAAACCAGTCACAGTGTTGTGGGATTACAATGAGATGTCAATTAGTCAGATAGTTCATTGTTATAATTAACTTTATTCATGAGTTTTGAGAAGATTTGTAGCTCAGGTTGAAGTTCTGGATATAAGTTTGCTCTCTGAGCTGGAAGGTTCATTTTTCAGACATTTTGTCACCATACTATGTAACATCCAATGAAGCACTGGTGATATGGCTGCCTTTTTATTTATGTGTTTAAGTTTCTTGGGTTGCTGATGTCATTTCCTGTGGTGATGTCATTTCTTTTTCTTTTTCTCAGGGGGTGGTAAATGGGATCCAAGTCAACGTGTTTGTTGATAGACATCTGGTTGGAGTGCCATGCTTCTAGGAATTCTCGCACATGTCTCTGTTTGGCTTGACCTAGGATGGATGTGTTGTCCCAGTCGAAGTGGTGTCCATCCTCATCTGTATGTAAATATATTAGTGAGAGTAGGTCATGTCTTTTGTGGCTAGTTGATGTTCATGCTGCCTGTTTGTCCAATGTTGTGTTTATTACAGTTCTTGCAAGTTAATTTGTAAATGACATTAGTTTTGCTTGGTGTCTGTATAGGTCTTTCAAGTTCATTATCTGCTGTTTTAGTGTATTGGTGGGTTTGTGGGCTAACATGATGCCAAGAGGACTGAATAGTCTGGCAGTCATTTCCAAGATGTCTTTGATGTAAGGGAGTGGCGAAGGTTTCTGGACACATTTTGTCTACTTGTTTGGGTTTGTTGCTGAGAAATCAGTGGACTGTGATCATTGGGTACCCATTCTTTTTGAATACACTGTATAGGTGATTTTCTTCTGCTCTTCGTAGTTCGTCTGTGGTGCAGTGTGTGGTGGCTCGTTGAAATAATGTTCTAATGCAACTCCATTTATGGGTGTTGGGATGATTGCTTCCAAAGTTCATTATTTGGTCCCTATGTGGTGTTTTCCTGTAGACGCTGGTTTGAAGCTCCCCATTGGCTGTTCACTCTACCACGACATCTCAGAATGGCAGTTTGTTGTTCTTTTCCTCCTCTTTAGTGAATCTTATGCCAGTGAGGGTATTATTAATGGTCTTGAAGGTTTCCTCTAATTTGTTTTGTTTAGTGATGACAAAGGTGTCATCCACATAGTGGGCCCCAAGTTTGGGTTGGATGGTTGGCAGAGCTGTTTGTTCAAGTCTCTGCATTACTGCCTCTGCTAAGAACCCTGATATCGGAGATCCCATGGGTGATCCATTGATTTATCTGTGGGTTTTGTTGTTGAAGGTGAAATGGGTGGTAAGGCATAGGTCCACTCGATCGACAATATTGTCCTTGCTGATGAAGTTGGTGGTATTTGGTGTATGTGTCTTTGGTTCTTCTAATAGTGTAGTCAGTGTTTCCTTGGCCAGGTTGATGTTGATGGATGTGAACAGGACTGTTATGTCAAAGGAGATCATTATTTCATCCTCTTCTTTTTTGGTTTCTTTGGTCTTCGGGAATTCTTGGGTGGAATGGATGGAGTCTTCTACTAATCGGTAAGTTGGTATTCCAGGTAGCAAGACTATGGGTCTCACTGGGGCTCCGGGTTAGTGAATTTTGGGTAATCCACAGAAGCATGGTCTGTTAAATCCATCTGGTCTCATTTTATTGGATGTCAGTCTTATTTATTTCTCCAGATTTCTGAAGTTTTTTGAGTAGGGCTGGGATTCGGTTCTCTAGTTGTGGGGTCAGGTCTATTGCCACTTGTTAGTAAATCTTGGTATCTGCAAGTGGTGTTTTCACTTTCTCAATGTAGTCTCTTTGATTTAAAATCACTGTCAGATGTCCTTTGTCTATAGGTAGGAAAATAATAGTTTTATTTTTTTTTAAGTGCTTTCCTTTTTTTGTGTATTAAGTGTTTCCTTCCTTTTTCCTGCTTAATGTTGGTGCGACTGTCTGTCTGAGGACAAGCCAAACAGAGACATGCACAAGAATTCCTAGAAGCATGGCACTCCAACCGGAACTCCATCAACAAACACATTGACTTGGATCCCATTTACCACCCCCTAAGAAAAAGAACTGGAAATGATATCACCACACAAAATGACATCACCATAGGAAATGACATCACTACCCCAAGGAAATCTAAATACATAAATCAAAAGCTGGCCAAACCACCAGTGCTTCACCAGAGACTCACTGATAATGTTCCTCACTGAAATGTCTGTAAACGAACCTTCCAGCTCAGCAAGCAAACTTACATCCATTAACTTTATTCATTTTCCTTACCTGTTCTGTATTTTAAAATAACATCCCAGATGTTACGCCGAGAACAGGGATCAACACCACTGGTGGGTTCATCCAAAATGATAGTAGACGAGCCTCCAATGAATGAAATTGCCAATGACAGCTTTCTCTTTGTTCCCCCAGACAAAGCTCCAACCAGTTTATGTTGGTGCTGACCAATCTCTACATTCTCAAGGGCCCTGAAATAAAGGATTTATATGGCTTAAGTCAGCTTACAAATTATTAAGTACAGTTCAGGGAATTCTGATTCAAACAGTATCAAGAATATCCAGGGGTTTTGCATTGTCTTGCCAAGTTCAGATGATCTTGAGAATTCCAAGGGTATTCCCATAATTATGATTTGAATGACTCTTTTGAAGAGTTCACAATGAAAGTTCTGAACGTAATATTATTAAATAGAAAGGGAAGTACTTTTTTTGTTTTTTAAAAATGTTGTTTCTTTATCACTTAGATCACTGTAATGCTGATTCAAGGTCCCTAATTCAGGGTTTCAATTAAGATCTTTCACAAGCTTGCCTGTACAATGAGAATTTAAACTAATACCAGGATAATTTGGCTGGAGCTACAATTCAGTCACTAACCTGATATGTAATAAACACATGGAACCTTTCTGACTGCTGGCACCTGAGTGTTTCAGATATTCTACACAACCTGAAATGACAGGTTTGCCCAAGACTGGGAGAGAGAAGTTTATTTCAAGTTCCACTTAAAAGGGAGAACTCTATTTTTCTGTTTCAGTTAACTTGCGAGAGATGAAATATTGCAAGCACCAAAACTTTGGATTTTTCTACACAAAGTGTCAAATGGTGACATTCACAAAAAAAGTAGGTCAGAGCAAACCTATGTTTTATCACAGCAAAACAGTTAACATTAATTATGAATTAGCAATCTTATTGCAGATTTTCATGTGACATGAATGTACATTAAAATATTTGCACCTCTTTCAAATTGCCATCTATTAACATAAATGAACAGAAAATCACAGCAGGTATACTGACTTCTGTCCCTGATTTCTGATAAGCACAGCTATCGACAACAACTTCGATTTATATAATAATATCTTCAATGCCAAAAATGTCAGAAGAAACTTTGCAGAAGCATCATGAGATAAAATAGACAAAGAACCAATGGGGATTTTAGGGAAGTGGAGAAAACCTTAGAAGATGTAGGTCCTTATCAAAGTCTTCAAAAATATGATGACAACTGAAAACTATTGATTTAATAAATAAATTCTATAGCACTACATCTAAAATTCTCAAACTGTGTCTATCAAAGTCAATGAAGAAGTACATGAGGTCAAAGTTGGAGATATGCAGAAACAAAAACAGAAATTGCAGGAAAAGCTCAGCAGGTCTGGCAGCATCTGTGAAGAGAAATCTGAGTTAACGTTTCGAGTCCAGTGACCCTTCCTCAGAACTGATTCTGTTTTTGATTTCCAACATTCCCAGTACTTTCAGTTTTTATTGGAGATAATCAGATTTGGAGGAATAGTGCATGGCTAGACAATGTTACAAAGGTAGGCAGGAGTGAGATCATGAAGGGATTGGAAAAAAATAATGATAATTTTCATACAAAACATTGATTACCAAGACTTAGTGTAGGTTAGTGAACTCAAAAGGTAATGCGTGTGTTAAACTTGGTGGACCTACAAAATGGATTTGATACACTAACTTTAGCATCAAGCTTGCATGGTCAACAACAGCCTGAACCCTACTTTAGAGGTTGGTATTAAGGTCAATCTTCTAGTGCATGGAACTAGAAAATGGTTGTAATTGTCGGGTTTACCATATTTTAATTAGGAGTACAACATTTGCAGTTATTCAATCTTCTGGCACCAACCCCTATTCTAAGATGGACTAAAGATTATGGCCAGTGTATCTAAAATTTCACCCTTCCTGTCTCTCTGCATCCTAGGATGCACCCCATTCAGACCATGTGATATTTCTACTTTAATGGCTGGCAAAGTTTTAAAGTAGCTTGTTTATCTATTTTTGTCACTACTTAAAAATGGTACCTTAATGTAACTTTATTTATTTAGTTGAAAATGAGTTTATCAAAAAAAACACATTGTTAATCATACTTTGTACACTGCCTGCAAGCTATCTAACTGTAAATAATTGAAAAAGACATATTTATTAATCACCTTAATGGACAATAATCAATTCCTATTCAAGTTTTTTTTAAAAAGGTACTTTAAAACTTTTAACTGAGCTTTTTCGTCTCTGTGTTGAAACATAGCTTCATTAGAAGCCTTCTCAAATACCAATTACAAATTTGCAAAACTTTTTGATTCATTAAATTTGGATGAATGTGACTGTTGTATGTGAGTGTTGTTTGTGAGAGCGAGTTCAAAAGCTTAGCAAAGTGATGCAAAATAGCTTGGAAACTCCTTTTGCATTGCGTGTAATTTGTCCATGAAATTCCTCCACCTAGTTTGATTGAGTTTTTAAAATTATTCATGGAGTTTAGGCAAAACTAGCAAGGCCAACATTTATTGTCCACCCCTAAGTGTCATTGAGAAAGTGATGGCAAGCTGCCTTATAAACTGCTACAGTCTATGTGGTTAAAGTATACCCGCAATGCTGGTAGTTCCAGGATTTCAATTGCAATTTGGCTGAACCACTCTAAACGAAAACAGTGCAGTATAGTGGAATCTCCTGTGCAAAGCCCTTTTTAAACATTTTCATCTCATTCATCTGGCAAGGCAGCATATTCAGACTTACATTTTCACTTCTTGCAACAGCTGTTGGTGGGTCCACTGTGGTGCTTTTATTATGCCATATAACAGGAGATGTTCACGCACTGTTAATTTCTCAAACAGCACATCATGTTGTAGACACACTCCCAGCTCTTCTCTAATGATTGACATTTCTTGACTCATATTCCTCCCTTTAACATAAATACTCCCAGAGCTGGGCTGGTGCAAGCCAGTTAGCATTGACCTATATAGTTGGCAAAAGATAATACGTTACCTTGGGTTAAATTTCATATGCAAACTAATAGACCATAATGCATCAATAAACCACCCGTCAATAGCTGAGTAACTTACAATTTTTTGTGGTGTGATTCTTCACCACAAACTCATATGTTTTATTTAACCTAAGATTTCTACCATTTTTAGAGTGTTTGAAGAAGTTTAAGGAACTTTTCATGCACTAATGTAAAGATGCGCATGACATTGAGTACACATAGCCTGCATTGGTGCTGCTTCACTAATACCAAGTTAAATTCCTCAACTTACTTTAAAAACTATAGCCTTCTAAAATCTGTATGATGCAACCACAGTAGCTGCCATAGGATTTTATCTAATTCTCCAGTACTGGAATTTGCAGAACTGAAAGCCCCTAATTATCATTGTACAAATCCAGCATCAATTTGCCAAAAGAGAACCACATCCCCAATGTCCTAACTGCTTTCCTCATCTCATTTATGATACCACTTTCCTGAAATATAGCTGGTCCTGAACACATCATGAAAGTAGGAATTGCCAACGTTGAGCAGCGAACCTTGCAGCTAATCTTCAGGTAACATTTATCAAATTCTGCTCCTTAACAGGTCCATCAGAAGATCTAGAGTAAGCAAAGACTCAGTGCAATGAATCAGACAAATATCAGGTATGTAGTGCTGGTAGAATCATAGAATCTCTACAATGCAGAAATGGGCCATTTGGCCCATTGGGTCTGCACTAGCCCTCTGAACAGCATCCCATCCAAACCCAGCTCCCTACCCTATCCCTGTAACCGTGCATTTACCATGGCTAATCCACTTAGCCTGCACATCCCTAGACACTACAGGCAGCTTCGCATGGCCAATCCACCCAGTCTGCACATCTTGGACTGTGGGAGGAACCTGGAATACTCAAAGGAAGCCCATGCAAACATGGATAGAATGTGTAAAATTCAGACAAACATCACCCAGGACTGGAATTGGGTCTCTGGAACTGCAAGGCAGCAGTGTTAACTCCTGAGCCAGCATGTCTTTAGGTTTTTTAAAGCCTGGATTAATCTCACCAATAAATTGTTGTCCCTCAAGTCATCATTAATTTCAAATACATCAAAAGTGACAAATACTTCCATTTAAATCTTGGATGTGCAATCGGACCTTCCAAACGGTCCCAAAAAAGCATACACTTCAGCAAAACACTTGGGATTTCCAGTGTAAAAATAGACTTGATTTAATTTCAGTTAGTTCAACAGACAATCTAAATAATAACTTCACCCATGGAAAATTAAATGGATTTTTTTTTATTTACATCATTATGGGATAACTGGTTTTAACTATGCCTGATCATTTTTATGCAGTTTTGCATCCAGTATATCTACAAATCTGTAACTCAGAATCCAACATGGTTTATAAATCAATAAATATGTACATCAGTAAATAAACTGATTCAAAAGGAAACAGAACACAATTAAATGGGAAAAAAGACTCTGGGTTATTAATTAACTTTTCATCTATCAAGTTGTTATATGTGGGCTATTAATCTTTAATTCTATTGACTGATTTAATACCTAGGGTTTGAACAGAACACCTTTAAATGAGCCAGGACTCTATGTTTTAAAATGGCTGCTGAGGTCACTTGGCAAAAATGAGCAGCCAAGTACTTAAAGCCTTTGATATGAATTAACAGCACACTTGCCATCGTTTGAACTACCTCAAAACAAAACAAGATCAATAAGCAATAATAATCTATTTTGCAGAAACTATTGGACACAAAGGGAACCTACAGAAAGGGGTGCAGAAGATTCTCCTACTTGTTTGGTAGCTTTGACAATGGGAGACCAAAACCTTTTCTTTAACATTAATCATCTCAGAGTATGTCAACAGTCAGCCATCATATGACTGAACTTATGAATGGCTATGATTTTCTTTGGTACAAAGGGCTGTAACATCAAGAATGCCTGCAGGGTAGATTAGTAACATCTCTCTCTATTTTGTCTTTAAATTTGGGCCCTCTCTCTTTTCCAAGTTGAACTTGTTGAACAAGTTGAACTGTATACAGCATAAAGAATTTTAAAATAAAAAGAATTGCAAGCACCATAATATTCACTCTAAAAAATGATGCATTGCAATTTATCCTAGAAGAACAACCAGCTAAATTAACACAATTAACATAATGACCAAAGGAACATCAGAATCTATAATTACTTTTATTTATGGACTTCAACTTTGTTCGAAGTCTATTGCCCTGACTCCCTATTTGATCTGTTTTGCATGCAAATGTACACACGTTTTGCAGGCTTCAGGACTGCTTAACCTTTTTAACAAGTTTCATACTTTGCTTGGGTAAGTTTTGTTTAGGACCAGATGAAACCCCCTCAAAATATGTTAAAAAGATAGCCTAGACCCTAACTTTTTCTTATTTTAAAGGTAAGTGTAAGGCATTGCATTCCCAATGCAATTGGTCAAACGATTCGACTTTAAGGAAAACACTTTTTATTTTTACACTACAGTTAAAATACAGACAAAATGAAAATAAAAGAAAAGAATTGGCTTAACTGTAACTATCAAAATACTTAACAAAATAATATATAAACTACTGCTAATCAACTATTCCAATATAATACAATCCCTTAGACACACCCTTGACAAAGGCAAATTCAATAAAATTGATTGTCTCACACACACAATTCTAGTAGCAGGAAGAGAACCCCAGTTTTTAGCTGTAACAGAGAAAGGAATAAAAGCTTTCACATGCTGCTCCAAGACCTCTGCAACTGCAGAAGGTTAAAATTGAAAATGCTGGTTCTGTGAAAAAAGTGACCCTACCCATTCAGATTGCTTTTATTGTTCTAACTTTTAAAAAAGAGCCCAAGGCCTCACAAGCTGTTTACTTTATTGGCTTTCAGCAGAGCAGTTGTCACTTATATCTTAACCTTTCTTCACAAAAAAAAGGACAAAATACCCCTCTTAAAGCCATAGTAACCCCATAGCATACAATAAAATTGACTCCTTCCTTCTTAAAAACCTTCTAATCGAAGAGACATATCTGGCTTATTTTGTCATGTAGCTTGAGACATAGTCAAGAACATCTTCTTAAAGTTTCAAATTCTATTATAACCAACCTCAGGAGTGAAAATTTATTTATCCACTGTACTTCATAGGTAACACTATAGAACAATATGAAAAAATGAGCATTTACTGAATAAATGGGTTAATTTGGCAACTGATGAAATTGTATTGTCAAATGCAAAGCTCAAACAGGACAGAATTCATCATTTATCTCCACTTATTCTAAGTTAAATTAATACATTCCATTTCACCACTTACATTGTTGTTGTCTTGCCTGCTCCATTGGGTCCTAATAAAGCAGTAATTTCTCCTTGATAGAAATCAAGGTTTAAGTCTTTTACAGCTACTTTTTCTTTGTGCTTAAACTCTTTGGTGAGTGATCTTAAAGCAACTCCAATGTTCAAATTGGGAGGTGTCATTTCTTTCCCAGTTAAATCCATAGAATTGAATGGGTCTCCTATTGAAAGGAATGAACAAAATTATCTTTTATAATTTCATACCAGAACTCTTCCCCAGCAACCTGCTAGCACAGTAATTATATAATAATAACTACTGATGGCAGTTTCATTCTTATTGACACGGTTGGGTTTGAAGAATATTGTCTGCTGAATTTATTTTTGATATTTTTCTTATATCATCTCATGAAACGTGAAAATGAAATATATAGTTGTAACAAATTTCAGAATCTGATATGGTTTAGAAATAAGATGGCCTGAGCGTGTTTAAATGTCTCACATCAAAGAGAAACTGGTAATAATTCCAATGAAAATAAAAGTGATATTGGTAGCTAGTGTACCAATCCTTAGAATTTACAGGTGCACTCACCATTCACCATATTTACTCATTTGGAACTATTACAATGATAGGTCAGAATCCAAAAATACTCCAGACATTTTTAGTCCTTAATTTCTGATTCTGGCTTACCATCCAGAGTTCAAGATCCCTTACAACACAAATCTGTCTATTACATTTGGAAATTATTAATTTAGCATTGACCAAGTAATTCAGTTCAAGTTACCATCCTATTCCTGGAAAGGAAAATTACCAATAATTCTGCTCCCACATAGCAAACTCACTTCCTAATGACATTAACTTCGGGTTATATCAATGAAAATAGAAAGGAGAAAGCTGCAAAATGGGCTATATATACAATGTCACCTTTTTAACATGAAATCACTTGGAATAAATGTGCTTCACAGTTAACTGCTCAGAAGACATCTAACGATTTTTGTGTCTATGAGTATAAGTTAGTGTACAGTTTGCACTATTAAAACGATATGATATCAATTGTCAATGCTTAATCTTTTCTTGTTGTTCTTATGTATTCAGTCAAGTACAGTGCCAAGACAAGTTGAGAAATGTACTGTGAAAGTTTTAGGAAGTAGTACCATTTTACATGACCATCAAGGCCATCCTTGCTTCTGATCTCCTCCAGAGTCTCAGTATCTATGACTGAAGGCAATATCTGCCGATACCAGGCAACCTAACAGCTACATGCGTGCAAGCCTCCTGAGCCACAAATGCATAGACTTCCAACATTGTGCATGCGGTATGAAAATAAGTGAGTGCACCCTATAATTGTGTGTCTCAATGAAGTCTTCTTTGACACTGAAAAGGTTGGGAAGCATTGGTGTAGACGTCCATCATGGTGGTACTTCTGAAATCAGTTTGATTTATAGACCATTCAATGGCTTTCAAATGTTACGGGATTTGTGAGCTTTGTTCATAAAATGGATAATAGCTGGTGAGGAGCTGAGAGGTTGAGACATAGAGGAGGAAATTTAAGCTTGACAAAAGGTTCAGATTTTAATTGATGAGCTACTGATTGCATTGAAATCACTTGGCCAAGGTTTTTGGGAACAGAGAAGGCCTTTAAATTTCTCTCTCTAGACCTGGCCTTAAGCCTGCTTCATAATTGCCATTTCCAGTGGTAGGCCAATCTCCAGACTCTAGATTAGAGTGGTGCTGAAAAAGCACAGCAGGTCTGGCAGCATCCGAGGAGGAAGAAAATCGACGTTTCGGGCAAAAGCCCTTCACCCATCTCCAGACTACTTGTCGCCTGAATCTGTGGAAAATTCCACCTCCCAGTAATCTCAACACAGTGGCAAGATTTGTCCCATCTCTTTATTTCCACTTCTGACTGAGAATCTTGTCCTGATGTGCTGTTTACTTCATATTTTGGGAATTAAATAGTTAGGCTCAAGAGTGTAAGAATAGAATATCATTTTGTGATAGGGAAAAACAAGTAAGTGAGCCAAACAATAAGTAGGGTAACAACAGAAAAGTTATACATTGTGTGATTAATCACAGATAATACAGAGGGTGTATCTGGTGAAAGTCCAAAACCTGAAGCTTGAGCTCCTCCTGATGGAGATACTTCCTCGACATGTGCTTGCTCAGGACAGAAGTGTCCTAGTGTTTTCAAAGTGTCTATACTGTGATTTGCTCGACAATTAACTTATTTAACATAAATAAACTTAAAACTTAAACAAATATTCACCAATCAGCTGCTCATGCTCCCTATAATTTTCCATGCAGAATAATTTAGTTTCCGTAAGTCAAAGTCAGGTAGCCCAGCCAAGTGGACAACTTTAACATGTATGCGTGCACAGCACATATTATAAGTGATTGTATCGCTGAGCTTGAATGCTCATATATAGGTACGCACAAATCACTCAATATCACTCACACAAGGGGGATGTTGGCTGCTTCTTTCACTCTCTTAATCTACAATATAAACACTTCAACATGCAAAATCATAATGTACAGAGGTTTGTAACAAGTTCATTTGAAGACAAAAGTCAAAACTGGAGGGTTTCACATCATCTCCAAGATGCTGCTGAATGAGTTCAACCAGCAGAGGGACTAAATGGAACTGCATGTATGCCAGACTATGGGGCACATCATGTACAGTAGTGGGTCTGAGAAATCTCAGATGTTCACAATACCAGGGCCAAGCCAATTTTTAATTTACATTTGCCAGAAATAGGAATATGAATGAGCAACCACTTTATTTTAGAGGTGTTGGTAGAATCTGTAGTTACTTAAGGAAGTTTTTTTCCCACTTGCTCATGGAATGCAGGTGTCACTGGCTAGACAAGCATTTATTCCCATCCCAAATTGTCAAGAGGAAATGCAGTGGTGAGCTGCATTCTTGAACTGCTTGAAGCCATGGGATATAGAATAACCCACAGTACTGTTTTGGAGGAAGTTGCAGGATTTTGATCCAGTGACAATGAACAAGTATTAATATAGCTCCAAGTCAAGATTGTATGTGACTTGGATGGGAGCATGCAGATGGCAGTGTTACCATCTATTTGCTATCCTTATTCTTCTAGATGGTAGAGGTCAAGGGTTTGGCAATTGCTGCTGAAGAAGCTTTGGTTAGTCACTGTGATGCATCTTGAGTTTTGACATACTACTGCCAATATGCACCAATAGCAAAGGGATGTTGAGAGTGATGTTTGGGGTGCCAATAAAGTAGGTTGCTTTATCCTAGATGGTGCTGAACTTCTTGAATGTTGCTGGAGCTGCAACTACCCAGGCAAGTGAAAAGTTTTCATCACACTTCTGACTTGTATCTTATAGGTGGCAAAAAGATACGAGGTGAGTTACTCCTGCAGAATTACCTCCAACAACCACAATCATTTTCCTTAATTCTAGGTATGACTCTAACCATTGGAAAGTTTTCACCCTGATTCCCATTAACTGCTATGGCTCCTTGGTGTTAAACTCATGTCAAATTTGGGTTTGTTGCAAAGAGCAGTCACTTACCCGTCACCTCTAGAGTTCAGCTTTTTACTCAGAGTTTGAATCAACATTGTAATAAAGTCTGGAGGTAAGTGGCTTTTGCATAACACAAACTGAGTGCCAGTGAGCAGATTATTCCTTTGCAAGTGCTGTGTGATAAACTATTGACGATGCCTTCCATCATTTTGCTGATGATCATGAGTAGAGTGATTAGGAGGCAATTTGCCAGGTTGGTGTTTTAGTGTCCAGTGTCTTTGGCCACCTTTTATATTATATGGGAGTGAAGATTGGCATTTGTGATGTTCAGACCATGAGAGGAGGTTGAGATGAATTGTTCATTTGGTAATTCTAGCTGAAGATTGCTGAAAACCCGAAGGTGAGACTTTGTCTCCACAATGACTGTGTGGTGGTCACTCCTATCAATACTGTAATGGATACATGCATCTGTGACATGTAGGTTGGTGAGACCATGACTATTCCTGCCATTATGCAAAGTCAAAATACATTACGAGGATTCCTATGACTTCAACAGCCAATCAGTTAATGCATGGAGAACCTTATGTATTCAAGCATTTGGATCTCTGTTGATGCTGTCAAAGATACCATCTATCTATTTTTTTTCATTTATATATTTGTCAGTGACCTTGGGCTATCTCCTGGAATTCACTAATATCTCTGGGGAAAGTGGACTGCCCACCTGCTATGACAAACAATTTTAAAAACTGTACTTTTGGCTGACTGGTGTTACTGATCCTTCATTGACCAGCTGTTTTCTTCAAAACTACTGACAGTAACATTCCTGCAGCATTTTGTCCAATTATTTTAATATCTCCTTGGTTAATTGTCAGATTGAGTTAATTTTGCATTTGATATATTTGGCTGACAAAGTTGGCAGGTAGGAGTCTACTTCCTCTGATTGTACCATAGTTATGTGGCATACAACAATTCCTTCTACTACTCCTTTTCCTCCAAGTTACCTCATGTATAATGAAATTCTGACTGGCACACCCACAATGCTATAAGGTGTTAGTTAGAATCTACGTAACTATACAGCTTTCCCTGAATGTTGCGGGATACAGGAAATTTACTCCAATAACAAACATTCAAAATAATTGCTAGAACAGCAATTTTCCACTTTAAAAGTCAGTGTTTGTTTCTTGTTGGATACGAATCAGACATGCTGCAATCAGCTGAGAATTTTCAGTTTCTATAGAATTAAAACTAACACACAGAAATGGATGTAAAGGTAAGTGGTACATTGTTTCCACTTCTTAACAGTTCATTTTCATAAGACTACAAGATGTATGAGCAAATATAGGCCATTCAGCCCATTAAGTTCTGCTCCGCCATTCAATGAGATCATGGCTGACTGGCTCTGACCTCCATAATCATGAAATGTTTCAAGAGGCTGGTCATGGTCCACATCAATTCCAGTCTCCCAGCCTGTCTCAATCTCCTACAATTTAA